>NC_137776.1:95674194-96274194 GCF_963455305.1 Plecotus auritus
GGGAATCTAGAACAGAAATAAATCGAGTCTGTCTGCCTGGAACTCAGCAGGACTAAGAATTTTGAATCCAGAGTTGATGAGCAAGAGTTCACCAGTTAAGGGAGTAAAGGAGGGAATAACAGGGGAAGGCAAAGGTCCAAAGCTGTGTGTGCACCATGTGGTGAGGAATATGTGGACCTTTCCAGTCTATAGTGATTGTTGTGTGCCTTGGATGCATACAGACAACGAGAAGATAAAGAGTAAATGTGTCAATGTTGTCTGGATTTTAGGTTAGTAAGAAAGATTTCAGTGCAGAAGGCAAAATATTAATCATCTAAAATAATTTCCCCATTTATGTTTAGGCTTAAAAATACTATAGATATTACTCTTATGGTGCAGGAATATAAGATATGACAATAATTTTAAATTTATTGAATTTTATTTTGTATTTTTACACTATATCCACCATTTTAACATGGTTTTAAGTGTACAACAGAGCATTGTTAACAATAGGTGCGGTGTTGTGTAGCAGATCTAGAGCTCATTTATCTTGCATCACTGAAGCCTAGTGCCCATTGATTAGCAGCCCTCCTGCTCCATTACCCCTCCTCTAAGCTCCTGGCGACCACCATTCCTCTGTTTGATTGTATGGTTTTACTATTCTATATACTTCACAGGAGTGAGATTATGCGGTGTTGCCTTTCTGTGACTTATTTATTTTACTTACCATAATGTCTTCAAGGATTCTGCATGTTATTACATATTGCAAATTTTCCACTTTTTAGGGCTGAATAATATTTCATTGCATGTATAGATTTTATTTTCTTAGTCCACTTCTTAGTCCATGGGCTTTTAGATTATTTCTACATCTTAGCTATTGTGAATAGTGACACAATGTACATGGGTGTGCTAACATTGCTTTATAATTCTGATTTCTATTCCTTTAGGTAAATACCCAGACATTTGATTGTTAGATAATATGGAAGTTCTATTTTTAGTTTTTGGAGAAATGTCTATATTGTTTTCCCAAAAGGCTGCACCATTTTACATTTCAACTAACATTTTATAATACTTCCAATTTCCCTATATCCTTACCAACAATTATCTATACTAATAATAGAGGGATATGCAAATTGTCTGGGATGCCGTCACAGTAACAGTAATGACCGAACAGCAAGCTGCATGGGGCAACAAGGACAGTAGGGGAGTTAATGAGGGATGACCAAATGACTGAACAGCAGGCTGCATGGGGCAACCAGGCTGGAAGGTGGGGGGCAGTTAGGTGCGATCAGGCCAGCAGGCAGAGGAGGTTAGGGGTGATCAGGCTGGCAGGCAGGTGAGCAGTTAGGAGCCAGCAGTCCTGGATTGTGAGAGGGATGCCCTTACTGCCGGTTTAGGCCCAATCCTGGCAGTCAGGCATCCCCCAAGGGATCCCAGATTGGAGAGGGTGCAGGCTGGCTGAGGGGACCCCCCCCCCCCCCGCCATGCACAAATTTCATGTACCGGGTCTCTAGTTTTTTTTTAATAATAAGCATACTAACAAATTAAAGTGATATTATTGTGGTTTTGATTTGAATTTTTCTTATGATTAGTGACATTGAACAACTTTTTATATACCTTTTGGTCATTTACTTGTCTTCTATAGAGAAATATATATTCAAGTCATTAGTCTATTTTTTTAAGTGGGTTATTAGATTTTTTGCTATTGAGTTATAAGAGATACTTAATATCTTAGAGATTAACCCTTTATCAGATATATGGTTTATAAATATTTCATTCCATTCTATAGATAGCCTTATAACTTTGTCAATTGTATCATTTTCTAGCAAAAGTTTTCAATTTTATTAAACTCCACTTGTCTATTTTGGCTTTTTTTACTGTGTTTTTTTGTGTCATATCCATAAAAGCTTTTCCAAAGCAATGTCATAAAGCTGTTCCCATATATTTTCTTTCAGAAGTTTTAGAGTAATTTTTATCCTAGGAGTCTAACATTTATGTCTTTAATTTATTTTGAGTTGATTTTTTTTTTTTTTTTGGTGTACAGTGTGAAATAAGGGTTCAATATAATTCTTTGCCTGTGGCTATGTAGTTTACTCAACAGTATTTGTTGAAGAGACTATCTTTTCCCCATTGTGTACTCTTGGCAACATGTAGAAGATGAGTTGGCTGTATATGCATGGATTTATTTCTGGGCTCTCAATTTTGTACCATTGGTCTCTGTGTCTGACATAATGCCAGAATCTTACTGAGTTACTGTAGTTTTATAATATATTTTAAAATCAGGAGGTGTGATACCTTCAGATTGTTCTTTCTCAAGTTAATTTATCTATTCATAGTTCTTTGGGTTCTGTCTGAATTTTAGATTTTTGGAAGGAAGGAAAGAGTAAAAATTAGAACAGACCTAAAAACAATACACATGAGAAAAAAATCAGTGAAAATAAATTTGACAACCCAGCTGGTGTTGCTCAGTGGTTGAGCTTCTTTGATCCATGAACCAGTAGGTCATGGTTGGATTCTCAGTCAGGGCACATGACCAGGTTGCTGGCTCAATCCCCAGAATGGGGCATGCAGGAGGCAACTGATCAATGATTCTCATCATTGATGTTTCTATTTCTCTCTTTCTCTTCCTCTCTCTAAAATCTATAAGAAGTATTTTTAAAAAGGAACTTGACAAACCCTTAGCTAAACTGAGAAAAATAGGAGTGAAGATTCAAATAAATACAATCCTATCTAATCAAGATTGAATATGCTAATTGACCCTCATGCCATTGCAAAGTCATTTTGGACACTTCTATCACTTTTTCCACAGCTAATAATGAGGGAATATGCTAATTGACTGCCCTGCCCTCAAAGATGGCAGTGCCCACAGCCACAAGATGGCAGAACCCAGTCCCCTCAGCCCCGTTGGGGTGGCAGGCGCAGCAAGGCCGGGCACCTGCCTCGGAGTCCCCCAGTCCCCTTAACCCCCCAGTCACCCAGGGCCAGTCCAAGATGCAGTCAAGCCTCAGATGTCAGCTGCCCAGCTGCCCAGGGCTGGTCCAAGGCACAGGTAAGCCTCAGATGGCGGCTGCCCAGCCGCCCAGAGCCGCCCAAGGCTCAGGTAACCAGGGCTGGCCAAGGCTTGCGCTGCCAGCAGTGGCAGCAGCAGAGGTGTGATGGGGTGTCGCCTTCCCCTGATCACTGGGCTGCCTCCCGCCCCTGAGTGCTCCTGGACTGTGAGAGGGGGCAGGCCAGGCTGAGGGACCCCCCCCCCCCTCCAGTGCATGAATTTTCATGCACAAGGCCTCTAGTCAGAAATAAAAGAGAAGACATTAAAGCTAATGCCACTAAAATTAAAAAAGATTACGAGATTGTTATGAATAATTATATACCAATTGGATAACCTAAAATAAACTGATAATTTTCTAGAAATATACAACCTACCAAGATTAAATCATATAGCAACAAAAAGTTTAAACAGACCTATAACTAGTAAGGAGATTGAATCAGCAATCTACAATCTCTTCATAAAGAAAAGCCCATGACTAGATGGCTTCAATGGTGAATTCCACCAAACATTTAAATAATTAACACCAATTATCAAATTCTCCTAGGAATTTGAAGAGTAGCAAATACTTGTAAACTCATGTTTTGAGGCCAGTGTTACCCTGGTACTGAAGCCAAGAGCTATACAAAGACATTAAAAGAAAATTATAGGTCAACATGACTAATAAATATAGATTTTTTTAAAAACTTCTCAGCAAAACACTAGCAAACTGAATACAAGAGCACATTAAAAGTATCATATACCATGACCAAGTAATATTTATCTCTGGGATGCAAACTGTTTCAACACTAAAAAAAAACAATTTGTGTGATACATTATATTAATATAATAAAGGTTATACTTATGTAATCACCTAAACAGATTAAAGAAAGCATTTGGCAAAAAGTAAACATGCATCTATGATAAAATTCTCAACAAACTGAGAATTAAAAGAATTACCTCAACATAATAAAGCATAGATATAAAAGTCCACAGTAAAATCTGAGGGATAGCAGTTTGCCCCTTTAGAAATATGTCTTTTTTGGTCTATTTATTATTTTAAACTGGTTATTTTTAAGAAACAAAAGACTCAGGGAAAACCTTTCACCTTCCCCCTAATTGTGGAAAAGAATTTAGATAGAGGACCTGCTCCGGAAGCCTTCATCATGGAAAGATATACTTTCATATGAACTATGGACAGTGCATGATGGACAGTAGGAACCTCATGAGACTTATTTGATCAAAGTCCTCTCTGTGCCCAATTGTTGAAGATGATCCAGAAAATATTCATTTACCAAACATTTGCTTTTCCATCTCTATGTGAATTGCCTTTCTCCCCTTTGAAGTCCTAGACTACTATTCTTTTTCCCTTTTCCTTAGCCCAAGATGGCAAATAAGCCTTAACTGCTAGATTTGTCCTTGGGCCCTATATTCTTATGAAACCTTTGTATGTACACATGTAATTAAATTTGGTCATTTTCTCCTGTTAACCTATCTCATATAAATTTAATTTTTAGGCTATCCAGAAGAACTGGATATAAATATAAAGGAATTGGCCCAATAATTTAAAGGTCTATCTCAGGTCTTAGCAGAATTTTATGTAAGTACTAGAAGCCCAGTGCATGAATTCGTGCATGGGTGGGGTCCAGCTGGTCTGGCCCCAATTGGGGCAGATTGGGGCTGGGCCTGTTGGGAGGAGGAGATGGTGGGAGGTTGGCTGGCCAGCCCACCCTGATTGGGGCTTGATCAGGATCAGACTGGATGTGGGGAGCGGCTGTGGGAAATTGGCTGGTGGGCCCTGACCCAAATTGGGTGGGGGGGCCTATCGGGGGTCAGCGGCCAGGGAAGGGACCATGGGAAGTTGGCCAGCCAGTCCCACCCCCTATAGGTGGTGGAGCTGGCTGGGGGTAGGGGCTGTGGTTTGTTGGCCAGCTAGCCCTGCCTCTGATCAGAGTGGGGGACCAATCTGGGGTAGGGCCAGGTGGGGGGAGGGGCTTCAGGAGGTTGGCTGGCTTGCCCTGCCACCTATTGGGGTGGGGTGGGCTGATCGGGGGTGGGGCTGGCCGGGGGGAGGGGCTGAGGGTGGTTGGATGGCCTGCCTCACCCCCGATGGCGCCAGTTCACTGGCCGCAGTGGGCGACATAGAGATCTGTGGTTCCAAGCTTTATGGCGTTCTGGTCACTGGCTTTATGACCCCACATATATTTTTAAAGGATTTAGTGGGACCCATCTTAATGGATATGTTTAACAGGAGGAGAGTGTGGAGAGGAAGTAGCTAAATGGAGGCCATGGGCCTGTCCTCGTGCTGAGGGGGTGTGACTCTATCCACATGAATTAGCTGAGGGCTGGTCACTCAGATAGGCCAGATGGAAAAGAGAGAGAGGAACCAGCTGAGGGGTGCAGGATGTGACCTACAATCTCAGCTCTTCCACTGAGTGACTGCAAGCAATTGGTTGACCTGTCATTGGCCTCTAATGGTCCACCTGTAAAAGAGTCTAGTAATGTGCCTGTTTGCAAGGCTTCCTAAGTGAAACATCACACCTGCAAGGACTTTCAAAAATACCAGCAGTTACTGGAGTGCTAAATACACAACAGATGTTTAATGTAAACTAGTTATAAAAAAATATGGCATTTTCTCTAAGCAATCCCAACATTTGCTAGAGTAAGAGGACTACCAGTCATTTACTTTTGAAACACTGAAGTTGTATGTTCATTTTGGAAAATAATCTCATAATATGTACTTGTAGGCTTGAAAACATCACTAAACTTTGACCCAGCAATCTCAATTTTAAGGATCAATTCTAAAGAAATAACACTCAAAAGCTATCCATGGCAAAGTTGTATTTACTCCTGCATCCCATCCTCACCCACAAAATTTAAAAGGCAGATAAAGTAGATGTAGTAGATGGATTAATTAAATGAGGATATGATGAAGTAGCCTATGATAATCATTAATAATATTCTCAGAGATGTTAGAAATGCCTTTGTATTGTGAAGAAGAAAATCAAAATACATCATTTAACAGTATACATGAACAGCTCTGTAAAATATATGAACATAAAATCATAAACTATTTGTCTTTTAGTGATGGAGTTGTTCTAGGTTATTGAACTTTTACATTATTTATAATTATGTATTATTTTATGACTGAAAAATATTTTCAAACAAATCTGAAATGATTGATTGTCACTAGTTTCAAAAAAAAAAAAAAGAAGAAAAAAAAGCCAAATGATGAAATAGTGTGGTCACTGAGAAAATTGTAACTCATATCATTTTCTTGTCCCATTTATAAACATGGCATGGGGCTACTCTATTTAACACACCATGAATAAACATTATTTTTTACTTTTATTTTGAGCTATGTCTTTTCAACAAAAATAGCCATGGCAAGATTAATATTCAGAAGAAAAGACAGAGCACATTAAGATGGAACCCACAGGATGTCAGTCGTAAGTGATGTTTTTCTGGAAGAGTGAAAGAACTGGAAGAGAGAGTGAGCTGAGCATCCCAAACAAGAGCCTGGTCTGTTTAAAAAATCTACAAGGAACACAGTATGAATTCAGAAATTAGAAAAGGAGTGAGACAAAATGGCTGCATTAAAAACAAATCCAGGTGCTATTTCTATCAGTTTCTTACATCAAGTATTTTGATAATGTGGATGCCAGGTTGTAGGTTAAAGTATGGTGTCCTTGTCATTTTTGCACTTGAAGGAGGTTTCCTTCATTTCACCCACACTAACCAGTGCCAGATTTTTATAAAGTAGAAAGTGAAAGAAAGCTATCAAAAAGTCTACAACTGACATTCTCAATATATCAAGAAGATGTGCTAAATTGTGGTGACTTCTTAAGGACACCAAGATTCCTGGGACTCAGTCACTTTATTCCACTAAACCTTATCTGCAATGTGCAAAATCTGAACCATCCACAGGACTCAAGCTGGTGTAGTGTTTGGAGGTTACAGGTTGCATCCATCCTTCTAACCCCTTCCCAGGTAAGACTGAGAGGGAATGAGATTTAGTGGTTTGGAATCCAGGTAGTCCATATCCAAAACTAGTTCTGCCAGTTAACACTACTTAATGTGGAAGAGTTGCTCCACCTCCCTTTGTCTGCCCGGATTACATAAGATAACCCATGAAAGTGCATCTGACACAGAATAGCTACTCAATACATACCGTAGATACTCCCCTGGTTATACATAAAAGTACTTTAAAAATCAGATCAGAATTGTGCTTTCCCCATCTTAATCTGGTAGGAAAAAGGAAGCTGCATTCCAAGAGAAGAGACCCCCCTGTTGGGAGAGAAGCAAGGAGGCATTTATAATGGTCCATATACCACAGGGGCTAATGTTTA
Organism: Plecotus auritus; assembly: GCF_963455305.1. Lineage (NCBI taxonomy): Eukaryota > Metazoa > Chordata > Mammalia > Chiroptera > Vespertilionidae > Plecotus > Plecotus auritus. The sequence continues at coordinate 95,681,548 of NC_137776.1, forward strand.
CAGAGTGCCTTTGGGAAGGCATCAGAAGGAAGCCCAAGCTAAGGACCAAACTGGCCAGGTGTCAAGCAGAAATAAAGAGAGCAGACTGATTGCAGAGATCCAGCCTTCTGATATTGGAGGAGCATATATCTTTGAGATCGTAAATCTAGGGAATAATATTGAAGGACCTTGAGAGTTAGAGATCAATTTACACTCAACTTCTTGACAAGTATCAGACAGGTATGATATTCACACCTGTTGCTAAAACTTCTCAAGTGAAAATGATGCTTCAGTGTGACAAGAAGGTTAAGGACATGCCCCATAGTAAAATCTTTCCACTGAATGAACTGACACAGGCAGAGGTCATTACAACTGCTGAGTTCAATAAACTATCTTAAGCCTCAAGACAGGCCCTTTAAATGAAAATGGAGGTGGGGGGAAGTTGAGGATGAGAACCTAAATGTAAGCATTGACTTTAAATTGTAATTGAATAAGCAAGAAACCTGCTAATTTTTAGAGAATTTTATTGCTAAGAAACTGGAAGCTAGAGCTAAATTATAAATTCCTTGAGACTTAAGGCCTTTCAACTTTCTCCAAGGGTTGTATAGCTCCCAAGAAAAAGGAGAGTTTCAACACTAACAAGATATATCCCAGAAGGATAACAGGAAAGCAAGGACACTCTGGAGAGCAGACGCAGGGCCTTCCTTCCTCCTATGGGAGTTCTGGTTTCTATGTGTCTGGTTTCTATGTGCCAGCTGACTGCCACTTCCTTTCCCTTCCTGAATGGATCAGAGTCTGATTGCAGTTACTTTATCTCTACGCTGTATTATCAGTGCAGCACAGGTGGTGCCCATGATTTTTCTTCTCTGTTCATAGACCTCTAGTCAAGTTTTGTTTGGAACCGTTGCATAAAACTATAGCACATGACCCCAAGATCCTAGACTTTGAGCTTCATGTCCTGGATTCATGAGACATTGGGTTGTTACACTTGTTGAAGATTTGAATGTGTTATATATGCGTGTAGGGTAAATAATGAAGAAATGCTCTGTGATCAGAAGAGTGGATTGTGGCAAAGGCAGTGGCGTCTCCCAGAATTGCATGCATTCCCCCACATTCCCAGCCCCCATCTAAATAGGAAGGCCAAGTGACTTGTTCTGACCACCACAACTGTGGGAGGAAATAACGGGTTTCCTTCTGGACTGAGGCACAAAAACAGACATACAACTGTCCAGCTGTCTCTCTCTCCTATTGTACAGACTGGAGGGTCTGAGTTTTGATGTTTAGGGGACAGTGGATCATTCATTAGTCTGAACTCCTTTTCTCTTTAAAACCTGCAATAGACCTATAACAAAGGCAAGAAATAAACTTTTGGGATTATTTTTGTAGCATAAACGTATCCCATCCTGAGTATTACAGAGATTATCTGGGACAATTTAAGTATTAAGAAATAAAGGGTGTTATGCATGGGCTTAGATCTGTGGCAGGCCTGCCCCACGGGGTCTCTCACAGTGCCTCAGGCCAGAGCAAACTGTGGCCTTGAACCATTGTTATACTCTGCCCATTGGCAGGCACGAAGTGGGTTGCACAGTGGGGAAAAATCACATTTATTTTCAGAGACATTTTCCCTTGCTGCTGTTTTCTAGACAAGAGCACACTCAAATTATTATTAAGTGAAACAGCTCAAAATACGTCCAGCCAGGCATAAAGGTCAAATGGATTTCAAGGTGATGTGCAGTTGTCTTTACGTTGGTTCTAGACATAGATTATTTTGTTCGAAAGGCCAGTGAAGCAGAAAAACAAGTCACATGTGCCACTCTTATTCCAACTACAACAGTGGAACTAGGAGTAGAAAACCTGGAAGGAATGATATAAACATTTTACTAGAAGTTTCATGTATTCATATTATAATTTCCTGATAACCAGAAAAAAATTAGGATATGTTTTTCCCTAATTTAAAACCCATATTTTCATGTCTTCTCTGGCTCATTTTACTTTTTCCTTTACTTTGTAAAGAAAAAAAAAAAAAAAAAACACAAGTTAATCTATATCTCAATTAACTTCTTTTTTCTCTTTACTAGATTTTATCCTTGATTTTTAAGTATGGTCACCCCTTTACAATCTTATACTTGCATTACCTCAGCCTCGATTCAACATAAATGTTTACTCTTTCTCCTTTCTTTCAGCAGAACTTAAAAACATTATCAAATTTACTCTCTAGGTTATCTCCTTCCCAGTCACACCAACAACGTCAAGTCATCAAAGGGACTCTAGGTATGGTGACCAATGACCCCGCGGTGGTAGACTATGGACCGGTTGTAGACTGCCACTCCTCAGCACACTTGGCCTCCTGTGAGCACTTCACATGCTACCATTCTCTTGTTTTAACACATACTTCCCTCTTGGCTCCTATGAATTATTCATTGTCTCCTGGGTAAAAATAACACTAACAAAGCCACTTTGAAATGGAGGTGGAGCTGCCATGGCAGAGGAATTGCCTCGCATGTCTTATGTTTCAAACATTTGGAATATTCAAACTGGACAGAATAACCTGTGGACTGGGCCCAAAGCAGCATTCTGTCCCAAAGAAGTATTAGCAAGGATAACAAGAAAGCAGATATTATTTTCACCAGACCCATGACTATTGGACTGAAAATAAAAACATTCGTTGGAATTAGTGTCACTATGGTACCTCACCCACATCAGCAGAATGCATTTCTTTTATTGATGTAATTGTCCCCCTACCTGTTTAATAGATACCATTGCCACTGTTTCCTAATCAGAACATTAGTTGGGCTTCTGCCTGAATCAGTGCTTTCCAAATAACTATTCTTTCATCTCAAATAAATGCTTGTTGCCTCTCACTTTGAAAAGCATTTTCCTGCTGAAACCGGCTTGGCTCAGTGGATAGAACATTGGCCTGTGGACTGAAGGGTCCCGGGTTCGATTCCGGTCAAGGGCATGTACCTGGGTTGCGGGCACATCCCCAGTAGGAGGTGTGCAGGAAACAGCTGATCGATGTTTCTCTCCCATCGATGTTTCTAGCTCTCTATCCCTCTCCCTTCCTCTCTGTAAAATATCAATAAAATACATTTAAAAAAAAAAAAAAAAGAAAAGCATTTTCCTTTTGGCTGAACATCTTTTTCACTGAATGCTCCATTATAAAATTTATTTTCTTCTATGGGGTCTTTAAAGTTTGGAGTTACTCAAGGTTCAATTTAAATTGTTTTACTTCTTCACTGTATACTCTTTACCTAGGTGAATTCTTGTACTCACACAGCTTTGATGTTGGACGTTATGTGCTAAACAAGATCACTCCTCTGACCTCCATATGCACACATTCAACTTTCTTCCAAATATTTCCATGTAGGTGCCCTACAGAGCCCTCAAACTCAGCATGTTCCAATTATTTTACTTCAATATTGCCCACTGCAGGAAACAATACCTTTTTAGTGAATTTTTCAATCCAGAATCTCTGCTACCATCCCTACCAAATTTTTTCATCACTTCTTATGCCCACCATAATATTTTATAAGTTCTACTTATCTATATTGCAAACAGAGTTGTCTCTTAAAATAATCCTGAACTCTTAATTATTCTATTAACAATGTTCCAATGATTTTCCACAGCTGCCATAAAAATGTAAATCTTTAGCACTGCCTCCCAGGCCATGAGTAAACTGGCCCCACTTCTTTCTCTGTTACTTTTTTGCTCCATCCTCAGTTCCTTTTATGCACTACTAGAGGCCCGGTGCATGAAGTTCTTGCACTCGTGGGGAGGGGGTCCCCTCAGTCTAGCCTGCACCCTCTCGCAGTCTGTGAGCCCTTGGGTGATGTCTGTGAGCCTGGCTTCTGGTTGAGTGGCACTCCCCTTGTGGGAGCGCACTGACCACCAGGAGGCAGCTCCTGCATTGAGGATTTGCCCCCTGGTGGTCAGTGCGCATCATAGAGACCAGTTCCACTATTCGGTCAATTTGCATTTTAGCCTTTTATTATATAGGACTAGAGCAGGTGTCCTCAAACTACGGCCCACGGGCCACATGCGGCCTGCCGAGGACATTTATCCAGCCCGCCGGGTGCCGCTGCCTGTCCTGCTTAGCAGCTGACTCGTCCCGGGCCCGCAGTGCGCATAGGAATTTGTTCATAGTTTTGTTTTTAAACTATAGTCCGGCCCTCCAACAGTCTGAGGGACAGTGAACTGGCCCCATTTAAAAAGTGTGAGGACCCCTGAACTAGAGGACCGGTGCACAAGATTCATGCCCTGGAGGCTGAGGGTGGGCCCCTCAACCTGGTCTGGGACCCCTCAGGGGGTGTCTGTAAGCCGGCAGGCAGACACCCCTCTCGCAGTCCAGGACCCCTTGCTTCTTACTGCCCACCTGCAGCGGAGGCGGAGAGGCTCCCACCACTGCTGCTGCGCTCCCCAGCCACGATCCCGGCTTCTGGTTGAGTGGCGCTCCCCCTGTGGGAGCACACTGACCACCAGGGGGCAACTCCTGAGTTTAGTGTCTGCCCCCCTGGTGGTCAGTGTGCATCATAGCTACCGGTCATTACACTGTTTGGTCGATTTGCATATTAGGCTTTTATTGTATAGGATGCTTTTACTTCTTATGTCTTCCTTCATATAACCTTCTTATGTATTTTTCTCTCCTGAATAGAAACCTTTTCCCCTTATTTTAATCATTCTAACTGCAATTTGTTTTTTACCTGTCCAATTATTATATATTATTTTCCCCAAATCCTTGACTATATTAGACAACTTCTACTTTTCTTCCATGGTGCATATTATTCTTGTAGTTATTTGGTCATTTGTAAATATACATATATATTTTTTTATTATATGGTCATGTGAGTGAAAATCTTGGTTGTCTTTTTCATCAAAATATCTTTTGTCCCTAGAATGGCACTTGCTATAATGTTGGCTTTCAATGAATAGTTATTGAATTTATCAAGGGACACACTGGTTCACTCATATTAAAATCATTAATAAATACATTAAAATGGACACATGGAGAATGAAAGTCACAACTGTACCTTCAATGGATATGTCTGTTGTTTTTATTGATGGATCCTGAGGTGAACAAGGAGAGCGTTTTCTTGCTCTTCTCCTTGGGCTTGCCCTCCCACCTGCAGAGGGGGCTGCTGAGGGAGGATCAGGAAGGGTCCTGCCTGCCTGGAAGGTGGCTGAAGGAGGAAGCCTGGGGCAGGTGGCAATGTCAGGACTGCTCAGTCTAATTCTCAGGGGAATGGATCCCTGAGACTTCCTTTGTTATTCAGCATGTTGTAAGGAAGTGGGTCATGATTTGGACCAAAGTGACAGACAGTATTAAAAGCTGGATTTGGAAAAATTGTCCTCAGTTAATGTTTATGACCGCTCTATGTAAGAAGGCTATTGGATAACAATAATAACACTTGCTGTGATGACTGGGTGCTGGTGCACTATTTTAAGTTTTATGTAGTATGCATAACCTCATTTATTCTTCACAAGAATTCCAATGTGCATGCAGTATTTTATTACGTGCTTTCTAAATGAGAAATCCAAGATATAGGGGATTCATTCATTTGCCCAGAAATTCAATTTAAAGATGGAAGGGCCTCCATGACACTTCAAGAACTCTCTGTGGAACCTAGGCCCTGAGCCTCTGCATTTCTTTATAAAAGCCCAAAACTATGTTTGGCCTACCTATTCAGGGTTTATGGGAACTTAGTAAGATGAATACTTGTAAAAATATTTTTCTTTAAATTGTGTCTTTTCCTGCAACATTTTCTCCAAATGTTGTCTAATCTTCACATAGGAAAATCTTCAGGCATTTGGTATTAATGTTGCAAACATTATTTAGAAAATCAAGTGTGTCCATTTAGCTTCACAGAAAAAAATAGACTACATTATTTTCAAATGCTGTAATGTGTGCTTTTGACACCATCATAATTCCTTTCTAAACATTTCAAAGATGCACATAGTTCAAAGGATTCTAATTTATCCTTCGATTTGCACTGGGGAGCCAGGCTTCAGTGTTGGCAGGAGCTGAGGGGCAGGGACGCTCCTAATGGGGGTATAATAACTTGATTGGTAACATTGGAAAACGCTAAGTGGATTTTTGATTAAATTTTCAAAATTCCTTTTCATGTAGATGAAGCAGAAATATTTTTAGCCTAGTAGGTAAATCTTCTATACACATCAAAGTGTCACAAAATAAAAGCCCTGTTAATGCACTTTCTTCCATGACCATATGATGTGATTTAGTGTGTTAGAAGCAACCCATCAGCCCCAAGTATCTTCACACTTGACAGTGCATGTTATTCAAAATTCCAACAGAGAATCATTCTTTTAAATGTAGGTAATATCTCTATTTAAAATGCAAATACTGTCCTGAGGAAATACATTTATGCCAAAACTAGTTATTAACACATTAATATTAATTTGTTCTTAGGCACTGTCTAGGGAGACAGAGAGGATGGGGAACTGGGACCCTAGTGCTTTAGGTGGACATGACCAGCAGTCTATATAAGTCAGAGCCCAGCATTGGACCAAAGAACTCCTGGAGGAAGGAGGAGAGCAACAGAGACAGAGCAGGGCCCTCTAAAAGGGAGTTTGGGAAGATACAAAATAAGTTATTTTGGCTTTTGAATTTTTCTAAGGTTGATCATGACTTTCTGACATTCTGACTTTTATTTTAGCACTTTCAAATAAGTTTTGAAAAAGTCCCGAGCCTTGGTTTTATTTCTATCTACAACCCAAACATAATGGTGCCATAGAATCACCTCGGATATGGACAAGATGCCAGAGCCCAGGCCATCGACCCCGGGGCCTGAATGTGCCCAGCATGAGCAACACTGCGGTGACCTCCTCTTCTCTGAAGATTCACATGTAGTTCATCTGAGGTGGGTTCTGGAAATCTGCAATTGATGGTATCTCATGTGAGTCTCATAATTAAGCAAGCTTTAAAACCCTCATCATTGAATAGATCAGAAAACTGAACCCTCAAAAGGGGAGAAGGGATTTGCCAAAAAACCTAGTGATGAGAATCTTGCTGACTTAAAAATCTAAACACCTCAACTGAAAAGGCAGGTTTCTAGCCACTGCACTAAGCCCTTCCCCTGCTGTTGATTTATCTAGGTATAAAGCTGGCTTGATGCTTTCCCCTCTTTCCTTCTCTATGATTTCTCATAAATGCTAAATCAGATGAGAAGGGTGGAGAGTAAATATTAGGTTGCTCTGATGGTGTCAACCTTTAATTAAATCAATTGTCTGTGCCTTTATTAAAGGGGGTGTTTATATAAAAAACAGAAGAGAAGTGGGATGACATACTAAATGCTCTCATTTATCAGGGGTATGGAAGACTACAGGGCCAGGAAGCCAGAATTCTTCCATGTGAATCTAGAAGTCACTCAGAGGTCAGAACCCTGCAGGGTCCCGTTGTGTTAGAAACAATAACTGAAGTCCATAGATGCCTCAGCAGTGGCTCCACTCAGCCAAGGAGGGAGGAGGCCATCCCCAGGGACTTATTAGCAGGTTGGAGCGGGCCCAGGAAGGCAGGCTGCCTTGTTATTAATAGCAAATGAATGGGATGATGCTGTCAGATAACCTCTCTCCATCCGGCCCAGGTTTTCCGGGCCACAGCATTCTCTTTACAGTGTTGTTTTTGGAATTATGCTTGGTCTGGATCTAAAGTCAGTTTCCATGGCTCTAAAAATGGCTGGTTGCCAGAGTACTTTTTATTGAGAACTAATTTGGGGTGAGGCGAGGTGATGTGGTCAGCTCCTGGAGCTAGAGCAATGGAACATGTCTAGAGAAGCTGTTTTTCACTTCCTTGGTGCCTAAATTGACTGCTCAGAGAAGAAGCTGCTCAGAGTTGTCAATATGTAGATCCCTAATGTATCTCACCTGAAACCAAATCTGTGCTTCTGTTAGGCACCTCATTGTACTAGTACAGTGGTCGGCAAACTCATTAGTCAACAGAGCCAAATATTAACAGTACAACGATTGAAATTTCTTTTGAGAGCCAAATTTTTTAAACTTAAACTTCTTCTAATGCCACTTCAAAATAGACTCGCCCAGGCCGTGGTACTTTGTGGAAGAGCCACACTCAAGGGGCCAAAGATCTGCATGTGGCTCGTGAGCTGCAGTTTGCTTGGTACTAGCAGAAAGGGGCTGTTCCCTGCTCACACAGTCCAGTTCCCTTTATCTACCCACAGCCTCCTGCCAATTGCAGGCTTCATGGGCAGTGAAAATAAGGAAGAGCTTCTAGGTGGGACAGTTGTGGGTGTGAATCCTACATCAACCCCTTCTAGATATATGATGCATTACTTAAACAAGCTTTAGTGTTCTCACAAACTGGCTTAAGATAATATGTTTTTTTCTTCAGTTTTCAAAATAGGAATTCATTTAAATCTATATGCCATTGTCTAGAAGGTGCAATTGTTAGATTGCATGTTCCTTGACAGGTTCTACTGTCCTCAAGAGTCTTCCTTTTCAATGCTACTCCCCTGGGGTTTACTATGCGATGTGATTCAGAAAAGAAACTTACTAATATATTATATGTTTGAGTGAATGGATGAATTAAGGATTAAAAATGAAACTCAAAATGCCATTTAAAATTAAAATGGATAAATATATAAACTCCTTGCAAACACTTACTAGTAACTTATTCTCACCTTCTTCTTATACCTTCCTAACATCATCCTACACTGATTGCCTTGTCCTCAAAACTGTGTGAGTAGTTATTCTCTAATGTTCACTCTAATTTGAGGGTTTTGTTTGTTTTTACATTTTTACTTATATTTCTTGAGCACTACCTATACACCAAACCCTGTGTGATTTGCTGAAGGAAATTTTAGATGAATAAAATACCAGTACAATCATGTTTTCAAAAGTAAGTCTATACAGATTTGCACTAAAATACTAATAATTGAGCTACACTGTCTTGTTTTACATAGAAGGCAGCATTGGACTCTAGGGAAGCACTAGAACAGAAATACATAGCCTCACCTGGGGACTCAGCCTGGCTTCTAAAGGGGAATCCGATATTGTTGTTATGTCCCACATATAGGATTCTCAAATACATTTCCATGTGAATGTGTGGGTATATGCGTGTGTGTGTGTGTGTGTGTGTGTGTGTGTGTGTGTGTGTATGTGCATACATTATGTGTTGAAGTTTGGGAAACAGATTTTTTTAATATTTGTGGATGGACTCAGTACATTTTGGGAGAGAGGGAGGTTATGGAGCTCTAATTGACAATTTCCTCAGCTGTCTTATTTGTACAGTTTATGGTATTTTTAAACTCATCAAAAGATTGACTCAGAATCTAGAATGTTCTTTTAGTAAATCTAAAAATGTGTTTTTCCCAGTGGCCATGATTGCCAAATCCTATAGAATTTAGGAAACCTACTTTGCCAGTGGACTATTGATTTAATTAATGTAACTGATGATGGAAAGAACGTGTCTGCATTACTGATGGCTGTCCTCCTTGAAGGATGATTGTGGCAGACAACCCTGAGGAGGTGAATACCCCAAATGGGGCTAAGTAGATGTTATGCCTGGAGCTGCCATTTTTAATTGTGTTGTGGAAACAGAGGAAGCTTGGCAGACACATTATAAGGCTTAACTGCATCTCCAACATGCCTCCCTAGTGCAGGCCCAAAATAATTTTTGATTGACTTGTATTTGATTTTGAGATGGACCAGGATATTATGAGCTCTGAGCTCAAGCTCAGGCCAAATCCAACTGCTTCAGCAGATTTCTTCAAAGCAAGTGAGGCCCCTGCCTCATGCCTGGCAGTTGTGATTTAACCTCTGGGACACTTTATTCCGGAGTTGATGTCAGTTTCTTGGAATGTAGTCCCCCTTTTGCAGCAATAATCAGACCCCTGTGCTGAGGCTCTGCATGCTGTTTCAGTTCATTCAGAGCTTATATCAGTTGAGATTGGAGAGTTCTGTAGAAAATAGTATGACTTTTAACTGTTAGGCTCCCTCTCTGCAAGGATAGACATGATAGACAAAGCACCTCTGAGGCTAGTACACAGAAGACACTCAATCCTATATAATAAAAGCCTAATATGCAAATTGTCCCCGCGGGTGGCATTCGACCAGGAGTTCAACTGGGAGACTGAGAGTTCAACCCCTCGCTATGACATGCGCTGACCAGCAGGGGATGGCACAGAACATGGTGGGCATCGGCGACGTGCTGTGACCTCTCGCCAGCTACCTGGGGGCAGGGGTGATGGGATGGAGGTGTGGTGAGAATCCGGGGTGTCCACCGATCTCACTCTCACTCCCCCTGCTACCCTCCCTTGGGATGCCAGGACTTGTGCATTGGGGAAAGCCCCACGCTCACATGCCGGGCGCCCATGAGGTGTCCACCCCTGCACCCACATGGCCTTTTCTAGGTGAGCTGGGCCACAGCTTCCAGGACCATAGGGGCTGGTTGGGCTCCCCGTGGGTTCTCACAGGAGCTGGTCTACAAGGTTGGCGGGTAGAGAGCACGCTGCCCACCCAGCTTCTGTGTGGTGCCACTGGGCGGCCCAGGGGCCCACACTGCGCCCCAGCCTGTGGCATCTGGCTGTGCTCACTGCATCTCTGTGTGGGGATTCAGGTGTTGTAACTCAGGCGGAGGGGCGTGCATGGGGGCCTGGTGGCCTAGGTGCTGCCCAGGGCCCAGAGGTCACCTGGGACCTGCCCTTCCATGCCAGAAGCTCATGCTTCAATCACTGGTCAGGCCTAGGGACTGCATCCAGGCACAAATTTCGTGCACTGGGCCTCTCGTAAGTGTAAAATATACTAAACCTTCCATGCATGTATTTAGACAGACATTTTACTTGGCAAACTAAATCATTCCCAAATCCAAGTAATAAGGAAATGTTCCTGGTTTTTCATGCCCAAACATAATGAACACACAAACCAAACCAAATGCTTTCTCTAAAATTCATCCACAATTCTGTTTACTTCTGAAGTTGGGGGAAATCTGCTCAACACTTCTGACATGGAAATGGCATGTGGAAAGTTACAGGGGGCAAATGCATGAAATGCACAAATGAATGGTGGTGTCTATTGTTGCCAAGAAGTTGGGCAAAATATTAGATTGCTCATGGGTCATGGACTTCCTTGAGCACAGGGCAAAGGGTTTATGTTGCAACATTATTGAGTTCCAATATCATGTAAGGTGTGCTGCTGGCGCGTAGCATATCCCTAAGTACCCCCGTAAGACACACATTGTTATGAAAGATGAAGCTCAAGGATGATGAACAATCTTCATTAGTCCCATAATTGAGAAATAAAAGAAGTTGTATTTAAATACAGATCCACCTGAATCAATGTCTCTATTTTAATGAAATCCCACTTTAGGTTTTTGAGCAGAATGTAGATCTATTGATGGGCAAAGATGTGATATTAGAAACACTTCTTTTTTTACTAATTTCCTGCTCTTGCCCAATTTTTAAATTTAATTTTATTTTATTGTTACTATTTTTAAAAAATTTAAGTTCTTTATCGTATAATATATTACATAAGTCTCCTTTTTCCCCCACCCACCTCTCCCTGGATGCCTCCAACCCCCAGCACATGCCATCCCCTTCCTCCATCTGTGTCCATTGGTTATGCTCACATGCATACATATAAGTCCTTTGGTTTATTTCTTACCCCTCTGCCTTCCCTATTAGGTTGGACTGTCTATTTGATGCTTCTATGACTCTGGTTCTATTTTTGTTCATCAGTTTAAGTTGTTCATTCTATTCCACAAATGAGTGAGATCATGTGATATTTACCTTTCTCTGACTGGCTTATTTCCCTTAGCATACTGCTCTCCAGTTCCATCCATGCTGTTGTAAATGGTAAGAATACCTTCTTTTTCACAGCAGCATAGTATTCCATTGTGTAGCTGTATCACAGTTTTCTAATCCACTCATCTGCTGATGGGCACTTAGGCTGTTTCCAAATCTTTGCTATTGTAAATTGTGCTGCTTTGAACATAGGGGTGCATATATCCTTTGTGATTTTTCTGTTTTCTTGAGCATCTATATAGTATATATAAAAGGCAAAGTGACTGACCGTATGTCTGTCTTACCATCCAACCTACCAACCAACCAGTACATATGACACACACTGGTAATCTAAAAATAAACGTTGACTCCCACATGCTCGATACATATAAAGCTCTCGCTGGCAGCAATCACATGCGTGTTGTAATGGATCTAAGATTGAAGTTATCTTTGGAAATAGAATACTTATAGATAATTTAAAAAATATATCTAAACGTGTGATTCTTTGTCCAAAAAATGAGCATGTTCATAAATTAAATGAAGAAAATTTGAATGTACTCGATGGAGATTTTCACACCTATTTGACTGATGATTCCATTGATTCAAAAGATAATGCCAAAAGGGAAAAATTTCCCATTGAATTTCTTAATAGTATTATTCCTTCAGAAATGCCATGTCATAAATTAAAATTGAAAGTATGTGCAATCATCATGTTACTGAAAAATCTGACAGAATTCTCTAAAGATATATTATAGAATAAAGTTTCAAAAGTCTATTCTCAATAAACGTGATAAGTGAAGTTAGATAGCGTTCCCGATGGGGGGAAAGGCAGAAGTATTCTCCCCAGTGATTTGAACTTGAATTACATTCACATAAACACTTAATTAAGGAAGGCTTATGAGAAAAGACTAATGTCCATTCATTCAACAATTGGCATTATCACATGTCTGTGCCAGGAATGGCCATGTCATGGGGAGAATGAAAGTCTAGTTTGTGCCCTTAAGCAGCCCATCACACATAAGAGACCAAGCAAATAGGCCATCACAGCACATGAGAGGCTGTGGGGGCACAAAGAGAGCCCTTTACACCAGACAGTGAGATCAAGGCTGCTTTCTGCTTCCCCCCAAAATGCAAGGTTGGAACTAATGAGACAAATTCATGAAAAATAGCCAGATACGAAAGCCAGGAATTTAAAGAGGAAAAATAAAGTATTCTAACTCTCATGCTACCAAGGTGCCCCATAAATGCTTAATCTTTATTTTGATACTGCAACCAGTATTGTCAATTTATTTATGACAATCCCATCATTTTTGTTTTTAAGTGATGACTATGTCAAGGTGAATCTGTCCAGGACCCTGTAGAGCTGTGATGTCCAGTATTGTAGCTTCTATTCACATGTGGCTATAAGCATTTAAAATATGGCCAATATGACTACAAAACTAAATTTTTAATTGAATTGAAATGTATTATATGTGTAAAACATACATTGAATTTTGAAAACTTAGTCTTTTTTAAGAAATACTTTTATTGATTTTTAGAGAGAGAGAAAGGGAGATAAAGAGGTATTAACATCAATGTGATAGAGAAACACCAATTGGCCACCTCCTGCAGCCCTCCTACCAGGGGACTGAGCCCACAACCCAGGCATGTATAGTATGACTAGTGAAGGATGCATGCTAATATAATGGGATATGAGAAAATGATCAAAGATGAGAATTTAGGCCTAAAGCATAGCTAGGTCAAAGAGTCCTAGTTATGTCTCTTTAAGAAAATTTATATGAAAGAAATAAAATGCATCCAAATTGTAATGAAGAAATACAAGTGTCACTTTTTGAACATGACATAATTCTATATATAGAAAACCTAAAGACTCCACCAAAAACTATTAGAAACAGTAAGCAAATGCAATAAAGTTGTAGGATACAAAATTAATATACAAAAATCCACTACATTCCTATATACAAACATTGAAATTTCAGAAAAAGAAATGAAAAGAATAATTTAGCAATTGTAACAAAGAGAATAAACTACCTGGGAATGAACTTTGGATAGAGCTTGGGCCTGCGGACTGAAGGGTCCTGGATTCTATTCCAGTCAAGGGCACATACTCAGGTTGTGTGCTCGATCCCCAGTAGGGGGTGTGCAGAAAAAGCAGCAAATCAATGATTCTCTCTCATTATTGATGTTTCTATCTCTCTCTCCCTCTTCCTTCTTTTGAAATCAATAAAATACTTTTTTTAAAAAAGAGAGATTGAAAAAGACATTATGAAATGGAAAGATATTCCATGTTCATGAATTGGAAGAATCAACATAGTTAAAATGTCCATTTTACCCAAAGCAATATACAGATTTAATGTAAATCATACTACAGAGCTACAATAACCAAAACAGTATGATATTGGCAGAAAAACAGACACAGACCAATGGAACATAATGAGATCCCAGAAATGAACCCACATGTATAGGAAAAATAAATTTTTTTAAAAAAATATATTTTATTGATTTTTTACAGAGAGGAAGGAAGAGGGATAGAGAGTTAGAAACATCGATGAGAGAGAAACATCGATCAGCTGCCTCCTGCACACCTCCTACTGGGGATGTGCCCGCAACCAAGTTACGTGCCCTTGACCGGAATCAAACCCGGGACCCCTCGGTCCACAGGCTGATGCTCTATCCACTGAGCCAAACCGGTTTTGGCTAGGAAAAATAATTTTTGACAAAGTAGCCCAAAACACACAATGGAGAAAAGAAAGCCTCTTTTATAAATGGTGCTGGCAAAATTGGAAAGCCACATGCAAAAGAATGAAACTGGGTTAGTTTGTCGCCATGTACAAAAATTAATTCAAAGTGAATCACAGCCTAAATATATGGCCCGGAACAATAAGTTAATAGAAGAAAACATTAGTACTAAACTTATGGACCTTGGTCTTAGAGAAGATTTTATAAATTTGACCCCAAACGCAAAGGAAGTAAAGCCAAAAATAAATGAATGGACTCTATCAAACTAAAAAGCTCCTGTACAACAAAAGAAACTGACAACAAAACAAAAAGGCAACCAACCAAATGGGAGGTAATATTTGCAAACAACAGATCTGACAAGGGATTGATATCCAAAATATATAAAGAACTCACACAAGTCAACATTAAACAAAGAATCCAATTAAAAATGGGCAGAGGACCTAAAAATACATCTCTCCCAAATGGCCAATAGATATGTGTAAAGATGCTGAACTTCACTAGCTATAAATGAGCTATCACATCACACCTTTTAGAATGGTTATTATCAACAAGTAATAACAAGTGTTGGAGAGATTGTAGAGAAAAAGAAACTCTCATTCAGTGCCGGTGGGATTGTAGATTGGTACAGTCACAATGGAAAACAGTATGTTGGTTCCTCAAAAAAATAAGAATAAAGCTACCATATGACCCAGCAAACCCTTTTCTGGGTATCGACCTGAAAAACTTAAAAAACATTTATATGCAAAGATATATCCCCTGCCATGTTCATTGCAGCATTAATCACAGGGGCCAAGACATAAAGACCAACAAGATCCAGTCCAGTGATAAAGGACTGGATAAAGAAGACGTGGTATAATGGAATATTTTGCTAAGCAAAGTAAGTCAGTCAGAAAAAGCTAAGAACAATATGATTCCACTCATATGTGGGATATAAAACTGAAACACAGACACATACAGCATTATAGTTACAAGAGGGAAGGTCAGTGGGGGTTAGTAAAAGGAAAAGGGGGACAAATATACGGTGATGGAAGATGTACATTTGAAACCTATATGATCTTATTAACTAGTATCATCCCAATAAATTTAATTTTAAAGAAAATTTTAAAAAGAAAGTTAAAATATATAGACCCTAGATATTGAGGAGAGAAAAAATGGTGGCCAAATAGGCAGATGTGTCCTGCGCGTTATCCTGGAGCAGATAGAAGGAGCAACTAAATCGAATAACAAATTAGACACAGCTGGTGAGATAATTTGCAGCCTGGAAGGGCACATGACACTTGGAGAATGATAGAATCAGGAATCAGGGATGGAAAGAGATGTGCGACCACTGGGGCAGAGAGGGTCAGAAGGAAGCTGCCCTGCACCAAGTTTGCGTCCCTTGGGGACAGGCGTAACATCCAACTGTGGAAAGGAAGTCCACATGGCTGCTGGCAGCTGGGGAATCTAGATATAAGTCCACAGCCATGAGAGGTTGCACCCAGAAAGGCGGCCTAAAGGGCTGCCCAAGCTGCACTGCTGGGAAGAGAAAAACTCTCAGTCATGTGGTTGTTTTGCCTCTGTTTTGTCTTTGCTTTTATTTGCTAAACCCAGTTCATAGGACCTTTCAATTGCAAACACTCACCTGAGGCCGTGGTGCAGTGAGAGGTGCAGACTTGTGGAGTCTTGGGAGAGGCTGTGGAAGAGAGTGGGACAGGAGAGCGGGATAGGGAGTGGTGACCAGAAATCTGCACTGAGATATTCCTGACCCTACAAACCTAAGAGCCAGACCCTCCCAGTAGCTTCAATGCAGTTAGTACAGCCAACCCAGCCTATACCTTGAGCGTAACAAAGGAAACAAAGACTCTGAATAGCCCCAAAGAGCCCTCAGGGACTGGGTTGAAGAAGTGATACAGCACCACACTCACCTATACCCTGTCAGAAACAGATGCTTGAGTAATTAAGATTGACAGCACACAGACAGGCAAACTGGGCAGATTAGTCCCACCTGCTTGCAGCCAAGGCTGTGGAGACAGACATAAACAGAAGAATGGTGGATCACTTGGAACATCAACATAGTGCTGACTATCTAACAGGAAACTGAGTGGCAGACAGAACAGAAGAGTGGGGTCTTAAACCAGCCCCCATGGGGCATTAAAACTTAGCTGAAGTGAACTACTCTTTACTTGTTTTGAATCTTTTATTAAAAAATGTTTTTATTTATTTTTTGTATCTCTTGTATTTTGTATTATTTTTTCTTCATTCTATTTTTATTGTTATTTTATCTTATTTTTTTCTTTTCTTCCACCCTGTTCTTCTTCACTTCTCCCTTTTTTAACCTGTTTTCTCCTCTCCTGTCCCTGCTTTAGGTTTTTCTCTTTCCTTTCCTTTTACTCCTAGTTAAAATTGATCTGCTTTATCTGCTTTATTGACCTATTATCATTATTGTAGTCTCTGTTGGCTTAGTCATCTATCTAATTTCCTCTCCCCTACTCCAAGTCCATGCATGCTGCTCTTTTCTCTTCCTTCAGTAGTCAATTTTTTAATGCTTTTTTTTTCTTTCCTCTCTTGCTCTCTCATTCCCCTGAGTTTAGTGAGTAAAACTGCTCTCTCCTCTATTCTCCTTTTCCAAAAATAAATAAATAAATAAGTAAATTTATTCATTTATTTGTTTATTTACCAGTATTTATTTATTTTCCCTTTTCCTTATCCACTCATTCTCTTTCTACCTTCTCTATACTGAACTGTGGTCCTTCCTCTATTCATTCAATTCCTTAACCTTACTTTCTATATATAAGCTCTGTCTTTACAGATTCTACTCCCCACCCTTTTTCTGGGTGTTGTTATTTGCACTTTTTGGTTTATTTGTTTGTTCTGTGGTGTTTTCTCCCCATATAGTATTTTCATATTTTCTTCTTTTTCTTTTCTCTCTTACCTTTTTATCTTTTCTCTATATAATTTTCCCTCTCTTTTCTCTCTCCTAATTCTCTTTTCTCTGGTGGTCACTTTTATTGGGGTTATCAGTGTCGTGAGTACATTCGTGTTTTGTTCCCCATGTGTTGTGTCTTGTCAAGTAGTATTTTGTACTGTTCAGTCAACATGGTAGAGATTGAGCCACCCTGAGAGGAGACTCCATCCAAAAACTAGACAATAACACTCAAGACTCAACTACACCAAGAGAACCCAAATGTCCCACATAAGGGGCATCCCTAGAATACCCAAAACATAAGACCTGAGAGATATATTACCTCTGGGTCCCACAAAATATCTACTATATAAGACAAACTCAAAAAATATGGGTGGAATGACAGTTTGATCTAATACATAGAAACCATCAAAAAGGAACAGCAAAAATTGGGAGATAGTGAAACAACACCCATATAAAAGAAAAGGGGGAATCACCAGAAAAGAAAATGAATAAAATGGAGGCAAGCAATTTGTCAGAGAAAGAAATCAGAGCAATGGTTATAAGGTTGCTGAAAAGGATGGAAGACAAATTCAACAACATGTGTAAGAACCAAGAGGAAATGAAGAAGAATCAAGAAGAAATGAAGGATGATATAGCTGCAATAAAGAAAACAATAGAAAGTATCAACAGTAGACTAGAAGAGGCCAAGGACTGCATCAGTGAGCTAGAAGACAAGGTAGGAAAAAACACCCAAGCAGAAAAGCAACTTAAAAAAAAATCTTAAAAAACAGGAGGAAAGCCTAAGGGAGCTTTGGGACAACACAAAATGAAGCAACATCCACGTAATAGGGGTGCCAGAAGGAGAGGAAACTGAACAAGAAATACAAAACCTGTTTGAATAAATAATTACAGAAAACTTACCTGATATTGGGAAGTAAAAAACCCACACAAGTCCAAGAAGCTCACAGAGTCCCAAACAAGATGAACCCCAAAAGACTGACATCAAGCCACATTATAATTAAGTTGGCAAACACCAACGATCAAGTAAGAATCTTAAAGACTGCCAGAGAGAGACAGAAAATTACCTATAAGGGATCTCCCATCAGACTATCAACTGATTTCTCAAGAGAAACACATCAGGCCATAAGGGGATGGAATGAAATATACAAAGTCATGCAAAGCAAGGGTCTGAATCCAAGAATACTATACCCAGCAAGGCTATCTTTCAAAATTGAAGGTGAAATCAGGAGCTTCAGAGACAAAAAAGGACTAGGGAGTTTATTACACCAAACCATCAATGCAAGAAATGATAAAGGGACTGCTGTAAAAAGAAGAAATGAGAAGGGAAGAAGGAATGCAGGCATAAAGAATAAAAATAGCAACAAACAAGAACCTATCAATAATAATTTTAAATGTAAATGGATTAAATGTCCCATTCAAAAGATATAGCATAGCTGAATGGATAATAAAACATGACTCATATATCTCCTGTCTACAGGAGACCCACCTCAGAGCAAAGGACTCACACAGACAGATGGTGAAGGGATGGAAATTTTTTTTTTCAGGTGAATGGAAATAAAATTAAAAAAAAAAGCTGGGGTAGCAATACTTATATCTGACAAATTAGACCTCAAAATGAAGGCCATAACATGAGAAAATACTAAAGGGAGCAATTCAACAAGAAGATATAACTTTGGTAAACATATAGGCACCCAATATAGGAGCACCCAAATACATAAAAAAAAAACCTTCTGGAAGATATCAAGGAAGAGATGGATAGCAATACAGTTATAGTAGGGGACTTAATACCCCAATAACACCCCTGGATAGATCCTCTAAACAAAAAATCAGCAAAGAAACATCAATCCTAAATGACTCACTAGATCGATAGAATTAATTGACATCTTCAGAATATTTCACCCCAAAGCCACAAAATATACATTCTTCTCAAGTGCACATGGGTCATTTTCAAAGACAGACCACATATTGGGATACAGGCAGTCTCTTCAAATTCAAGAAGTTAGAAATCATATCAAGAATCTTCTCAGATAACAATAGCATAAAATTAGAAATCAACTACAATAAAAACAATGATAAAATTCAAACACTTGGAGGCTAAATAGCATGCTATTAAACAATGATTGGGTTATTTAAGAGATCAAAGAAGAAATAAAAAGCATCTGACAACAAACTACAATGAAAACACAACAATCCAAAATCTATGAGACACAGTGAAAGCAGTTGTGAAAGGGAAGTTCATAGCTCTACAGGCCTACCTCAAAAAACAAGAAAAAATGGTAATAAATTATCTAACCCTACAACTCAAAGATTTAGAAAGAGAGCGACAAGAAAAGCCCAGTGTAAGCAGAAGGAAGGAAATAATAAAGATCGGAGCAGAGAAAACGACATAGAGACAAAAAAAAAAAAAAGACACAAAACAAACAAGCAAACAAACAAACAATACAAATGATCAACAAAACCAAGAGCTGGTTCTTTGAAAGAATAAAGAAGATTGATGAACCTCTAGCCAGGCTCACCAAAACGCAAAGAGAGAGGACCTAAATAAATGAAATCAGAAATGAAAGTGGGAAAATAACAACCGACCCCACAGAAATACAAATGATTATGAAATAATACTCTGAGCAACTCTACTCCAACAAACTGGACAACCAAGACGAAATGGACATATTAGAAAATTACAAGCTCCCAGAACTCAATCAGGAAGAATAAAATACCTGAATAGGCTGATAACTACCGAAGATATTGAAGCAGTAATAAAAAATCTTCCAGCAAACAAAGCCCTGGTCCAGACGACTTTACAGAGGAGTTCTACCGATCATTCAAAGAAGAATTAAAATCTATCCTCCTCAGACTATTCCAAAACGTTTAAGAGAAAGACACACTTCCAAGTTTTTTTTTCTATGAAGCCAGCATTACCCTAATTCCAAAACCAGATAAAGACACCACAAAAAAAGAGAACCACAGGCCAATATCTTGGATGAACATAGATGCTAAAATCCTCAACAAAATTCTAGTGAATCACATCCAGCATTACATTAGAAAGATCATACACCATGACCAAGCAGGATTTATTCCGGGGATGCAAGGATGGTACAATACCTGCAAATCAATAAATGTGAAACATCACATAAACAAAGTGAGACACAAAAATCATGTAATCATATCAATTGATGCAGAAAAAGCATTTGACAAAATCCAACACCATTTCTTGATAAAATCTCTCAGCAAAGTGGGAATAGAGGGATCATACCTCAACATAATAAAAGCCTTATATAACAAACCTACAGCAAACATCATACACAATGTGGAAAAACTAAATCCATTTCCCATAAGAACAGGAACAAGACAGGGATGCCCACTTTTACCATTCCTGTTCGACATAGTACTGCAAGTGCTATCCATAGTGATCAGACAAGAAGAAATAAAAGGCATCCAAATTAGAAAAGAAGAAGTAAAACTGTCCTTACTCGCAGATGACATGATACTATACATAGAAAACCCCAAAGACTCCCTTAAAAAACTACTAGACTTAATAAATGAATTCAGCAATGTGGCAGGATACAAAATTAACACCCAGAAATCTATGGCCTCTTTATACACCAATAATGAACTCACAGAAAGAGAAACTAAAAAAAAAAAAAAAATCCCATTTACCATTGCAACAAAAAATTAAGATACCTAGGGATAAAATTAACTAAGGAGGTAAAAGACTTGTAGTGGGAAAACTACAGGATATTGAAAAAAAGAGATAGAGGAAGACATAAACAAATGGAAGAATATATACTGTATTTATGGATTGGTAGAATCAACATCAGTAAAATGTCCATACCATCCAAAGCTATCTATAGATTCAATGCAATCCCTGTTAAAATACCAACAGCATATTTCACAGACCTAGAACAAACTCTCCAAAAATTCATCTGGAATAAAAAAAGACCCTGAGCCCTAACTGGTTTGGCTCAGTGGGTAGAGCGTCGGCCTGCGGATTCAAGGGTCCCAGGTTCGATTCTGGTCAAGGGCATGTACCTTGGTTGCGGGCACATACCCAGTGGGGAGTGTGCAGGATGCAGCTGATCGATGTTTCTCTCTCATCGATGTTTCTGACTCTCTGTCCCTCTCCCTTCCTCTCTGTAAAAAATCAATAAAATATATTTAAAAAAAAAGACCCCGAATAGCCACAGCAATCCTGAGAAAGAAGAACAAAGTTGGAGGGATCACAATACCAGATATCAAGTTATATTACAAAGACACTGTCTCAAAACTGCCTGGTACTGGCATAAGAACAGACATGTAGACCAGTGGAACAGAACAGAGAACCCGGAAATCAACCCAGGCCATTTTATGCTCAATTAATATTTGACAAAGAAGGCCTGAGCATACAATGGAGTCAAGATAGTATCTTCAATAAATGGTGTTGGGAAAATTGGACAGTTTCATGCAAAAAAATGAAACTAGACCACCAACTTAATACACTATATGCAAAAATAAACTCAAAATGGATAAAGGACTTAAATGTAATATGGGAAACCATACAAATCTTAGAAGACTCCATAGACAACAAAATATCAGACATATGTCGTAGCAATATATTTACCGATATAGCTCCTAGGGCAATGGAGACTACGAAGAAAATAAACAAATGGGACTTCATCAAAATAAAAAGCTTCTGCACAGGAAAATAAACCATCAACAAAACAACAAGAAAGCCCACTGCATGGGAGAACATATTTGACAATGCTATTTCAGATAAGGGTTTAATCTTCAAAATTTATAGGGAACTCATACAACATAACAAAAGGAAGATAAACAATCCAACCAAAAAATGGACAAAGGACCTAAATAGATACTTTTCCAAAGAGGACATACAGAGTCTGAGAGACATATGAAAACATGCTCAAAGTCACTAATCATCTGCGAGATGCAAATTGAAAGAACTATGAGGTCCCATCTCACACCTGTCAGAATGTCTATCATCCACAAATCAACAAAGGACAAGTGCTGGAGAGGAGGCAGAGAAAAAGGAACCCTCCTGCACTGCTAGTAGGAATGCAGACTGGTGCAGCCACTGTGGAAAACAGTATGGAGTTTCCTCAAAATATTAAAAATGGAACTCCCATTTGACCCAGTGATCCCACTTCTAGGAATATTTCCCAAGAAAACAGAAACACCAATCAGAAAGGATATATGCACCCTTATGTTCATAGCAGCACAATTTATGATAGCTAAGATTTGGAAACAGCCTAAGTGCCCATCAGCAAATGAATGGATTAGAAAACTGTGGTTCATGGACACAATGGAATACTACGCTGCTGTAAAAAAGAAAGAACTCTTACCATTTGCAACAGCATGGATGGAACTGGAGAGCATTGTGCTAAGCAAAATAAGCCTGCCAGAGAAAGATAAATACCACATGATCTCACTCATTTGTGGAATATAATGAACAACATAGACTGATGAACAAAAATACATCCAGAGACAGAAGCATCGTATAGACCAGTGGTCGGCAAACTGCGGCTCGCTAGTCACATGCGGCTCTTTGGCCCCTTGAGTGTGGCTCTTCCACAAAATACCAAGTGGGGGCATGCACATACGGTGTGATTTAAACTTCGTGGCCCATGTGCAGAAGTCGGTTTTCGGCTCTCAAAAGAAATTGCAATTGTTGTACTGTTGATATTTGACTCTGTTGACTATTAAGTTTGCCGACTACTGATCCAACCTCAGAGGGAAGGCAGGAGAGGAAGAGTTAGAGATCAACCAAAGGACTTGTATGTATGCATATGAGCATAACCCATGGTCACAGACAGTAGGGGGGTGAGGGCATGTGCTGGGGGGTGGGATTGTCCTGGGAGAGGTAATGGGAGAAAAAGGAAACAAATGTAAAACTTTAAACAATAAAGAATTTAAGTTAATATATATAGAGAGAGAGACCCTAAAGGTTATGGCTCCAATGAAGGATATGAAATGGTTTTTGAAAAAGGTAATCAATAAGCATTTCCATTTGTAGCATGAGAACTGCAGGTTTCATTGGGTAGTATTTAAGGTCTCTCTGAAACTCCTAACACATTCTAACTGCTACACAACTAATTGCTAACTAAGTAGAGATGTTTTTCCTTTCAAAGTCAGGCTAATGCTGCACACTTACAGCTGTCCTCCTCTCAGTAGATCTGCTCACTGACAGAAAATGCAACCAAAGGTGCTTTTAAAACCTGGATTTGCAAACTTTTTTTGCAGTGAGAGCAAATGTCCACCAGGTGGCAAGCAGCATTGAGCCTGGTGGGAGGGGTCGGCTCCCTGTCCACTGTGCTTCAGTGAGAGAGGCCTGGGGAAGCAGTGCTTCTCTGGGGCATTACTATGTTGCTATTTGACGTTTGACTAATTTTATTTTGGAAGAAGATGCTTGAAGAGGAAGAAAACAGGAGATCTTTATTTTTGCAAGAATAAAGGAGGCAGCTTTACTTGAAGCTGATTTTAGTTGGGATTTGAAAAGGCTACTTTGAAAAAAAAAATGCTTTTATCACATGATAAAGAAGATTGTAAAAGGGAAATGTGAATTTCCTTTGGGAATCCCAGAACAATAATTTCTACAAGAAGACATTTAGAACCTGTAGTTTGTGATTCTACGTCTCTGCTTATCTCCTCAAAGTTTCCAAAAGGAAAATTAACATCAAGATATTCATGAACAGCCAACTCCATGAAGAGCTTGCAGTTGTCTTAAAGCAGAAAGGTGGTGGCTGCAGATCCTAAGAATTGGCCATGTGACTTGGGCAAGCATTTTGTCTTCTCTGCGCTTCAGTTTTCTCATCTGGAAAGTGAGGTTAAAGGATAACCACTTATCTCAATAATTCTCACTTGATGGCCACTAATGGAGTCATTTTCCGTGCCACATGATTTGTGACAATATCTCATTTACTATTTACAACAATCCTACAGGCAGGCGATCATGTAATCTCTGTGATGGTTACGGGAAAACAAGCACAAAAAGTCGGGGAACATGTCCAGGTCACAGGGCTGGTGAATGCAGGAGTCGGGCTTTCCATCCAGGCGTGGCCAACCCCGAGTTTCTATCCACTGCACAGAATGCCTTTATGGATGATCTCTAAGCATCTACTTTCTGTAAGAAAAATAGTGGAGAATTTGAAAAAGTTTTGTGAGAGTGGTAGAATAGCAGTTATTTAATTTAAAATAAAACCAGATAGAAATTATCTGCTTTAAGTAATTGTAAGCTTTCTATTGATTCTGCAACAAATTACCAATAACAGTGGCTTAATACAACACATGTTTGTTATTTTACAGTTCTGACATTCAGAGATCTGAAATGGGTCTCACCAGGCTAAAATTAAGGTTTCAATAGGGGTGGCTCCTTCTGCAGGTTCCAGGGGAACTTCTATTCCCTTGCCTTTTTCAGCTTTTAGGGGTACCTGCAACTCTTTGCTCTGGCCTCCTCCTTCATCCTCTGCGTCAATGACAGCATCCTCAGACACGCCCTGACTCTGGCTCCCATGGCTGCCTCTCTCACTTACATGGAGGGACCCTTGTCATTACATTGGGCACAGCCAGATAATTCATGTTAATCTCAAGATCTCACTTCATGACACCTGCAACGTCCCTTTTGCCATGTAAACTAACATATTCATAGTGCTGGAGATTAGAACATGTACATACTGAACAGACTTCCCATAGTAGCTGACCTGTATTGAGTTGATACCATGTTCCACTGTAACTGTATGTAGATTCTGACAGCTCAGTTAATATTATTAGACCCCTTTTAAAAATGAAGAAGTGAAGATGCAACAGATTTCATATGCAGAATGAAATGTAGTGGTAATGTCTGATTCTATGGAAACTTCATTCTTATTATTTTACACTCAAGAATGTCTTTGCAGTGAGAATTATGGTGCTTTCACAAGTGCACTTGATTTATAATTAGCTTTGCCATTCCAATTTACATTAGGTCTCCAGGCCCCCTTATTATGGCTAAAGCTGCATCACCACACCAGGGAGCTGCCCTGTAGGCAACGTCTCCTCGGTTGGCATCTTTATACTGTACTTGAAAGACACTCAAAGTTCCATACAACATAATATGACTGTTAGCTGAAAACAAATGTGTCAGCCATGGATATATTTATGGCTCTTTTTATACAATAACTTTTTTTATTAACCTTTCATTTTTTTTAACCTTTTCATTACAAAATTTTAAATGTATATACAACAAAATTGATTTACTTTTTATTTACTGTGTAGTGCCATGTTTTATCATACTTCAAGTGAAATGTAGAAACCTTCTCCTGACAGACATTTTGTACCACCTCTCTTTAGGTTGTAGTTGTCATTTACTATATATATATATATATATATATATATATATATATATATATATATATGCCTAAGTGACTGTTCGACCAGTTGCTATGATGCACACTGATCACCAGGGGGCAGACACTCAACACACAGGATCGGGCTCCCTCCTATCTGGATCGGGCCTGTGGAGATTGGGCTGAAACTGGCACTCCAACATTCCCTGAGGGGCCCCCAATTGCGAGAGGGTGCAGGCCAGGCCAAGGGACCCCACCAGTGCACAACTCCATGCACCAGGCCTCTAAAATCCTCATCAGGCAATGGTAGGATTTTTGTTTTCAACTGCCATACATCTTGTTAAAAACTTAAGACCAGAACTCTAGTTTATTATATGTAACCAGTTATTTAATACTAGGGGCCCAGTGCATGAATTCATGCACTTTGAAAGTAATTGTGGGCTGCAAAGCTGCTGTGGGCACAGGGATGGGTCTCGGCCCATCCTCCATGCCCCCACTTGGCCCCTACCACCGTGGCCCCTTGTCCCCTGTCTGCTGGCAGCCCTGCTCCCGCTGCCACCACTCCCACTCACTGACAGTGCCAGTCCCAGTCACACCTGTTGACAGTGCCAAGCAATTAGGGTAGGTGCTGGGAGCCGGCAGCGGGTGCAAGCAGTGGCTCCAATGCCAGCTGTGAGTGGGGCCGGTGTCAGCAATGGGTGCAAATGGCGGCTCTGGTGCCAGCAGCAGGTGTGAGTAGGGCTGGCGCTGGCAGCAGGGGTGAGTGCCAGGTGGGACCACGGTGCACGGGAGCAAAGAATTTTCAGTAATCACCAGAGGCTCACCACGATGACAGCGATCTGCCATGTTCTGTGCTCTGGCGCCTGCTGCTGATGCCCGCCATGTTCTGTGCACACCCCTGGTGGTAAGCACACCAGTTGTTCGGTTGTTTGGTTGTTCCCCAGTTCGGTCTATTTTCATATTAGCCTTTTATTATATAGGATTTCTGTCTCTTTTCTTTCATTCTGGAAGTGCAAAGTGGTATAACTTCTCTTCTATTAAAATAACTTCCCTGAGCATTTTTTTTTAGATCTCCTAACAAATTTTATCAGTTTTCTTCTTCAAAGAATTTATTTATTATACTTTTATTCCTTAAGGGTGCTTTTGCTAGAAGTATATTCTGAGCTCACAATTCTTTACTTTTATCCATCTAAATGCAGTTTCACTGTTCTCTGCCCTCCTTGGCTTTTTTCTTTTCTTTTCTTTTCTTTTTAAGAAATTCACAATCATTTGAATTATTTTTGTCCTATTAATAATTCTTTATTTTTATTTAATTGCTTTCTATATATTTTATCCTTTATTTCTTAAGTTTTCAGCTGTTTCTTTATGATGTATCTGGATGTTTGGGGTTCATTGAAATTTTGTATCTTCTAATTTATATATATTGTCAACTTTTTTCAGCCATTATTTCTTTGCTTTTCTTATTTTTTCCATGTTTCCTCCGATCCCTCTGGGACTCTGATAACAGAAATTTTAGAACTTTGGTTTTTCTCACAGTTCCTTGAGGCTCTGTTATTGTTTTCTTCTGTCATTATTTTCTTCTTTCCTTTATCTTTTTTCAGATTAAGTAATTTCTATTGATGTATCTTTGAATTTATTGATTCTTTTCTTTGTTATTTCCATTTTAAGTAGCCTATACAATAATTATTTTGAAAATTTTGTTATGTTTTCATTTGTAAATTTTCTATTTTGTTCTTTTTTTATATTTTTCATCTTTTCTTCTGAGCCACTCTGTCTTTTTATTTGTTTCAAAAGTATTCAACCTTACTTCTTGGATCATGTTAATAAGAGCTACTTTAAAATGTTTATTTGATAATTTCAACATCTCTGTCATCTCAGAGTTAATATCAACTGGCATTTTTTGCCTTGCAATGTGTTAAGATTTCCTGCTCCTGCGTATGATCAGAAGTTATGAACTATATTTATGCATTTTGCATATTCTGTAATGAGTCTCAGAGTCCTATTGAAAATATTGATCTTTGTGTTTTAGCAGGCAGGTATGGTCAGCAGCCAGGTTCCTATATACCTGAGGGCTGTGGTTCCAGGTCAAGCTGGTTTTCATAGCCTTTGCTCTTCAGTTTAGATTTTTTCCATGTGCACCACTCAGTGGCCACCCTAAGACCTGGGTGGTGGTTAGTTCTTAATGTGTTTGGTTTGCTGTGTAGGTTGAGCATGCACAGAATTGGGGTGAGCTCAGAACTTCATACACAACTTTATGGGATCACTTTCTTGATATCTTTCCCCTTTATGACCTTCCTGAAGCTTTCCTGCACCAGG
The DNA here is from genome assembly GCF_963455305.1 of Plecotus auritus. Taxonomy (NCBI): domain Eukaryota; kingdom Metazoa; phylum Chordata; class Mammalia; order Chiroptera; family Vespertilionidae; genus Plecotus; species Plecotus auritus. The sequence goes on from NC_137776.1 coordinate 95,709,546, forward strand.
GGATCCCCCTTCTAAATCCTCAGACAACAAGACCAGGGCTTCATCTTCTTGTGTTGTCATGAACTTTTTGTAACTATGTGTGTTGTCTGTCTCTGGGGACAAGAGAGATAAAGTTAGGAGAAGAAAAAAATCAATGGGGATTCACATGCCTTTCCTTGGAATTTTAGGTGTCTTCTCAGTTGCCACAGCTTCCGTGCTACTGTGAGATTGCCTAGGGCCATGTTAGGGGAGAACAACAACAATAACAACCACAACAAAGTTAGTGGGCGTTATCCTATTATATCCGCCCCATAAATGTTCCCTTCCCCACTACTTGTAGCAGAAACAGAGAGATTATTTTTAAGTTTTTTTTCTGTCCACATTTGGTGCATACTTCTAAGTAGTGTGCTGTCTTTGGATCTGGTGTAGGAAAAAAAATTAAAAAGAAGAAAGGACACGGAATCTTACTGTCAGTTTAGTTGTAGTACAAATATCTAATTTTGTCTCACATTTCTTCTACTATCATTGGCTTCTCAGAGTCCCCAGCTTCTTGTTGTATCTGTCAGGTTTTTAGTTGCAGCTACTGAAAGACACAATAGCATCTCACTAGAAACTTCTTAATTTACTGTTAACTATGTTTAAATTGCAACAGAAATGAGGTTCAGTATAGCTTAAAAGTGCTGCAAAGAAATAACAAAAATATTCATGCTTGAATGGATTATTTTTGTTTTTTCCTCTACCCTTCATGAACTTTCAAAATAATAAAAGTGAAAACCACAATTTGGTCTGATGATGTAGGCAAGCTTGTCATTTCTGCAGCCCAAAAAATGAAGATTTACAACAGCAGTATCCAACTATCGCAGGTATTAAAACTAACTCCTAACATCCAAACCCACTGAAGACTTAATTTTTCTCTTAAGCCACAGGGGGCAGCAAGAAATAGCAAAAGACCACTGGGTTTGCAGACTAGAAGACATCGATTTGGTTACTTAATAAACTGCAAAACCTTGAATAAGTTATTTAACTTATGTGAGTCTATATAACTAAATCCATAAAATAGGCTATATGATTTACTCTTCATTCACTGAGACAAGACAAATGAAGATATCCAGTAAAAAAAATAAGAAAATTAATGACATATAATACAAAATACATTATTTTTAGAAAGAAATCATATTAAGCACATAAAAATAAAAAATTAAATATAGTAACTTAAAATAATACTTCATATATGTTTAGAAATACTTATAGATATTTTGACAGGTTATAAAAACTATAAATAATGTGTCTACATTCTCAAAAATGATTAAAATAGTAACTCTCAATATATGCACAGTGCTTACCATATTTTAAATATAGTTCCTGGTCCTTAACAAGTTATCTCATTCAATCAACACCTTCTGAAATGGGCAGTATTATTTTTTGTATTTGACAGATGATAACTTTGAGGCAAACAAGTTTACATTACATAGCTAGAAAGTGGCAGGCTGAGATTCTAACCAAGCAGTTAGGGTCCAGATCCCATTCAATTTACCACTATGCTATGCCACCTCCCTCAATAATTTAGAACTTTCATGATTATTATATTATTCCTGTTATTTTTAACCATCATTTTCCTTTGGTATTCACTCTTCCATGTTTTTATAACCCAGCTTGGACACTGAAATTATGCATATAAGACTCACCTCTTTCTTAATGTTATTTAGCTATCAAGTGTCCTTATGTAAGAACAACATTCTGCCACCTTTAGAGAATCTGTAAGAACAAGTGAGTTGGCAGAAATCACATCTTTGAGAGGCACACAGATTTTTTTTTTTTTGTAAAGTGTAGCTAATAAATTTTCTGGGGAATTACATGCAGAAGCCAAATCATCCAATCTATACTAATAAAAGGATAATATGCAAATTAGACACCCTCACAGTAATGACCGAACAGCAGGCTGCATGGGGCAACAAGGCCAACAGGGGGGTTAGTGAGGGTCGACAAGGTTGGCAGGGGGGCAGTTGGGGGTGACCAGGCCAGCGGGGTGCAGTTGGGGGCAACCTGGCTGGCAGGGGAGGCAGTTAGGGGTGATCAGGCTGGCAGGGGGGGGCAGTTAAGGGCTATAAGGCAGACGGACAGATGAGCAGTTAGGAGCCAGTGGTCCCAGATTGAGAGGATGCAGGCTGGGCTGAGGGTGCCCCCTCTCCCCCCATGCATGAATTTCGTGCACCGGGCCTCTAGTGATGATATATTTGTGAAGCCACTGGGCTATTGGAAGAGAGATGAAGCTTTAATTGATAATGTTGTATAACTTCAGGTAAGAAATAAAAGTTCACTAAACATATACAAAAATATTCATAGCAATACTAATCATAATGGCCAAGAGAAAAAGAACAGCTCAATGTCTGTTCACAGTGAACTGGATCAGTACATTTTATATTTATGAGCTTATTATAATAAAAATAATCTACAATCACACGTTGCAGCACACAAATTTCATGGAAATAATGTTTAATAAAAAGATGTACCATATGATTTTTTTAGTTAAAAAACAGGCAAAACCTATGGTTTAAGACTGGGGGAGTGCAGTTCCTGGGAAGCAGGGCGAGGGGCCTTCTGAGGTGCTGTGGACACTCAACCTGGGTGTGATGACATGAGGATGAGCCGGTGTGCACATCGCCCCCTGTGACTTTGATCTGTGCATGTCGCTGTGTGCATGTCCTGCTTACTACAGGCTACACTTACCAAGTGGAGGGAGAGGCATAAAGACCTCGAAGGGATTGTGTTCACCTCTCTGGGCTTCACTTTTCATATCTGTGAAATAAAAGGCACAGGTCATTTCTTTCTTTTTTTAAAAAATATATTTTATTGATTTTTTACAGAGAGGAAGGGAGAGGGATAGAGAGTTAGAAACATCGATAAGAGAGAAACATTGATCAGCTGCCTCCTGCACACCCCCTACTGGGGATGTGCCCGCACCAAGGTACATGCCCTTGACCGGAATCGAACCTTGGACCCTTCAGTCCCCAGGCCGACGCTCTATCCACTGAGCCAAACTGGTTTCGGCGGCACAGGTCATTTCTATGCCCCACTCTATTTTCGATGCACTGTGATTCCTGTGCTTTATGTTAGATCTTAAACCTTGGCACATGCATTAAGGAGAGAGTGGCTGAGCTCAGCAGGCCCATTCCCAGCTCCTTCCCACTGCCAAGTCCACAACCCTCCTTTTCCTTCAGTTCCACGGACAATCTGACAGATAACATGTTGAATTTCTCCTCAAAATACCTTCAGCTCGCACCCCTTTGCACCAGGCCTGTCGCCGCCCTCTTGTCTCGGGTCCTACCAGTCTCACCCGGACTCTTACAAAGCTTCTTTACTGAAACCAGCTTTTCTGTACTTGTTGCTTTTTGACACAGTTAGTGTCTCTCTTCTGTCAAAATGCTGAAAGCGTCCCTTTGCCACTCAGAGCAAAACCAAATAAATATCTTACAGGGACCTCCGAGGTTCTGCAATATCTGGGGTCCTGAAATACCTCTGAACTCCTCTGCTGTTCCTCTCCCTCTGGCTCATGCCACCTGAGCCACACTCACCTCCATGCTGGTTCCAGGGTGGGTGGGCCAAGCTTGCTAATGCATCAAGATCTTTGCATGTGTTTTCTTCTACCTAGAATGTTCTTCCCTCAGGATTCACAAAATGAGCTCTTTGTAACATTCAAGTCTTTGTTCAAACATTTCTTTCTCAAAATCACTTTCCCTAATCACTCTTTATGTCTGCAAACTACCTCACTCCTGACAGACCCAGCTATAGTCTTCTGATAGTTTTGCTACTTCTCCCCCTAGCATTTTCATCTTTCTAATATGCTATATAGTTCACAGATTTAGTGTGTATATTACCTCTCTTTTCAGTCAACGGCTGCTCTCTTCACCTCAGAAAGATTGATCTTTGGGGAAAAGCTTGCTAAAATAAAAAATAAGCCATCCTAAAATTATAAGAATTTGAATGAGTGATTTATTTTTCTACAACTAGGAAAAGATTGTAGAATTGCAATGCATGTTCAGAAGACTGAATTTTAACCAGATATAACCCAACTAAAACAACCTGGAGCTCTTAAATAACTTTTCACTTAAACATTTATTAAAGTACTAGAGGCCCAATGCATGAAATTCATGCAAGGGGCTCGGGCCTGGCAGCTCTGGCTGCATACACTCCCACTTGAATCTTGAAGATTCAGTAAGTGACCCCTGCACTGTAGCTGTGTACTGTGTACTGTGCAGTAGCGGGCTCAGAGGTGAAAAGTATACATCCTCTCAAAAGGAGTTTAAAAACATGTCGCATGTGATCCAGTTTTATAAAATCAAAACATAAATATGTAAATAAAGAATGCAATAGCTATACTCTGAATTATGGATATATTCTTTATCAATGAAGTACTTTTTTATTGTTTCTTATCAACATTTTCAAATTCTTCTATTAGAAGTATATCTTACTCATACATTAAGAAAACAAAATGTTTAAAATAAGACAGAGTGTAAAAGATGATGAGTTAAATTAAAGGTTGATACTGTGTCATTAACTGGCTGCAAGGAAAATCTGGAGATGTGTATGAACCTCATCACACCTCACCTTGAATATTCATTTCAGATACCAGCTCTTCCTTGGATGTCTCTCATCTTAGGGACTTAAAAATTGATCTTATTGTAACCAAAAGTCTTATCTATATATAATACTGAACATATTTAAGGTACTGAGACAAGAGAGAAGAAACAGAGATAAAGATATTTTAACCAAAACAGAAAATGCATAGGGAGCCTTATTTTTTTTTTTAAAGGACAGACTGACAAACTTCTCTTGTTTCTCTGTGGCCAAAATACATGGGTGTAGTTTTAGGGAGACATCAGTATAGAACACGTGAAGTTCTTTCTAATAATTTGAACTATCTAATAATATCTTAGTCTGGCTCTAAACACAATGCACTTCTTGGCCCTAGATTCTTCAGGCTGAGAGAAGGCGGCCACACTGGTCACATGCCATAGGAACTGTCATTGCTGCCTCCAGAGAAAGATCACACAGCCTCCTAATGTCATTGCCAAATCTGGAAAGTAAAGATTAGAGCGTGAAGGTTAGAATGTGTGGGTCAAAAAGATCTATTTATGTCCTTTGTAAGAGCTTCAGAAAAGGTGTGCTAACTATATAATTCCAGAAAAAGCATTTTACTACATTATGATGATGCTATATACTGTAGTTTCATTTTATATGTATGCATTATATGTGTACACTATGTAAACAGATGTACTCAGCATTTAAACAGGTAAAATGGATGAAAGACTTAAAACTTTGTCATTCAAATTATAACATTTTTAGGTATCTGTACATTTTATGAGTAGAAGGTGGCAGCATAACACATTTTTTTTTTTTTTGCTAATTCTTCTAAAATTAAAAGTCCTTTTTGCCTGTGTATTACTTTTCTGCCCCTTAAATTCTTCCTCCTTCTCTCCTCCCATCCTACCTCTCCTTCCCTCCTTCCTTCCTTTCTCACTACCAAAATATGCTATTCCAAGCGCCATGCTACTATAATACAACATATTACTTTCAAGAATGCAAACAGCCAAATATAAACTCTTGTTAAAGTGGCCACAAAGATGGAAGGTAGAGATGAGTAAAAAGAAGTTAAAGTGGATATATTTCCCAACTTTCCTATTGCTAAAAAGAAAAAAAAGAAAGAAAGAAATGATTTCCAAGTTGCTTTCCTTTCTCTCTATGGTTAGCTTTAATTATGTAGGTAGGATACCCTGAGCCCTTGGGATACGGAGAACCCAGCAGGCACTGGTCCTCCTGGGCTGGTGAATGGGAGTAAGCCTCCTCTCTTTCCATGGTGAGTGATTCCAGTTGTGCTTTTCAGGTTTTCATTTTTTTCAATTTTATTTTTAGGTGGTCTTGAGATATAGTTAGTAAATACTAAATAGCTTTGGAATAGGCACAGTTCAATATGAAATAGTGTCAGAAGTGGGAAGTGCACTATAAATACTAGCTAGTTATTATTAAGAAGTAACAATTTGAGTCTCACTTATGCAAAGATACTCTATTTTAAGGCTTACTTTAGCTAATAAGTTAGGAGCAGAGAAAACAGATAAAAATTCCATGTGTGTTACTAAAATATTCACCAATAATCAGCAAAGTGGTAGAGAATGCTTAAGTTGGCACTTTTATTTTCAACAGGGTCTCACTGCCATCAGCATTTCATGTGAACATCAAAGTGCACAAATAGTCTCCCATGCCACAAAACCCCATTTTGGTGTGTTACAGATTGCTAGGAGAATCAGGCAAACAGGACAAATAAATGTAAACATGCATAATATGGTCTTTAACGTAAATCATTTTAAGGCAGAGGTCATTTTGGGTGACCTAGTGCTTTGAGATCTAAATAATGTCAGGTGGACAATTTTAAGCCTGAAGAAGTCTCAATCCTTCTCCAGAGTTTTTGGAATTCTATTTGGCATCATAGTATGGCCTCAAGAGCCTCAAGTTTCCTACTTTCTCCTAATTAAATCTCTTCATAACTTGTTTGCTCCTTAGTTCTGTTTCTTCCCTACACCACCTCACACCAGGCAGGCCATTGCTGGTTTCCATATTTCGGAAAAGCTAAAACAAAAAGCATATGTGAGTGGAGTGGACTTTGTAGGAGTTGAGGTGGCACAGAATGGAGGAGGGAGCAGCGGGCACATCACAGACGTGCAAAAACCCTACAAACTGAATGAGAAACATCCTCTGGTTAAAATGTCCTTGGCCAGACTTCCACTTGTCCCTGTGGAGTGCCCGGCTTTAAGTTCCCATCTTGCTCACCACTACCCAGTGCTTCTTTCTCAGCCTTCCCCTCCCTGGCTTCCCTCCTTCTCTGAATGAGTGCAGACCAAATCTGCCCATGTTGAGAGCAGAGCCTTCTGGTTTGTCCTCTTTTTATACATTCACACTTTCAGGCTTCTCTCTTCCTCCCCAAACATTATAGCAAGGTATTTCCCCAAACATAACCATTTGCTTTTCTCAGAAAAATTATATGTCCTGCAGGTAAGAGAACTTTTCAAGGTTTTATCTCTGGCAGAACCAAGAGTCACTAGCCTCTATGATAATTTATTAAAAACTTAAAAAGAATAAGTAGATGAAGCAAATCTGGCATTTAGTGTTTGATTAGACAGATTTGCAGCTGTTTTACTTAGTATTAATGTTAGTTGAAATGTTCAAGTGCTCATTTGCATATATTTTAAAATGCGTAATATGCAAATTACTTTACTAAGCCTAGAAAGACAAAAGAGACGAGTTCCCCATCTCCAAGAGCTTTTATTGCATCAGTTAGACATCACAACTATGTAGAATCCCAATTCTCCTCCACTCCTCTAAGAAGGAGGGACGTGAAAAAGAGTTCTGCATCCAAATGAACTTGGAGGACTTACCCTGGACAGCAGAGAGAGGCTCTCTAGCCAAAGACAGGACACTGAATCTGAGACCACACAGACAAGCCAGTTGGATAGATTCCTAGGTGGATTAGGCAGTTTGTGGGGCAGTTGGGAGTGTTCTCAAGCAGAGATAGATATATGCAAAGACCCAGAGTGAAGAGGGAGCTCTTTATGGACCCCGTGGAAGAGGCAGTTAGCCTGGTGAGTATATTCTGAGCTGGCAAAGTGGCAGAGAAGAGTCTGAATGTGGGGACAAAGTCTGATTATATGGGATGTTTTTTGGTCACACCAGAGTTTTTAAATTTGATTTTAAGAGCCACTGGTAAATTACTAAAATTTTTTCATATCTTATTTTTTAAAATGAGATATTTTGGTATATTTCTCTTCCTAAATATGATGACCAAGACATTGGGTGAACCAGAAATGTGGAGTACATTGAAAGAAACTGTGCTTGTTTAACTTTAAGGAACAAGCCAAGAGTGCTTCAAATATTTCCAATCCTGTCATGTACAAGAGGAATTGGAACATTCTGTGAAGTCTACTGTGGGCCTCATTTGGCCCTGACTTTTCTTCTCCCTCCACATCCATTCTCCTTCTTTTCAAAATGCACCCTAATTTTTGTTCAGAGAATTCACTTTTTCCTAATCATCAACCATGCAATTTTAGGTGGAGAAGCAGCTTTTGGAATAGAATGTGAGAGGCTCTGATAATGTACACATTCCATAGTACTCTGTCTTCATAATTAGATTTGGGAAAGGTAGCCAACAAATCAATGAGAAATGGCTGGAGATTCTGGGAATATAAAATGTTGCCTTTTCTGTGAGATTTGACATAATTCTTTTTACTCCTTTTTAGAGTTAATTTAATCTGAGATTCCTACTTCCTTTCCTTCTTTCCTTTTCTTCTACCTCCTGTTGTTGTTGTTGTTGTTGTTATTGCTCTTCTTCTTCTTCTTCTTCTTCTTCTTCTTCTTCTTCTTCTTCTTCTTCTTCTTCTTCTTCTTCTTTTCTCTCTCTCTCTCTCTCTCTCTCTCTCTCTCTCTCTCTCTGTCTCTCTCTCTCTCTCTCTCTCTCTTATCTGGCATTAGTGATGACATAGTCCCTAATTGATATTGAGCCTCACACTTATAACTAGAACCAGTGAGAAGAAATTAAGGAGAAACCAATATGGTTTTATACCTAATGGAAAGAAGATAGAAAGATTGAGAGTGAGAGTGAGAGCAAGAGGGAGAGAGAGAGAGAGAGAGAGAGCTTTAAGTTTCTGTACACCACACTGCTTGTAGTTTTCTGAATACTCATTCACATTTTCATATAGTCAACCACGCTGTTTGCTGTGCTCAGAACAGTCTTTCTTTTCCTATCACATCTGATAAATTTCTATTCTTCCCTCAAAACTGCTCTGGACACTCTCTTCTGGAAACCTTTACCAAACCTTCATGTTTCTGTGATGTACTGAGTTCCTTCACACATAGATCCTGGTTTGATCCTCTTTGTGTTTCCATTCTGAGTGCAGAAAATGCAACAAAATTGATATAAAATTGAATGAGCATTATATTAATGATTGAGGTATTCAAACAGGTTAAACCATTGCTAAAACTTTGTATGTTCAGTCTAAAATGAGATAAGTAAACAAAGCAAAAAATGTTTGGAAATTTTGTAAAAGTTGAAATTAAAACATTATGCAGGTTGTTTTACATTTTACAAATGCATCATTACACAATAATTTAAAAAAATTAAGCAGTGGGGGGTCCTTCACCACATATGGTTTGATAGTTGGTTTGGGATGATATCCTATTTAATAAAAGAGAAACATGCAAATTGACCATACCTCCGCTAAGCCCACCAGCCAATCAGGAGCAAGTATGCAAATTAACCCAAGTAATATGGCAGCGGCCACAGAGCTGGAGTGAGCAGGAGCAAACAGGAGGCTTGGGTTGCCCCCGGTGATGGAGGAAGCCAAGCTTCCTGCCCACCCTGGCCGGCCCTGGCCTCCACTCAAGGCTACAAAGTTTCAATTATAGAAGATAAATAAATCCCAGATACCTGCTGCACTGGCCTCCGCTCAAGGAGGAGCTGGGAGCTTGGGTTGCCAGGGGAAACCCAGGCTTCCAGGTGGCCCGGCTACAAAGTTTCAATTATAGAACATAAATAAATCCCAGATACCTGCTTCCAGCTGGCCCTGCTCTCCACTCAAGGAGGCACTGAAAAAAAAAAAAAATAGAAAAAGAGGAGGGGCTGGGAGCTTGGGTTGCCAGGGGGCATGACCAACCTGCAAACAGCCATCAGCTCCTCACCCAGGCTGGCCAGGCACCCCAGTGGGGACCCCCACCCTGAAGGGACTGTGGCCAGCTTGAAAACAGCCCTCAGCTCCTCACCCAGGCTGGCCACGCCCCCCCCCCCCAGCGGGGACCCTCACCCCATGTGGGCATGGCCAGCCTGAAAACGACCACAGGCCCCTCACCCAGGCCGCCCCATGCCCCAAGGAACCCCCACCCTGATCTGGAACACCCTTCAGGGAAAACCAGCCAGCCCCCACCCATGCACCAGGCCTCTACCTATACCAGGGGTGGGCAAACTTTTTGACTCGAGGGCCACAATGGGTTCTTAAACTGGACCGGAGGGCCGGAACAAAAGCATGGATGGAGTGTTTGTGTGAACTAATATAAATTCAAAGTAAAGGAGCAGAGGGGAGAGCAAGAGAACCCTCCGCTCTTTCGGCTCCGTGGGTCGGATAGAACATCCGAACGGGCCGGATCTGGCCCGTGGGCCATAGTTTGCCCATGGCTGATCTATACTAATAAAAGGGTAATATGCTAATTAGACTGGGAGACCTTCCAGGAGACCTTCCGGACATTCTTCTGGACAAAGCCATGGTGGCGGGGCTGAGGTAGAGGTGGTTAGAGGCCAAGAGGGGAGGGCAGTTGTGGGTGATCAGGCAGGTAGGGGGTGGGGCAGTTGGGGGTGAGCAAACCAGCAGGGGGTCCAGTTGGGGGCAAGCAGGCCATCAATGAGGGTCAGTTGGAGGTGATCAGGACTGCAGGGGGGGGCAGTTTGGAGTAAGCAGGCCAGCAGGGGGGCATTTGGGGGTAAGCAGGCCAGTGGGGAGGAAAGATGGGGGCAAGAAGGCCAGCAGGGGGGGGGCAGTTGGGGTTGAGCAGGCTGGCACTGGGGGGCAGTTGGGGGTGATCCGGCTGGCCGGGGGGGGGGGGCATTTGGGTGCAAGCAGGCCAGTGGCAGGGGACAGTTGGTGGCAAGCAGGCTGGCAGGCAGAGTGGTTAGGCGCAATCAGGCAGGCAGGCAAGCAGGCAGGTGAATGGTTAGGAGTCAGCAGTCCTGGATTGTAAGAGGGATGTCTGACTGCTGGTTTAGGCCTGATCCCTGTAAACCAGCAGCAGGACATCCTTTGAGGGGTCCCAGATTGGAGTGGGTGCAGGCCAGGCTGAGGAATACCACCGCCCCCCCGTGCATGAATTTCATGCACCGGGCCACTAGTGTTAAAATAAATTTAAAACTCATTTGAGGACTTATAGGAGATGACCTGTTGAGTCTCTCTTGTTTTATTGTGAAGAAAAAATAAAAAAAATAGAAGTCTATCTTAATGTTTGAAAAATTATATAATATGTATGTATTTTTATTTCCTCTTGCTATTCCTTCTGTTATCCCACTCTTCCCAAATGATGCTCACGCTGCCATGAGTCTACTGTTTAAGGGAGACCACCCAGTGTGACTTAAGCACCATCTCATTTCCGGGTCAGACAATGTCTCAACCAAGAGAGGAATTCACTATAGGTGGTTCTTCTACTTCAGTGATAGGGTGCTAGGAGACATATAGACAAAGATGGAGTCCTTCTCCTTGTTCAGTTCCATTGGTGAGTGCCTCCTGTCAGTGTGGGAGCAGGCCTAGATGCAGCTCTCAGTTTAGAAGGATGGACAAAGCACAGGAGCTATTTTTACTTGCTATTTTCCTCTAAACCATTGTGTCCCTATTCTACTATGTCTTGTTCCTTCTTACTATTGTTGAATTTTTGTTAAGTTTCCCATTTGGTTTTTATATATCTTGGATAAAACGTGTTTATATTACAGTGGCTGTGAGAGTTTCGTGTGTGTGTATGAATGAATGCGTATATACTTCATCCAAGATTGATGAAGTTCTAAGAGAAAAAAATAACAATAATATATGCTATGTACTTCTTATAGTGTTAAAATTGCTGCATTAAGTACATTGTGCAGTTTTTCTCCTTTTTATTAAAATTCACACAGGCCTAATGAGTTACAATCTTACCACTATGCAAATATCACTGTTCTAATGAGTGTTAAGTGCTATAAAATGCTTTAAAACAGCAGTTTTGCACAACATCTTCAAAGTTAACTGCCTAATGGAGTTTGCATTCCCAATTTAAGAACAATCTAGCTGCAACCAAAAATGCAAGTTCAGCTGCCTGCTGCAATTAAAGCCAAACTCGTGAGACAGGTGCTGGTGCAAAAGGAAAGAGATGCTGTGACCTGGGGAAATGGTGGACTCCCTCTCAAAGACCATTCCCCTTCCTGCTCAAACCAGGGATTCTTATAGGGATAGGGTGGGGAGGGCTTCTTCCCTATCCAATTATCTTGTTAACTTTCAGTGCACTTGGGCCCTGTCCATTCATCTCTCTAGCTTTGAGCTGCTGGGGCCATGTCCATTCAGTTTTTGGTGCTGAGTGTAAGAACCTACCCCTGCTGCCATCTTGGCCAATGGGGAGACTCCCCAGTGCTCCCTGTCTGGCTACTGTATCAAGGTCTGTATGTATGTGTGTCTGGAGATACTGGAGCTGTCAGCCTGCCTCCCCACACTGGACAGGGCTCCCACACATCCAGTGGAGCTGGTTGAAATCCAAGTGGCACCCCTGGATCCCAGTACCCACAACCTCTGCACAGCCCCTGCCTGGCCCACACCCCCAAGTGGCCATCCAGGCCCATGCTTTAACTGAGGTCTGCTTAGGATAATATGGCCACCCTCACAGGCAGGCATGAGCAGTTCTGGTAAAAGGTGGAAGCTCCTGCTGTATTTACCTGTGAGCTGCTTCCAGTGAAAACTCCTGCAGACTCCTAAATATGTTGTTCGTCCCCGGGAGAAGACACAACATTTCATGTCTTTAACAGTGCTTTGTGTAGGCTTTCAATTGGGCAATCTAGGTTGAAATTCTATCTCTAACAGATTCTGCCTCTAACAGAATCTAACTGAGTAGCTCTTAGATTTTGATTAATTAATTTAATCTCTTTAATCCAGTGTTCTCCAAACTGTAGGTCACAATGGTTCTAAAAGCAACTTAATATTTGCAACAAATTATGCAATCAAATAGAAGAAAATCAGAGCTCAATGTATGTTTTAAGAATTAAACTATTTTATTAAAACAATACACATTTATAATTTTATAGTTCTGGAAGTCAGAAGTCCAAAATGTCTCCCTAGATGATGGTGTTGGGAGGGCTGCATTATCCTGGAGGCTCTAGGGAGAACCCATTTCTTTGCCTTTGCCAGCAGTTAGAGGCTGCCCACATGCCCACATTCCTTGTCTTATGACCCTCTTTCAGCTTCAAATGCAACAGTGAGTAGAGTCTTTTTTCATGGGCAACAGTGAGTAGAGTCGTTTTTCATGTAATATGGCTGGAGAATGACTCTTTTACCTCTGTTTCTTAAATTTAAGGACTCTGATGATTACTTAGGGCACACCACATAATCCAGGATAATATTCTTATTTTAAGGGCAGCTGATTAGCAACCTTAATTCTGCCATGCCATGTAAATGAACATACTTACAGGTTCCAGGGGTTAGAATGTGGACATATTTGGGGGCCATTAATCGGCTTGACACAGTATGTATTATTATTAATACCTGTTTTACAGATGATAAAACAGGCCTGTTAAGTAATTTGCACAAAATCACATATCTGGGAAGGATCAGGAATAGGACTTAAACCTAACACGAAAGTCCATTCTTTTTTATTTATTGATTGATTTTATTGATTTTAGAGAGAGTAAGAGAGAGAGAGGAAAAAAAAAAAAAACACAACACCTTTGATGTGATAGAGAATCATGGACCGCTGCCTCCTGCACATGCATTACCTTTTGGTACACCAGACAATGTTGCAACCAACTCAGTCATACTGGCCAGAGCTCAAGTACACACTTTTAATCACTACACTATCCTAGCTTTTCTACTATTTTAGCAGCAGGGGAGTGGATTATCCAAGCTCAACTGAATCAACATAGTTCTTAGTTAGAATCTACACATGCTCCATACAGTGGCCCTGGTCCCATAGTTAATCCTGTTCTACAGAATTTTCTAGAATGATGCTATCTCTTTCAAGATAGTACTTTCTGGCTTTGCCCTTTACCCTTACCTAGGTAAGACAACATAGAGCAGATAGTTTATCCACCCTAAGGTATCTATATCTTCCTTGCCTCATTACCATAGTTATCAAATACTTAATGAGAATTTATCACACATTATGGTTGGCTCTAAGAAATCACAGGTTAGTGAAATATTGTTCCTTCATTCAAAGAGGTCAGAGAGACAAAGAAAAAGTGGTTAAGTGTTGTTACTGAATTACTTAGAAGATTGAGTTATTTTAATTTTGCCTCCAAAGTATAGTCATGAACCACAATATAATGTTTCAGTCAATGCCAGACAGCATATATGACCCCATATATGTCAGTGGTCCCACAAGATTATAATGGAGCTAAAAGATTCCTATCACCTAGTGACCTGTTAGCCATCATGCTATCATAGCACAACACATTCATTACTCATGTATTTGTGGTGATGCTGGTGTAAACAAATCTATGTTGCCAGTCTTATAACACATAAAATTATGTGAAATACATAATACTTGATTCAATAATAAGTGACTCATGAGTTTTTGTATTCACTATACTATACTGAACTTTTTGTCCTTATTTAGAGTATATTCTTTCTACTTGTAAAGAACGTTTGCTGTAGAACAGGATGCTGTATAACACTGGCAAGTCTCCTACATATCGTGTTTAGTCTCTTGATTGCATCACTTTCTCTTGTGCTTGATTTACTCTTGTGCTGTTTCTACAGTAACACACTGTACAGGTGGTAGCCTAGGAACAATGGGCTACCCCATATAGCCTAGATGTGCAGTAGCCTATATCACCTACGTTTGTGTTAGTGCACTTTATAATGTTTTTACAAGGACAAAAATCACCTACTGACCCATTTCTCAGAATGTATCCTCATCTTACAGGGGCTCATAACTATATGTCTTGACTCTATTTCTTTTCCATGGCCACTCATTGGTTTAAGCTGCCACAGTCTCTAATACACAGAGTAAACTTCTGATGTATTTCTAAACAATATATCCCTTTTTGTTTCTGAGTTTCTCAATTTTTTGAAACAGTACCCTAAGCCTCAGTTGCATTATCTCCAATCACATTTGAATATATAAAATCTATGTGAAATCAAAGTTGACTATATCTCCTCTCTGTTAGGTCAAGAGCTAATTTATTTCCCAAGTATTTGGCTCTTTGTTTAGGAAAACATACCAAGAAACTGTATAGTGAATGCAAGGTGCAGAGTCATTACCTTGCAGTCTGGGTGGAGACACTGAAAACAGATGATGCTGTTTTCCACTTCAGGGACAGGGCCTGAGAAGAGACACCGGTAGGTTGAAGACTGATAGCTAGACTGGGAGGCGAGAAAGAAAGAAGGAGCCCAGTGACATGGTGGAAATCAGGGCCCTTGCATGCCGAAGGACTGGCAAGGAATTCTCAATAGTAAGAATGCCCAAAATATATTCAAGAACCCCATGTCTGCCCTGGCCACCATGGCTCCAGTGTCAGCTTGCTCACTGGAGGGTACGGGTTCAATGTCCGGTCAAGGGCACAGGCCAGGATTGCAGTTTCAATCACCCCCACCACCCAGGGAGGCAACCATTTGATATGTCTCTCTCACATCAATGTTCCTCTCTCTATCCTCTCTTTCTCTCTCTCTCCTTCTCCCTCCTTCTCCCGCTCCTACTCCCTTTCACTCTTTCTAAAAATCAATGGAAAAAATACCTTGCTCTTTGAGTGAAGATTGAAAAAAGAACACTGATGTTTAAGATTTTAGTTCTACATGTATTTTGAATGAATTCTCTTCACAGAACAAAAATGAAAAAAAAAAATCCAATGAAAATAATAGTTTTCAGGTGTACTGACTAGTTATACCATGGTTTCAGTAGCATATAGGGCACTCTGAGACTTCTGTAGTGATAGGCTAAATTTGTATGCTGAAGCCTAGTCCTCAGTGTGACTGCATTGCCAGATGAGAACTTGAAGAAGGTTAATGAGGTCATAGGGTGGGGTCCTGATCCCATAGGACTGGTGTCCTCACCAGAAGAAAAAGACCCCAGGGACCAGCTCCCACAGAGGAAACCCTTATCTGAGCACAGCAGGAAAGCAGTTGTCTTCAAGGCAGGGGAGAAGTGTCAAGTGAAAACAAACCTGCCTGCACCTTCATCTTGGACTTCTGGACTTCAGAACTTTGAGAAAACAAATTTCTTTTAAGTCACTCAGTCTGTGGTATTATGTGAGGGCAACCTGAACCAACCAATACATGGTACTTACAAGTGAGGGCAGAAGTGGGGCTGGCTGCCATGTTTTTTTCTTAAAGGAATTATCTGAAAGAAGTGAAACAAAATATTAAAATTGGAGTAGGAAGGTTGCTAGTAGATTATATGTATTCACCCCTACCTCAAATCCCCAGAAATAGCTAGACTGGGAGGACAGAAAGAAAGAAGGTGCTCAGTGATATGGTGAAAACCAGGGCCTGGCATGAGATGAAATATTCCTTGAAAATGTTAAAAGAGAGACTGGAAACATGGAGCTACCAGACAGTGGACACTTGGTTTACACAAGAATGACATACAGTGAAAGTTACATATAAATATGTATGCTTGGTAAATGACCAAGAAGAAAATGAGACTAACATTCCTACATGGATAAAAATTGGACAAATATTTCAATGTCTTTGAACATTAATTTTTAAATGAGCCTAATTTTTTAGGTTCATTTAAAAATTATTTTTCAATTATAGTTGACATGCAATATATATTAGTATCAGCTGTGCAACATAATTAAATATTTATATAACTTACAAACTGAACTCCTTGAAAAATCTCGTACCCACCTGACATTATACATCATTATTACAATGTTATTTACTATATTCCCAATGCTATGAGACTATTTTATCAGTGCCAATTTGTACTTCTTAATCCCTTCACCTTTTTCACCCAGCCCCCCAAAACCTCTCTCATCTGCCAACCATCAGTTTATTCTCTGTATTTATGAGTTCATTTGTTTATTTTGTTTTTTCAGATTCCATGTATAAATGAAATCATGTGGTATAAGTGAAATCATTGTCTTTCTCTGTCTGACTTATTTCACTTAGCATAATATCCTTTATGTCCAGTCAGTTTGTCACAAATGGCAAGATTTCATTCTTTTTAGGACTGAGTAATAAGCCATTGTATATATGTACCAATTGTTATTTATACATTCATCTATCAATGGACCCATAGATTGCTCCCATATATTAGCTATTGTAAATAATGCTGCAATAGACATAGCACTTTTTTGAATTGGTGTTTGGGATTTCTTCAGATAAATATCCAAACATTGATTTGCTGAATTATATGGTAGTTCTATTTTTAATTTTCTAAGAAAACTCCAAAGTTTTTTCCAAAGTGGCTGCACCAATTTGCAAACCTACCCACTGTACATGAGGGATCCCTTTTCTCCAAATTCTCACTAACACTTACTTGTTGATTTATTGACAGTACGCATTCTGTCAGGTTTGAGGTGATATCTCTCATTGTGGTTTTAATTTTTATTCCCCTGATTATTAGTCATGATGAGCATTTTTTCAATGTCCTCTTTGGAGAAATGTCTATTCTGGCCCTATGCCAATTTTTAATCTTTTTGATTTTGGTGTTAAGTTTTGTGAGTTTCTCTATATTTTGGATATTAACCTCTTATCAGATGTATCACACAGGTAAATATCTTCTCCCATTTAGTACACTGTCTTTTTATTTTGTTGATGAATTCTTTCATTGTGCAAAAAATCTTTAGTTGATGTTGTCCAATTTTTTTTTACTGTTGACACTAGTATAGATGTCCCCAGTTCCCCTACCCCTTTGCTCCCTTTCACCCAGCCCCTTTGCCCCACTCCTGGCCTTCACCACATTGTTTTCTCTGTCGATGGGCTGTACATATATGCATACAAGCTCTCCCATTCCACCAACCCCAATCTCCTCTGAGTTCTGTGGCTCTGTTCCATGTATCCATGCTTCTGGTCCTATTTTTATTGTCAGTTTATTTTGTTCATTAGATTCCACATCTAAGTGAGATCACATGGTATTTGACTTTCTCTGACTGGCTTATTTTGCTTAGCATAATAATGACCAGGTCCATCTATGTTGTCACAAAGGGTAAGCGTTCCTTCTTTTTTATAGTTGCATAGTATTCCATTTTGCAATTACTAGTATATCATATCTTTTTATTCACTCATTTACTGATGGGCACTTGAGTTGTTTCCAGGTCTTGGCTGCTGTAAATAACTCTTCTTTGAACACAGGGATGCATATATTCTTTCTGATTGGTGTTTCAGAATTCTTAAGATATATTTCCAGAAGTGGAATTGCTGGGTCAAATGGTGGTTTCACTTTTAATTTTTTTGAGGAAACCCCATAGTGTTTGCCAAAGTGCCTATACCAATCTACATTCTTACTAGCAATGGACAAGGTTCCCTTTTCTCTGCATCCTTACCAACAATTGTTTTGTTTTGTTTTTTATTTATTAATGGTAGCCATTCTGGCAGCTGTGAAGTGATACCTCATTGTAGTTTTAATTTGTATCTCTCTGATTATCAGGGACTTCAAACATTTTTTCATGTGTCTATTGGGCATTGGTATGTCCTCTTTGAAGAAGTGTCTATTTATGCCATTTGCCTAGTTTTTAATTGGGTTGTTTGTGTTACTGATATTGAGTTGTATAAGTTCTTTATATTTTTTAGAAATTAACCCCTTATCATATATAACGTATGGGGCAAATATGTTCTCCCATACAGTGGGTTCCCTCTTCATTTTGTTGATGGTTTCTTTTGCTGTGCAGAAGCTTTTTATTTTGATGTAGTTCTATTTGTTTATTTTTCCCTTTGTTACCCTTGCCCTAGGAGACATATCAGCAAAAATACTGGTAGGAGAGGTGTCTGAGATTTTACTGCCTATATATTCTTCTAGGATTTTTATCGATTTACTAGAGGCCCGGTGCATGAAAATTCATGCACTGGAGGGGTGGGTCCCTCAGCCCAGCCTGCCCCCTCTCACAGTCCAGGAGCCCTCAGGGGCGGGAGGCGACTTGGCGATCAAGGGAAAGCAACACCCCTATCACACCTCTGTTGCTGCCACTGCTGGCAGCAGAAGCCTCGGCCAGCCCTGGTTACCTGAGCCTCGGGTGGCCCTAGGTGGTTGGGCAGCCACCATCCGAGGCTTGCCTGCACCTCAGGCTGGTTCTGGGAGGCTGGGCAGTTGACATCTGAGGCTTGCCTGCACCTCGGGTTGGCCCTGGGTGTCTGGGGTGCTGAGGGGACTGGGGGACTCTGGAAGCAGGTGCTAAGAGCAGCTGACCTGCCTGGGGGCAGGCCTTGCCGTGCCATGCGCCTGCCACCCCAGTGGGGCTGAGGGGACTGGGTGCCATCATCTTGTGGCTGTGGGTGCCACCATCTTTGAAGGTGTGGCAATCAATTAGCATATTCCCTCCTTATTGGCTGTGGGTGCTGCCATCTTTGTGAGGGTGTGATGGTCAATTATCATATTTCCTCTTTATTAGCTAGGATGACTTACATTTAAATATTTTATCCATTTTGAGTTTATTTTTATGTATTGTATAAATTGGAGATTTAGTTTCACCTTTTTGCATGTAACTGTTCAATTTCCCACACACTATTGAAGAGACTGTTTTTACTCCCTTGTATGCTGTTGACTTCCTTGTCAAATATTAATTGACCATAAAGTCATGGGTTGATTTCTGGGCTCTCTGTTCTATTTATCCATATGTCTGTTCTTATGCCAGTATCAGGTTGTTGTTGTTTTTATTTTTTTTTATTTATTACAGTGGCTTTGTAGTATAGTTTGATATGCAGTATTGTGATCCCTCCAACTTTGCTGTTTCTCAAGATTGCTGAAGTTATTCAGGGTCTCTTTTGTTTTCATATATATTTTTGGAATATTTGTCCTAGATCTGTGAAATATGCCATTGGTATTTTAATGGGGTTTGCATTGAATTTATAGGTTGTTTTGGGTAGTATGAATATTTTAATGTTAATTCTTTCAATCCATGAACACGGTATTTGCATCCACTTGTTATATCTTATTATATTTCTTTCTTCAATGTCCTTTAGTTTTCCAAGTACAGGTATTTTACCTCCTCAGTTAAGTTTATTGCAAGGTATCTTATTTTTTGTTGTTGTTGCAATAGTAAATGTTTTTTTTCTTAGTTTATTTTACTGAGAGTTCATTATCTATATATATAAAAGCAATAGTGACTGTTCCACCATTCAACTATTTGACCGGTAGCTATGATACGCACTGACCACCAGGGAGCAGATGCTCAATGCACAGGCATGGGAACATGGAACAGACTGATGAATCTCAGAGGGAAGGGGGGAGGGGGAGGAGGAAAGGTGGGAAGAGATTAACCAAAGATCTTATATGCATACTAGAGGCCCTGTGCACAGATTCGTGCACTGGTGGGGTTCCTTGGCCTGGCCTGGGGGAACCAGGTCGAAACCAGCAGTCCGACATCCCCTGAGGGGTCCCAGATTGCAAGAGAGCGCAGTTCAGGCCTAGGGACCCCACTGGTGCATGAATCCATGCACTGGGCCTCTAGTTGGTATATAAAAATGCCACCAATTTCTGAGTATTAATTTTGTATCCCGCTACTTTGCCAAGTTAATTTATTAAATCTAGTAGTTTTTTGGTGGAGTCTTTAGGATTTTCTATATCATGTCATCTATGAATAATGAGTTTTACTTCCTCCTTTCCAATTTTGATGCCTTTTATTTTTCTTCTTGTCTAATTGCTGTGGCTAAGACTTCCAGTACTTTCTTATTCCTGATCTTAAGTGAAATGCTGTAGTTTTTTCTTACATAGTCTTTGGTATGTTGAGGTATGATCCTTCTATTACTACCCTGCTGAGAGAATTATCATGAATGGGTGCTGGATTTTATTGAATGACTAGAGGCCCAGTGCACGAAAACTGTGGACGGGTGAGGTCCCTAGGCCTGGCCGGTGGTCAGGTTCCCTGCCTCTTCCTTCCCTTGCTCCCTCAGTGCCCCGCCATGTTCCGTATTGCCCCCTGGTGGTCATAGCGAGTGATTGAACTCCTGATCTCCTGGTTGAATTCCCGAGGGGACAATTTGCATATTAGCCTTTTATTATATAGGATGTTCTGCATCTATTGATGTGATGATGTGATTTTTATCCTTCATTTAGTTAATATGATGTATCACATTTATTGATTTGTGAATATTGTACTATCCTGCATCCCTGAAATAAATTCTACTTGGTCATGGAGTATGATTTCAATGTATTGCTGGATTTAATTTCCTAATATTTTGTTGATGATTTTAGCATCTATATTCATCATGTTATTGACCTATAATTTTATTTCTTCTGTTGTTGTTATCTGGGAGCTTGGAAGTCTTCTCCACTTTTGAAATTTTTTAATAGTTCCAGAAGGGTAGGAGTTAGTTCTTATTTCAATATTTGGCAAAATTTGCCTGGGAAGCAATTCAGTCCAGGACTTCCGTTTTCTAGAAATTTTGTTTGTTTTTATTATACCTTCAATTTCTTTAGTTATTATTGATCTATTCAGCTTTTCTGATTCAGTTTTGGAAGATTGTATGTTTCTAGGAATTTGTCCATTTTTCTCAGGTTGTTGAATTTTTTGGCATAGCATTTTATTAAAATCCATTGAATGTCTATATAGTCAGTTGTTAATTCTCTTTCATTTCTGATTATATTTATTTGTGTCCTCTTTCTTTGTTTCTTGATGAATCTGGCTAAGGGTTCACCAAGCTTTAAAAAAAAAAACAAAAAAAACAACAACAACAACAATAACTCTTGGTTGCATGGGTTATTTGTATTGTTTGTTTGATTTAAGTCTTTGTAGTTTTATTTCCACTCTGATCTTTAGTATTTCCTTCCTTCTAGTTACACCAGGATTTTTTTCTTGATTTTTTTCTGGTTTCTTTGTGTGTATGGTTTGATTGTTTATTTGAGATTTTTATTGCTTTTGTGAGGTAGGCCTGTGATGATATGAACTCCTCTCACAGAACTGTGTTTGCTGTGTAACATAGATTTTGGATTGTTATGTGTTCATTTTCATTTGTTTCCAGGTAATTTTTTCCCTGTTCTAATTTGTAAATCATTCATTTGTTTAGTATCATGCTATTTAGTCTCCATATTTTTGAATGTTTTCTGTGTTGTTGTTTTTTAAGGTTTATTTTTTATTGTTGACATGATTATAGATGTCCTTTATTTTACCCACTTTCCCCCTTGACTTAGCCTCTGCCCCACCCCAGGCCTTCACCACAGTATTATCTGTGTCCTTGGGCTATGCATATATGCATATACGTTCTTTGATTAATCTCTCCTCTGGGTTAATCTTCCCGCCTTCTCCCCTCTGAGATTTGTCAGTTTGTTCTATGCATGCATGCCTCTGCACCTATTGTGTTCATAATTTTATTTTGTTCATTAGATTACACATATAAGTGAAATAATGTGATATTTGTCTTTCTCTGACCAGTTTATTTCACTTAGCATAATGGTCTCCAGGTCCATCCAAAGAGTAAGATATTCATAGTATGCCATTGTGTAAATGTACCACAGCTTTTTTATTCACTCATCTACTGATATTTTTATTGTAGTTGATTACTAGTTTTATTCCATTGTGATCCAAGAAGATACTTGATATGATTTTAATCTTTTGAATTTGTTAAGACTTATTTTGTGTAGTAACATATGGTCAATCTTTGAGAATATTCCATGTGTACTTGAGAACAATGTATATTTTGCAGCTTTGGGATGAAATGTTCTGTAAATAGCAATTAAATCAATCAGACTTAGTATGTAATTTAAGGTCACTATTTCCTTGTTAAATTTTTGTTTGGAAAATATAACCAGTTTTGTCAGTTAAATTCCTCTATTACGACTGTATTGCTGTCAATCATTCTATTAATGTCTATCAATAGCATGTATTGAGAGAGAGAGAGAGCCAGAGAATGAGAGCAAGAGAGCAAGAGAGAGAGAGAGAGGGAAAGAAAGGTGCTCCTATATTGGGTCTATATATATTTAACAGGGTTAAATCTTCTTGATGGATCAATCCCATTAGTATTTTGTAGTGTCCTTCTTCGTCTTTTTATGGCCTTTGTTTTGAAGTCTATTTTGTCAAATATAAGTATTGCTACCCTAGCTTTTTTGTTTGTTTCCATTTGCATGGTATATTTTTTATAGCCTTTTACTTTTAGCCTGTCTAAATCTTTTATTTTAAGTTAGATCTCTTGGAGACAGCACATACATGTGTCATGATTTTTCATCCATTTCGCTACCCTATATCTTTTGATTAGAGCATTTAATCCACTTACATTTAAGGTTTTTATTGATAGGTACTTATTTGTTGCTATTTTTATTCTTTATATCTATTTTGTCTTCTTACAGCAGTTCCTTTAACATTTCTTGCAATATTGTTTTGGTGGTTATAAACTTCTTTAGCATTTTTTTTTTTTTTTCTTTCTGAGAAGCCCTTTATTGCACCTTCAATTTTGAATGAAAGCCTTGCTGGATAGAGTGGTCTTGGTTTCTGATCCTTGCTTTTCATTCCTTTGACTACTGCATGCCATTCCCTTCTGGCCTGTAGTGTTTCTGTTGATAAATCAGATGACATCTATGGGAACTCCATTGTAGGTAAATAACTGTCTTTCTCTTCTCTTGCTGCCTTTAATATTCACTCTTTGTCTATATCCTTGGACATTTTAATTATGATGTGTCTTGGTAGCTGTGTCTTTGTGTTCATTTTGATTGAGACTCTCTGTGCTTCCTGAACCTGTATAAATTTTTTCTGCACAATGTTAGGGACATTCTGTTATTTTTTCAAACAGGTTCTATATACCTTGCTCACTTTCTTTGTCTTTTGGTAGCCCGATGATGCAGATGTTAAGTTTCATGTTGCCCCAAAGTTCCCTTGAACTATCCTCATGCTTTTCCTTTTCTTTTCTTTATTCTCCTCTAAATGAATGATTTTTCTACTTTGTCTTCTAATTTGCTGATTCAGTTTGCTGCTTCATCCAACCTACTGTTTATTCCTTTCAGTGTATTCTTTTTTTTTTTAAATATATTTTATTGATTTTTTACAGAGAGGAAAGAAGAGGAATAGATAGTCAGAAACATCGATGAGAGAGAAACATCGATCAGCTGCCTCTTGCACACCTCCTACTGGGGGATGTGCCCGCAACCAAGTTACATGCCCTTGACCGGAATCGAACCTGGGACCTTTCAGTCCGCAGGCTGACGCTCTATCCACTGAGCCAAACCGGTTTTGGCTCAGTGTATTCTTTATTTCAGATGTTATTCTTCATTTCTGACTGGTTATTGTTCATGGTTTCTATGTTCTTTTTCATGCTTTTGAGCATCCTTACAACCATTATTTTGAACTCTGTGTCTGATAAATTGGTGCCTCTATTCCATTTAGGTATTTTTCTGGAGATTCCTCCTGTTCCTTTATTTGAGGTCTTTTTCTTTGTCTCCCCACTTTGCCTCTATCCTTGTGTTTGTTTCTATGAATAAAATAGGACTCCTATGACTCCCAGTCTTGGTGGAGGGACCTTCTGTATTAGGTGTCCTGCAGGAACCAGTGGTGCAGTTTCCTTGATCGCCTGAGCTGGTACTTGTAGGAATGTCCCTTGTGAGCATTATGTGGGCCCTTTATTGTAATAGTGTTTTGGTTGCTATTGTTCAGTTCATGAGTTGGCTTGACCTTCAGGTTGGCTGACTGTGAAACTCAACTCCAACCCCATCATGTAAACTAGGGGTCCTCAAACTTTTTAAACAGGGTGCCAGTTCACTGTCCCTCAGACAGTTGGAGGGCCGGATTACAGTATAAAAAAAAAACAAAAACAACTATGAACAAATTCTTATGCACACTGTGGGCCCGGGATGAGTTGGCTGCTAAGCAGGACAGGGAGCGGCACCCGGCGGGCTGGATAAATGTCCTCGGCGGGCCGCATGTGGCCCGCGGGCCGTAGTTTGAGGACGCCTGATGTAAACTGTTGTACAGGTGCTGATAGAATAAAACACAACAAAACAAAACATTGCCCTAGCTGGTTTGGCTCAGTGGATAGAGCGTCGGCCTGCAAACTGAAAGGTCCCAGGTTCGATTCCGGTCAAGGGCATGTACCTTGGTTGCGGGCACATCCCCAGTAGGAGGTGTGCAGGAGGCAGCTGATCGATGTTTCTCTCCCATTGATGTTTCTGACTCTATCCCTCTCCCTTCCTTTCTGTAAAAAAATCAATAAAAATATATTTTAAAAAAAACAAAACACAATAAAAGAACAATACACACCAAAAAAAAAACTAGCAACACAACAAAAAAATTAGAAATGAAAAAAGAAACTAAAAACAAATAAACAATAAAACAGATGAAAAAAGATAATAAAATAAAAGAGTTAAAAATAGAGAAGAAATAAATTAAGAAAGAGAATATAAAAGGAAAGATGGAAGAGGAATATATATATATATATATATATATATACACATATATATATGTATATATGTGTGTGTGTGTGTGTGTGTGTGTGTGTGTATATATATATATATATATATATATATATATATATATTAAAGGCCCGGTGCAAGAAATTCGTGCATGGAGGGGGGGATGTCCCTAAGCCCAGCCTGCACCTTCTCCAATCTGGGACCCCCCAAGGGATGTTAACTGCCCGTTTAGGCTCAATCCTGGTGGGATTGGGCCTAAACGGGTAATCAGAAATCCCTCTAACAATCCAGGACTGCTGGCTCCCAACTGCTCAACTGCCTGCCAGCCTGATTGCCCCTAACCACTTCTGCCTGCCAGCCTGATCACCCCTTAACCACTCCCCTGCCAGCCTGATCAATGCCTAACTGCTCCCCTGCCGGCCTAGTCACCCCTAACTACCCTCCCCTGCCAGCCTGGTCATCCTTAACAGCCCTCCCCTTCAGGCCTGATCACCCCCAACTGCCCTCCCTTGTAGGCCTGGTCTCTCCCAACTGCCCTCCCCTGCTGGCCTGATCGTCCACAACAGCCCTCCCCTGCCGGCCATCTGTGGCGGCCATCTTGTGTCTACATGGGGGGGGGGGCATCTTGTGTGTTGGAGTGATGATCAATTTGCATATTACCTCTTTATTATATATACTAGAGGCCCGGTGCACAAAATTCGTGCATGGGGGGGTGTCCCTTAGCTCAGCCTGCACCCTCTCCAATCTGGGACCCCTCAAGAGATGTCCGACTTCCCGTTTAGGCCCGATCCTGGTGGACATCCCTCTCACAATCCAGGACTGCTGGCTCCCAACCGCTCACCTGCCTGCCAGCCTGATCACCCCCTAACCACTCCCCTGCCAGTCTGATCGACACCTAACTGCTCCCTTGCTAGCCCATTTGCACCTAACTGCCCTCTGCTGCTGGCCTGGTTCCCCCCAACTGCACTACCCTGCTGGCCTGATCACCCACAACTGCCCTCCCCTGCAGGCCATCATGTGGCAGCCATCTTGTGTCCACATGGGGAAGCCATCTTTGACCACATGGGGGCGGCCATCTTGTGTGTTGGAGTGACGGTCAATTTGCATATTACTTTTTTATTAGATAGGACTAGTGGCCCGGTGCATGAAATTTGTGAACAGGGAGGGGTGTCTCTCAGCCTGTACTGCATCCTCTCCAATCTGAGACCCCTGTGGTATTGGGCCTAAACTGACAGTCGGACAAACCCCTCACAATCTGGGACTGCTGGCTCCTAACTGCTCACCTGCCTGCCTGCTTGATCACCCCTAACCACTCTGCCTGCTGGCCTGATTGCCCCCAACTAGTCCCCTCTGCCAGCCTGCTCGCCCCCAACTTCCCCCCCTGCCAGCCTCATCACCCCCTACCGCCTTCCCCTCCTGGCCTGATCACCCCTAACCACCTCTGCCTCGGCCCCACCACCATGGCTTTGTCTGGAAGGACTTCTGGAAGGTCTCATGGTCTAATTAGCATATTACCCTTTTATTAATATAGGTAGGATATGACATACTGCCATAACTATAACATATGTACCATCATTACTCTATGAGAATACATACTTCATGCGATAGGAAGGCATCTAGTACATTACATTGTATATGTTGTAAGTAGTAGGAAAAAACTGTATTCATAGCAATAATATACAACCTGTGACTTCCCTTCCTGATTTGGGAATGGTTCCCCAGTTCTTTGAACATTTCCTGGCCCCTAATGTATTTTTTTTTTGTCATTCAGTGTAACTTTATTTACTATTTATTGCACATGAGTTGAGGTCTTTAATTTCTAACCACCAAAGATTGAAAGGACTATTTTTTTCCATGAAGTTTAACATTAGCATCAGTGAATTCATGTATTCATGTGTTTTTATTGTAAACATCTGAATTATTCACATTGTCATAGATCCTGAACTCATACACATGGACCATGCACAGGCTGGCAGCAAGCCAGGAAGCCACTCTGCAAGCAAACAGATACTCTGCATAAGGAGAAAAGTCATAGCACAACATTTAATATCCAATCTGAGTCACCTCAGAATGTTATATATATTGACTTCTTAATTTATATATTATCAGGAACTCAACTGCTTGGTTGGTGACAGGGTTGACCTGGTTTCAGGAGGATTATTCCTGAAATAATTAAGGAAAGGGGGGCTCAATCTTTCTTCTTGGTTTCTTGCTCCTCCCCAGCACCTTCATCTTTCTTCTCATCCTCAGCTTCTTCGGTATCTTCTCCTTAACCTTCACCTCCTTCTTCTTCCTCCTTTGCATCCTCAAATTCTTCCTTGGCACCTTCTTCCTCTTCCTCTCCTTCCTCTTCCTCAGCCACTTCCTTCTCCTCCTCCTCTTCAGCTTCTCTTTCAGAGGGTGGTTCATACTTAGCTTCCTCGGCTTTGGCAGCCTCAATGGTCTCCTCCCCCTCGATCTGCTCCTCCTGGACATGGCTGGTGTATTAAGAAGGGAAGGAGTGAGCGGACATCAAGTAGGAGCTGGTCTGTAAACCACCGTAGGCAGATCGACCAAAGACCTGGGAACTCTGGGAGTAGCCGCTGGCTATGCTTCCCATGCTGGTGAAACTGAGCCGGATCTCCTCACCTTCCAAGAGTTTCCTGTAAGCTGCATGTCAATGTCCAAAGCCACATTGAGGAGGTCCTGGTATTCTTTTAAATATCATGCCATTTCACTCTTTGTAGTTCTCAACTCATTTTCTAATTTGTTGATTGTGTCCTGCATAGCACTAATGTCGGAGTTCTGCTTATCCTTCAGCTCTCGCAGCTGCTTTCCCAGAGCTTAGTTCATGCCCCGGCTTGCTTTGATCTCTAGGGTCTTGGCCTTGAGCAGGTGGTGGCTTTCAGACACCTCCTCCTTGGCGGCGCGCACCCGTAGGTGTTCTTGGCATTGCTCTCGGTCAGCATGGTGAAGCAGCTCTTGTACCATTCTTCTGCATTCTGCATGTTCTTGGCAACCAGCTTCTCGTACTGGACGCGGATGTCCTTGAGTGCAGCGGAGAGGTCGGACTTGGAGAACATGTCCATCTCCACAGAGATCTGAGCGTATTGGATCTGTACCTGCAGCTTGGTGATCTCCTTTTCATGCACCTTCTTCAGAAAGGTGATTTAGTCCATCAGGCTGTCGATGCGCTTTTCAAGCTCAGTGCCAGTGAGAGCCGACTCATCTGCACCTTTGCGCACCTCCATTAGCCAGCACTCTGCGTCATCATGGTTCAGCACCTCTTCCTGGTAGCATGCCTGCAGGTTGCTCCCAGTCCCTTTCAAGCCCTGGTGCCAGCTAACTGCCCACTGCCCTCTCCTTGCCAAGGATGGGGCGCAGTGGGCCGGGGCACAGGCATCCCATTTTCATTAAAATGTTCAACCCCGTTCTGCTCCACGGGTGTCCACAGGAGGCACGAAGGCAGACAGTGATCCCAGAGACCCTGGCCTCCCCCGCCTACCCAGGTCCCCGATGGCGATCTGGACCCCGCAGGCGGCATCAGGCACTGCCTGCCAGGCCTGCCCGCTCCCCCGATGGCGGCCTGGACCCCACGGCGGCATCAGGCGCAGCCCTCCAGGCCTGCCCGACTCCGATGGCTGCCTGGACCCCGCAGGCAGCATCAGGCGCTGCTCCCCCCGACCCCGCCTGCCCGGTTACCGATTGTGGCTTCGACCCAGCAGGCAGCGTCAGGCCTACCCAGTCTCCCATGGTGGACTGGACTCCGCGGGTGGGGTCAGGCGCTACCAGCCTGGCTGCCTGGTTCCCGATGATGGCCTGGACCCGGCAGGCACAGGCTGTCAGGTGCAGCCCGCCCCTCCTGAATATGCATATTTACCCTCCATCTTTGTTGGCTTAATTTGCATATCACTCCTGATTGGCTGTGGGCTGCGGAGGTATGGTCAATTACCATTTTTCTCTTTTATTAGTGTGTGTGTGTGTATATATATATCAGTAAAATACAGGGGAAGAAAAATAAAAAAAGAATAAGAAATGAAAGATGAAAAAATAGAATAAGGAAAAAAATAAGATATGGAAGTAAAAAGAGAAGAAAAGAAAAAAAATAGTAAAAAAGAAAAAAATAATGAAAAGATTAAAAACTTTGGGGTTAGCCTCAGCAGATGTTTGTGCCTGCTGCACTCACCCTTTGGACATGCTGTTTGTGAAGCATATTGGACTCTGCTCCAATTTTGTCTGAAGCTGGACACTTGGTGTGTCATTCCAGGCCTCTGGGGAGGTTTTCTGGTGCAAGCCAATGTCACATGCTGTCTCAGCCTGGCCCTCAGGAACCTGCCCCATGTTTGGCAGGGCAGAACCCATAGTATCTGGTGAGTAGGGCTTCTGAGCCTAGAGTTTGGGTCAGCCTCTGGTGTCCCACTTTGAATATCCACACTCTGAGCTGTTCTCCCTTCCTCCATGGAACTGGGCCTAGCAGGAGTATCCAGGACCTGGCAGTGGTGATTAAAACCGTCTCCCGTTGGAGCTGGTGCCTGCTACCTATAGTGGGGAGCAGTCACTTCTTTTCTTCTCAGGGCTGCATGGGCTGAACTCATTGGGGAACTTGGATCTGATTCCCTGTAATTCACTGGCAATATCCGGCACACATCCATCTGACTCCCTGACAAAAACCTGCTTGAGATATGCAGACATAAAAAAAAACACAAACTAGCTTTGCATGGCCCTCTGGCACCCCCCACACTGCCTAACGAAGCAGAAGGTGATAAAATATCTGTACCACTTGGCACTACAATCTCTCCATGCCATGGCCACCACAGGGCAAGGCCAAAACTCTCTGCTCTAACCTGGCTTCAAAGGGGCCAAATGCTTCACTTTCCAACACAGTCACACTGAGAAGGATGAAACCAAATTTCTAGCCTAGCCCCATTCCCCTTTGCCTGGGAACAGAGCAGTAGGTGCAGACCGAAAAGTGCAGAGGTGGGGGGAGTGGCCCCACTGATGCACTCAAGATGGGCAAGACCCATCCTCTTTCCCAAGGCACACAGTCTAGTCTCCAACTGGCTCTTTACCAATGTTCTTCCACAGAATAGAGAACCCCTCAGAGCCACTGCTGTGTGAACCAAACAGACCCTCCACCAGCCCTGAGCACTGCTGTGTGGCCCCTGCCCCATTCACAGCTGGGAGGAAACTTCTCAGGCCACCATTGAAACAATAAGATCATTCTTTTCCTGAGACTGTGTGGTTAGACATTCACAGGTGTACGGTATTCCCATTAATTCCTTCCACCTGATGCTACACGGGTTCCCTTCCCATCTCTGTTGATCTGGATTCCGGATCTTTGTGTGGGGCTGACATCTCTGCTCTCAGGTGGAGGGAGCTCTGCTGCTGCAATATCCCTTTAGCTTCTCAGCTGCCATGCCTGCAAGAGGGGCTCACCTTCTCCTCAACTCCTCCTGTCTTTGTCCATGATCCTGTTTATAAAATTTCAGATCAGCTACACTTCAACTGGATTTTCAAGTTGATTAGTCTTCAGTTTAGCAACAAGTATGGTCCAGGGCTGGGAGCAAGAGAACGGAGCTTCCAGCTCCTCTACAGCCATCTGGGATCCCCTCTAAATCGTTTATTTTTTTTTCTTTTGATTTCCCACCAAGTAGATGTTGTCTCTCCTGGAAAATTGAAAAGAATGTATGTTCTGCTGGTTTCAGGTAAAATGATATATAAATATCAATTAAGTGCATCTAATCTATTGTGTTATTTAGGCCACCGTTTCCTATTGATTTCCTGTCTGGATGATGTATCCATTGATGTCAATGGGTTTTTTAAGTCTCCTACTATTACTTTATTACTGGTAATCTCTCCCTTTATGTCTGTCAGTATTTGCTTTAAAAGTTTTAGTATTCCTACATTGGGAATGTAGATATTATGAGTGTTACATACTCTGGTTTGATTGATTCCTTTATCATAATAAAATGCTTTTTGTTGTCTTTTGTTTTAAAGTCTACTTTGTCTTATGTAAGTACTAGAGGCCCAATGCACGAAATCTGTGCACTGGAGGGTTGTCCCTTAGCCCAGCCTGCACCCTCTCCAATCTGGGACCCCTCGGGGGATGTCCGACTGCCGGTTTAGGCCCAATCCCGCAGTCGGACATCTCTCTCACAATCCGGAACCCCTGGCTCCTAACCTCTTGCCTGCCTGTCTGATTGCCCCTAATCGCTTCTGCCAGACTGATCACCCCCTAACCACTCCCCTGCAGGCCTGGTCGCCCCCAACAGCCCTCCCCTGCTGGCCCAGTTGACCCTAACTGCCCTCCCCTGCAGGCCTGGTTGCGCCTAACTGCCCTCCCCTGCTGGCTTGATCACCCACAAGTGCCCTCCCTGCTGGCCATCTTGTGGTGGCCATCCTGTGACCACATGGGGGCAGCCATCTTGTGCAAGGGCATGGTGGTCAATTTGCATATTACCTCTTTATTATATAGTATTATACTAGAAGCCTGGTGCACAAAATTTTGTGCACGGTAGGGGGTGTCCCTCAGCTTGCCCTGCAACCTCTCCAAGCTGGGACCCCTTGGGGGATGTCCGACTGCCGGTTTAGGCCCCCTACGGGATTGGGCCTAAACTGACAGTCAGACATCCCTCTCACAATCCAGGACTGCTGACTCCTGACCACTCACCTGCCTGCCTGCCTGATTGCCCCTAACCGCTTTTGCCTGCCAGCCTATTTGCCCCCTAACCGCTCCCCTGCTGGCCTGATTGACACCTAACCACTCCCATGCTGGCATGATTGACACCTAATTGCTCCCCTACTGGCCCGATCACCCCCAACTGCCCTCCCCTGCTGGCCCGATCACCCCCAACTGCCCTCCCCTGCTGGCCCGATCATCCCCAACTGCCCTACCCTGCTGGCCCCATCACCCCCAACTGCCCTCCCTTGCAGGCCTGGTTGCCCCTAACTGCCATCCCCTTCCGGCCATCTTGTGACAATGTGAGAGTGGCCATCTTGTGATGACATGGGGGTGGCCATCTTGTGGCAGCCATCTTGTGACAACATGGGGGTGACCATCTTATGACAACATGGGGGCAGCCATCTTATGACAACATAGGGGTGGCCATCTTGTGATGATATGGGGGAGGCCATTTTCTGATGACATGGGGGCAGCCATCTTGTGACACGAGGGCATGAGGGTCAATTTAGAAATTACCTCTTTATTATATAGTATTACTACCTCAGGTTTGTTTCTTTTTTAATTTCCATTAACATGAAATATATTTTTTCATCTATTTACTTTAATTCTGTTTGTGTCTTTTGATCTGAAGGAGTCCTTTGTAGGCAGTACATGTATGGGACGTGTTTTTTTATCCATTCATCAACTGTATGTCTTTTGATTGAGCATTCAGGCCATTTACATTTAATTATTAATAGGTATGTAGTTATTGCCATTTTATTAATGTTTTTTGTTGTTTTTGTAATTACTTTTTGTTCATTTCTTATTTCAGTTCTCTCCTTTTGTATGTTGATGAGATACTATAGTGTCAAATTAGGATTTATTTCTCTTTGTTTTGTATATCTCTTGCAAATTTTTGGTTTTGCTACCATCTGTCTCAGGTACCTCAATATATGTTTATAGCAGTCTATTTTAAGTTTATTGCAGCTTAAGTGTAAACAAATTCTAAAATCAGTACAGTTTTTATCTCCTCCATGTTTGTTTTTTTCTCTATGTTTTTACTTTTTTTGTGTGTAGTAGTTTGTGTTTATACCTTAATTTATTGTTAAAGTTAAACATGCTCTTCCTAATTTTGCATTTTAACATTTGTATTTATTTTATATTTGGCTGATCCACTCTTCTACTAAGTGTTTTCCTTTCTCATAATTTATTTTCTATTGAATATTTTTTTACTCATATTTTTGATCTCTTCTTTTCTGCTTAAAGAAGTGACATTAACATTTCTGGTAATACTGGTTTACTAGTGATGAACTTTTTTAGCCTTCTCTTGCCTGGGAAACTATTTAGCTTTTGATTCTAAGCAATAGCCTTGCTGAGTAGAGTAATCTTGGTTGTAGGTCTTACTTATTTTATCACTTTGAATATTTCATGCCACTCCCTTCTGTCCTGCAAAGATTCAATTGAAAAACTGATTGACGGTCTGCTTTTCTCTTGGTACTGTTAAGATTCTCTCTTTGTCTTTAAACTTTGGCATTTCAATTATAATGTGCCTTTGGGCCTCTTTGGGTTCATCTTATTTGAAACTAGAGGCCTGGTACACAAAATTTATACACAGAGGGGGGGTCCCTCAGCCCAGCCTGCACCCTCTCCAATCTGGGACCCCTCGAGGGATGTCCAACTGCCCGTTTAGGCCTGATCCCACAGTTGGACATCCCTCTGACAATCCAGGACTGCTGGCTCCTAACCACTTGCCTGCCTGCCTGCTTGATTGCCCCTAATCACTTCTACCTGCCAGCCTGATCAAGCCATAACTGCTCCCCTGCCAGCCTGATTGATGCCTAATTGCTCTCCTGCCAGCCCAATCGCCCCCAACTGCCCTCCCCTGCTGGCCTGGTCACCCCCAACTGCCTACCCCTGCCAGCCTGCTTGCCCCCAACTGCCCTCCCTTGCCAGCTTGGAAACCCCCAACTGCCCTCCCCTGCAGGCCTGGTCACCCCCATCTGCCCTCCCCTGCCGGTCATCTTGTGGTGGCCATCTTTGTGGCAGCCATCTTGTGATGACGTGAGGGTGTCGCGCGAGGGTGCGAGGGTCACCTAGGCTTTTATCAGTATAGATTCTCTGCCTTTTATGGAGTATTTTATTTGTTTTCTTCATTGGTTTTGGGAAGTTTTCAGTCATTATTACTTCAAATTAATTTTAATGTCTTGATCTCTCTCTTTTTGTCCCCTATGATGTGAATATTGTTACACTTATTGTTGTTCTAGATGTCCCTTGAATTTTCCTCATTTTTTAATAATATTTTTCTTTTTCAAGTTTTAAATGGGTGTTTTCTATAACTTTGTCTTCCGATTGTTGATACAATGCTCTGCTTCCTCTAATCTGCCTTTGAATCCCTCTAATGTACTCTTCACTTCAGTTACTATATCCTTCATTTCCCGCTGTTTCATTTTTATGGTTCCTATATTTTTGTGTAAGTTCTCACTGAGTTTATTCTTCCCTTAAGTTTACTGAGAATACTTGTAACCAGTATTTTGAACTCTGAATCCATTAGATTGCATGTTTACATTTTATTTAGTTTTATTTTTTTCCTGGAATTTTGTCCTGTTCTTTCATTGGGACATGTTTCTTTATCTCCTCACTTTGGTTGACTCCCTTTGTTGTTTCTATGTATTAAGTAGAACTGTTATGTATTCCAGCCTTGTCAGAATGGCACTGTGTACTAGATGTCCTATGAGGCCTAGTGATGCAGTCTATGTGTTTACATGAGCTGGGTGCTCCATGGGTTCCTGTGTGTGGTTTTGCATGTGCTCCTACCGTAGTTGAGCCATGATTGCTGTTGGCATATCAGTGCATGGGATTGACCGTCAGGCTGACTGGCTTTGATGTTAGCTGTAACTTCAACAGACAAGCTAATGTGTAAGATTTGACCCTACAAAGTAGATGTTATCTGCCAAATCCTCTCTTCTGGTGTGTAATTTTTGGAGCTTGTTGGTGGTGTTCTGGTATGGTCTGAAACTGGCTACTGGGTATGTTGGTTCTGGAGGATCTTGGGAGGGGCTGTGCTGCAGACCATGATTAGTCACTTTTGTGTCCAGCTGGAGGGAGCTACAAAGAAATCTGTGCTTGGTTGACACTTGACTGGATTTTAAGACACTTGAGAGAACCAATGCCACTAAGCTACCCTGGCTGCCACCATTGCTTGGTTTGGAACCCTTTGCTGGGCACCACAATGTGAGCTGAGTTCAACTGTCTCTTGTGCTGGGCTTGGGCAGCTTAGTTGAAGCTACATCCCAGGTCAACACTGGCTGCAAATTTTGCCATGCTGGAACCACCTGATAAGGGTTACAATGCAAGTTGAGACTGGTGGTAGTTAGGTCTCAGCTGTTTACAGAGGTTCATGACATCTAAATCCAGATACTGCTTGTTTCGGGTTTGTGGACCTTTAAGAGATTTCTAGGAAAGTCTGCAGTGCAAGCTGAGATAAGCCAGGCTTAGGAAATCACCAAGGCAGTATGAACAGTGTTAGACAGGTTAATGGAGAACTCAGATTTGACACCTGCTTCACTTGCCACCTGGGTGGAGGGAGGGTTCAAACAAACAATAGCACTTGCCAGCACTTCAGTCCCAGAGAGCCTCCTGACCTTACCCCTTCAGCTCATCCTGAAGCCAGTCAATTCAGGTTTCTCCATATGTCCCTGGCACTCTAGGTCTTAAGCCCCACACTGGAGGTCAGAGCAAGCGAGTCTGTGAGTGAGCGAGTCCATGCACAGCCCTTCAAGAGGAATACCTGGACTACAGCAACCCTTCTTCTCACTTGTACACAAGCCCTAACTTGGGCTCAAAGCCAAGTGTTATGGGGGTTCTTCTATTTGACACTGGTGTTCCAGGCAGGGGAGCTGCGTGTGGGGCTGAGACCTCTTGCTCCTCAGGCAGTTACCTCCACAATTGAGATATGCCTTCTGATTTTCAATTTCCCCCCATGGGTGTGGGAGCTGCTCATTTTGCAGCTCCATCCCTTCTACCAATCTTCACATGGCTTCTCCTTTATAGCTTTAGTTATGATTTCTGTTCAGCTGGTCTTCAGGTTCTTGTCAATGATGGCTGTTCTATAATTTAGTTGTAATTTTGATGTGGTTGTGGGAGCAGGCAAGCATAGCATTTATTTACTCTGCCATTTTGAGAGGAAGTAAAAAAAATTAATTTATAATACTTCTTAGTAAGATGTACCTACCAGGTCACTAACTAATTAAAATATCAGAGTTTGATGTTAGACTTATTCCAATTTATACTGTAGGTATTTGACATGCTGCCTGTCCAAATTAAAATTTTAAAATATAGACATACATCATCCTTAGTTTGCCATATAGTCCTCAGAGTAATTGATACAGATTAATCCTTAATAAAGAAAATGTTGTTAGAAAAAAAGAAAGAGAAATTAAGAAAAAATAGTTGACTGAAATGGATTTAATAGTTTCTTCTATTTTTCCAGTGTCTAAAGGTGGAATGTTAGGTTATTCATTTGAAATATTTCTTCCTTTTACCATAGATAGTTGCAGCTATAAACTGTTCTCTAAGCACTGATTTATATTCATCTTAAAAGTTTTAAGATATTTTCTCTTCAATTGCATAATCTCAAACTATTATTTCCATTTTGGTTTCTTCTTTGAACCATTGGCTATATAGAATTGTTTCTTTTTCTTTTCAATTTTCACATATTTGTGAGTTTCCCAAATTTCTTGGTTCAAATAGTACAGTCTGTTACTGTTCTTACTGAATTTCAGTAGACTTGCTTGACTAGAAATATTCTTCATTTCTGTGTATCCTCGGGACCACATGCAGATATCTTCAACGGTGGCTTTTTCATTCTTTTCTGCAGTTTCTCTAGAAAGCAGGTGAGTGGAGCTCCTCAGGCTGTCATTCTGCAAGTGCATTGCTACAGCTGCTTTTTTGCCAAACTTTGCTCTTGGTATGTAATTGAATTAAGTGAGCCATTTCTAGATGCATAGAAAGAGACTGAGAAGAGCAGTCTGATCCTAGAGGCCACTTTTTGAAGTGAGGAACCTGAGGGAAGGGGCCGGTGTGTAGCTTCTCCATGACACAGCATTCATTTGCACCAGGCCTGGAATTCCTGTCTCCAGAATTCCCCCATCACTATCGGTTAACCAGTGATTTCAAGTGATAGCCGATCGACCAAATCTGGCCACACCCACTTGTCCACATGTTGTTTAATGCCATAACTACAGAATTGAGTCTTCGTGACCAATTTTATGGTCCATAGTGCTAAAAACATTTACTATCTGGCTCTTTAAAGAAATAGTTTACCCAGCTCTTCATTAAAGCAATCCCCAAATCTCATTTTTGTGGGTCTGTTCCCTGGTCCTATTCCTATTACCAATTTTTCTATCAAGTAAAATTTAGGCAGGAGATAAATTATATAGGAAATTTTAGCAGAGAGGAAAGAGTGAATATAAAGAACTATTAATGAACATAAATAATTAAAATTTAAAGAGAGAACACTAAAATATCACTGAGGTAGTTGCCACCTTTGGGGCTGGCTGAGCAATATGGGTGAAGCAGAGATTATTTAAATGTAGAAGCCAGAGTTCAGCCAGCCCTGCTTTCGGCTGGGGCTGGAGTCTCTGAATGGAACCATGGAATTGTCACCTCTGAGGAGGGGGTTCTCTGAGGGGACACAATGAAACTAGTCCTGCATGTTGGAAAAACTGAAAATTAAATGCAATCACTGTTCCTGGTATGAATTACAGCCAACAAAGTGGAGAAACGAGGCTGATGTGGGCCTTGCAGAAACAGGAAGTGGAGAGGACTGGCTGATTGTCCCTGCTCTAGCCTCGTCAGCCCTCCACATTCCCTGCTGACAGAGCCAAACGCAGCAGCCAGCAAAGTGGAAATGAGGTTTTTAGTCTCAACTTCAGCACCACTCAGCAAAGTATAAAAATGAAGGTTTGAAGCTGACGGACAAGAGCTTAACAACTGGCACAATGCTTTTATTGATTAAAGTGGAGGGTAAGCTTGAGGAGAGGTGCCAATGAAGGAAAAAGGAGCAATATGAAGGAAAGTGTGTTCTGTGCAGAAGGAATTATCTATTTCAAAGCCATAATCATTGAAATGAAATTAAGACTCATCCTATATAATAAAAGCCTAATATGCTAAGTGTTCAGTCATCCAGTGAGCGGTTGATTGTTCAACCAATCAAATGGTAATATGCTAATGATATTCTAAGGCCACTCAACTGCTCACTATGATGTGCACTGACCACCAGGGGGCAGACCCTCTGACTGGTAGGTTAGCTTGCTGCTGGGGTCTGGCCAATCAGGACTCAGTGAAACGGGCCCAACATGCCCTGGAGCCCTACTGCGGTCTCTCCCCAGCTGGCCAAACTCCCACGTCCCTCCCCAGCACCGATTGCACACCGGTGGGGTCCCTTGGCCTGGCCTGCACCCTCTCCAAATCCGGGACCCCCCAGGGGATGTCAGAGAGCCAGATCCCACAGTCCACTCCCCTCAGAAGGGCACCAGATGCAGGGCTCACAGCTGGCAAGTGCTGGTGAGGTGACGTGAGCCTCTCCTGATCGAGATTGATTTGGCGTGAGCCTGCGGCAGGTGCAGTGGGGCCAGAATGAACGGGAGAGGCAGGTAGGAGCTGCAGGGGACATTGGATGCAGGTTTTGACCCAATCCCCGCAGGCCACCCAGAGGGACCCCACCCGTGCACGAAATTGTGCACTGGGCATCTAGTCCTATCTAATAAAGATGGAATATTCTACTTGACCATCACATCCTCACAAAGATGGAAGCACCCACAGTCAATAAGGTGGGAATATGCTAATTGACTGCCACGCCCTCAAAGATGGCGGTG
This sequence comes from Plecotus auritus, assembly GCF_963455305.1. Lineage (NCBI taxonomy): Eukaryota > Metazoa > Chordata > Mammalia > Chiroptera > Vespertilionidae > Plecotus > Plecotus auritus. Next base: position 95,748,285 of record NC_137776.1, read on the forward strand.
CCCTCAGCCACAAGATGGCAGTGCTCAGTCCCCTCAGCCCCGCCGGGTCAGCAGGTGTGTGGCATGGCCAGGCCCATGCCCAGGAGGGCCTGGCTACTCTGCGCGCCTGCCTCCAGAGTCCCCAGGCTCCTCAGCCCCACAGCCACCCAGGGCAGACCTGAGGCGCAGGCAAGCCTTGGATGTCGGCTCCCCAGCTGCCCAGGGCTGCCCAAGGCTCAGGTAACCAGGGCCAGCCGAGGCTTGTGCTGCCAGCAGTGGCAGCAACAGAGGTCTGATGGGGGCGTCACCTTCCCCTGATCACCAGGTTGCTTCCAGCCCCTGAAGGCTCCTGGACTGTGAGAGGGGGCAGGCCAGGCCTAGGGACCCCCCTTCCAGTGCATGAATTTTTATGTACTGGGCCTCTAGTATGGGATAAAATGTAAGCTTTGGGAGAATGCTGCCCATATTAACTCCTTCCCACAGTTACTGTTGTTCCTGTGATTCCCACAGTTACTGCTGCAGCAACTCCTATCTTCTGCATCCTGGTCTGTTGCCCTGGCGTTCATGGACTCAACCCTCAACAGTCACACTTTCAAAATCAATGATGGTCTCCTCATCACATTCTCATTTTGTGTTTCTGTCAGGACAACTTATAGATTTTGTTCTTGGCCCAGTCCCTGCACACAGGAAACAGTTATTCATAATATGGTGACATAACAAGAACAATATTGATGTTTGCTCATCATGTTTTAAGAAATCCTTGAATGATGATAATTTTGACAGTTAAGGGAAAAAACAAGAATCATGGCTTGACCTTTTTCTGTCTTGAGATTCCTAAAGGAGATGGTTGACTTAGTTTGTTAAATGTACATTGAAGAGACCAGTTCCCTTAGTACAGTGAATGATCTTGCTGCTCTGCTTTTAGTCTCAGAAAAGAGCAATCACAACTCTCCAGCCAGCCAGTCAGGGAGCCCCTTTGAAGCATGTTATGTGGATGATGTGAGACATGCCCCGCAGTTATGGAGAGGCTCATTTAAAACGAAGAAGTGAGCCAACCATGAAAGATTAAGTGTGCTGTTAAGAGCCACACATGTGACCCTATAGGGTACTTGATTCTATAGTGCTGTGCCATCACAGGTGTCTGCCCCTGCCTCTAGCTTGTTCCTTTTAGGGTTTTTATGAATATTGGCAACTCATTTCTGGAAAAAATTTGGACAAACCTTTAATTAAGAGAAAATAATATTCAATAAAGTGTCCAGGAAATGTCATATGAAACCAAAATTATTTGAGGACAATTGCCCTGGTTTTATAACTAGCACATATCCATGGATTGAGAAGAAAAGCTTGGGGTGTGGGTACAATCACCAGTCCTTATAGAACCCACTATCGACAACATAATCTGTGGCAGAAAGTGCCTGTCTGCTCCCCACAGCCTGTCACCCACCTACTTCCAGACAAGCAGACAAGACTCACTGACATGCCTGAGTGAATTCAGATGTAGATGTGCTTATACATGTGAAAAGGTCTGTTCACTCATTCAGAAGATGTATATATCTCTTAGGGAAGGGGGAGAGATTAACTAAAGAACGTATATGCATACTAGTGATTTGGTGCATGAAATTCATGCACAGGGGGCGGTATCCCTCAGCCTGGCCTGCACTGTCTCCAATCTGGGACCCCTCAGGGGATGTCTGACTGCCGGTTTAGGCCCGATGTGACTGCCAGTTTAGGCCCAACCCATCAGGCCTAAACCGGCAGTCATACATCCCTCTCGCAATATGGGACTGCTGGCTCCTAACCACTCACTTGCCTGCCTGCCTTATTGCCCCTAACCACTCTGCCTGCTGGACTGCTTGCCCCCAACTGCCAACCCCCTGCCAGCCTGCTCACCCCCAACTGCCACCAGCTGGCCTGATCCCCACCAACTGACCCCCACTGACAGCCTGCTCAACCCCAACTGCCCCCGTCACCGGTCTGATCACCCCCAATGGCTTTCCGCATTGGCCAGATCACCCATAACTGCCATCCCATCCTGGCTGATCACCCACAACTGCCCTCCCCTCTTGGCCCCTAACCGCCTGTACTTTAGCCCCGCCACTATGGCTTTGTCCAGAAGAACATCCGGAAGGTCTGGAAGGTCTCCCGGTCTAATTAGCATATTACCCTTTTATTTGTATAGATAGAGGCCTGGTGCACGGGTGGCGGCTGGCTGGTTTGCCCTGAAGGTTGTCCCGGATCAGGGTGGGGGTTCCCTTGGGGGGCGAGGTGGCCTGGGTGAGGGGCCTGCGCTGGTTTAAAGGCAGACCATGCCCCCATGGGGTGGGGGTCCCTACTGGGCACGGTGCCAGCCTGGTTGAGGGGCTGGGGCAGTTTTCAGGCCAACCATGCCCCCATGGGGTGAGGGTCTCCTCTTGGGGGGTGTGGCCAGCCTGGGTGAGGGGCTGAGGGCTGTTTTCAGGCTGGCCATAGCTCCCAGTGGGGACCCTCACCCCATGGTGGCATGGCCAGCCTGGGTGAGGGCCTGAGGGCTCTTTCCAGGGCCCTCCCTCGGCAGCCGGCCTGGGCGACCCAAGCCTCCTGCACACTCAGGCCGGCTCCATGGCCACTGCCCACAGGCCCCTCCTTTGGCGGCCGGCCCAGGCAGGCAGGAAGCTTGGCTTCCTCTGTCACCGGGGGCAACCCAAGCCTCCACCCATTCCAGCTGGCTCCATAGCCACTGCCATCTTTGTCCCACAAATTTGCATATTCCCTTCTGATTGGCTGTGGGTGTCATGGAGTGACAGTCAATTACCATATTTCTCTCTTATTAGTAAAGATATGCATAACCATGGACACAGACAATAGTGCGGTAGGCCTGGGGGTGCAGGTGTCGGGTGGAGGCAGTCAATGGGGATAAAGGGGCACATTGGTAATACTTTCAACAATAAAGATACATTTTTAAAAATGATGTATATATCTATCCATTCATTTATCTGCCGTCTATCTGATTGCTTCCAAACATATGCTAGACTCTATTCTAGAGCTTGGTGTTAGAGCATAAACATGCTCACTATATTCATTTTCTCAGGGAGCTTCATTTAAACCAGGCTCTGACTGGAGAGAAGTTAGCTTGGAATCACCTGCTTCCAGTCATTTATTCCAGGCCAGAAGGTGGAGACTCCGGGAAACAGTAAGGATATTTCCCAATAGTGGGACAGTTCTGAACCCATTCCTAAATACAGGCAGTCCTCGGGTTACGTCGGACTCAATGTACGTCATTTTGTGGTTACATCACCATCTCCCATCCTATATAATAAAGAGGTAATATGCAAATTGACCCTCACGCCCTCACAAGATGGCTGCCTATGACCAGGCCAGTGGGGGGTTAGTAAGGGACGACCAAACAACTGAATAATCAGGCTGCATGGGGCGACCAGGCCGGCAAGGGGATTAGTGAAGGACAACCAAATGACTGAACAGCAGGCTGCGTGGAGTGACTAGGCTGGCATTGGGGGGGAGGGCAGTAAGGGGTGACCAGGCCACCAGGGGGCCAGTTAGGACCAACCAGGCCAGCAAGGACGGGGCAGTTGGGGGCGACCTGGCCAGCAGCAGGGGGCAGTTAGGGGTGACCAGGCCAGCATCTGGTGCAGATAGGGGCAACCAGGCAGGCAGGCAGGTGAGCAATTAGGAGCCAGCAGTCCAGGATTATGAAAGGCATGTCCAACTGCCGACTTATAAACTGACAATCGGACATCCCCCAAGGGGTCCCAGCTTGGAGAGGGTGTAGGCTGGGCTGAGGGGACCTCCTCTGTGCATGAATTTCATGCACTGGGCCTCTAGTTTATTTATAAAAAAAGTTCTGTCATTTCAACATATGTACATATGTGCTTTATGTTTTTTATTATTTATTTACCACAAGTAAAGGTCAGGAATTGTTATCTTTCTTTTAATTTTTTTTTTTTTTTTACTGTTTCACTTTATTACCGCTGTGTATGTGCTCCATGTGAGTGACGTAGGTGCTTATGTAGGTGGGTTCCGACTTACATAAAAATCACGTTATGTCGCGCTGCAGGAAGGGATCTCTGACGTAACCCAAGGACCTACTGTAATGTTAAAGCCAAGAGAAAGGTACACCTCAGCTGCCCAGAGCATTCCACAGCAGCACTGGGTTCCTCTGGCAGTCATGTCACCTGTGAAACATATAGCACTCAACTACCCAAGTGTGCGTAAACAAGACAAAACAAACTCTGAGAACTGGGCTTGGGAAAACAGATGCTGGTTTTGAAGAGAATATTGTAGCTACTATGATAGTCAGAGTCCTTCAGAGAAACAGAATCAATGGGATATAAAAAAATATATGTATATCTATGCATTGTTATTATTATCATTATTATTATTATTATTATTATTATTATTATTATACTAGAGGCCCGGTGCACAAAATTTGTGCACTGAGGCGGGGTGTCCTTCAGCCCAGCCTGCACCCTTTCCAAGCTGGGACCCCTTGGGGGATGTCTGACTGCCGGTTTAGGCCCCCTACGAGATTGGGCCTAAACCAAAAGTCGGACATCCCTCTCACAATCCAGGACTGCTGGCTCCTAACCACTCACTTGCCTGCCTGCCTGATTGCCACTAACCGCTTCTGCCTGCCAGCCTGTTCACCCCCTAACCGCTCCCCTGTCAGCCTGATTGATGCCTAACTGCTCCCCTGCTGGCCCAATCACCTCCAACTGTCCCACCCCTGTGGCTATCTTTTGGCAGCCATCTTGTGGTGGCCACCTTGTGATGGCTACCTTGTGGCAGCCATCTTGTGATGACATCATGGCAGCCATTTTGTGATGATATCACACGATCCCACCTAGGCTTTTATTATATAGGATATTTATTAGAAGGAATTAGAAGGAATGATTATGGAGGTTGGCTGGTAAGTTTCCAGAGCTGCATGGCGGGTCAGCAAGCTGGGGCCCAGTGGATGGCTCAGTTCCAGTCTGAAGGTACAGGCTGAGCAGACCCAAGGAAGAGTTGGGAAGAATTCTCTCACTCAGGAGAGGGTCACCCTTTTTCTTTATTCCCCATGACTGGATGCAGACCACCCACATTCTACTAATTTAAATGTTAATCTCATCTAAACACAACCTCACATTCCAAATAATGTTTAAGTAGAAACCTGGGCACACCATAGTCCAGTCAAGTTAAAACATAAAATTAACCATCACAGTAACTTAGATCTTATCTCTATACTAGAGGCCCAGTGCATGGATCCATGCACCCATGGGGTCCCTTAGCCTGGCCTGCACGGATTGGGCCAAAACTGGCTCAACAACATCCCCTAAGGGGTCCTGGATTGTGAAAGGGCATAGGCCAGGACAAGGGACCCCACCAGTGCATGATCAGGGCCAGGGAAGGACCATGGGAGGGGTCCAGGGCATGTCCAGCCAATCTCACCCAGTCCTGATCTGTTGGACCCCAGCAGCAAGCTAACCTACCAGTTGGAGAGTCTGCACTGGTGGTCAGTGCACATCATAAAGACCCATTGAATGGACGAATGCGGGGGGAGGGACGGTGGGAGGTTGGCTGACCACAGAAGGTTGGCTGTGGGAGCGCACTGAGCACCAGGGGGCAGCTCCTGCATTGAGCATCTGCCCCCGGTGGGCAGTGCACATCATTGAGACCAGTTGTTCAGTCACTTTGGCTTTTATATATAGAGATAGATTTTTTAAAAATCACTTGACACAGTAGATACTTATAGGGTACCTATTAAAAGCTCAATTTAATTATATAATGAATTATAGCCTGTTGCTACCTTACAGTGCCTGTAACTTCAGAATGACTGCAACACTTCAGTAATTTTCTTTTTATTTATTTATTTTTTTTAAATATATTTTATTGATGTTTTACAGAGAGTAAGGGAGAGGGATAGAAAGCTAGAAACATCGATGAGAGAGAAACATCGATCAGCTGCCTCCTGCACACCCCCCACTGGGGATGTGCCCGCAACCAAGGTACATGCCCTTGACCGGAATCGAACCCGGGACCCTTCAGTCCGCAGGCTGATGCTCTATCCACTGAGCCAAACCGGTTTCGGCAGTAATTTTCTTAATATAATGTGGGATACTAATGATTCACATTATTTTAAAAATTAAACTGTTTTGAGATAATTATAGATTCACATAGAGTTATAATAAATAATGCAGGAAATATTTTTTTTTATAATGGCGGAATTGTGACTCTAACTATTTAAATGTTTAAGTCCTAAAACCTAGTATCTCAGAATATGTCTGTATTTAGAGACAGGGCCTTTAACCAGCTAATTAAGGTAAAATAAAGTAATTACAGTGGGTCCTCATCCAAACTGACTGGGGTCCATATATGAAGAGGACGCTAGAATGCAGACTCAGGGCAAAGACCAGGTGAAGACAAAGGGAGAAGCAGGCCATCTGCAAGTGAAGAAGAAAGGTTGCAGATTAACCCAAACCTGCAGACACCCTGAAATTGGACTTCTAGCCTACAGAAGTGTAAGGAAATAGTCCCAGCTAGTGTAGCTCAATGAATAGAGAATTGACCTGTGGACTGAAGGGTCCTGGGTTTGATTCCGGTCAAGGGCACATGCCCAGGTTGCAGGCTCAATCCCCAGTAGGAGGTGTGCAGGAGGCAGCTGTGATTCTCATCATTGATGTTTCTCTCTCTCTCTCTGTCTCTCCCTCTCTCTCTCTATCTTCCTCTCCCTCTCTTTTCCTCTCTGAAATCAATAAAATATATATTTTTAAAAAGTGTGAGAAAATAAATTTCACTCTATGGTATTTTGTTATGGCAGTTCTAGCAAACTAATGCACACAGTTTCCACAAGTGGTAACATCTTTCTAAACTATAGTAAAATATCAAACAGAGATATTGACATTGATATAGTCAAGACACAGAGCAGGTCCCCCACCATAAAGACTTCCCCTGTTGCTTTTTTGCCACCACATTGTCCTCCCACACACTCCTCTGGTCCCTGAATGCTAGCAACCACGAATCTGTTCTTTATTTAGACCGTTCTGTCATTTGAAGAATGTCATAAAAATTAATCATACACTATATATTCTTTTGAGATTATATAGATTTTTATTCTCACAATAATTATATGAAAATTTATTCAAGTAGTTGGGTGCATCAGTAGTTTGTTACTGAGTAGTATTCCTTGGAATGGTTGATTCCAGGATATTGAACTAATCACCCGTTGAAGAATATCTGTATTGTTTTCATTTTTTGGCAATTATGAATAAATCTGCTATGCATAATTGTGTACATGTTTTTATGGAACATAAGTTTTCATTTCTTAGGGATAAAAGCTCAAGTGTGCAATTGGTTGGTCATGTGGTAGTTATATGTTTAGTTTTATAAGAAACTAACAAACTGTTTACTATTGTATAATCCTACCAAAAATAAATGAATGATGAGTTTTTCTTCATCCTCACCATCATTTGGTGTTGCCACTATTATTTTTAATTTCAGTCACAGTGAAGTGTATACTGAAATTCATTGCTATTTGAATTTACATATTTTTATTATAGTGATATTGAATATTTTTATTGTGCTTATTTTATATTTGTATATCTTCTTTGGTAAAATGCCCATTCATGTTTTCTGCCAATTTTCTAAGTGAATTATTTCTTTCCATATTGTTTAGTTTAAAAGTATTTTATGGTGTTGTTTTTATTTTTAGTTTTTAATTTTTAAATTACAGTTAATGTAAAATATTACATTCTTTTCAGGTGTACATCCTCATGATTAGCATTTATAAAAGTTATGAAGTTATCACACTGTTAAATCAAGTACCCATCTAATACCATGTATAGTTATTACAAAATTATCTACTATATTCCCTATGCTGTACTTTACATCCCTATGACATTTCTGTCACTACCAATTTGTACTTCTATATCCCTTCACCATTTTCACCCATCTCCCCAACCCCTCTCCCATGTGGTAATGATCAAAATGCTCTCTATATCTATGAGTCTATTTCTGTTCTACTTGTTTATTTTTAGATTACAGATATAAGGAAATCATATGGCATTTGTCTTTCTCTGACTATTTTTATTTGATTTTTAATTTATTTTAGAGAGAGAAAGAGGAAGGGAGAGAGACAGGGAGAGAAATGTCAACTTGCCATTTCTCTCATCCACATAGTCACCGGTTCACTCTTGTATGTGCCCTGACTAGGAATCAAACCCACAACCTTGGCATATTGGGATAATACTTCAACCAATTGAGCTACCTGGCTAGGGCTCTGTCTGACTTATTTCACTTAACTTAATACTTTCTAGGTACACCCATGTTCTTGCAGATGGCAAGATTTTATTCTTGTTAATGCCAAATCATATTCCATTGTATATAAAGGATGTCCACAAAAATGTATACACACTTTGAATAATTATTAATTTCAATGGGTTAAGTGTGAAAAGAAAGGAACATCAATTGAACTATCAACTGTTAAGTGTGTATACATTTTTTTGGACACTCTATATATATACCACTTCTTCTTTATTCATTCATCTATTGATGGACACTTAGGTTGCTTCCATATCTTGGGTATTCTAAATAATGTTGCAATTTAGAGTTTTTTATTTCTTCCAATAAATACCCAGAAGTGGAGTTAATGGGTCCCACTTTGTCACTTGTTATAACCTTTGTTTTAAAGTATAAATACCGCTATTCCAGATTTTTGTTTTGTTTTGTTTTGTTTTCATTTTCATGAAATATTTTTGTTCATCCCTTTACTTTCAGTATCTGTGTCTTTTGAACTGAAGTGAGTCCCTTGTAGACAGTGTTTGTAAGGGTCTTATATTGTTATTTCTTTAGTCATCATATGTCTTTTGATTAGAGCATTTAATCCATTTCCATTTAAAGTATTTGTTGATAGATATGTATTTATTGCCATTTTATTATTTATTATTCATTTTTAACCCTTTACTTTCTGCTTCTTAAAAAAAAAAAAAAAAAAAAAAAAAAAACCCTTTAACATTTCCTGTAATGCTGGTTTGGTGCTAATGAACTCCTTTAGCTTTTTTTTTTTTTTTTTTGGCTGCAAAGTTCTTTATCCTTCCTTCCTTTGGTTTCAAATGATAGCTTTGCTGGGTAAAGTAGTCTTGGTTAGAGGTCCTTGAATTTTAATCCCATTTAATATTTTGTGCCAGTTCCTTCAGGCTTGCAAATTTTCTGTTGAAAAATCAGTTGATAGTCCTATGGGAGCTCCCTTGTAGGCAGCTAATTGCTTTATTCTTTTTTTTTTTTAAATTTCTTTATTGATTAAGGTATCACATATTTGTCCTCATCCCCCAATTCCCATCCCAAACCCTTCCCCACATATGCCCCCACCCCCCTGTTGTCCGTGACCACTGGTTAGGCTTATATTCATGCATACAAGTCCTTTGGTTGATCTCTCCCCCTTACCCCCACCCTCCCCTACCTTCCCTCTGAGGTTTGACAGTCTGATCGATGCTTCCCTGTCTCCGGGTCTGTTTTTTTTTTTTTTTTTTTTTAATAAATCTTTATTCAGATTATTACAATTATTTCTCCTTTTTCCCCCCATAGCTCCCCTCCACCCATTTCCCACCCCACCTTCTGCCCTTACCTCCCCCCCACTGTCCTCATCCATAGGTGTATGATTTTTGTCCAGTCTCTTCATGAACCCCCCATACCCCTTTCCCCCTGAGAATTATCAGTCCACTCCCTTTCTATGCCCCTGATTCTATTATATTCACCAGATTATTCTGTTCCTCAGGTTTTTAATTCACTTGATTTTTAGGTTCACTTGTTGATAGATATGTATTTGTTGTTCATAATTTTTATCTTTACTTTTTTCTTCTTCCTCTTCTTTAAGAATACCTTTCAGCATTTCATATAATACTGGTTTGGTGGTGATGAACTCCTTTAGCTTTTTCTTGTCTGTGAAACTCTTTATCTGCCCTTCAATTCTGAATGATAGCTTTGCTGGGTAGAGTAATCTTGGTTGTAGGTTCTTGCTATTCATCACATTGAAAATTTCTTGCCACTCCCGTCTGGCCTGCATAGTTTCTGTTGAAAAGTCAGCTGACAGTTGTATGGGTGCTCCCTTGTAGGTAACTAACTGTTTTTCTCTTGCTGCTTTTAATATTCTCTCTTTGTCTTTTGCTCTTGGCATTTTAATTATGATGTGTCTTGGTGTGGTCCTCTTTGAATTCCTTTTGTTTGGGGTTCTGTGGGCTTCCTGGACTTGTAAGTCTATTTCTTTCACCAGGTGGGGGAAGTTTTCGGTCATTATTTCTTCAAATAGGTTTTCAGTATCTTGCTCTCTCTCTTCTTCTGGCACCCCCATAATTCTGATGTTGGTTCGCTTGAAGTTGTCCCAGAGTCTTCTTACATTATCTTCAACTTTTTGGATTTTTTTTTTTTTTTTGCTTTTTTCTTTTTCGGTTGAGTGTTTTTTGCTTCTTTGTAATTCAATTCTTTGACTTGATTTTTGTGTTCCTCTTGTCTGTTTTTGGGTCTCTGTATAATATTTTTTATTTCAGTCAGTGTATGTTTAATTTCTAGTTGGTCCTTTTCCATATCTTCGAGGGTCTCGTTATATTTATCGGCCTTTTCTAGGATATTCTTAAAAAGCCTTATAACCGTGGTTTTGAATTCTATATCCAGTCGTTTGTTTTCCTCCATTTCTTTCGTTTGTGATCTGATTCTTTGACGCCGCATTTTCACTGCTTTCCTGAGTTGGTAAGGTAGGTTTCCAATATGGCCCAGTGGGTCTGCCTCCCCAGTTAACCTGAGGTGGACACTCTTGGTGCACCCCTTTGTGGACTATGTGTACAGCCTTGTTGTAATTAAGTCTTTATTGTTGTTGGTATCACTGGGAAGAATTGACCTCCAGGCCAGTTGGCTGTAAGGATCAGCTGTGTCTATGCTGGGAGAAGTTCGGTGCTAGAGACAGCCTTATAGGATTAGACTTGCCAAATTGCAATAGCCTCTGTGCTCAGCTTGGATGGGGTGGAGTCTCAGTCTTGGCTTCCTGTCAGCCTTGCCCTTGCGCGCACATGCGTGCCTTCAGACCTCTGCCTTCCCGGCTCCCGAGCCTCCGCCCGAGAGTCCAGACTCCCTCCACAAGAGCGTGGGTCCCCAGGGGCTCACCTGGAACTGGGGTTCACTGCAGTCAGAACTGGGGCTCAGTGCATTCAGGAGCCTCTGACCCCCTTCCACTAGGGAAAGCCTGTGGCAACCTGCACAGCCTTTGTGCGCACAGGCGTGCGCACGCGCTTTCAGTCCTCCACCTTCCCAGGCTCCCGAGTCTCCGCCCGAGAGTCCAGACTCCCCCCACAAGAGCGTGGGTCCCCAGGGGCTCGCCCGGAACTGGGGTTCAGTGCAGTCAGAACTGGGGTTCAGTGCGGTCGGGGGCTTCCTTCCCTCTTCCGCCAGAGAAAGTCAGCCAGGCTCTCAGCCGCCCTTCCTCTCTGCGCGCACAAAGACCCTTTGCCGTACCTCCAATTCCCTGTGAGCTTTTCTCTTTCCTTCTAGTTGTAGAATTTTCACTCAGCCAGCTTTCCTGTGGTTCTGGATGGTGTCCGTTCTGTCTTTTAGTTGTAGTTTTGAAATTGTTGTGCGAGGCAGCAGTTTAGGTGTTTACTTATGCCGCCATCTTGGTTTCTCTCCGGGTCTGTTTTTATTCATCAGTTTATGTTGTTCATTATTTCCCCTAGATGAGTGAGATCATGTGATACTAGAAATACACTTATAAGAACCGAAAATGAGACAAGCAATAACGGTTATGCTGAGAGGCAAATGAATCAGTCTGTAGTGAGTTTCTTTCTGGGCCAACAGTTCTTTTGAGTCCCAATTTCAATGTCAAACAGTTCCTTATGTGTACATGTCAGCAATGATATTTCAGTTCTGGATGGTGGACGAATGGTGGTAATGCAGGTCTGACCCTCTCAGGTTTGGTCCTGGGCAACTTGCAGCGAGGCACAGCTGCTGACTGCTAGTATGGCAAGGCGTCGTCAGAGTCTTCCATCTTTATTCTTAATGCTTTTAAGATGCTCTCTTTGTTTTCCACGTTTACTATTTTTATTAGGAGGTGTCTTGGTATGGCCTCTTGGGGTTCATATTGTTTGGAACTCTCTGTACTTCTTAGACTTGAATGTTTATTTTCTTCACAGATTAGGCAAGTTTTCTGTCATTTATATTTAAAGATTTTAAATGTTTTGCTCTCTCCTCTCGCTCAGGAACCCCCAGGAAACAAATCTTTTGGTTCTTGAAGATGTCCCAGAGGTTCCCTTCATTATCCTCATTTATTATGCTTTTTCCTTTTTGCTATTCTAATTGGGTATTTTCTGCTTTCTTATATTTCAAATCACTGATTTGATTTTCTGCTTCACTTACTTTAATGTTGATTCCCTGTGATTTATTCTTCATTTCAGTTAGTGTATTTTTCATTTATGACTAGTTCTTTTTATGGTTTCCATGTCTTTTTTATGCTGTTGAAGTTCTCACTAAGTTCCTTGAACGTCCTTATAACCATTGTTTTTAACTCTGTATCTGGTAGTTTGCTTGCCTCCATTTTATTTAGTTATTTTTCTGGATATTCCTCCTGTTCTTTCATTTGGGACCTATTTCTTTGTTCCCTCATTTTGGCTGCTTCCCTGTGTTTGTTTCTGTTTATTAGACAGGACTGCTATGCCTCTCTGTGTTTGCAGAGTGACCTTATGTAGTAGGTTTTCTGTATTGCCCAGTTGGTAAGCCTCCCTGGTCACCTGAGCTGAGTGCTCCAAGTACATCCCTTGTGTGGGTTGTGTACACTTCTATTGTGGTTGAGCATTGGTTGCTATTGGGATGTCACTAGGAGGGACTGACTCCCAAGCCCATTGGTAGTGAGGACTGACTGCAACTACAGCAGAGTAGCTGATGTGCAGGGACCAGCCTCATGGAGCAGGACTTGCTTTACCAGGGCTTTGGTTCCACCATGTTTGGCCCTTGAGTATATCACTTGTGGAAGTGGCTGGGTTGTAATGCAGTGTGGTCTGAAGCTGTTCACAGGGTACACAGTCTCTGGGGCCTCTGGGAAGGTGCAAGGTCAGCAGCTGCCTATAGCCTGCCCAGGACCACTGGCATGAGCTACAAAGTGAACTGTAGGTTCTGCTAATTTTGCTGGTCTTATAGGAGCCTGGGAGATGCCAAGCTGGGAACCTATTCTGGCTGCCACTAATGCCAGGCCTAGGGTCACTTATCAAGAGGTATAGGATGTGCAGAGGCCAGATGCTACTTGTTTCAGAGATTTTAGGAAAGTCTGAAGCATGAGCCAAGAAAGACTCTTTGTATGGAAAAGCCACTGAAATGGCTTGGATAGACCTGAAAATTGGGTGGGATAGCATCTCAAAGAATCACCAAGCAGTGCCAACCAGGCAGATGGAGTCTGAGATATGATGCCCTGTAAGGGGATGGCTCAACTAGGGAACAATGAACTCTGCCAGCTCTTCTGTCTGAGAGAAAGCTGTCCGTCCAGCCCTCATTCACTTCAGTTTCTCTCCATATGTCCCTGACACCTTTTGACTCTTGCTCCAGCACTGGAGCTCAGAGCCAATGAATCCAAGTAAGATCATGAGCAGGCCATTTAAGAGGCATGCCCGGGTCTTCAGCTGCCCTCCGTCTCATTCAGCTAAAATCCCTGCTGGTTTTTACATCCAGAAGTTATACAGTCTTGTTTTCCTGGCTCTAGAACCCTGGATTGGGGAGCATGGTGTGGGACTGGGACTCTTCACTTTTCAGGAAGGATCTCTGCAGCCTAGATATCCCTCCTGATTATTCTTTTTTTTATTTTAGAGAGACACACACAGAGAGAAACATTGAGGTGAGAGAGCAACATGGATCAGCCACCTCTGCATGTGCCTCCATTGCCAATCAAACCCACAACCCAGGTGTGTACCCTAGGAATTAAACCCACCACCTGGTGTATGGGATGACACTCCAACCAAGTGAGCCACACCAACCAAGGCATCCCTCCTGATTTTTAACCATGTGTGATTGTGGGACCAGCCCATTCAGTTTCTCTGCCCATCTTATCCGTCTTTTTTTTTTTAATTTCTTTATTGATTAAGGTATCACATATTTGTCCTCATCCCCCCATTCCCATCCCAAACCCCTCCGCACGCATACGCCTACCTCCCTGTTGTCTGTGACCACTGGTTAGGCTTATATGCATGCATACAAGTCCTTTGGTTGATCTCTCCCCCTTACCCCCACCCTCCCCTACCTTCCCTCTGAGGTTTGACAGTCTGATAGATGCTTCCCTGTCTCTGGGTCTGTTTTTGTTCATCACTTTATGTTTCTCATCATTATCCCTCCCTCAAGAGGATCTTTCACAGAGCAAATGTATTTAATTTTGATGAAGCAATTTAATATTTTGATTGATCAAATATTAAATGGTCAATATTTCCATTCAATGAAAAGGAAAATGGGGGGCTTGCAACCTAATTCAGTATCTGGTTAAAACTGTAGTCTTACTTTCCCACTCTGACTGACTTGGGTGGAGCTGCAGAGCCTCACCACAGGGCCTCCCCGCCGCTCCCCCACAACACAGCTGACTTGGGCGGAGCTGTGGAGCATGCCCCCAAGGCCCTGCCAAGACAGACTTGGGCAGAACTGCCAGGACCCTCAGGGGCCCACCACAGGAGGAGATATATAGGCCAGCACCTCCCCAGGAGTTCAGTTCAGGCTTTGGATCCAGAATTCCCCTGAACTAGCAAATCTGCAAAATAAAGGTTAAATGTTCCTTCCTCAGAGTGCTGGCTGATCGTTCTCCAATGCATTCTGACACATTATGGATCATACTTTTGATGTCAAGTTTAAGAAGACTTTGCCTAGCCAGGGGTGGGCAAACTTTTTGACTCGAGGGCCACAATGTGTTCTTAAACTGGACCGGAGGGCCAGAACAAAAGCATGGATGGAGTGTTTGTGTAAACTAATATAAATTCAAAGTAAAGGAGTGGAGGGGAGAGCAAGAGAACTGGATAGAACAGCCGGATCCGGCCCGCGGGCCGTAGTTTGACCAAGGCTGGCCTAGACCTTAGACTCTTAGATAACTTTCTAGTTTTTCTAAATATTTCAGCATTTTGTGTTTACATTTAAATTTAAATGCCATTTTCAGTTAATGTGTGAGGTTGGTTTGAGGTTCTTTTGTAAATCTGCACATGGATATCTAACTCCTCAGTAGGAAGAATCACTTTGCCCAGCGCTAAGGCCTGATGAATATCTGCAGGAATCAAGGCATCATTATGATGGAAGGACAACAGACACATAGATCAATGAAACAAAATAAATCACCCTCCAAAAAATGGGTGACCCAGAAACAGAACCCCTGATATGCACCAATTTCTTGTTGACAAAATGCAAAATCAGTTTACTGTAGATCTTTTTCAACAAATGGCATGAGGCACAGACTTGCTTTATAAACTCCATTAATGTAAACACATACAAGCAAATATGGGTAGTAAAATATTTTTTAAAATCCAACAGATAAATGTCCATGTGTTGCTGATTGTTTTCCTACAACATAGAAGAAATTTCATTTTTCAATGGCTATTCGGACATGCTATACATTTACTGTTCATAGCCGGCTAAGAAAGCATCAGGCAACCTCAAAGAAAAATCATTGGGTTTTAATTTCTCCATTTTTTAGAAAGAACCACATCCACATGCTTCTACATGGATTGGATTTTCATTCTCTCTCTCTCTCTCTCTCTCTCTCTCTCTCTTTACTTTATGGCAAGCATTTTTATTTTAGAATAATTTGAAACTTACATAAGAATAACAAAAAAAGTACTAAGAATATCATTATGCCCTTCACCCAGAATCAGCAATTGTGGACATTTTGCTACATTTGACTTATTATTTGCTCTTTCTGAATCGTTAGAGAGCAAGCAACAATCATTGAAACCCTTCCCAGAAAGTATTTCAGTGCAACTTCCCAAATTATCCCCAAACAAGAAATTTAATATTTATATAATTCTGCTGCCTAAAGTACAGATTTTATTCAAATCTTGCTAATTGTCTCAATTATGTCTTTTAAAAAATATTTTTCATTTATTTTTAGAGAGGAAGGGAGAGTGAGATAAAGAAAGATCAATTCTAGAGCAAAACATTGATCAGCTGCCACCTGTACACCCCCTACTTGGGATCAAGTCCACAATCTGGGTATGTACCCTGACCAGGAGTCAAACTGGCCACCTTTTTGTGCACAACATGACACCTAACCAGCTGAGCCACACTGGCCAGTGCTTCATACTGTCTTTGCAGCATTTTGCATTTCTTTTCCAGGATCCAATCTAGGATCATACTTCACATTTAGATTTGGCATTTTTTATTGATATGTAATTCACATACCATGATATTCATCCTTTAAAGTGTATGACTTTTAGTATATTCACAATGTTGTGCAACTATCAGCAATAATACACAGGATGTTTTTATCACCCCAAAAGAGAAATCCCATATTCACCAGCAATTATTCTACATTCTTCTCTCCCCAGCCCTGCCAAGCACTAGTCTGATTTTAGTCTTTTAAATCTGCCTATTCTGTACAATTCATATAAATAAAATTATACCATATGCAGACTTTTGAATCTGGGCTTCTTTCACTTAGCATGTTTAAAAATTGATACTATACCACCTATCAATATTTTATATTTTAATAGCTGAATAGTGTTACATTATATAGATACCACATTTGTTTATCTCTTTCATAGTTGATGAACATTTGAGTTGTTTCCATTTTGGGGCTATAATGAATGATGCTTCTAAGAACATTTATATATACACTAAGGGCCCGGTGCATGAAATTTGTGCACTGGGGAGGGGTCCCTCAGCCCAGCCTGCCCCCCCGTTACATACTGGGAGCCCTCAGAGGATGTCCTACTGATGGCTTAGGCCCGCTCCCCGTTGGGAGCAGACCTAAGCTGCAGTCTGGCCTCCCTTTACAGGAGGCGACTGGGCTGATCAGAGGAAGGTGCCAGCCAGTCACCGCAGCCACCAAGGTGTTTTCATCAACATGGACACCAGTCCCTTCATCATGAAAAAATGTCAACTTTCTTTATGGATTTTCAAGATGTGTCTTTCACAGGATCTGACATTTCTTTATTTTTCTTTTTATCCTCACCTGAGGATATGTTTCCATTGATCTTTTCCCCTTCCCTCCGATCCCAGGCTTGGCCCCTGCCCAAGCCTAAAGCCTCCATCCCAGACTCTAGGCTTGGGAAGGGGTTCCCCCACCTGCACCTCTGATTACAGGCTCGGCCCCTTCCCAAGCCTAAAGCCTCCACCCAATGGCCGGCTGGGAGTCACCTGGGTACCAAGGAGGTTCCCGGGACCCAGGCATGTATGAAAATTAACCACCATCTTTGTTGGGTTCATTTGCATACTCACTCTGATTGGCTGTGGGCATAGCAGAGGTATGGTCAATTTACATTTTTCTCTATTATTAGGTAAGATTTTTGTGTGAACATTTTCACTTCTTGTTGATAGAATAGAATTGAGGAATCAAATTGTTGGGTTGTATGATAAATTTATATTTAAATTTTTGAGGAATTGCCAAATTGTTTTACAAAGAAGTTGCACCATTTTACATTTTAACAAATAGACAAAAATTTGAATTTCTCCATATACTTGTCTACAGTTATTACTATCTGATTTACTGATCATAGCAATCTTGATGGGTGTGAAGTAGTATATCATGGTATTGATTAGCATTTACCTAATGACATATGATGAGCATGTTTGCATGCGTTTTTTGGCCATTTGTATATCTTCTTTGGAGAAATGTCTACTCAGGTCCTTTGCCAATTTTTTTCATGGGTTGTTTATTCCTTTGTTGTTGAGTTGTAAGAGTTTGGATTCTACATTCATCAGATACATAAATTGCAAATATTTCACACTTTCTGTGAGTTGTTTTTTACTTTTTTTGATATTTTCCTTTGATGCATAAGCTTTAGGAATTAAAGATACAATTATTAATTTAAGGTCATAAATATTATACATATTTTTTTAAGTTTTATAATTTCAGCTCTAAAGGTTTTCATGAGGATACCAGTTGTCCCAGCATAATTTATTTAAAAGAGTATTTTTGGAGAATCAAGATGGCAGCTGGCAACGTGGCAGTGAGGGAGAGAGTGTGAATGAGTGAGGGAGTGAAAGGGGAGTGTGTGGATGTGGTGTGTGTGTGTGTGTGTGTGTGTGTGAATGAGGGACAGTTAGATCCTGCAGGACTTTTGGGGGCTGACAGAGAGGACTCTTTTAGACACGGAGCCCCTGTTACCACTGCAAGCACTCCCGGGTGGTTGGCGCTGGCACAGAAACCATGCCATCTTGAAGGAAAAGCTGCTGTGACTAGGAGCCCAGCCTCACCACAACTCAGATGGGCCTCAGACACCATCTGGAACCCTACAGCCACTCCAGCCAAAGACCTGCCACAGCAGCTGCAGACCCACAGACACCAGGACTCCAGCCTCCTGGCCACAGGCTCCCATCTCCCAGTGGCCCGCTACCTTGGCCCTGGGGCCCGTGCATCCCAGCACCTGGACTCTCCTATGACTCTAGAGGTGTGTGAGGCTGCCGCTGACCCACTGCCATGGCACAGTCCCTGCGCAATCCTGAGCCTGGGCTCTCCAATGAATCTTGAGGTACACAACCCTCCCATCAAGCCCTCTGCTTCAGCCTCAGGTCCCGCTCAACTTGGCACATGGACCCATCAGTGATAGCAAAAATTGGGGAAACAAAGAAATAACCCCCAAAGGAAAGAAAAACCACCAGCAAACGAACTAAATGAAATGGAGTCATGCAATATGTTAGAAAAATAATTCAGAGTACTGGTCATATAGTTCCTAAACCAGATGGATGAGACAATCAACAACTTATGTGAAAAACAAGAGGAAATAAAGAATATTATAGCTATAATAAAAACACGATGGAAGGTTTCAACAGTAGACTAGAAAAAGTGGAGGAATGAATTTGTGAGTTAGAAGATAGGGCAGCCGTAACCAGTTTGGCTCAGTGGATAGAGCGTCAGCCTGCGAACTGAAGGGTCCCAGGTTCAATTCCGGTCAAGGGCATGTATCTTGGTTGTGGGCCCATCCCCAGTAGGGGGTGTGCAGGAGGCAGCTGATCGATGTTTTTCTCTCATCGATGTTTCTAACTCTCTATCCCTCTCCCTTCCTCTCTGCAAAAATCAATAAAATATATTTTAAAAAAGATAGGGCAGAAAAACATACTGAATCTGAACAGCAAATGGAGAAAAAAATTAGAAAGCAGGAGGTGAGCCTAAGGTGTTTTGGGGACAACATAAAACTGAAACAGGAATTTTTAAGGGTTGGTGAAAAAGAAAGGTTTTAGGAAATTTTAGAAATTAAAGAGGCCATGGAAGAAACATAGGGCTGCAGAGCAGCAGAAGATATATCTCCATAGAACAGGGAAGCTGGAAAGCTCCAACAGGTACATTTCCAGAGAATGAGGCAGCTTGAAACAAAAAAAAGTCTATATTTACATAATAAAGGGAAGGAAGCCTTTCATCCAGAAGGAGAAGAAGAAACCCCAGAGGGAATAGAAAAACAATAAGGAAGGAGGGGAGGAAAACCTCACATGACCCATGTGAGGTTAGACCTTTGAGCCTAGGAGTTACTATAGTAAGCAGTCTAAGGGACTAATGACCAATCAGAGGGGATATCAAGGCACAAAGACCTTCAGTCTTTATAAGCCATAGGGAAAATGAAGTAACATACATATAATAGGGGTTCCAGAAGGACAAGGAGAGGAGCAAGGAGTAGAAAATCTATTAATATAAATAAAGACAGAAAACTTCCCTAATTTGGGGAAGAAGAAAACTCACACAAGCACAGAGAGTCCAAAACAAGACGAATCCAAAAAGACCCACACCAAAACACATTGTAATTACAGTGGCAAAGGTTAACAACAAAGAGAGAATCTTAAAAACTGCTATGGAGAGAGAGTTACCTACATAGGATCTCCCATTAGATTATCAAATTATTTCTCAACAGAAACACATCAGGCCAGAAGGGAATGGAATGAAGTATACAAAGTGATGCAAAGCAAGGGTCTGAATCCAAGAATACTCTATCCAGCAAGGCTATCATTCAAAATTGAAGGGAAAATTAGGAGCTTCACAGACAAAAAAGGGCTAAAGGAATTTACCACTAAGAAGCCAGCAACACAAGAAATGCTAAAGGGACTACTGTAAAAAGAAAAAAATAGAAAGGCAAGAAGGAACAAAGGCACAAAGAATAAAAATGGCTACAAACAAGTACCAATCAATAATAACCTTACACGTAAATTAACTAAATGCTCCAATTAAAAGACATCAAGTGGCTGGATGAATGAGAAAATAAGACTCATACATATGCTCTCTAGAAGAGACCCACCTCAGAACAAGGGACTCACACAGACTAAAAGTAAAGGGAAGGAAAAATACCATTCATGCAAATGGGAAAAAAAAAAACTGGGGTAGCAATACATATATCTGACAAAATAGACCTCAAAGTGAAGGCCATAATAAGAGATAAGAAAGGCCACTTCATAATACTAAAGGGAACAATTCAACAAGAGGATGTAACTGGTAAACATATATGCACCCAATATAGGAGCATCCAAATACATTAAAAAAAAATCTGGCCAAAACCGGTTTGGCTCAGTGAATAGAGCATCAGCCTGCGGACTCAAGGGTCCCAGGTTCGATTCCGGTCAAGGGCATGTACCTTGGTTGCGGGCATATCCCCAGTAGGGGGCGTGCAAGAGGCAGCTGATCGATGTTTCTTTCTCATCGATGTTTCTAACTCTCTACCCCTCTTCCTTCCTCTCTGTAAAAAAAAATAAATAAATAAAATAAAATATAAAAAAAATCTGAAAGGTATCAAATGAGAAATCAACAGAAACACAATCATAGTAGGGGACTTTAATACCCATTGACATCACTAGATAAATCTTCTAGACAAAAAAAAATCAGCAAAGAAACAGCAATCCTAAATGACTCACTAGATCAGATGGACTTAATCAACATCTTCAAAACATCTCACCCCAAGTTACAGAATATACATTCTTCTCAAGTGCATGTGGGACATTCTCAAAGGTAGACCATATATTGGGACACAGGCAAAGTCTCTTCAAATTCAAGAAGATTGAAATCATATCAAACATCATCTCAGATCACAGAAGCATAATATTAGAAATAAACTACAATAAAAACAGTCACAGCAATCCCAACAATTGGGTGCTAAATAACATGTTATTAAAGAACTAGAGGTCTGATGCATGAAATTCATACATGGGCAGCGTCTCTAGGCCTGGCCAGTTTTCAGGGCCAATTTTTGGAGATACTGGTGGGGCGATCAGGAGCTCCCACTGGCACCCACCTTGTCTGGCCTGGGGCCTGCAGGCTGGGGGCAGCTCCTGCATTGAGCAACTGCCCCTTGGTGGTCAGGGCACGTCATAGCAAACAGTTGTTCAACAGGTTGTTCTGCCATTTGGTCGATTTGCATATTAGACTTTAATTATATAGGATGATTGTGTTACCAAAGAGATCAAAGAAGAAATAAAAAACATCCTGGAAACAAATGACAATGAAAACACAACAAAACAAAATCTATGGGACATAGTGAGAGCAATCCTGAAAGGAAAGTTCATAGCATTACAGGCCTACCTCATAAAACAAGAATAACTGGTAATAAATTATCTAACTCCACAACTTAAAGATTTAGACAGAGAGCAAAAATAAAAAGCCCAGAGTGAGCAGAAGGGAGGAAATAATAAATATCAGAGTGGAAATAAATGACACAGAGACCAACAACAACAAAAAAATACTAAATATCAATAAAACCAAGGGCTGGTTCTTTCAAAGGATAAACAATATTGATGAACCTCTACTCAGGCTCACCAAGAAGCAAAGGAAGAGGACCCAAA
Organism: Plecotus auritus; assembly: GCF_963455305.1. Lineage (NCBI taxonomy): Eukaryota > Metazoa > Chordata > Mammalia > Chiroptera > Vespertilionidae > Plecotus > Plecotus auritus. Next base: position 95,770,206 of record NC_137776.1, read on the forward strand.
TAAGCAAAATCAGAAATGAAAGAGCCAAAATAACAACCAACCCCACAGAAATACAAAGAATTATAAAAAAAATACTATGAGCTACTACTCTATTCCAAAAAACTGGTCAACCTAGAAGAAAAGGACATATTCCTAGAAAAATACAACCTTCCAAAACTCACTAAGGAAAAAAAAAATCTGAATAGGCCAATAACCATGGAGCAAATTGAAGCAGTAATCAAAAAAATCCCCAGCAAACAAAAGTCCTGGGCCAGAAGGCTTCACAGGGGAGTTTTTCCAAACCTTCAAAGAACTAAAACCTATCTTCCTCAGACTATTCCAAAAAATTAAAGAGGAAGGAACACTTCCAAGCACTTTCTGTGAATCCAGCAGTATCCTAATCCTAAAATTAGATAAAGACAATACAAAGAAAGAGAATTACAGGCCAGTATCTCTGATGAACATAGATGCTAAAATCCTCAACAAAATCCTAGAAAATCAGATCCAGCATTACATTAGAAAGATCATACATCATGACCAAGTGAGATTTATTCCAAGGATGCTAGGTTGGTACAATATCCACAAATTAATAAATGTGATACATCACATAAAACAAATTGTGAGATAAAAATCATATAATCATATCATTCGATGCAGAAAAAGCATTTGACAAAATCCAACAACCTTTCTTGATAAAAACTCTCAGCAAAGTGGGAATAGAGGGATCATACCTCAACTTAAGAAAAGCCTTATATGACAAACCTACAGCCAATATCATACTCAATGGGCCAAACTAAAACAATTTCCCCTAAGAACAGGAACAAGACAGGGATGCCCACTTTCATTACTCCTGTTTGACATAGTACTGAAAGTACTAGCCATAGTGATCAGACAAGAAGAAGAAATAAAGGGCAGGCAAATTGGAAAAGAAGAAGTAAAAAGGTCATTATTCCCAGATGACATGATAGTGTATATAGGAACCCTAAAGACTCCATAAAAAAACTATTAGATTTAATAAATGAATTTGGCAATGTTAATACAAAATTAGTACCCAGAAATTGATGGCTTTTTTATACACCTGTAATGAACTCACAGAAAGAGAAACCAAAAAACAATCCCATTTATCATGGCACCAAAAAAATTAAGACACCTAGGAATAAACTTAACTAAGGAGGTAAAAGACCTGTACTCAGAAAACTATAGGACATTGAAAAAAGAGATAGTGAAAGATATAAACAAATGGAAGAATATACCATGTTCATGGATTGGTAGAATCAACATCATTAAAATGTCCATACTACCCAAAACAATCTATAGATTCAATGCACTCCCTGTTAAAATACCAATGGCATATTTCACAGACCCAGAAGAAACCCTCCAAAAATTCATATGAAATAAAAGAAGACCCTGAGTAGCTGCAGCAATCCTGAGCAAGAGGAACAAAGTTGAAGGGATCACAATAACATATATCAAGCTATATTGCAAAGCCACTGTTCTCAAAACTGGCGGGTACTGACAGAAGAACAGGCATATCGACCAATGGAACAGAACAGAGAATCCAAGAATTGACCCAACCCATTACACTCAATTAATATTTGACAAAGGAGGCAAGAGCATGCAATGGAGTAAAGACAGTCTCTTCAATAAATGGTGTTGGGAAAATTGGACAGATGCATGCAAAAAAATGAAAGTAGACCACCAACTTACATCATACACAAAAATGATCTCAAAATGGATAAGGGACTTAAATATAAGATGGGAAACCACAAAAAATCGTAGAAGAATCCATAACCAGCAAAATATCAGACATATTTTGTAGCAATATCTTTACCAACATAGCTCCTAGTACAATGGAAACAGAGGAGAAAATAAACAAATGGGACTACATCAAAATAAAAAGCTTCTGCACAGCAAGAGAAACCATCAACAAAACAACAAGAAAGCCCACAGCTTGGGAGAATATATTCACCAATGTTGTTTCAGATAAAGGTCTAATCTCTAAAATTTATAGGGAACTCATACATCTTTACAAAAGGAAGATAAGCAATCCAATAAAAATGGGCAAAGGACTTAAATAGATAATTTTTGAAAGTGGACATACAGAAGGCCAAGACATATGAAATCATACTCAAAATCACTAATCATCCAAGAGATGTAAATCAAAATGACAATGAGATACCATCTCACACCTGTCAGAATGGCTATCATCAACAGATCAACAAAGGACAAGTGCTGGAGAGGATGTGGAGAAAAAGGAACCCTCATGAACTGCTGGTAGGAATGCAGATTGGTGCAGCCTCTGTGGAAAACAGTATAAATTTTACTCAAAAACTTAAAAATGGAACTCCCATTTAACCCAGTAATCCCCTTCCAGGAATCTATCCCAAGAAAACAGAAACACAGCAATCAGAAAGGACATATGCACCCCTATTTTCATAGCAGAACAATTTACAATAGCTAAGATTTGGAAACAGCCTAAGTGCCCCTCAGCAGATGAGTGGATTAAAAACCTGTGGTACATCTACACAATGGAATACTATGCTGCTGTGAAAAAGAAGGAATTCTTACCATTTGCAACAGCATGGATGGACCTGGAGAGCATTATGCTAAGCAAAATAAGCCAGTTAGAGAAAGATAAATATCACAAGAGCTCACTAATTTGTGGAATATAATGAACAACATAAACTGATGAACCAAAATAGATACAGAGACAGTGAAGCATCGAACAGACAGTCAAACCTCAGAGGGAAGGCAGGAGAAGGTCGGGTGTTGGGGTAAGAGATGCATGCATATAAGCATAAACCAATGGACACAGGCACTAGGGGTATGAAGGAATGTACTGTGTGGGTAGAGGTGGCTGGGGAAAGTCAATGGGGGGAAAAGGAGACATATGTAATACTATATTAAATACTTAAACAATAAAGAATTTAAAATAGCCAAAACCGGTTCTGCTCAGTGGATAGAGCGTCAGCCTGCGGACTGAAAGGTCCCAGGTTCGATTCCGGTCAAGGGCATGTAACTTGGTTGCGGGCACATCCCCAGTAGGAGGTGTGCAAGAGGCAGCTGATCGATGTTTCTCTCTCATCGATGTTTCTGACTATCTATCCCTCTTCCTTCCTCTCTGTAAAAAATAGATTTTTTTTAAAAAAAAGAATTAAAAATAAAATAAAAAATAAAAGAGTATTTTTTCTCTTATGTAATTATCTTGACACATTCATGAAAAATCAGTGTCTCATAAATGTATGGTGGAATTTATGAACACTCATTTCTATTTCATTACTGTATTTATCTATGCTTATTCCAATTATACACAGAATCCATTTTTGTAGCTTTGTGGTAAAGATTGAATTAAGTTTTGTTTTTCCTAATTTTGTTTTTCCTTTTTATTATTACTTTGGCTATTCTGGATTTCTTGTATCACAATATAAATTTTAGGGATAGCTAATAAATTAAAAAAATAAATCTTCAGCTAGCTTTCATAGAAATTGAGTTCTATCAGTAGACAAATTTAGATAAGCTTGTCATTTTATCAATATTAAGTCTTCAAATTCATGAATAGAATATATGAACATTAATTTAGTACTTCTTAAATTTTTTCAATGTTTTGTAGCTTTTGTTATACAAGTCTTGTAATTATTTTAGTTCATTTCTAATTTATTCATTTTGTTGCTTTATAAATGGAATTCTTTATTTTATGCTATTTTAATTCCAGATTGTTCATTGCTAGTATAGAATTACAATCCTATCTAATAAAAGAATAATATGCAAATTAACCATCACTCCGCTACACCCACAAGCCATGCCCACCAGCCAGTCAGGAGCAAATATGCAAATAAACCCAACCAAGATGGCTAGGCCACAGAGAGCAGGAGGGAGGCTTGGGTTTCCCTGGCAATGGAGGAAGCCAAGCTTTCCGCCTGCCCTTGCCAGCCTAGGCCTCCACTCAAGGCTACAAAGTTTCAATGATAGAAGATACATAAACCCAAACAGAAATGGCGGCAGCCACGGAGCTGGAAAGAGCAGGAAGCTAGGGTTGCCCGTGGCGATGGAGGAAGCCAAGCTTTCCGCACACCCTGGCGAGCCCAGGCCTCGCATAAGTCTACAAAGTTTCAATTATAGAAGATACATAAATCCCAATAGAAATGGCTGCCACCATGGAGCAAGCAGAAGGCTTGGCTCTGCTCCAGGCTACAAAGTTTCAATTGTAGAAGATAAATAAACCCCAGATACCAGGGCCTCCACTTGGGTCGCCAGGGGGCGTGGCCAGCCTGCAAACCACCACAGGCCCCTCACCCAGGTCACCCCACACCCCAAGGGAACCCCCACCCTGATCCGGGACACCCTTCAGGGCAAACCAGCTGGCCCCCACCCGTGCACCAGGCCTCTATCTTATCTAATAAAAGAGTAATATGCAGATTGACCATCACTCCAACACACAAGATGGCTGCCCCCATGTGGTCAAAGATCCTGCCCCCATGTGGATGCAATATGGCCACCACCAGCAGGGGAGGGCAGTTAGGAGGGACCAGGCCTGCAAGGGAGGGCAGTTGTGGGCAATCAGGCCAGCAGGGAGGGCAGTTAGGAGTGACCAGGCCTGCAGGGGAGGGCAGTTAGGGGTGACCAGGCCTGCAGGGGAGGGCAGTTAGGGGAAAACAGGCTGGCAGGGGAGCAGTTAGGCATCAATCAGGCTGGCACGGGAGTGGTTAGGGTGTGATCAAGCTGGCAGGTAGAAGCGGTTAGGGGCAATTAGGAAGGCAGTCAGGCAAGCAGTTGGGAGCCAGCAGTCCTGGATTGTGAGAGGGATGTCCGGTGGGATCAGGCCTAAACAGGCAGTCGGACATCCCTCGAGGGGTCCCAGATTGGAGGGGGTGCAGGCTGGGCTGAGGGACACACACCCCTGTGCACGAATTTCGTGCACCGGACCTCTAGTTGATTGATGTTTATTGATCTTGTATCCTGCAATCTCACTAACTTTTTAGCTTTAAATTTTCATATAGATTACTAAATACTTCTAAGGATTTTCTATTATAAGATAATTTTACATGAAAATAGAGATAGTTTTATCTCTTCCTTTCTAATGTCAATATCTTTTTGTTTTTTTGTTGCAGAATTGCCTTGGCTAGAACCTTCAGTAAAATATCAGTAGGTATGTGACACTGGCCATTCTAGTATTACTTATTATGTTACGGGGAAAACTCTCAGTCTTCAACTTTAAGTATAATATTAGCAGTGTGTTTTATCAAGTGGTTTATCTCCATCCCATATAATGAAGATGTAATATGCAAATTAACCCTCACGCCCTCACAAGATGGCTGCATACTACCAGGCCAGCAGGGGGGTTAGTGAGGGATGACCAAATGACTGAACAAGCAGGCTGCATGGGGCAACCAGGCCAGCAGTGGGGTTAGTGAGGGATGAACAAACGACTGAACAACAGGCTGTGTGGGACGACCAGGCTGGCAGGGGGGTTCGTGAGGGACTCCAAAACTATTGAACAGCAGGCTGCATGGGGCAACCAGGCTGGTAGGGGTGGCCATGAGGGGTGAACAGGCTGGCATGGGGGGGAGTTAGGGGCGACCAGGCTGGCAGAGGGGGCAGTTGGGGGTGACCAGGCTGGCAGGGGGGATCAGTTGGGCTGTGACCAGGCTGGCATGTGGGGGGCAGTTAGGGGCGACCAGGCTGGCAGGGGTCAGTAAGAGGCAACTATGCTGGTGGGGGAGGCAGTTAGGGGTGACCAGGCTGGGCCGGGAGGTACAGTTGGGGGCGACCAGGCTGGCAGGGGGGGCAGTTAAGGGCAAGCAGGCCAGCAGAGGAGGGCTGTCGGGGGCAACCAGGAAGGCAGGCAGGTGAGCAATTAGGAGCCAGTGGTCCAGGATTGTGAGAGGGATGTCTGACTGCTGGTTTAGGCTGGGTTCAGGCCTAAGCCAGCAGTTGGCCATCCCCCAAGTGGTCCCAGATTAGAGAGGGTGCAGGCTGGGCTGAGGGCCCCCCATGCACAAATTTCATGCACCGGGCCTCTAGTGTACTAATACAATTATATTTTCCCCTCTAATCTATTCATATGAGTTGTATTAATAGACTACTTTTTTATATATATACATTATGTACTTGGGATAAATCCTATTTAGTCACAGAATATTTATTTTCTAAAAACACTATTGGTTTTATTTATCATATTTTAATTAATATAGAGGAGAAATATTACAGAATGAATAAAAAGACAAATATGTTTTACTAGACTCCCTGTTTTTATCACATGTAGATGGGGCCATGAACAAAAGTATTTAACCTCCTTGTGACCCAGGTTTCTCCTTTATAAAATGTAAAATAATGGCAGCAAATTAATAGTGGGTTTTAAATCTACATACACTGAGTGGCCAGATTATTATGACCACCCCATCAGTACTTCGTTGGGCCACCTTTTGCCTTCAATACTGCGGCCATTTTTCTTGGCATTGACTCCATGAGATGTTGAAAGGTGACGCGAGGAATCTGACACCATGCCTGATGAATAGCACTGTCCAGTTCTGGGAGATTTGATGGTTGTAGAACTGCTGCCTGATGGCTCTTTTAACTTCGTCCCACAAATGCTAAATTGGATTGAGATCTGGTGATTGTGGGGGCCACCTAAGCAAGGTAAAGTCTCCCTCATGTTCTTTGAAACCACTCCTGCACAATACAAGCACCGTGGCATGGCACATTGTCTTGTTGGAAGAAGCCATCTCCATTGGGATATGCCATCAACATGATAGGATGAACTTGATCAGCAATGATACTTAGATATATTGTGCTATTCAGATGTTCTTCCACACAAATTAAAGGGCCCAAATCATGCCAGGAAAACATACCCCAAATCATAACACTGCTCCCCACCAGCTTGAAGGGTTGTACTCATGCATGTGGGGTGCATGCTTTCATGCTGTTTCCACGAAATTCTCACTCTGCCATCTGCATGATGCAACTGGAAACGTGATTCATCGGACCACATGACTTTTCCAATGCTCAGCTGTCCAATCCTTGTGTTGCTGTGCAAATTGAAGACGTTTTATCTTGCTAACTGCAGACAGCAAACGTGTTTGAACAAGCCTTCTGCTTCCATATCCCATACAGCTAATTTGCCTACAAACGTCAGGTGGTCATATAATCTGGCCACTCAGTGTATATAAAAGCCTAAGTGACCGTTATGACTGAATGACCAGAACAACTGGAACGACCTGCCGACTGACCACCAGGGGCTAGACGCTCAATGCAGGAGCTGCCCCCTGATGGTCAGTGTGCTCCCACAGCCAACCTCCTGAGGCCCCTGCCCCTGGATGGATGGCCCCCCAATAGGCCTCAATCACTGGCCAGGCTGAGGGACCCCACACATGCACAAATTAGTGCACTGGGCCTCTAGTATTAAATGAATTAATAGAGATAAATGCATGGGTTTGATATTTTTATAATTCATTACTATTAATTAATTTCTCCAGAAAGAGAGTTGGTCTAAAGTTTATATATTTTATCTTTTTTTCTTCTGTTTGGTTTCAACCTTTTTCAAGTTTGTTAGCTATTCCCCCCTTTACTCATTATATAAGTATTCATTCTTTGTTTCTCTAAAACATTTGTATAATGTTACATCCTTGAAAGTTTACCAATACTTCCTTATAAAACAGTCTTGAACTAATAACATTATGGAGTGACTTTAATTTCTCACTTAATTTCTTTGATGGTTTTGGACATATTCAGATTTTATTTTTTGTGTGGTGACTTTATTATCTTATGTATTAACAGAAATTTTCATCATTTTCTTAGTATTAATTTAAAGTTGTTCATAATTACTTGTTTTGACTTTTAAATCTTAATTATACATTATTACTTTCTTTTTTAAAACCCACTATTGTTTGGCAGTTTACCCATTTTCTTTAACCAGTTCTAATAAAGATTTACCTGTGTACATGAAGTTAGCCTTCTTTGTTTCCTGCTTGTATTCTATCTGGTGTACAAATGACAGTTTGCATTTATACTATAGGCCTGGGGCATGAAAATCATGCATGGAGGGAAGATCCCTCAGCCCAGCCTGCACCCTCTCCAATCCAGGACCCCTGGCTCGGGTGATGTCTGACTTCCTCTCACAATCCAGGACCACTGGCTCCTAACCATTCGCTTGCCTGCCTGCCTGATCGCCCCTAACCACCTCTGTCTGCCTGCCTGATTGCTCCTAACTGCCCCCTTGCTGGTCTGATCGCCCCTAACCACTCTTCCTCCCCCCGCACCCGGGACCCAGGATTCCCTCCTCTGGCCTCTGGCAGGCACCCAGGACCCAGGCTGGCTTTGCCTGGGCCAGTCGCAGCTGGTGGGGACCATGGGCGGGCGGCTTTACCTGGGCCACAGCCTTAGGCATTGGTGCCTGGAACCGTGGTGCGGGTGACTTGTCCCTCTCCTGGGCCGCAGCCTGGCTGGTCCCCATTCCCCTCTTGTGAGCTCATTTGTGCCTGGCTGGTCCCCATTCCTGTCTCCCAGTGTTGATTGTCTGAGCCATTACAGCGTTACAGTGTGAGGGCGTAATGACTATTTGCATATTAGCTCTTTATTATATAGAATTGTTTATATTTAAATTGAACCTATGTGTGTTTGTGTGTGTGTGTGTGTGTGTGTGTGTGTGATTTCTGTGGAGTTGTAAGAGAATGTGTGTGTTAACAATAAATCCATGTAGTGATATTACATGACAAAATATTTTATACAAATATTATGCATGGTTTAACACAATTTATATAATATGTACACTTATATATTCCATAAGTACACTTATATGCATGCAGTATATCTACATTTAAGCATGCCAAAACATTAGTAATCATTACCTCTCAGTAGTTGAATTATAGATGATTTTATTTACCATATCTGCAATTTTGCATTTCTTGGTAACACCTATGTATTATGCTGATTTCCATTTTAAATGGGAAAAAAAATCCTTTGCATTGTACTGGTATTTTCTATAATAATTTATTTTAATTATGTCAATCATTTTTCAAAACTTGCTGATAACTAAAAATAGTTTAAAATTTTTTATTCTTTTTTTAATCTATTCTGCCATCCTATGTCTTTTTTATTGCATTTATTTATTTGACATTGGTTAATTAGATCACATAGGTTTCAAGTGTACATTTCTGTGATACATGATTGTATATTGCATTGTGTGCCCACCACCCAAAGTCAAATACTTTTCCATCACCATATATTTGGCCCCCTTTACCCTTCACTACCCTCCACATGCCTTCCCTCTGGTAACTGACATAGTCTTGTCTGTGTCTATGACTCAATTTTATGTCTCACAGATGAGTGAAATCATATGGTCCTTAGCTTCTCCTGACTGACTTATTTCACTTAGCATAATGTTCTCAAGGTCCATCCATGTTGTCGCAAATGACAAAATTTTAAGAAAACATAGGTACTAAACCTATGGACCTTGGCTTTAGAGAAAATTTTATGAATTTCACCCCAAAGACAAAGGAAGTAAGGGAAAAACAAATGAATGGGATTAAATCAAATTGAAAAGCCTCTGCACAGCAAAAGAAATACACAACAAAACAAAAAGACAACCAACCAATTGGGAGATAATATTTGCCAACAGCTTTGACAAGGGATTAATATATAAAATACTTTTTGTTCTAATATTCAAAGTCCTCTGGCATTTGACACAAAGCTGCCTTTATACTCTTATATCCTACCTAGAGGCCCAGTGCATGAATTCGTGCACGGGGGGGTGGGGTGTCCCTCAGCCCAGCCTGTGCCCTCTCACAATCTGGGACCCCTCGGGGGATGTCTGACTTCTGGTTGAGGCCCGAACACTGCAGTCGCACATCCCTCTCACAATCTGGGACCACTCGCCCCTAACTGCTCACCTGCCTGCCTGCCTGCTTGCCCCTAACCACTCACCTGCCTGCTATACCCTAACTACTCACCTGCCTGCCTGCCGCTTGCCTCTAACGGCTCACTTGCCTGCCTGCTAAGTGCGCATCATAGCGACCGGACATTCTGGTCGTTCTGCCATATAGATCGCTTTGTCTTATATATATATAGAGAGAGATTCTCACTCTCAAATCAAGAGTTTCAACCAAATGCTTTTACCAGCTGTTCCCACAAATTACCCTCCACCATCTTCATACTGTTGTTCAATTTCAGCTAGCCAACTGAAAGTAGCTTTGTGATGTTTTCTACCTATGCAAACTCTGCCTATTTTTTAAAGTGCAATTACTGTTTCTTCATCTTTTGTGAGCCTTCCTAAAATTTTTGCCTAAAGTGAGCTTTCCTTCTTTGAATATCTTGAGGATAATACTGCTTTACGGATTTTCTGATTAATCTTTTACTGCTCTGGCATTTCTTTCTGTGGCACTAACTCAGAACTGTACATGCTCTGCTATGTTTTGGGACCTGTCCAAAGCTGCCCAGCCAAGGGGTGACGAGGGGCTGCTGCTGGCACATGCCGGCTCCCCAAGCCGCACGCTCTGTACAGAGCTCCATCTGTCCAGAGGAGGGGAGCACTTTAAAAACATTTCTATTCATAAAGGAAGGCGTGTTGCAACTGCAGTCTGTCCAGAGAGTGCTCCACACAATCCTCTGATAAATGAATAGTTTTATAGTTTCTCATAATTAGCATTTTAAAGGGGTTAATCTGTTCTCTCAAATTAGGATATGATTCATGCCCTGTAATTTTTGTATATATCTGCTCACCTAGCACAATGCCACAGGAATGTTTTATTAACAAATAAGCACCATTTAGAAATATCTAATCAGGAAATGAAATCTTTGAAGTATCTCTCAGACAGATTTCTACATTTTAAGCATATGTTAGCTGCAGAGACTGTGCCATCTAGTTTTCCAAACACTGGTAAATAGATGAGAAGAATTTGGAAGATGGAGAAGACATTGCATTAGTAATAGTCATAACCTTTACTCATACTCAAACCTAATAACTCTTACACTCCATTTTTAGAGTGTGAGTCTTGTCAATGAGCAATAAAAATAAATAATATTTAAAGGTTACTTTATAGGTTCATGCATATTATCATTAGATAATAAACATGTTTTTTCCAATTCTGATTTGATACCTGGTTGGTAAACACCACTGACTTATTCATACAGATGAGCATCCTGTGATAGGAGCAATAGATCAGAGTCACAAGGCCAGCAGGTGGGATGTAGCTTTTCACTATAGCTTCCCTGCTAAGACATGGAGTGGAGAACGTACAACTTCTACTAAGCCTGGGTGATAAAGAGCATACTATATAATCTAGGAAAGTCACTTAAGGATATTTAAAATCAAATAATTAATTTTTCTCCAAATCAGAAACATTTTGCTGGTAGAAGCTACACTGTCTGCATTTATTAGAGCAACAGATACAACTTAATATTCTTGAAGTTAGGCTGCTTGAACCAACGTTATGATACCCTGAAAAATCACAATGACTAAGAATGGATGTCTAATTGCATCAGTGTTATGTTATTAGAAATGGACATTTTGAATATTTTATAATGTATTAATTGTGCAGATGTCATCCAAGCTGCCACATATGTGTGTGATGATTGTAATAAACAGAGGTTGGAGCCCTATTCACCTGGGTATTGTGTGGGATCGTGTTCCACATTCCAGCTGTTTCCAGACAACGTGTGCAGCCCCTGAGGGAGCTCACACCCAGTTTATTCAACACATCAACACACACACAACTGCTAAGCACCAGGAGGGATGATTTTTCACATTATAAATATGGTAACTTCTAGGTTTTTTTTTTAATTTTTTATTTTGGCATTAGCATCTAAGAAACTCTGAACTAAACCAATAGCCCATCTTCAAGAATGTGCAAGTCCTTGCTGCATGAAAGTACTTCTATATACTCAATTTAGCTATGGTTTTATTTTAATACTTTATCTTTATCTTTCCTTTGTTTTAAACATTCATTTTATCTAGTTATCCACCGTTTTGGTAAGTTGCCTAAACAAGCATCTTTGGAAGGAATCGGGGGTATATGTACAGAGAATGAGTTGTCTATTCTAAGTTGGGGCTGAAAGCAGAATCAGAAATATGCTAGAACCCACTTCATGGTTGAAATACTGGAGGCGATGACATGCTAAGTGACTTCTCCAAAGAAAACAAGTAATCAAAAGACAGAGATGCATGATTCTTTACATTCCAACTCATGTTTTCTCTTCTCACAGGAATAGATGACTTGGTACTCACCAACGACCTTTGTACAGACAGCTACCTTTCCCTCTTCTTTGCTTTTTTAGTGTCTCTTCATGTGTGCCCTCATTTTCATCAGACAGATTAGACTCTTTTGATGTACTTTGATATTCTTAATCATTTGAGTATATGAAAGGTAGGACCCATGATGTCACACCTAAGATCTGGTCTTGCTGTCTTGCTTGCAGAAGAAGCTGCAAGGGTAAAAAAGATTGTTGACTTAGCTTGGACTCTGCCCTCAAACACCAAGTTTGTTTTCAGAAAACAAGTTAACTTACTTTTTAGCACAACTATCTTTTCTTAAATTTCAACTGGGAATCTTAAAACATGCCAAATTTAGACCTTTAATTAATTTTTTTTAAACTTTCTTATTGATAAAAATACTTGGGTCAGTGTTTACATAGGGGAAATATTTTCTCTAATACCATAAGTCTTCAAGTTAAAGTTCCCTAGTCTTTACTAATATTGAAAAAATAAAACACAATAATTACCTCTGTACCAGGATTATGCCAAGGAATGTCTGAAATTCGTGACTACATGATCAGGCGCCACAAAGCTAATACGTGGAAGAAAATATTCCGCCATCACCTTTGGGTTCTAATTTCAGAGTGATTTCAAGTTACTCTTCCTAAGGTAGCATTGGAAAGATATGAGGGGCTCTTGATAGAATATTTTATCTCTTCACTTGAATAAGTTTGTTTCTTTAACTGTTCAAGTTATATGGCTTATTTTTAGTACTGGTTTCTCAGAGTCTTAACATGTTAATAAACACTGTTGTTTCAAAAAAAAAAAAAAAGGATCTGATGCTCATTATTTCTTTAGCTTCTATAGCCAAAGGTTAAACTTTCTGAAAATGTAGCCCATGAATCAAAATTTGTGAAATATTAAGACATAAGTGTAGGTATGCCATTTTATTCATTCACATTCTAAAGGATAATATAAGCATGTAAATGGTCTTAAGTGCAAATTTTGGTCTCTAAATATGTGAAATTATGCTGCTTGAATTTGTAACCTCCACCACTTACTAGATTTAATAGATGAATTTGTGAACTTGGACAGATAATTTAACTTTTGTGTTTCTTGTTTGCATCATATATAAAATAATGATAAAGTTTACAAAGACAACCTGCAATTATAAATGTATTTGAAAGCCATAGCTGCCTGCTTTTTCTTGTTGTTGTTAATCCTCACCAGAGGATATTTTTTCCACTGATTTTTAGAGAGAGTGGAAGGGAAGTGAGAGGGGGACAGAGAGAGAGAGGAGAGAGGCAGAGAGAGAAACATCAATGTGAGAGGGACACATGGTTGTCTCCCACATACACACCAACCTGTGCCTGGGATCAAACCTGCAATCCAGGTATGTGCCCGCAACCCTTGGGTGCATGGGTCAATACTCTAACCCCTGAGCCATGCTGGCTAGGGCAACCATCTGCTTTCTTTATGTTCCAGTTTCTGGGGACATATATCTATGTTCACATCAACTTGGCACAGCTTCCTTTCCCTTTTCACAGTCTCTTCCATTTCTCAGAATTGAGCTGTTTTGATGCCTCCTATTCATTTAGATACATAGAAGAACCTAGAAAAATTCAGCAAGTATTAGTCAATGCACATATTATCCTATAATAGAGGCCTGAGTAGGGTCCCTAGGTCTGGCCGGCGATCAGGGCCAATCAAGGCCTTCCTTCTGGCTGCTGGCCAGGGCCTCCCTTCCCCAGCTGCTGGCTGCCGGCTGCCATCTGGGGCCTTCCCTTGTTCTGCACTGACCCCTGGTGTTCAGCACATGTCATAGTGAGTGATTGAACTCCCGTTCTCCTGGTCGAATTTCCATGGGGACAATTTACGTATTAGGCTTTTATATAGAGAGATAATAAAAGGCTAATATGCAAATTGACTGAACAGTGGAACGACCAGTCGCTATGACATGTAGTGACCACCAGGGGGCAGATACTCAATGCAGGAGCTGCCCCCTGGTGGTCAGTGCGCTCCCACAGGGGGAGCGCCGCTCAGCCAGAAGCTGGGCTCACGGCTGGTGAGCGCAGTGGTGGTGGTGGGAGCCTCTCCTGCCTCTGCGGCAATGCTAAGGATGTCCGACTGACGGCTTTGGCCGGCTTGGCGCAGGCCAGGCTGAGGGACCCCCCTCCCACCGAGTTCACGAATTTCATGTACTGGGCCTCTAGTTATAAATATAATTTCTCTATATAAATGTATATTATCTACATCTGGTTAGTTTATTTACAATCATTACATTTAAAAACATATCCAAATTGTTAGTTCATATTTTCATGGTAGTAACTAATATACATGAAACACATTGTATCCTATCAAGTTTCTATACTCTGAGGCTCAGAGCTTCTTCAAAAGTTGGAGAAGACTTGCAGCCAAAGTTTCTGCATATTTAGCTTCCATGGTCCATTGTGAGGCTACATCCAAGCACATGTCTCCTAACACAGCATTTGCTGCCATCAGCTGAGTTCCCATTATGTGCACAGTTCTTTCCACCTGCTAGATTTAATCTTCGTATTAGTCATATGAGGTCAATAACCTCACTTTCAGGTAAGGAAACTGAGGCTTGAGGAAGTTCCACAGATAGTAGCATATCAACTTGAGTAATAAACTAGGACTTGCTGAGGTCAAAGCCCATCGCTGAACTGCCCCTGCCTTCACATGAGCTCTGGAGTCAGATCCGGCCACTATCTCTCACCTGAGAGGCTGGATGGCAAGGCAACTGAGGCATAGCCATAGAATTAAAGGCAGCAAAACACAGGGGCGTATGTTTATCAATGACTCTAAACAGTCCATCCCGCCTTGCAGGTTTAATGTTGTGAAGTTTGAGGAAAAATTACTAAAATCTATTAATTTTTTTGTTTTTCTAATTTTCTACTCATTCAATTTTTGAAAAGGTTTTTTTTATGTTCCCCCCATAAATCAATTGTATGTCTTGCTTTGACCATATGAGGCTGGTTATTTGGTTACATTACTTGGTATTTACATGAAGTTGCACAGAAATTCTCATATCACATTTCATAGCCATGTAAAGTCTGACATGAGAAATGAGAGTTCCCGGCACCCTTATCACAGAGTGAGTCTAAAACCACCAGCATTTTCTTGCTCTTGAGTCACTTGCTGTGGGCAGGAGCACAACAAAGATTCAAGGATAAGCAAATGAACTGGGCAGAATACTCCCAAGCATCCAAAAGCATCGCTTAGTGCAAGGCAGCAGCCTGATCAAGGATTTTAAAATAACTATGATAAATATGCAAAAGAACCAAGTGGAAAAGAAAAAGGAAAGTGGAACATGTGATCAGATGAGAAATTTTGGCAACATGAGGGAAACTACAAACAGGAAGCAATGGAAATCTTAGAATTAAAAAAGCACACATCAAAAATGAAGAAGTTATTTGAATGATTTCATAGTAGGCTGGACACAGCAAAAACAAACAAATCAACAAAAAAAAACACACAAATAAGATAACTGACATGTAAAGAGAAAAATGCATTTGAAAATAAATCAAGGGGGAGAAAATGGAGGCCAAATAGGCAGACCTGTCATGCACCTCACACCAGGGCCAGACTGGAAGTAAAACTAAATTGGAGAACATTCACCTGGAATTACCAGCTAAGTTCCAGCTGGGGAGGAGGCGTATCAAGCAAGGACAGAAACCACCTGGAGACCATAGGAAGGACGAGGTCCTGAGAGGAGCTGACCCAGCTTCCAGGGGGCAGGTCGCAGGCCAAGAGGGGAGGGAGCACTGGGCTACGGGAGGGTCTGTTCCCTGAGAAGATATAGGCACAGAACCTAGGCTGGGCTCCACAGCCCAGAGCACCAGAGCCGAGATCCACAGCCCACATAATATCCAGCCCAAAAACCAGAGTCAGTCAGAGAGAAAGCCACAGTTTCTTTTTCTTTTATATTTTTCCACTCTAAAGCCAGAGCACAAGAGTTTTATTTGCAGCTACTCATCGGAGGCTTTGGGGAAGGGAGGCACAGACTTGAGGTGCCTAAGTGGAGGCTGGGGTGAGTACCATTGCAAAGAAAAGCAGAAAAGCAGCAGCCAGGAACATTTGGTTGTTCATATGTGCTCAAAATGAAATGGCCATTTTTCCTGAAAGGAGCTAGCCTCTCCCAGTAGCTGCAGGGCAGGAAAAGAAAAAAATCCACCCTATGTGATACAGCCCACCCTATTCTCAGGAGCCCTGCCTGCCACATCCTGCATTTCAAACTTTTCAGAGGACAGGAAAGCAGAGGCCAGGCCTATGGATTTGAAACCAGTCCTGAGAAGGAAGTTCATAACAGTACAGGCCTATCTGAAAAAAAAAAAAAAGAAAAAAAAAAAAAAAAACTAGAAAAACTTCTAATAAACTAACTAACCCCACAACTTAAATAATTAGAAGGGAAACAACAAGAAATGCCTAGACTAAGTAGAAAGAAGAAAACAATAAAGTTCAGAGTGTAAATAAATGACATAGAGACTAAAAAAATAATACAAAAGATAAATAAAACCAAGAGCTGTTTCTTTAAAAAGATAAACAAGATTGATGAACCATTAGCCATACTCATCAAGAAACAGAGAAAGGACCCAAATAAACAAAATCAGAAAGGAAAGAGCTGAAGTAACAACTGACCACACAGAAATGCCAAGGTAGTAAAATATATATATATATATATATATATATATATATATATATATATATATATAGTATAAACAAGTATACTCCAATAAACTGGACAACCTGGATGAAATGGACGTGTTCTTAGAGAAATACAACCTTCCAAATCCCAATCAGGAAGGTTCTGCAAACCTGAATAGGCCCATAACTACTGATGTAATTGAAGCAGTAATAAAGGGAAAAAAATTCCCAGCAAATAAAAGCCTTGTTCTAGATGGCTTCACAGGGGAGTTTTACTAAGCAGCAAAAGAAGAACTAGCACCTACCCTCCTTAAACTTAAAAAAAAAAAAAATCCAAGAGGAAGGAACACTTCCAAGCTTTTTCTATGAAGCCAGCATTAGCCTAATTTCAAAGCCAGATAATGACACTACAACAAAAGAGAATTATAGGCCAATATCCCTGATGAACATAGATGATAAAATTCTCAACAAAATTTTAGCAAATCAAGTCCAAAAATACATTAAAAGATCATACACCATGACCAAGTGGGATTTATTCCAGGGACTCAAGGCTGGTACAATATTTACAAATCAGTAAACATGACACACCAGATAAATAAATTGGAAGGCAAAAATCACATGATCGTATCAGTTGATGCAGAAAAAGCATTTCACAAAAACCAACACCCATTTTTGATAAAAACTCTCAGCAAAATGGGAATGGAAGGATCATATGTTAACATAATAAAAGTCTTTTATGATAAATCTACAGCCAACATCATACTCAATGAGCAAAAAGTAAAACCATTTTCCCTAAGAACAGGAACAAGACAAGGATGTCCACTTTGATCACTCTTATTCAACATAGTACTGGAAGTGCTAGCCATAGTGATCAGACCAGAAGAAAAAATAAAAGGTATCCAAGTTGGAATGGAGGAAATAAAACTGTCATTATTCACAGATGACACTATACTGTACACAGAAAACTCTAAATACTCCACCAAAAACCTACTAGATTTAATAAATGAGTTAGTACAGCAATGTAGCAGGATACAAAATTAACATCCAGAAATCGAAGACATTTTTATACACCAATAATGAATTCTCAGAAAGAGAAACTAAACAAACAATCCCATTTACAATTTCAATAAAAAATTAAGATACTTAGGAGTAAACTTGATCAAGGAGGTAAAATAATTGTACTCAGAAAACTATAGGATATTGAAAAAAGAGATAGAGGAATATATAAAGAAGTGGATACACCATGTTCATGGATTGGTTGAATCAACATCATTAAAATGTCCATACTATCAAAAGCAATCTATAGATTCAATACAAACCCTAATAAAATACCAATGGCATATTTCACAGACCTAGAGCAAACTCTCCAAAAATTTATATGGAACAAAAATTATCCTGAATAGCCACAGCAGTCTTGAGAAAAAAGAACAAAATTGAAGGGATCACAATAACAGATATCAAGTTTTATTAGAAAGCCACTGTTCTCAAAACTGCCTGGTACTGGCACAAGAATAGGCATATAGATCAATGGAACAGAACAGAGAACCCAGAAATTGATCCAAGTCATTATGCTCAATTAATTTTTGACAAAGAGGCAAGAGCATGCAATGGAGTAAAGACAGTCTCTTCAATAAATGGTATTGGGAAAATTGAACAGGTACATGCAAAAAATAAAATGAAGCTAGACCAGAAACTTATACCATACACAAGAATAAACTCAAAATGGATAAAAGACCTAAATATAAGTTGTGAAGCCATCAAAATCTTAGAAGAAACCATAGGCAGTAAAATCTCACACATCTCTCACTGCAAAATGTTTACTGATCCAACTCCTAGGGTATGGGAAACTAAGGAGAAAATAAATAAATGGAACTACATAAAAATAAAAAAGCTTCTACACAGCAAAGGAAACAATCAACAATATGAAAAGTGAGCCCACTGTATGGGAGAACATATTTGCCAATTATACATCCAACTAGGGGCCCAGTGCATGCAATTTGTGCACTGGGGAGGGGTCCCTCAGCCCAGCCTGCCCCCCCCCCCCCCCGTCACATACTGGGAGACCTCAGAGGATGTCCTACTGATGGCTTAGCGGGCCTAAGCCGCAGTCTGGCCTCCCTTTGCAGGAGGCCACTGGGCTGATCAGGGGAAGGCACCAGTCCCATCACCCCGCTGCTGCAGCCACTGCCAGTCACCACAGCCACCAAGGTGTTTTCATCAACATGGACTCCAGTCCCTTCACCATGAAAAAATGACAACTTTCTTTAGGCATTTTCAAGATGTGTCTTTCACAGGATATGACATTTCTTTCTTTATTTTTCTTTTTATCCTCACCTGAGGATATGTTCCCATTGATCTTTTCCCCTTCTTTCTGATCCCAGGCTCGGCCCCTGCCCAAGCCTAAAGCCTCTGCCCCAAGCTTTAGGCTTTGGAAGCAGGTTCCTCCTCCCCACCCCTCAGGTGTCAAACTAGGAGTGACCTGGGTGCCGAGGAGGTTCCTGGGACCCAGGTATGTATGCAAATTAACCACCATCTTTGTTGGGTTAATATGCATACTCACCCTGATTGGCTGTGAGTGTAGCAGAGGTACGGTCAATTTACATGTTTCTCTATTATTAGGTAAAATAAGAGTTTAATTTCCAAAATATATAAGGAACTCATACAATTTAACAAAATGAAGACAAACAATCCAATTAAAAAATTGGCAAAAGATCTAAATAGACACATCTCCTAAGTGGACAGATAGAAGGCCAAAAGACATATGAAAAAATGTTCAAAGTCCCTAATTATCCAAGAGATGCAAATTGAAACAGCAGTTAGTTAATACTTCATACCTGTCAGAGTGGCTATCATTAACAAACCAACAAATGACAAGTTTTGGTGAGGATGTAAAGAAAAGAGAAGCCTAGTGCACTGCTTGTGGGAATGCAGACTTGTGCAGTCAGTATGGAAATAGTGGGGAGTCTCCTCAACAAAATTAAAAATGGGACTGTCATTTGACCCAGTGATCCCACTCATAGGGGGATCCTAAGAAACCCAAAACACTGATCAGAAAGAATATATGCACCTCTATGTTCATAGCAGTGCAATTTACAATAGCTAAAATTTAGAAACAGCCCAAGTGTCCATTAGCAGATGAATGGAAAAAGCTGTGGTACATTTACCCAATGTAATACTATGTGTCAGTAAAAAAGAAGAAACTCTTACCATTTGGAACAGCATGGATGGACCTAGAGAGTATTATGCTAAGTAAAATAAGCCAGTCAGAGAAAGATAAGTATCATATGATCTCACTCATTTGTGGAATCTAATGAACAAAATAATCTGAAGAACAAAATAGATCCAGAATCATAGAACCATGCAACAAACTGATAAATTTCAGAGGGGAGGTAAAGGAGGGGTTGCATGGTTAGGGATGGGTTGACAGGGGAACTTATATGCGTACATGCATAGCCCATGGACACAGACAATAGTGAAGGCTTGGGAGGGGCAGATTGGTGGTAGAGGGTGTAAACGAGGAAAATAAACAAAAAAAAATTAAGGGGACATCTTTAATACTTTAAACTATGAAGTTAAATTTTAAAATAATAATAAAAAGAATATGCCATCTGAGACTGTAGAAAAATATTAATACAATATGTAAGAGATAGGAGAAGGATACAGATAGATTTTTATTTAATAATGAAAGAAATAAACTCACAAATCTATAGAGCACAAAAACTCAAAACATGATTAATATAATTAAAACTATACTCAGAAACATCAGAGAAGAACTTCTGAAAATTTAAGATTAAGAAAAAAATCCAAAACTCAGTCAAGGGATTGGACATATTACATTCAGGAGAACAAAAATAAAGATGTCTAACTTCTAATCAGAAACAGTGTAAGCCAAAAGAAAACAGAATGGACTTTTTAATTAAGAAGAGAAAGAGTCAATGCATTTCATAACCAATGAACATATCTTTTTAAAATTATGGTGATAAAAGTTATTTTATGACATACAAAAGCCACATAAACTAATTTTTAAACTAAAGAAGGAAATTATATAATCATATCAATTAATGCAGAAAAAAAGTATTTGGTAACATTTAAAATTTATTGAAAATTTAAAAAATCTCCATAAATTAGGAATAGAGAGAAATTACCTCAACTTGCTGAATAGTATCTACAGAAGTTCTAAATATAGCATCATACTTAATGGCAAAAGACTGAATGCTTTTTCTCTAAGATGGAGGCAAGACAAGAATTCCTGCCTCAACATTCTCATCCAACATAGTACTCAAAATTCTAGCCATTTAATTAAGGTAATAAAAATAAATAGAAGTATGTAGATTGGAAAAGAAGAGATAACATTAATGTGTGCATAGAAAATCCAAGAGAATCTATAAGAGGAATAAAAAAAAAGTATAGGATTAATAAGAGAGGTTGGCTAGGTCACAGGATCCAAGATCAGCACACAAATATCAGTTGCATTATTATATACCAAAAATAAACATGCAAGAATCAAAATTAAAAACACAAACACAATAATTACAAAGTAAAGGGAATAGCTTGGTATACACTTAAAATATTTATAGAATATGTATGCTGAATATTATAAATTGCTAATGAAAGAAATAAAAGATGACCTAATAAATGGAGAAACATCACATTCATGGATTGAAAGACTCAACATAGTAACTATACCAAATTCTCACCAATATTGTAAGTTTAATTAGGACTCCTACTAAAATCTCAGTAAGATGTTCTTATTGTAGATAAACACAAGTTTACTGAACAGTTTATGTGAAAAAGGCATTAGAATAACTATAATAATTTTGGAATAAAAAGAAAGTGGGAAAATCACTCTACCATAAGGAAGACCTAAACTTTACCTAGGTCAGAAGATACTGCTAGAGGGAGAAACATCGTGAGTCCATGAAGACAAATATCCTCAATGAGATAAATGTGCTCAACTGGTATTTGTCAAAGGTACAGAAGCAATTCATTGGAGGAAAGATAGACTTTTCAAGAAATGGTGCTGGGGCAATTAAAGGTTCATATGAAAGAGATAGAAAAAAAGCAGCTTTTGTAGAGAGTTTGGGCCAAAACCATGATGTATTAGGTGTAAAGGAGAACAGGGGCAAAGCATTTGAAAGCCATAAGCACCGAATACTGTTGAAAGCAGTTGTATTATGGGGGCCAGAAGGAATTGTGAGAGTGACAGGAAAAAATTAGTAGGTTTAAGACAGTAATACTAATAAAAAGAAAAAAAATCTTTATTTTCCTTTAGAAAATAAAAAATATAGATATCATGCTATTGTATGTATTAGAAGAAATGCTTATAATAAATTTAATTAATAGCACCTGGTTATTGTCTCATCTGATAAGCAAAAATATTGTTTAATTCCTGCTACTATGGTTTTTCCTCCTCATGGATCCAATGTCTAGCATTGCCAACCACACAACTGGAATTTGAGAAATATTTATTACATGCAATTACATTAACTGAAGCCAAGTTACTAAACTACTTCATTTCAGTTTTAAGGCCTTTGTGCTTGTGCCCCGTCCCCTTGACAGTGTTGCTTAAGCAACTTTCCTGTAGACATTCCCCAACCCCATCCAACCCCAGCCACAATTCTTACACTTTCTTTGCTATCTAAAGACAGGTTCAATGTAACTCTCCTTTAAAATTATATCCCTTAATTATTAACAAAGTTTAACACATTGCTTTCTCAGAGAAATCTAGTACTTAACCACCTCCAACTTACATAGTACTTCTGGAACTGCCCTGGAGACCTCACAGTGCTCATGGATTCTGTTTACTGAGCTAGATTATATCTTCTCAGAGAGAAAAAGGGTATCTTCTATTTCTTCTCTTCCTTTGTATTCATCTCAATTCCTAGTATTTCATCAAATAAATCAATACTATATTTATTTCATGCACATACCAGATCATATTTGGCTCTGTATTAGAATGTTTCCAGAACATAGAATTCCAAGCCTTCAGTATAATTATAATTAGTTTCCCTTCTTGGATAATTTATCTTACCAATAATCATTTTACTCTAAATTTCTATAGCTTATATGGTAGACTGACTACTCACTTTATAATTAAGGGACATTTGTAACAGCTACTTCTAATCTGGTTAAGATACAGTATATATATATATATATATATATATATATATATATATATATACACACATACATATATCCTATATAATAAAAAACCAGAGACTGAAAAGGCAGAACGAAAAGAACAACCAGTATGACTAGAATGACCATGGCCCCTTGCCCCGGCCGGCCCCGCTCCCCAGCGGGGACCCCCACCCTGATCGGGGGCCCCTATCAGGGCAGGCCGGCTGCCCCTGACCTGTACACAGGGCCTCTATCCTATATAATAAAAGGCTAATATGCAAATTGACCAAACTGCGGAACCACTGGCTGCTATGATGTGTACTGACCACCAGGGGGCAGATGCTCAATTCAGGAGCTGCCCCCTGGTGGTCAGTGCAGTCCCACAGGGGGAGCGCCGCTCAGCCAGAAGCTGAGCTCACGGCTTGTGAGCGCAGCGGCGGTGGTGGGAGCCTCTCCTGCCTCCGTGGCAGCGCTAAGGATATACAACTGCCAGCTTATATATGTATGCATATCGTATTTTTCTGTGTATAAGATGCTATTTTTTTCTAAAATCATTAGACCAAAAATCAAGGGGTGGCTAATACATGGAAGTCAGCTGAGGAGGGAGCCACATGGGTGCATAGCTGCCCATACCTTGTCAAACCGGCTTTCTCCAATCATGAACCTTATTGTCACTGACATCAGCTGATGCAGTAATTGGAGGCAGAGGTGGAGAGTGTGCAGCTTCAATAAGAACTGGAGCCTTCTGAGCCCATAAACATATCAAAAAATAAAAGATAAATACTGGGAAGTGATTGTCTTACTCTGCAAAATTCAAATGGAATGTAATCAGCTTTGCAAAAGAGCATGGAAATAGAGCTGCAGAGAGACAGTTTGGACCTTCTCCCACTTGAGTGTATGATCAGACAGTGGAGAAAACAGGAAGAACAACTCCTTAAGATGCCAAAAAAGAAGAAGGCCTTAAGAGGAAAACCAGCAAAATGTTTACAATATTGATTTCTTAATTTTGGGTTGGAAAAGTGGGGGGCATCTTATACATAGGGGCATCTTATACATTGAAAAATATTATATATTTTATATATATATATAATTTTTCTTGTGCATAGGGGCATCTTATACATAGGGGCATCTTATACATTGAAAAATATTATATATATATATATATATATATATATATATATTTTTTTTTTTTTTTTTTTTTTTTTTTTTTTTTTCTTGTGCCTAGCCACATGCCCCTGAGTAAGCAGAAATAGCTAAAGATAGCTAGTGGCTGTTTGACTCTCTTGCTCCATAATGATGTGAAATCCTTCCTAGGGAGAGAATATCTTAATGAATACTTAGGTTTTTTATAGATGCACTTTTTATTGATGATGGGCAAGGGAAACAAAATAAGAGCTCATTAGGTCTGCATAGTAAGTAACAGGCATTCATGAGTTATACCTTTGTATTTTGAAATGGCAAATGAGTAACAAGGAGATGTATAGAGAATGTAAAGAAAGAGAAACAGCAAGATCCAGAAAAAGAAAAATTGATAAAATAAACTTCATAAAAATTGAAAATGCTTGCTCAATGAAAGATCCCTTTAAATAGACAGGCTTATAAGGAGAAAATATTTGCAAACCACATATCAAGCAAAAACTAGATCGAAGAATTTATTAAAAAACTACAAACACTCAACAATTTTTCAAAAATGAAAGAAAGGAAGACAGAACGAAAGAAAAAATGAGAGAAAGAAAATAATAAAAACATATAAACACCAGTAATCCAACTAAGAAATGAGAAAAATACATGAACAAGCATTTCATTGAAGAACATTTACAACAGGAAAAAATGTTGCACATTCTTAGACATTAAGAAAATGCAAACTCAGTTTGCAATAATTTACTACTACACAACAATAAAAATGGCTTAAGAAATAGAGGTAACACCAAATCTTGGTTACTCAATCATGCAATACTTAGATACACACACACAAAAAAAATTAAAAAAATTCCAAGTGGATCAAAGATATGCATAAAAATTATATATTTTGTATAAAGTTATTAGAGGCAAAATTCTGATTACTTGGAGTCCTAATATCAGGAAGCAAGAGAAGAAATTAAAGGTGTATAAAGCACCAACTACCAGACTTGACTACATTAAAATGAGACAAAGGATTATACCATTGCTCTGCAAAGGGCTGCCTAATATTGTGAATAGACAAGACAAGCAAGTCAGCTGGGAAATTAAGCACATTATAGGAATCAGAAAATAGCCAATAAATATATGAAAATATGATTTACTTCACTCTAAGTCTAGAAGTATAAATTAACATTTTTGGACATCAACATTTGCTCTTTAGTTATTTTGCTTTATGTCTATAGATCTCTGGTTTCACTGTATGCAGAGCCTGCAGGCATGTGCTAAGCTTTTCGGTGTATATAAAAGAATGGAAGTATGAGTAAGTTAGTATACATGCACTGGGCCCTTGAGCACAGGGAGTAGCTGGTGGTAAATAAATAACCCCCTCTTCTGTTCACTGGGTAGACAAGTCTCAGTTGCATCCTCTAACGATCCCTTCTATACAATACCTAGTAAAAGACAGCCATAGTCACATCAACTGTGTTGTTGATGCCGTTTCAACAGCAAAAAGAATCCCCAGTTTGGGGTGTGGTAAAGAAGGAAACATTGTTAAGTGCACATAGCTCATTGGTATACATCATGGCTAGGAAGCATCTCAAGTAAGAGGTAGCCAGGCTGTGGAACAGCACACTTGTGAGGATGCCCTGGGGTGAGGATGCCCTGGGGTGCTGCAGCCTGCTGGCAGGCCCCTCTCTGGATAGACAACTCTGCTCTGCTTTCTTTGCTCTGTCTGCCTGCTCCAGACCCCTCCCCTCTGCTTGCCATGCCTGGCTCTGGGCTGGGAAGAAGTCTCTGGTGGGTCAGCTCTAGCCAGGGAAACAGTCTTCAGCCCTTGGTGAAAACAGAAAATGCTCTCTCTCAGAGAAGTCCCTGCCCCTGACCTCTGATTGGTCTTTCTTCATGCAAATGAGGACTCCAAATTCTCCCAGTTTGGTCCTAAAAGCACTGTCCTGATTGGTCAGTATGGAGCCACTCTGATTGGTTGGTGAAGATGTTGAGGGAAATAGTGCAACTTTGATTGGGCCAGGAAAGTCTCCTCCCTGTTGGCTGCAATACTGTTTCAGAAACTACTTTATAAGGGTTGATTCATGGCAAGAGCACAGTGCAGAGGCAGATACTCAGTGCAGGCTTCTCCCTGAAATGCTGTTTGTATGAGAGGTTCCTGTTTATCAATGACTATTGGGCTCTGTTTAGAAATTTGAGCCCAGTTAGGCACCAGAAGTGCTTATCAAAAGGCATATTCAGTCTTGGGGTCAACATTGCCCAGAGTGGTAACCAGCTGGATAACAAATCTGTGGACAAACTTATTGCACATAAGCCTTTTGCTCAGTCTGCCTTTTCCAGGAACTTAGCTAGAATACCTGTCTGTATTACAATGAAACATATATTAATTTTATATCTACAACTATGTTTAATTGGTTATAAAACAATCTATACAACTTTATTCAATATGAAATGGATATTGAATGCCTACAATAAGTTCAAAATGATGCTAGGTATGCAAGACTAACATAACAACAATGAAACTTTGCTCTCAAAGAGTTTACACTCTAGTGGAGAAAGTGTACACTAACAAAGCATCACACAAAAACAATTTTGTTAAATGTTAAGAGCAAGCCTATAGAGTAGTAAGATGAGAATAATAGATCTAGTTGTAGAGACCAGGGCAAGCTTCTTGAAGAAGTGGTGATTGGACAGAAATATGAGGAAGAGTAGAGATTATCTAGGTGATGAATATAGTGTTAGGGGAAGAAAGGGCATTTTTTCCTTTTTATTGACTTTATCAGAATGGTACTGGTTAACAAAATTATACAGGTTTTAGGTGCACAATTCCACAACACAACATCTGTGCACTATATTGTGTGTTCATCACCCCAAGACAATTTTCCATTCATTATTATTTATGCTCCCTGCCCTCCTCCACCTCCCCACCCCAGCAATCATCACACTGGTATCTGTATCCATGAGTTTGTTCTCTTTATTTTTCATTTTTGCTCAATCCCTCCACCCCTCCATCCAGTCCCTAATACACAACCCCCCACAAGTGATGCTGTCAGCCTGCTCTCTATCTATGAGCCTGTCTCTATTTTGCTTGTTAGTTCATTTTGTTAATTAGATTCCACATATGAGTGAAATCATATGGTATTTGTCTTTCTCTGACTGGCTTATTTCACTTAGCACAGTGGTCAGCAAACTCATTAGTCAAAAGAGCCAAATATCAACAGTACAATGATTGAAATTTCTTTTGCGAGCCAAATTTTTTAAACTTAAACTTCTTCTAACACCACTTCTTCAAAATAGACTCGCCCAGGCCATGGTATTTTGTGGAAGAGCCACACTCAAGGGGCCAAAGAGCCGCATGTGGCTCGTGAGCCGTGGTTTGCCAACCACTGACTTAGCATAATGCTCTTTAGATTTATGCATACTGTGGGAAGGGGATTTCTGAGATAACAGAAGGTGCAAAGATATCGGAGATGAGAGACTCATGATACTCAGGGCAAACAGAAAACAAAACTAACGAAGTAGCTGGAGCCAGGAATCAGGAGGGAGCTCTGTGCAACTTAAGACTACAGAGATGAATAGGGGCAATGACAGGCAGTCCTTGTGGGCCATGCTATTAGCATTGTTGTTGTTGTTGTCAGCATTTATTTTAGGAGGCATGAAATTGAGTGAAACAATTTTTTTTTCAGAAAGAGAGGGCATTATTATATTTCTGTTTTCAAAAGACCACTCTGACTGCCATAGCTAATACTTGTTGAGAGTTTACCCTGTGCCAGGCATTGGCCTAAGCACTATGCATGTATTACAAATTTCATGCTCACAACAGCTCTATAAGGTTTGTATTGTCATCCCCACCATAAGGGTAAGGAGATTGAGAAACACTGCACTTACCTTGTCCAAGTGCATGCTTTGTATATGGGCAGAGCAAACTCCAGCTGTCTGACTTCAGCACACACCATTAACTCCCAAACTAAATTGCCCCACAGTGTAAGAAAAGGGAACAAGAGCAGAGTGCTTGTGTGTGCCAAGTTAGAAGGCTATTTCAGCCTTTTAGGGGAGGGGAGATGCAAGCTTTGTCTAGGAGGCCAAGGTGAGATGAACAGAAACGGTTGGATTATGGTTCTCAACTGAGAGAAATGTTGCCCTGTACTTCCACTCCAGGCCATTTGGCAATGTCTGGAGTAATGTTTGTTTGTCAGACTTGGGAGGAAAACTAGTGAGTAGGTGCCAGGGATGCTGACAGTGCATAGACAGCCCCAACCCCAGCCAATAATTATCCAGATCAAAGTGTCAGTAGAGACAAGGATGAAAAACCTGGTGCAAAGGAATAATTTAGAAGGAAAATTGATAACACTGGTGGTGGGTAGAGTATGTGGGGTGAGAGAGCAGATGTCAGGATACTGTAGAATAGAAAAGGCCTTAACAGCACTACTGGAAACACAGAAAAGTACTGGGTTTAGGGGATGAACTGTCAGATTAGTCCTCTGAATAGAGTTGCCTATGCTAACTAGGTTTGGGTTAAGTCTGGAGCACAAAGGAAATTTTGCATTGGAATGTATATTATGAGTCACCTAGTACAGATGGTATTTGAAATTATGAGCACACATATTATATCTTAGGGTTAGAACATAGAGTAAGAGAAAAATAATGTTTTAGGACTGAGCCTTAAAGGGTCCCACACAACACTTAATGACCTAAAGCAAAAAAAAAAAAAAAAAAAAAAAAAAAGAGAGAGAGAAAGACAATAAGAGTTTGAGAGAAAAAGGAAAGAGACAGATCAGGGACATAGGAATAAAAACAAACAAACAAACAAAAACATGGTGTTCAAGAAGCCAAGAGAGAAGAATGTTAAATATGGTGGAGTCACTGATGAGAAGCTAAGGAGGTAAAAATGGGGGACCTGTCTCAGGGACATGGAGATCATTAGGCCCTCATGAAGAGCTAATCTGATGAGAACTTCTTGGATTAGAGTGGGGGTAGACAATCTCTCTCTCTCACCATTCCAAAAATAATTCTGTTAAATACATTTTTGAGTACCATGTGGGTGACCATGTTCTAGATTCTATACATGCAAAATTATGAATGTTCATCCTAATGCTACTAGGCATATGTTACTGTCCTCATTTTACAGAGATGAAATAAGCGATTTGACTGAGGCCACATTAAAAGGTATATTTTGGAACCTGGTTTCTAACTCAATAAACACAGGCCCCAGTGCCCACATTCCCTCTGTTACATAGTCCATTAAGGAAGAGCTCCAAACTCAATGGAATCTGCTTTTGTTGACTTTAATCTTATTTGTAAAATTTGGATTCATCTCACTCAGATACAAAATTGTTTTCAGATGTTTTTCTCTTATGTTGCAAGCAAGGTTGACCATGGGGCTATTAATCAATGCTGCAACAGATGAAGTTGACTTGTAAAAACCAATCTCCATTATCCATTTGGAACCACACTGTGGACTGAGATACCATATCACAGAAGAAAACAGATGGTCCATGTTCCTGGTGAAATTGCTTTACCAAGGCATCCTTCTCAGCAGTTCTCAAGTTCTGAATCCATTCCCACTAAATGTGATTCCCATAGTCGTCATGTGCAGTTGATCTTTAATTATTTTGTAAGGGGATATATAGTATATTAGTAAATGACATTAGAAAATAACACTAGAACTTTAGTACAGATACATTATACAGTTAAATATGGTGTACACTGATTTCATACTTCACAATAAGAAAAAAACTTACTAAATGAGTGAAATTGGTTTCACAATTTCTTCTAACTGCCCTGTCTTTACTCAGCTGGTCTGCTGTGGTCCAAGTCCCACCTTTTAGTTAGAAATACTTTTCTAAAAAGTATATCAAATTACTCTGCTGTACTGTGTAAAATATTTAAATGACTTCCCATCACCAACAAGGCAAACTACTTGAACTCTCTTTATTTCAAGATTACAAAGCTAATAAAGTGGCTGAGTTGGGTGTAAACCCCATACAATCAGACATATACTTTAGCTTTCAATCACTAAGTTGTAATGATTTTCTAAAAGAGGGATTGGTGTAATACATTCTGAGGGCCAAATCCAGCCAGGCACTTGCTTTTGTATGACCTGCAGGCTAACAGGCTAACATATGCTTCTTTCTTCTTTTTTTTTTTAATCCTCAACCAAGGATATTTTTTATTGATTTTGTAAGAGAGAGGAAGGGAGAGGGAGAGAGAGATGCCGATGTGAGAGAGAAACTACAGTCTGTTGCCTCCTATATGTGCAAACTTGGGCTTGAACCCACAACCCAGGTATATGCCCTGAATGGGAATTGAACCCAAAACCTGACAGTGTACAGGAAGGAAAATGCTGAACCAACTGAGCCACACTGGCCAGAACTCTACATTTTTTTTTAATAATTGAAAAAAATCAAAGGAAAAATAGAGCTTTATAATACATAGACATCACATGAAATTCAAATGTGAGTGTCCATGAGAAGTAGCGTTGCTGGACACATCCACACTCATGGCTTCTTCATTCCCTGTGGCTGCTTCATGCAACAAAAGGTTGGTGGTCACAGCAAAGAGCAGCCCACAAATCCTAAAACGATTATGCCTCGTTTTTTGTGGAAAATATTCCAAAACCTAAATTAAATGCTGGTTTTAGCAAAGAGGAAATCATGAAGCTAGAGAGGTGAGTAGAATCAAGTTATAAAGGTCAAATTGATTCACCAAGAAATTTAGACATAAAAAATCTGGGCTACACACATCAAAATACGTTATTTTAAAGTTTTCCCTCTTGTAATTTGAATTTTATAAAATACTAGATGCCCAGTGCATGAAATTCGTGCACAGGGGTGTGTGTGTCCCTAAGGCCAGCCTGCACCCTCTCCAATCAGGGACCCCTTGAGGGATGTCCGACTGCCCGTATAGGCCCAATCCCACTGGGCCTCACAATCCAGGACTGCTGGCTCCCAACTGCTCACCTGCATACCTTCCTGATTGCTCCTAACCGCTTCTGCCTGCCAGCCTGATCACCCCCTAACCACTCCCCTGCCAGCCTGATTGATGCCTAACTGTTCCCCTGCCAACCTGGTCACCCCTAACTGCCCTCCCCTGCCAGCCTGGTCACCCCTAACTGCCCTCCCCTGCAGGCCTGGTCACCCCTAACTTCCCTCCCCTGCCAGCCTGGTCACCCCTAACTGCCCTCCCCTGCCAGTCTGGTCACCCCTAACTGCCCTCCCCTGCAGGCCTGGTCACCCCTAACTGCCCCCCCCTGCAGGCCTGGGTCCCTCCTAACTGCCTTTCCCTGCTGGCCTGATTGCCCACAACTGCCCTCCCTTTAAGGCCTGGTCCCTCCCAACTGCCATCCCTTGCTGGCCATCTTGTGGTGGCCATCTTGTGTCCACACGGGGTTAGGATCTTTGACCACATGGGGGCAGCCATCTTGTGTGTTGGAGTGATGGTCAATCTGCATATTACTCTTTTATTAGATAGGATAGAGGCCTGGTGCACAGGTGGGGGCCAGCTGGTTTGCCCTGAAGGGTATCCCGGATCAGGGTGGGGGTTCCCTTGGGGTGTGGGGCAGCCTGGGCGAGGGGCCTGTGGTGGTTTGCAGGCTGGCCACGCCCCCTGGTGACCCAAGCGGAGGCCCTGGTATCTGGGGTATATTTATCATCTACAATTGAAACTTTGTAGCCTGGAGCGGAGCCAAGCCTTCTGCTTGCTCCGTGGCAGCAGCCTTTTTTTGGGGGATTTATGTATCTTCTATAATTGAAACTTTGTAGCCTTAAGCAGAGGCCTGGGCTGGCCAGGGTGTGCAGAAAGCTTGGCTTCCTCCATCGCCAGGGGCAACCCTAGCCTCCTGCTCTTTCCAGCTCCGAGGCTGCCGCCATTTCTGTTTGGGTTTATGTATCTTCTCTCATTGAAACTTTGTAGCCTTGAGTGGAGGTCTAGGCCAGCAAGGGCAGGTGGATAGCTTGGCTTCTTCCATTGCCAGGGAAACCCAAGCCTCCCTCCTGCTCTCTGTGGCCTAGCCATCTTGGTTGGGTTTATTTGCATATTCGCTCTGATTGGCTGGTGGGTGTGGTTTGTGTGTATAGCAGAGTGATGGTTAATTTGCATATTACTCTTTTATTAGATAGGATATGTGTGATGTATATCATAATATTGTATATTACAGTTAAACATGTCTGAAATATGTATGTAACATCACTTGGATGCATTTTGCTAAGTTTTTTTTTTTTTTATATGTTTGCCTTCAAAGCAGCATTTTTTCTCCTGAAAATGTCTTCTTTAGTAGCTCATTAACATTGACTTTTTTTTCAAATTTCATTTTATTTTTTAGGTTTTTAGATTTTAGAGAGAGAGGAAGGGAGAAAGATAGAAAGATAGAAACGTAGATGAGAGTGAAACATCCATCAACTGCCTGTCCAGGCATGTACCCTGACCAGGAATAGAACTACGAACTCTTGGTTCATATGTTGATGCTCAACCACTGAGCCACATCAGCCAGGCTCCAAATTCATTTTAGCCAGTAGGCAGCGCCCTGGGCCCTCTCCCCTGCTGTCAGGGGTCCTTGTCTGTGCTGTCACAACTCTGCTCCTCTGTGTGATAGACAGTTTCAAATTGTTCTGTCAGGATTGGGATTCATGATTGAGATCCGGAAAACCTGGGATTTCTTTCTCATTTGTCCCTTTATACCTTGTATCTAAGAAAATGCCCAACATATACTTGGTACTTATTAATACAAGTTTATGAATTAATGTTCAAGAAATGCCTCATACAACTTGACCCAGTTTGATCCTGGCTTAAATCAAAGGCAAAGATGGGGGTCCTTTTTCATAAAAGCCTGGAGATACCAGAAAGTCTTAGTGATGTGTTCGCACCCTTGGAAAAAGAAGCGGCTTGTTGGAAGAGCAACAGAGACATTCTTCATAAGTGACCTGAGCCTTGTTTAAATAAAAGTACTTGCACACATGATGGGGGAAAGGGGTGTCCATAATAGAGATTGTCCTTTACTCAGTCACTTATCTATTTTGTGTCTAGAGACATTTAAAAACACAGTCACTAAAAGCTTAATACATAGGGGAGACATAAATGTCAAGAAGACTGTTTGGGGTATCATGGGCATGCAATATGTATTTGGAAAATTGATTTTTTAAATAAAAATACAAGTAAATCATTAATATGGCTTATGGTAGAGGTATTATAGAGTACCCTAGAAGTTCAGGCAGAGTTAAGGCATCTTTGTGGAACTCTATGTAGTTTTGTGATCCTAAATAAAAATATAAGAATTATTACTGACACCTTCTTGGAACCAGGCACTGTTCTAAGTGCTTTCCATTGTTTTCTTTAATTTTTGCGAAAATCCTATGAGGCAGATGTTTTCTCATCATTCATAGAACTTGTGCCTCCTTTTCCCCAGGTGTATTTCTGGCTCCTGCCTCCAGCAGCAATACTTCCTGCCTCTGTACATCTCCCACCAGTCTCCTGAGAGTCTTTTGTTCATGATCCTCTAGGCCTCCTCTATTGGGTCACACTCTTCATGCCAGGAATCTACACAACTCCTGCTCATACTAAGGATTAGCTGGAGAGGTCCCTACAGAGACACCAGTGGATATGTCCTTCCATGTACCCTCTTGTTTACTCATTTACCATATGTTTAGCTCTTTTGTGCTAGGCAGTGGTAATTCAGGAATTAAAAATGTGGTCCTTGACAACCAGGGCCTTTCTAAGCTCATGAGCAGCCAGTGGATGATAGGTGCTCTAATTGTCATAGCACCGTGGATCACAGGTCACAGCAGAAACTGTCTCTGCCAGCCCCAAGGGGACAGAAGCAGGGAAACTAAGTAGAGAAACAGCAGCAGAAATGTGGTGTGCTGGAAAGAGTGTTCAAAACAGACAGCAGCACAATCAGAAGCACAGAAGCATGACCCTGCACACTGTTTTGAGAGTCCTGGTTGTTTATTGGCCATGGAGTGAGAAGAGTGGGCAGGAGAACCAGGTCAGTGGGAGCAGGGACAGGTGGCACTGGATGGATTGGGGTGTCACAGCAAGGAAGCTAACACGTGGAGCAAGAGTGTGACATGGGATGTGGGATGGGATGAGCTATGCAGCAGGGTCCAGGGACCATAGCACTGTGTGGAAGACAAGCATGTTACCCACAGAAGGTAAGACCTTTGATGTGATAGGTATAAGATAGCATGACCAAAGGTTCAGTGAGATAGAAATGAAATTTAAAAGGTGAGTCATTACTGTGAGATTTGGTTAGCAGTTTACTTAAAAATATATTGTTTCACTGCAAAAATCTCTTTT
Source organism: Plecotus auritus (assembly GCF_963455305.1). Taxonomy (NCBI): domain Eukaryota; kingdom Metazoa; phylum Chordata; class Mammalia; order Chiroptera; family Vespertilionidae; genus Plecotus; species Plecotus auritus. Next base: position 95,804,569 of record NC_137776.1, read on the forward strand.
TAATGATGTGTGTGTAAATATGCTATCAGTTTTAAAATATTTTTCTCTTTCTCGTTTGCCATATCATTATAAATTAAGCAAATATTTCAAATTTTGGAAGAAGAATGAATTAGTAGATTGATGATAAAAGAAAAAAAATAAGGATACTCTATATAATAAGAATGTGTTTTCAAACACTGAATTTTTAATAAAAACAATATGCAATTTAGTTACTAATAAATGCTCTCTTTGTAACAGCTTGCTATGATTTTTAAATGAAAAGAGCATTTTTATGAATGAATGATTGAGTGAATGAATGCATGTTTTTGAGCTTTTTATTATGTATTCATTTAGGGTGCTACATTTAGTGTTTAGACAATCAAATGCTTTACATAGTGTCCCCTGATATTTTGTGTACCCCAGCTGGCATCACACACAGTCATCACAATGTTATTGACTCTGTTCCTATGCTGAACTTACTTCCCTGGGACTACTTTGTAGCTACCAAGTTGTTTTTCTTCCTTTACCTCTTTCACCCAGAGCCCCAGCACCCCTCCCCTCTGGCAATGAATGAATCATCTTTAAAAGTTATATTTTTGTCTTAATTTATTGTGGAGTGCCCTAAACACGTACACATAAGGGAGTGCACGGGATGAGGTTTTCGAACCTCAACTTGTTGGATAATTAACTTAAGTTTATAGTTATTTAAGATGACACATTTTACTATGTCTGTTAATTCTTATAGCAAAATTCTAACTTAGATATTACACCTACTTCACATATAGAGTTACTATTTCACATATAGAGGGAGTCTCAGAGAGTTCACTGTCCTGCCCAAAGTCAAATGAACATCTAACTCCAAGGCCAGGGTTGTTCCTGGAGAACATCAGCTCTAGGCAGGGATACCCTGCTTTTCAGCTATAGCTCTAACCAAATCCCGCACAGGAGAGCATTCTGAGACAGAGAAAACAGTTTCATTTTCTGAAATAAACCTGCACTACCAGAGGCACTCCCATGAGAACAAGTCGCCCGTGCCGTGTGCGTGAATGTACCGCATCACTCAGGGGAGTTGTGTGGAACTGAAGCCTGCCCAGGAGGCGGGTTAGGGACCTAGACACTGTTGTAAGGTGATTCTCAGTCCTATTCCCAAAATCCACAACCCATAAAATCCCATCAGGTTAAAGCCAGGGAAGGCCTCTGAGGCATCTATTTGAACCCCAGTATTCTTTCGGCTGATGAAACCAAGGGCCAGAGAAAGAGAAATGATACAGAAAGTTTCATACTAGCCCATTTGGTAAAAATATGTGCTAACCCCTTTCCAAGTCTTTTATGAATAGCATTAGTGAAAGCAGAGCTGTGAAGATTGATATTAATCTATACTAATAAAAGGGTAATATGCAAATTGGTCATGACGCCCTCACAGTAATAACTGAACAGCAGGCTGCATGGGGCAACCAGGCTGGCAGAGGGGGACAGTGAGGGGTGACTAGGCCAGCAGGGGGGCAGTTGAGGGCAACCAGGCCAGTGTGGGGGGGCAGTTGGAGGCAACCAGGCTGGCAGGGGGGACAGTGAGGGGCAACCAGGCCGGCAGAGGGGGCAGTTGGGGGTGACCAGGCTGGCGGGGGGGCAGTTAGGGGTGATCAGGCAGGCAGGCAGGTGAGCAGTTAGGAGCCAGCAGGCCTGGATTGTGAGAGGGATGTATGACTGCCGGTTTCGGGAAACCAGGACGAAACCGGCAGTTGTACATCCCCTGAGGGGTCCCAAATTGGAGAGGGTCCAGGCTGGGCTGAGAGGATCCTCCTCCCCTCATGCATGAATTTTGTGCACCGGACCTCTAGTATCTTTATAAAAGAGGTAGGACCCTGAGGCTGGGAGACTTTGGGTGACTTGCATGGGGTTCACATCCAGTGCAGTAACAAGACTGGTATTTGAACTGCCTGCTTGGTTCTGACCTTTACATCACTTCAGTGCTCATTCTGCCTCTAAGGTTGCCCACTCCTCTGAGGAGAAGGAGTCCTAGAGCACAGAGTGTGGTGGCTGTCAGCTAAGCCTTCCTCTCCTGGATCAGCTGCCAGCTGCCAACCATCCACAGGAAACCGCCCTGTCCGGGGCAGGAGGGGATCATAGGTAGGGAATAAAGGATGCAAAGAATAATTCTAATTTGCTGCAATTATGATTTGTTTCTTTTTAAGAGCCTCCAGCAAATGGTGTCCCTGATGAAGTCCCTGGTGCCTTAATTGCACAGGATTTTGCCTCTCGCCAATCTGAGTTCTGTGTTCAGCGTCCACATTGACTCAGTCGGTGACCTTGATCAAACCACGGCGCCTTTCTTTACTCTCCCAATTCCTCCATCCATAATGTGATTATAAATAATACATGCCCCCGAGCTGCTTCAAAGGGGTCACAAAGGCATTAATAATGTAATTATTTTTAAAGTGCTTTGAAATCCTGGAGTGAAATATGATATTAAAAATATCACTGCACTCAAATTTTTTCCTGACAGGCAGACTGAAATGAGAAAACTTGCTCACTCTGTGGAAAATAAGGCTTGTGGGTACATCATTTACCTTGAGAAAAATGCTTTCATACAGGGGTCTCAACCCCTCATTAGTTTTGTTTAAGGTGCTGGGCAGACCGTGAGTGAGAGGCCTCAGTGAGCTGTTCTCTTTTCTCTACACTTTAACAATTATTAAATTTAAAATTAGATGAGGAAATTGAATTATAAGAGTCCCTATACTGGAGTCCCCAGAATAAATACAGAACAAACAGCTGCATTTGAATTTGAAAATATACCCCAATAATATTTTATAATATTATTAAACTAGAGGCCCGATGCATAAAATTCCTGCAAGGGGCTTGGCCCTCACAGCCCCGGCTTCATCTGGAAGGTTGTCTGGACAGTCATTCTACTGTTCAGTCTAATTAGCATATTAACTCTTTATTATATAGGATAACTAGAAATTTGTGCACGGGGGAGGGGGGTGTCTCTCAGCCCAGCCTGCATCCTCTCCAATCTGGGACCCCTCGAGGGATGTCCGACTGCCTGTTTAGACCCGATCCCACCGGGATCGGGTCTAAACAGGCAGTCGGACATCCCTCTCACATTCCAGGACTGCTGGCTCCCAACTGTTCGCCTGCCTGCCTTCCTGATTGCCCCTAACTGCTTCTGCCTGCCAGCCTGATCACCCCCTAACCACTCCCCTGCCAGCCTGATTGATGCCTAACTGCTGCCCTGCCAACCTGGTCACCCCTAACTGTCCTTCCCTACCAGCCTGGTCACCCCTAACTGCCCTCCCCTGCAGGCCTGGTCACCCCTAACTGCCCTCCCCTGCAGGCCTGGGTCCCTCCCAACTGCCTTTCCCTGCAGGCCTGGTCGCCCGTCGCCCACAACATCCCTCCTCTGCTGGCTTGGTCACCCCTAACTGCCCTTTCCTGCTGGCTTGATCGCCCACAACTGCCCTCCCTTGCAGGCCTGGTCCCTCCCAACTGCCCTCCCTTGCTGGCCATCTTGTGGCTGCCATCTTGTGTCCACATGGGGTTAGGATCTTTGACCACATGGGGGCAGCCATCTTATGTGTTGGAGTGATGGTTAATCTGCATATTACTCTTTTATTAGATAGGATAGAGGCCTGGTGCACAGGTGGGGGCCAGCTGGTTTGCCCTGAAGGGTGTCCCAGATCAGGGTGGGGGTTCGCTTAGGATGTGGGGTGGCCTGGGCGAGGGGCCTGTGGTGGTTTGCAGGCCAGCCATGCCCCCTGGCGACCCAAGCGGAGGCCCTGGTATCTGGGGTTTATTTATCTTCTACAATTGAAACTTTGTAGCCTGGAGCAGAGCCAAGCCTTCTGCTCACTCCATGGCAGCAGTTATTTTTCTTGGGATTTATTTATCTTCTATAGTTGAAACTTTGTAGCCTTAAGCGGAGGCCTGGGCTGGCCAGGGTGTGCGGAAAGCTTGGCTTCCTCCATCACCAAGGGCAACCCTAGCCTCCTGCTCTTTCCAGCTCCGAGGCTGTCGCCATTTCTGTTTGGGTTTATGTATCTTCTATCATTGAAACTTTGTATCCTTGAGTGGAGGCCTAGGCAGGCAAAGGCAGGCAGAAAGCTTGGCTCTCTCCATTTCCGGGGAAACCCAAGCCTCCCTCCTGCTCTCTGTGGCCATAGCCATCTTGGTTGGGTTTATTTGCATATTTGCTCCTGATTTGCTGGTGGGTGTGGCTTGTGGGCGTGGCTTTTGGGTGTAGCGGAGTGATGGTTAATTTGCATATTACTCTTTTATTAGATAGGATATTAAATAATTTATATAAGTACACACTAAGTATTATTTAGGCATACTTGTACTAAAACAATTCATTATGTATATGAAATTCAAACTTAATTTCATGCTTCTTATTTTAATTTGCTAAACCTGGCAACCCTACCTCAAATCCTACTTATCTATCTAACTTGATTATTTGTCAGTCTGAATTGGTGAAAACCTTTTGTGGAATAATGGTAAAAATAGGCAATTTCACTGGTTTTAGATAATATAAACATTAAACAAATTAAATCAGGAGTCTCACCAAGTTTTTTTTTTTTTTTAATATATTTTATTGATTTTTTACAGAGAGGAAGGAAGAGTGATAGATAGTCAGAAACATCAATCAGCTGCCTCTTGCACACCTCCTACTGGGGATGTGCCCGCAACCAAGTTACATGCCCTTGACTGGAATCGAACCTGGGACCTTTCAGTCCGCAGGCTGACGCTCTTCCTCTGAGCCAAACCGGTTTTGGCGTCTCACCAAGTTTTGATTCCTCAAAAACAAATAATAGGTTTGATTCTTCTTTATATAGTCTGGATTCAGCATGGATATTTTGTAACATTGCAAGCACTAGGTAAATGTTTGTTGAATAAATGAATGAATAAATAACAAGGTCAGTGAACAGCTTGAATTAAACTGAAGGAATTTAAGGCATTTGGGGAACTTATTATGGGTTATAATCCATTATCACAATAATTCTATATGATATATTGGAAGATGATGATTAAATTAGTTTATTAACTTTCTTCAAAAGTTTTTATTAATTTCAACAAACATTTAATTAATGCCTTTTTATGTGTAAAGTATCTTGGTACTGGACCATACTACTTATCATTTATCAAGTTATTTGTTATAACAAAATAACTGCTTACATGTAATCCATTGAAGAGTGAGACTATCCTAAAAAAGGGAGGGTAAGAATGAAGAATATGCAAAGGTTTTGAAATACATTTTTTCTATCTTTATTGAGATAATAGAGGCCTGGTGCACAAAATTCATGCATGGGTAGGGTCCCTAGGCTTGGCCGGTGATCAGGGCCAATCTGTGAGCAACTGGCGGGGCGATCAGGGGGCCCCCCACTTGCACCCACCTTGGCCAGCCTGGCAACATCCGCTTGCTGGTCAGCCCCGCCACTGCCGCCGGTTGCCTCTCTCTGTGGCACCTGCTTTGTCTGGCCTGGGGTCTGTGGGCTGGGGGCAGCTCCTTCATTGATCATCTGCCCCCTGGTGGTCAGTGCGCATCATAGTGACAGGTCGTTCCACTGGTTGTTCCTCACCCCCCTCCCCGGTTCGGTCAATTTGCATATTAGGCTTTTATTATATAGGATAAATGACACAAATTATATGCATTTTTACTGTGTCAAATGATGATTTGATATATGTATGCATTATGAGTTGATTACACAAGAAATTAACACATCTATCATTTATATAGCTATCATTTTAGTGTATGGTGAAAACATTTAGGATATACTTCTGTAGTTAACAGCAAATTTCAAGTATACAGTACAGTATTACTCAACTATAGTAATAAGGTTGTATATTAGATCTCCAGAGTTTATTCATTCTACAGAACTGAGACTTTGTATCTTTGACCACCATCTCCAATTCCCTCAACCCACAGCCTCTGGCAACACTCATTTTATTTTTTATGAAACTGATTTTTTTAGATTCCACATATGAGTGAGAGCTTGCAGGTTTAATTTTTTCCCATGCTTGGCTTTATTTTATTTAGCATAATGTCTTTAAGTCTTATACATATTGTTGCAAATGTGATTGAGACTTAGGTTGAGTTGATGTCTTGGTTATTGAGAATAATGCTGCAACGAACATGTAGTATAGGTGTCTGTTCATGATACTGATTTATTGCCTTTGAATAAACACCCTGAAGTGGAATTGCTGAATCATGTAACAAATATATTTTACTGTTTTGAAGAGCCTCTGTACTGTTTTTCATAAGGTTGTACCAATTCACAGCCCCATAAGCATTACAAAGTATTTCCCTTTTCTCCACATCTACACCAATACCTACCTTTATTTTTTCTATAATACCCAATTTAACAATTGCAAAGTGATACCATGTTATGATTTTGATTTGCATTTCCACAATACTTAGTGAAGGTGAGGATTTTTTTCATATACCTGTTGGCCATTTGTATGTTGTCTTTTGACAAATGCTATAGGTCCTTTGCCCATTTTTAAGTTGAATTATTTGTTGTACTGCTATTGAGTGGTATGAATTCCTTATATGTTTTGAATATTAACCTTTTATCAGATTATGACTTGCAAACAATTTTTCCCATTTCACAGGTTGTCTCTTTACACTGTCCGTTGTTTCCTTTGGCATGCAGAAGCTTTTGAGCTTACTGCAACCCCCTTTATTGATGCGACTGCCCTTTCCCTATTGTGTTGTTGGCAACTTTTGAAGATTGATTGATGGTAAATGTGTGGGATTATTTCTGGATTCTCTATTCCCTTCTCTTGGCCTATATGTTTGTTTCTATGTCAGTACTATACTGTCTTGATTATTATAGCTTTGTAGTATACTTTGCAATCAGGTAGCATAATGTTGTAGCTTGTTGTTTGTCTGTGTTCTTTTTTTTTTTTTTTTTCCCCAACTGCTTCAATTGCTTTGGCTATTCAGAATTTTTCATGGTTCCAAATGAATTTTAGGATTTCTTTTTCGATTTTATGTGAAAATGCCATTTGGATTTTGTTAGGGATTACATTATATCTATGGATTGCTTTGGGTAATGTAGACATTTTAACATTATTAATTCTCCCAGTTCATGAACATGGCACATATTTCAATTTATTTTCACCTTCTTCAATTACTTCCATTAATGTGTTATACCTTTCAGTGTACAGATTTATCACCTCCTTTGTGAACAATTCCATGCATTTTATTGTTTTTGATGCTATTGTACATTGGACTATTTTCTAAATTTCTTGTAAGGATACCTTGTTGTTAATGTACAGAAATATAACTGATTTTTGTAGTTGATTATGTATCCTGTAAATCTACTGAAATTGTTTATTACTGCTAATAATACAGTTCTTTTGGTAGAGTCTTTAGGATTTTCTATGAATAAGATAATATCATCTACAAATAGAGACAATTTTACTTCTTCCTTTTCAATTGGTGTGCTTTTTTCCCTTGCCTACTTGCTCTGGCTAGGACTTTCAGGGCTTTATTAAATAGAAGTGGTGAGAATGAGCATCCTTGTCCTGTTCCTGGCCCTGGAGGAAAAGCTTTGAGCTTCACCTTTGACCATGATATTAGCTGTGGGCTTCTCATAAGGGAACTTTATTATGTTGAGGTACATTCCATCCATACCTAGTTATTTGAGAGTGCTTGTTGTTGTTGTTGCTGTTGTTATAAAAGAGTGTTGGATTTTGTCAGATTCCTCCCTCTCCCACATTTGTTGAAATGGTCATGTGATTTTTAGTCTTCATTCTGCTATTTTAGTGTATCATAGCTATTGATTTCTGCATATTTTGAACCATTTTTGCATCTTACAGATAAATCCACTTGATGACTGCCCTGACCGGTTTGGCTCAGTGGATAGAGCGTCGACCTGCAGACTCAAGGGTCCCAGGTTCGATTCCGGTCAAGGGCATGTACCTTGGTTGCGGGCACAACCCCAGTGGGGGGTGTGCAAGAGGCAACTGATCGATGTTTCTCTCTCATCGATGTTTCTAACTCTCTATCTCTCTCCCTTCCTCTCTGTAAAAAATCAATTAAAAAATATATTTAAAAAAATCCACTTGATGACAGTGTATAATAATTTTAGTGTGCTGATAAAATCAGTTTGCTAGTATTTTGTTATGGATTTTGTATCTATATTCATCAGAGATTTTGACATGCAGTATCCTTGTGTGGCTTCCTGTGTCCTTGTCTGGCTTTGACATGAGGTCAATTGTGGCCTTATAAAATATAGTTGGGTGTAGTCCCTGCTCTTTGCTTCTGAAATAATTTGTAAAGGATGAGCATAAATTATTTTTTAAATGTTTGGCATAATTCACCAGTAAAGTTTCCTGGTCCTGAACTTCTGTGTGTTGGGACATTTTTTATTGCATCTTCAATTTCCTTACTAGTAATTGGTCTGTTCAGATTTTCCATTTCTTCCTGATTCAGTCTTGGTAGGTGGTATGTTTCTAGGAATTTATCCATTTATTCTAAGTTTTCCAATTTGGAGGCATATAATTATTCATAGTAACCTCTTACAATCCTCTATTTCTGTGGTAATTTTCCTTGTTTCACTTATAATTTTATGTATTCAAGTATTCTCTTTTTTCATAATTAGTTCTCTAAATGCTTGTCAATTTAATTTGTTCAAAAAATTGGAAAATTCATGAATATGTGGAAATTAAACAACGGATTATATATATAATCTTGAGATAAATTAAAATGAGATGCAGCAAAAGCAGTTCTAAGAGGGGAGTTATAGTTGTGTAAAGGCCTTAAAAAAAAAAAAGGAAGATCTCATCCAGCCACAGTGGCTCAGTGGTTGAGCATCAACTTATGAACCAGGAACTCATGGTTAGATTCCCAGTCAGTGCACATGCTTATGTTGTGGGCTCAATCCCTAGTAGGGGGCGTGCAGGAGGAAGCCGATCAACGATTCTCTCTCATCATTTATGTTTCTATCTCTCTCCCTCTCTCCCTTCCTCTCTGAAATATATATATATATATATATATATATATATATATATATATATATATATTTCAAATAAACAACCTAACTTTATACCTCAAGGAACTAGATAAAGAAGAACAGTATAGTATGCCCAAAGTTAGCACAAGGAAGCAAATAACAAAGAACAGGAATAAATAAAATAGAAACTAGAAAAAACAATTAAGGAACTACTTAGAAGTCAAGTCAAAAATAGAGATATGTTGGTGAAGAACAAAACCAAGGAAGAATAAAACTTCCACTGAGATGTTAGAGCCTAGGGTCTGAGGGTAGACAACTTGGGTTCACATTCTGATCCTGTGTAGCACTGTAATCTTGGGAAGTTTGCTTAACCTCCAAAGCACAGTCTCTTGAACTATATAATGGGAATAATCATAGCAGCTACCACATGAGGTCAGTGGGATTACTGCACAAGAATATGCAAATGAAGCCCTTAACTTTGTCTCTGTCGTAAAGACAACTCTGAGCTCTCCACAGCCTTTGTTTCCCAGTCATTGTACTGACATTGAAGTAAACGGGGTAAAAGTACATCGCTGGTTACTTATTTACTTGAAATGAATAATTAAATATTTTATATGAAACCAAATATAATTATATTCCAGAGTTACTTTTATCATTCCAATAAAATTAACATAAAATGCATGTATTTATTCAAACTTAATGCTATTAGATTCCATCTAAGATTGTTGTGATATCATTATTCTCTTCTATTTTTAACGTTATTAGAGTGGTAATGTTTGAGAAGCTCTAGGACAAAGAACAAAAAATAACTTGAGTAAGTACATGTTAGTGTAGCGTAGCCGCTCCATGAGAAGTAACTGTTTTCTTCCAGGCTCTGTATGTTCATTGTCATGGTTAACTCCCACAAGTAGCAGTTATTTTAAGGCTCTGTGTTCCCAATGAACATAAAGAAAGAGAGACTCGAAGGCAGGGCATTCTCCTTCATAAATGCATGAAGACCTAGGCTTGCCTGACACCAAACCCCTTGTGTTTCATGTCACATCCCTTCACAGCTGGTCAGGGTTGGTGTTGTCAGGGATGTGGCCCCATCTGAATATAAAGAGTTTCAAGGTGAAGCTCTACATTGCTTGTGCTCCATAATGAGCTAGAACAATTATACCTGGTCCGTTTTCTGAAACAAACTTCACTAAGTAGCGAATAAACTCATAAACTGAGAGGTGATTGTTATAGTCCTTGACAACAAGTAAATAGCAAACATGATACTGACTATGGGAAGCTGTTTTTGTGTCTATCACACAGCCACCTTGGGAGTGCCACCACTGAGAGACCTCCTGAGGATACCACCTCCAGAAGGGACATTTCCTGCGGGGCTGCAGGTAGCCTCAGTGAGTCTCAGTCAGTGATGGAGTTAATGTCAAGCCCAGTTAATACATGGAATAATAAGTACACAATATCTTATTCAGGAAAAATTACACCACCATTACCTATTTCACTAAAAGTGAATAATTTACCTTTTGACACATAGTTTGCATTGATCAAGCAAAAAGAAGATGCCAGGGGAAAAGAAGACTGACCTGCCTCCACCTAGGATCCCAGGCCTCCTTGCTTTTCTGTCCTTTCCTCGTGTTTCTTTCCTGCAACTCTGAGTTTTAGACTGTTTTGCTCTCTGAACAGTCTTCATTTACTCAAGCTAGTTAGTTACTAATTACCACATTTAAGGCATCCCTTGTGTACTCCCACTGAGGCCAATTTCACCTCTAGTCCAGTGGTTCAGTTTTAGGGTGCATCTCAGGCACCTAGAGAGTTTACTAAAGTGAAGACTCTTGCCCCCAGTAGAAATCCTGATTTCTAGAATCAGAATTTTCATGTATAACAAGGTGATGCTACTTGTCCAGGGCACACTTCAAATATATGTATTTTTATTATTGATTTTAGAGAGAAAGGAGGGAGAGGGATAGAGAGATAGAAACATTGATGAGAGAGAAACATCAGTAGGCTGCCTCCTGCACATTCCTACTGGGATCGAACCCAAAACCCTGCCATATACCCTGACTGGAATCGAATCAGTGACCTCTTAGTGCATGGGACGATGCTCAATCCACTGAGCCACAGCAGCCAGGCAACTCCAGGGCACACTTTAAAAATCACTGTTTCAGCCAGAGAGGCTCTGGCTCAGAAAAGCTTTTGGCTCAGTATCCAGCTGTTTGCTGTGGGTAACCTATTCTATTTTTACTGAACTTGCCTAATAAAATTATATGTTTCAGGTGTACAATTTATAATACATTATCTGTATATTGTATTTGGTGTTCACCAACCCAAGTCAAGTCTCCTTCCATCACCATTTATCCCCGTACCCTCCTCCACCTTCCCGCAGTCCCTTTCTCTCTGGTAGCCTATTCCTATATTTTGCTTCAGTGTATGGCTACGTATTTCCTGTAGACAAGCAAGTCTAATTGAAACTGTTAGAATCTAAAAGCATCCCAGCCTTGTCTTTAACTCCTTACCCAATGCTTATCGCCTGCTCACAGGCGATGCAGACTTGTCTGATTATGTATACACCTGTCTTACCCTTATTTTCATACTGAATATTTACAGTGCCTACCGGGAAACAGTGTGGGAAAAGTCAGACAAGAAGCAGGTACTGGAGTCAGACAGATTTGGGTGTGATGTTACATTTCACACATATCCTGTTCTCACTGGGTTTGTTTCATTACTTAAAAGTCAATATACACAAAATCAGCTTGCAGAGCTGTTGTGAAAATGTCATAAATTAGCACCGAGGTTCTCAAATTTAGGGACACATGAGACTCTCCTGAGGATTTACTGGGATACAGATTCCCAGGCCCCGTTCCCAGAGTTCTGAGTCTAGTTGTGGGGGGTAGAGCTGAGCATTTCCGCTGATGCTGGGTACACAAGCCATGCTGAAACGGCCTATCCAAGGCCGTGTTTTGAGAACCACTGAACTGGTCAAAACAAAGGGCTTAGCCAGGGCTTCCTTATCTGCAGCAAGCCAAAATGTGATTTTTCGATTCCTTTTCATTTGGATTGATCCTCACTGTCTTTATTCTTTGAATAGATTCATAGAAACATCCCTGTCTGCCTGACCTGTTTTGTTTTTTTAAAATTTGACATTCCCATTTACCATTTCAAAGTCAATTTGGCTGACATTCTTTAACTCAGGACCAATCTGCCCCTGGCACAGTCCATTTCGTTGGTGATATTGCACCTTTATTGAGATTTTAGGCTGTTTCTCTACATTTCTAGCTACACGTGCCTCTGCTCTCCAAATCTCTCCCACGATTAGCCACACGCCCTGGCAGCAGCGGAGGTGTGAGGTGGGGTTATTTTCTGCCCCAGGTGAAGGCAGAAGAGAGTCTGAACTCTCACCTGCAGAGGCTATGAGTGCACTCTCTGTTAAACAAACAGAACGGCTCCAGCAGACAGTTATGTCTGCCTCCCCCTCCCCCCACCGCCCCGCCAACACTCCGCTTTTGAAAAGCAACAGCAAAATGAAAGAGTATCGGATCTATTTGGAAATGTGTCCGCTGGCAGTAGCCCTTTGCTTCTTACTCTGGAAAAAAGTGTTTGAGCCTTCACTGTTCTTTTCATCTCTCTGCCAGCTCTCTTCCACACTCGCACGCCTGTGCGTCCACACTCGTCCTCCGTCACACTGTGCCCAGGTGAGCGGATGCAAAAGGGAACATCCGACTGTACTTTTCACACATAAAAGCCGGCCTATTCCATCTATTATGCTTTGCTCTTGTAGGACACGTTTCATCTAGGGATATCCAACCACGACATAAATGCTCACAAAGCTTGCCCTTGTCCTTGGTTCTCGGAGGGGAAATGGAAGGTAAGCCACTCTTTTGGAAACTGCATCTCTCCATCGCGGATGGATTCTGCCATAATTTAAAGAGGTGAGGTGTTTTCTAGAGCTGTCCCTGTTTCTCTGAAACGTATGAATTGTTTAAATGACATTGTAAGTAAATAATAAAATGTAATTCTGTGGTAGAGTGGTCTCTCAGTATGAATTTTGAAAAAGTAATTTTAGGACCAACTACAACTAATAAATAATATGACAGATTGAGGGCTTACCTTTAAAAAATCAGTTCTAAAACGGCACACCGTAACAGAATCCACACTAGTGGCTCTACAGCTGTCCATCAGGACTGAAGCTCATCATGGAGTTCAGTAGAGAGCTGCACTGTAAATGTGCTCCTATTCCCCACAACACACTTCAGAGGGTAAGAAAGGGCTTCAAAAACATCACGTTGTGCATTGTTTGAAATAGTTTTGACCCCAGTGTTGAAACTCAAATTGCTCAGCTTCTGAAGCAATGCAACGCTGCAGAGTGAGTCTAGGGGACAGACTTCATCCCCACCCCACAGTTCCATCAGCTCTCCTTATCGCTAAATATCTGCTCTTACTAATCTTTTTTTCTCTTTTACATTAACATGAACTAAAGTCTCTAAAGTAGATTTTGCTTTAAATGATTCTGTGTAATTATTTAGGAGTTAATAAATCCACAAAATTTGCTGTGTACTTAGTGCGATGCATCCATGCAAAACACAATCCCTAGGGTCCAGACACGAGGTCCACTTTTAGAAAAAAGCAGTTTCCATTGTAAACACACTGACATCATTTTGTATCGGCTTTGAGGCATGGCGGTACATGTATTATTATTACTAAACAACAATCCTGTGTAACAGATATCAGCAACTCGGTCTTCCAAGATGGGTTAGAAGCTTAGGGAGGGTGTGTAATGTCATTACGTTTATATCTTAGAGAGGGAATAAGGATTGGAATCCAAACATAACCACCTGGATTATCTGTTCTTGGTAATTATTGCTTATATCATAGATGATGAAAGAGAGATAGTCACATTCAGCATTTTTTTATACATACACTAGAGGCCTGGTGCATGAAATTCGTGCACAGGAGTGGTTTTCCCACAGCCCGGCCTGCACCCTCTCCAATCTGGTACCCATCAGGGGATGTCCGACTGCCAACAGTCAGACATCCCTCTCCCAATTCGGGACCACTGGCTCCTAACTGCTCACCTGCCTGCTGGCCTGATCGCACCTGCCTTCCCTTGCTGACATGGTTGTCCCTAACTGCCCTCCCCTGCAGGCCTGGTAACCCCTAACCACCTGTGCCTTGGCCCCTGCCACCGTGGCTTTGTGCGGAAGGACGTCCAGATGGATGTCCCGAAGACGTCAAGTCTAATTAGCATATTACCCTTTTATTAGTATAGATTCTACAACATAAGCTTTAAGGTAGAATTGCATTAGTAGAAATGAAGAGACATTTCATAAAAAATGTTACATTGGTTTGATATGATTCAAATCCACTTCTTTATGACAAAAATCAAGTCTTTAAGAATAAGATAGCTTTCCCTGTCTGGTTTGGTTCAGTGGCTAGAGCTTCAGCCTGAGGATTGAAGGGTCCCTGGTTTGATTCTGGTCAAGGGCACATGCCTGGGTTGTGGGCTTGATCCCCAGTAGGGAGCATGCAAGAGGTAGCTGATCAATGATTCTCTCTCATCATTGATGTTTCTATCTCTCTCCCTCTCCCTTCCTCTCTGAAATCAATAAAAATCTACTTAAAAAATAAAAGAATAAGATGGCTTTGCTATCAAAGCCAAGTAAGGTGTGTTGTTTGTTGTCCTTGATGAAGTCTGAGCAGCTCATTTGCTAAGCAACTTGGCTGGGTTCTTATCAAATAAAATCCATGGAGAAGCAACTAAACCCACCATGCATTTAGGCTATAAAGACCGAAAGTTGGGGGAGGGGACAGAGTGCTTCTGGGGCAGGAGACAGTGGGGTCAGCTGCTGGGAGGCAGGGAAGATTCAGGAATGCACAGTGCCTGGAAGCACTGGAGGGTCTGGGATATGCAAATCTGCTGGGGGCGGGGTCAGGCGCTGCGCTCCCAGAGGTCAGGTCTGGAGGGAGGCCAGGGGTGCGGTTCCAGGAAATCCCCTTCCTGCAAGGCTCCTCCTCCTCCCCTTAACCCCCTAACCTGTCCATTTGGATGAAGGGGGTGGGAAGCAGGTATGCAATTCCTGGGCGGGATGCCCCTCAGTCCTGGATCTCTCTGGGGCGGGGGAGGGGTGTTTGTATTGGTTTATTTGATTCTTCTTACACGTTGAATGGGTTGGCAGGGGAGTGTCTGCCAGACATTTCTCACCAGAGCTGCCCCACGTGATGCCTTTTCCCTTCCTTCCCCGCTACCTTAGCTAGTGCATGAGATCGCCAGGGACGAAACTGGGGCCCCTGTTGTATTGCGTGGAGATTGTACTCCACAGGAGCCTGCCTGATCCAGGGAGAGTTGGGGTCATTCATTGTGGGAAAGTCTCAATTTAAACAAAGCTGCCTCTTGGATAGGTGCTGGCTGAGCCATTTGCAGAGGGTTTATCATCCCTTCTGGCTGTTTCCTTGGAAACCACAAACTCAAGATAGCAGAGCTGGGGGCCTCCCCCAGGCTGGACCACCTCCAGGCCAGGCATTGCAGTAGGCCTGTTCATGTCTCTGCCAGTGGGCGGGCCTCCACCGGGTTCTGCCCCTGGGCCAGGCAGCGCAGTGGGCCTGTGCGCACCTCTGCTGGTGGCCTGTGCATGCCTCTGATGGTGGCCACCTCCGCCGGTTCCGCCCCCAGGCCAGGCAGCCTCTGGGCCCGGCAGCGCAGGGGCGTGCCTCCAGGCAGTCCCCAGGCCAGGTGGCCTCCGGGCTGGGCCATGTGGGGGCCACCTCCCCCTGGGGCTGCCCCAGGCCACGTGGATGCCCTCCTGGTGATGGCAGTCCCTGCCCATCAGTTCCTGCTGTGCATGCCTCCTGTTGACTGGTTGTGACATTATGGCATCTGGGCTAATTTGCATATTCTTCTATTATTATATAGGATTATGATTTTATGTAGGTAAATTAATTAAACTGAGTAATTCCCCATTGGTATTTGCTCAATTAAATGGTGACTGGTTAATGACTTTGTAGGGTAAGCAAAACTAATCATGCTTAAAACAGTAGTAACATATTTAGGTTTAGTTTTAAGCATCATTTAGCCCAGCCAGACATTTTCTACACCCAGGGGAGGTTTTTCTTGTTCAAAGGGTGCTACTGGTATCTCATGGGCAGACACCCGCAGTAGAACATAGGGAGGTCCCCAAAATGAATTGTCCTGCAATCTGTGTCATTTTCAAATATATGAATTGACTAATTAATTCAAGGAAAAAAACTTGTTCAGAATTGTTGAGCCTGAAATATGACTGAATTTTACATTACTCCCTCCTCCCAAAAAACACTTTGGTTCATGTTTCTTTTTTGCATACTTTTAACATTACTGAATTTTCCAGGAAAGCATCTAAACCTGTCAATTGAGGCAAAGTTTTACTGTTTTAGTTCATAACACTACCAAGAATCACTTACTCTTGGCAAAGCACATGGAGAACCACAATGCTGCAACATTTGAGTTGCTAATAAAATATACCTGATTTAGTCAACTTCTATAGCTATTGTGATTATTATGATTCTATGTATGGATGCAAGCATTTTTTTCTTTATGTCTCTTAATAGATTTGCTTGTTCATTTGCAAGCATTATTATTTTATAATAACTTACTTTTATTTGTTTTACATAGCCTTAGAGCAATATATTAAAAAATTTTGTGTTGGTAAATTACATTATAATTTCCATTCTAAAATAATAAAGGGAAACAATCAAACATTTATTATAAAATGGTGTGATGGCCATTATATTGCTGAGATCCACGGGACTCACTCTCGCCTGATTCTGAGTTCTTTCACACTTACTTTCCCGCTGTCTTCCTAAAAGACGTTAACTGTAGACCCTCCCGTCCTCTTGACTGGTGTAGCCCTCATTTGCTTTACTCTAGATGGAAAGTGTTTATTTGTAGTAGGTCTGTAACCCACAAGGTGTAGTTTAAAAGTATTGACAGTGAAAAAAAAAAATCCAGAATTAAAATGCCTATTAGAACACCAGGTTCCACCTATTAATCTAACCCAGCAATTTTCATCCTGGCTGCTGCTGTGGCACTGACCCTGAGACTGTCAAATAAAAAATGACAACAGTCAACAAACAATAGCCTTTCAGTGTGACTGAATCAAAAGTATACCTATTTTTTGTCAGATCAGCACAAAATATACTCTTTTAGTGTGCCACAGAATTTTAGTAATTAGTTTGCATGCCATGTGATGAAAAAAGTGGAAAATCACTTTTCTAATCTGAAGATTAGAAAGATAGATAAAGCCGGGGGTTTGCAGGAACAGAGACTATAAGAACCTCTCAGGACTGCAGAGAGTGTGAGCAGAGTGGCTAGCTTGGACAGGTCCTGATGACAGTCATGTCAAATATAGGGATACTAGAGGCCCAATGCATGAAATTCATGCAAGGGGCTTGGGCCTCGCACCCCAGCTTCATCCCGAAGGACATCCGGTCTAATTAGCATATTATGCTTTTATTATTATAGATATTTTGACTTAGCAATTCTGCTCTTAAGTATGCCTCACAAAGACATCCCTCTGTGTATATCTGGAATAAATGCTCACACTGGTCCATGCAGGAATACAAACATACATATTAACTGGTGTCCCGTACAGTGTCTAAGAACTGGGAGCAAAGTTCTGTGTTCAGCAGCAGGAGAGTGACAAGTAAACATGTAAGGTTTTATGTAATAGTTGAAAGCATACCGTTAGGTGTACACACAGGTATATGGATAAAACTTAAAATATAAGTATTTAATGAAAACATAAGGATGTGCTATATAACAACATACTTTTCATATACATTTTAAAAGTATGCAAGCATCATATACATGTTGCATCAATATATAACAACAAAAACGCATATTAATTAAGCAAATTGAAAAAGTGGCCTGCAGTTGGCAAATGCAATGATACTGTAGTATTGGGCTAAAAGTTAAGGATTAATTTTCAATTTAGTTATAGCCTATGAAATCAAATAGTTTCAAAGTTATAAGTATTTTACTTATAGTTTTTAAGGAAAAGACATAATTTCACAGAAACAAAATCTATTTTGTAAACTTTTAAAAATTAAATTACTTTCCCCTTAACTTAAAGGTAAAGGGAGGGGCCCTTACAGTGATAGTGCGGTGTCACCGGCTGCTTTCCTCCTCGTTTCTGTGACCTTCCCTTCCAGCCCCGCTCTCACATCCACCCTGGCTGCTTCCCTCTGTATTTTCACTCTGTTCCCGTTACAGAAGTTCAAGAGTCAATTTAACAATTTGAGAGCCAACCTGGAGGATGAAGAAAGGGGAGAGACAAGCCTGGATTCTCCTCAGGTGCCATCGAGGAGGGAGGAGGAAGCAGGAGCTCAGGGTGCCCTGCCCCAGCACCACCTCCTCTGGATTCCACAGTCTCTGCACCCAGGGAATGGCATCCATTCAATTGCAGAAGTAATGGGAAAGGACTGGCCCAAATCAGCAGCAAAATCTGTTTCTCAAAATCAAGTTTTGCAAGAAGGTCAAAAAACAGTAAGACATTTTAAAATAGTGTTATAATTACAGAGATAGTTATTTATTAAAATCAAGGAGATTGTTCTGGCCTGCTATTCTGATCCTTAATGCAGTAAATACTATTGTGGGCAAAAAGTTTTTCGATGACTTATCTTAGATTCGGTAAGGAATACCTAAGGACTTGCCATTCCCCTTTGCTTCAACATTTTGATTGTGAGTTCAATTTCCAGAGTCCCTGTCTTCCAAGTGGTAGAGCTGTGAATATGAAGACATATTTTGATCGTAGGAAAGAAAAGCCCAGCTATAAATGACACCCTCATCTGAAATTTATAGAGCAGGGTCAAGTGCATTTGGTTTGATAAGTACACTTGACTCTAATCATTAGTTTCCCTGATGAAGTTAATATGTGAAACTGTAAAATCGATGACACTCAAGATTGGAACGTGGGGACCAACCAGACATTGATGAGAAGTGAGTTTGTTCCTGCAGCATCAGTTTGCCTTTCTGATGTCTCTCTGTCTCTCATTCCTCTCTTTGTACCTCAGTGCAAAGCATGACAACTGATGCACATGCTGAAAATAACTGATAAAATGTATAAATATTGACATTGTCTGTGTATTCCATTCTTTAAGTAAAAAGGACAATTTATACTGTATCCTCAAATAAACATTTGAAATGAGTCAAAACTAATAAACCCAGGATTGTGTCTTCTACTTTGTATTCTTCATTCAAGGAAAAACCCCTCATTCTTACTGGAGGAGACAAAATAGCGGCTGAATAGGTGGAGGTGCCCTGCTCCTTCTCATGGAGCAGATAAAAGAAACAACTAAATAAAATAACATCCACCCGGAATTGGCAAATTAAACAGAGTTGCCGAGACCATCTGTGGCTGAAAAGGACAGAGGACACCTGGAAAACAGTAGGATCAGGGATTTGGGCTGGAGAGAGAGATGCCCAAATACTGGGAAGAGAGGGTTAGAAGGAACCTGCAATGCACCAGGTCTGTATCCCTTGGGGACATGCATAACACTTGACTGTGGAAGGGGTTGCACAGGGCTGCTAGCATACGGGGAACCTAGATCTAAGTCCACAGCCATGAGAAGCTGCGCCCAGAAAAGCAGCCTGAAGAACTGCCGGAACTGTGTGGTTCCGGGTGGAGAGAAACTCGCAGAGGCAAAACTGTTTTGCCTTTATATTTTCCTTGATTTTACTCACTAAGCCCAGTTCATAGGACCTTGCAATAACAAACACTCACCGAGGCTGCAGTGCAGTTTTGTGGAGGCTGGAGAGAGGCTGTGGAAAGGAGCAGGGCAGGGAGAGGTGACCGGGTGTCCAGAACTAGGACACTCAGGAACCTCCAACCCTAAATAGCCATTTTTCTCCTGATGATCCAGCTCCTCCCAGTAGAGCCACAGAGCAAAGAGTGCAGCCACACCCAGCCTTGAGCTTTGCAGAGGAAATGAAGAATCTGAATAGCCCCAGGGAGCCCTGGGTGACTGGAATGAAGGGCCATTTTGTCCCGGACTAATATAGCAACACCCCTACCCAAACTCCATGTCAGAAATAGACACTTGTGTAAATACGACTGAAAGCAGGCAAACAAACAAAGTGGGCAGATTGGTCCCGCCTGCCTGTAACAATGGCTGTGGAGACAGACACAGAGGAGTATTGGATCACTGGGAACTTCAACACGGTGCTGACTTCCTGACAGGAAACTGAGATGTGGCAGGCAGAACAGTAGAAAGGGGTCTTAAACCAGTACCCATGGGGCATTAAAACTTGGATGAAGTGAATGACAATTCACTTTTTTATTTTTTTTATCTTTTACTTAAGGAAGAAAAATTTTTTTTCTTTATTTTATTTTATTAAAATTTTTAACCTTTTATTTTTTGGATTACTTTTCTTAATTCTATTTTTATGTTTTTATCATTATTTTACTTTATCTTATTATATTTTTCTTTTTTGCCACCCTTATCTTCCTCACTTCTCCTTTTTTTATCCTGTTTCTATTTTCCTGTTCCTGCTTTAGTTTTTCTCTCTCCTTTCATTTTATCCCTTGTTAAAAATTGATCTTTTTTATCTGTTTTATTGACATGTGATTATTATTGTAGTCTCGGTTGGCTTATACATATATCTATTTTTCTCTCTATTGCTCCAAGTCCATGCACCCTTCTCTTTTCTATTTCTTCACTAGCCATTTTTTTTTATTTGTATGCTTTTGTTTTTCTTCTCTCTTGCTCTCTTCTTCTCCTAATAGCTTAATTAGTTTCACTTACTAAACTGAAGCCTATCTGCTCTCTCCTCCATTCTCCTTTTCCAACAATAGATGAATATGTAAATGGATAGATTAAAGAAAAAAATTTGCCTTTTTATTTTTTATTGATTATTATTATTTTCACTTTTCTTCTTATCCACTCATTCTCTTGCTACTCCCTCTATACGGAACCATGGCCATTACCCTATCCATTCAATTCTTTTACATTACTTTCTGGAAATAAACTCTGCCTATACAGATTCTGCCCCCCTTTTTTTTCTGGTGTTTATTTTTTGAAGTTTTTGATTTATTTCTTTGTTTTGTGGAGTTTTCTCCCCATATGTGTTATTTTCCCCCTTCTTTTTTCTTCTTTTTCTTTTCTCTCATATCTTTATTCCTTTTCTCAATATCATTTTTGCTCTCTTTTCTCTCTCCTAATTTTCTATTCTCTGGTGGTCATTTTTATTGGGGTTATCTGTGTCATGAATCCATTCGTGTTTGGTTCTGTCTGTGTCGTGTCTTGTGAGTTGTATTTTGTGCTTTTCCATCAATGTGGTAGAGAGTGAGCCACATAACGAGGCACCCTGAGAGGAGGTGAATGGTACAATAACACTCAAGACCCAACTACACCAAAAGAACCCAAATTTCCCAAGTAAGGGGTATTCCTAGATTACCCAGCCCAGAAGATCTGAGAGGTTGCATCACTGACATCCACAAAATATCTATACTAATAAAAGGGTAATATGCTAATTAAAATGGACATCATCCAGACATCTTTCTGGACAAAGCCACAGTGACAGGGGCAGAGGCAGAGGCACTTAGGGGCAATCAGGCTGGCAGGGAGGGCACTTAGGGAAGGGCAGTTAAGGGAGATCAGGCTGGCAGGGTAGGGCAGGTAGGGGCAATCAGGCCAGCAGACAGAGGTGGTTAGGGGCAACCAGGCAGGTAGGCAGGCAGGCAGGTGAGCAGTTAGGAGCCAGTGGTCTCAGATTGTGAGCGCGATGTCTGACTGCCTGTGGGATTGGGCCTAAACCAGCAGTTGGACCACCCCTGAGGGATCCTGGATTGGAGGCGGTGCAAGCCGGGCTGAGGAACCCCCCAATGAATTTTATGCACTGGGCCTCTAGTCTACTATATAAGGCAAACTCAAAAAAATCTGGGTGACATAGAAGTTTGATCTAATACATAGAAACATCCACAAAGGAACTGAAAAATGGGGAGACAAAGAAACAGCCCCCATACAAAAGAAAAGGAGGAATCACCAGAAAATGAAGTAAATGAAATGGAGGCAAGCAATTTGTCAGAGAAAGAATTCAGAGCAATGATTTTGAGGACGCTGAAAAGGGTGGAAGCCAAATTCAACAACATGTCAAGAGGAAATGAAGGAGAAACTGGAGGAAATAAATAATGAAATAGCTGCAATAAAGAACACAATAGAAATTATCAACAGTAGACTGGAATAAACTGAGGACTGCATCAGCAAGCTAGAATACAAGGTAGAAAAAAAACACCCAAGCAGAGCAACAACTTGATAAAAAAAAAAAAAAAAAAAAAAAAAAAAAAAAAAAAAAAAAAAACTTAAAAAGCCAGAGGAGAGCCTAAGGGAGCTTTTGGACAACATGAAACTAAATGACATCCTCATAACAGGGGTGCCAGAAGGAGAGGAAGCTGAGCAAGGAATACAAAACCTGTTTGAAGAAATAATGACAGAAAACTTCCCTGATATTGGGAAGAAAAAACTCACACAAGTCTAGGAAGCACACAGAGTCCCAAACAAGATGAACCCAAAGACTGACATCAAGACACATCATAATTAAATTGGCAAACACCAATGACAAAGTAAGAATCTTAAAGGCTGCCAGAGAGAGACAGAAAATAACCTATAAGGAATCTCCCATCAGTCTATCAACTGATTTCTCAACAGAAACACATCAGGCCATAAAGGAATGGAATGAAATATACAAAGTGATGCAAAGCAAGGGACTGAGTCTAAGAATACTATATCCAGCAAGGCTATCATTCAAAATTGAATGCGTAATCAGGAACTTCACAGACTAAAAAGAGCAAAGGGATTTTATTACCACCAAGCCAGCAATGCAAAAATTGCTAAAGAGACTGCTGTAAAAAAGAGAAATAGGAAGGGAAGAAGGAACACAGGCAAGATGAATAAAAATGGCTACAAATGTAAATTGATTATATGCTTCAATCAAAAGATATAGGGTAGCTGAATGAATAAGAAATCATGACCCATATATCTGCTGTCTACAAGAGACCCACCTCAGAACAAAGGACTCACAAAGACTGATAGTGAAGGGATGGAAAAATATTTTCCAGGCAATTGAAAATGAAAAAAAAAAGCTGGGGTAGCGATACTTATATCTGACAAAATAGAGATCAAAATGAAGACCATAACAAGAGATAAGGAAGGCCACTTTATAATACTAAAGGGAGCAATTCAACAAGAAGATATAACTCTGGTAAACATATATGCACCCAATACAGGAGCACCCAAATACATAAAATAAACCTTTTGGAACATATCAGGGGAGAGATGAAAACCAATAAAATCATATTAAGGGACTTGAATACCCTATTGACACCACTGGATAAATTCTCTAAACAAAAAAATCAACAAAGAAACATCAATCCTAAATGACTAAATAGATCAGATGGAATTAATTGACATCTTCAGAACATCTCACCCCAAAACTACAGAATATACATTCTTCTCAAGTGTGCACAAGACATTTTCAGAGAGAGACCACATATTGGGACACAGGCAAAGTCTCTTCAAAATCAAGAAGACAGAAATCATATCAAGCATCTTCTCAGATCACAATGGCATAAAATTAGAAATCAACTATAATAAAAACAATGAAAAAAAATCAAACACTCGGAGGCTAAATAGCATGCTGTTAAACAATTATTAGGTTACCAAAGAGATCAAAAAAAGAAATAAAAATCATCTTGTTAACAAATGACAATTAAAACACAACAATCCAAATCTATGGAACACAGTGACAACAGTCCTGAAAGGGAAGTTCAACAGGTCTACGTCAAAAAAACAATTAAAGTGATAATAAATTATCTACCTCTACAACTTAAAGAATTAGAAAGAGATCAATAAGAAAAGCCCAGAGTGATCAGAAGGAAGGAAATAATAAAGATCAACGACGCAGAGACCAAAAAAATAATACAAAAGTTCAATAAAATCAGGAGCATGTTCTTTGAAAGGACAAATAAGATTGATGAACCACCAGCCAGGCTCACCAAGAAACAAAGAGAGAGGACTCAAATAAACAAAATCAAGAATTAAAGTGGTGAAGTAACAATAGACCTCACAGAAATACAAAGGATTGTAAAAACAAAACAAAAACAATGAATAACTCTACTCAAAAAAATGGACAACTTAGACGCAATGGACATATTCTTAGAAAATTACAAGCTTCCAAAACTCAAACAGGAATAATAATAATAATAAAAAAACCTGAATAGGATGATAATGAACAATGAATTTGAATTGGTCATCAAAAATCTTCCAGCAAACAAAAGCCCTGGTACAGACGGCTTTACAGGGCAGTTCGACCAAGCATTCAAATAACTAAAAACCTATATTTCTCAGACTATTCAAAAAAATTCAAGAGGAAGGCACACGTCCAAGCTTTTTCTATGAAGCCAGTATTACCCTGATTCAAAAACAAGATAAAGACACTACAAAGAAAGAAAATTACAGGCCAATATCCCTGATGCTAAAATCCTCAATGAAATTATAATAAATTGGATTCATCATTACATTAGAAAGATCATATACCATGACCAAGTAGGCTTTCTTCTGGGGATCAAGGATGGAACAATATCCACAAATCAATAAATGTGATACATAAACAAATTGAGAAACAAAAATCACATAATCATATCAATTGATGCAGAAAAAGCATTCAACAAAATCCAACACCTTTTTTTAATAAAAACTCTCAGCAAAGTGGGAATAGAGGGATCATACCTCAACATAATAAAAGCCCTATATGACAAATGTACAGCCAACATCATACTCAATGGGAAAAAGCTAAAACCATTTCCCCTAAGAACAGGAACAAGACATGGATGCCCACTTTCATCACTCCTGTTTGATAGTACTGGAAATTCTAGTTATAATGATCAGACAAGAAGAGAAAAAAGGCATCCAAATTGGAAAAGAAGAAGTAAAACTGTCATTATTCACAGATGACATGATATTGTACATAGAAAACCCTAAAGACCCTGTCAAAAAATCTCCTAGACTTAGTAAATGAATTCCACAATGTAGCAGGAGACAAAATTAACACCCAGAAATGGATGGCTTTTTTATACACCAACTAGAGGCCCTGTGAACAACATTCGTACACCGGTAGGGTCCCTAGGCCAGGCAGGTGATCAGGGCTTATCCGGGCATTCTGGCTGTCGGCCAGGGCCTTCCTTCATTCTGCATCACCCCCTGGTGGTCAGTGCACGTCATAGTGAGCAATCGAACTCCCAGTCTCCTGAGGGGACACTTTGCATATTAGCCCTTTATATTTATAGATGTTCAAGCAAAGGAAAAATGTTCACTGATTGTGTGGGGCATTTTCCTTTTGATGCTTCAGATACACATCCCATCATTCTCCCCCTGCTCTCTGTCCTGACAAGCTGAACTTTTTAAAGTATGAAATTTTTAGATTATATCTTCTGTATTAGATTGGGTTTGAAAACCGGCAACCATAGTAGGAAGTCGGAGATCAGGAGGAGAATGGGATCAGGCTATTTAATCTGGTGTTGCCCCTGCTATGATGTCTTCCGTTGGCTGTGCCTCTCAATTGAAAATTAATGTGCCTCCCAAGGCTATTGATTCAATAGGACTCCTTCCTCCCAGATCCTCAAAACTAGTCTTTCTCTTCCCTTTGATCTCCAGCTCACTGTTCACTCCAGGTTAATGCACTCTCTTTTGTTTCCCTCCTTCCACTCTTTGTAAATAACCCTCCATGAACAAACAGTCCTTGAAGTGTATCTTATTTTGAGTGTGTTAACGAATATCTGTTGTGAAACTAACTGGTATGGTCAAATTCAATTAAATATATCAGGCATGAAATACTTTCTTCCCTTTTGATTTTATGGCTTATTTTAATATATGGTAATAACTTCAAAGACATTTTAAACTTTAACTTGTTTATTCAGGTAACTAAGAGTATTTATTAGCATATCAAAATTTGTCAACTATACAGATGAGCAGAGTGACTGCTATAATAAACTTCATGTAAGGGATGAGGTAAACAGGAAGTGATTTTTGATGTAGCTACTACAAAGAATCATTGAATAAAAGAAGGATGCACATAGTTATCATGCATTATGTCCACTGTATTATTTATTTATGTCTATTGTACTAAAATTCAAGGGAGTAGCTTTGTCTTTAATGTAGCAGAACACAGATTGAAAAGTATAAACCAAAGGGGATTTTCTAAGTAATAAATGGTCTGATTTAAGTCCTTACTTATTTCTTACTAGAGGCCCAGTGCACGAAATTTGTACCTGGAGGGTGTGTGTCCCTCAGCCTGGCCTGCACCCTCTCACAATCTGGGACCGCTGGCTCCTAACCACTTGCCTACCTGCCTGCCTGATAGCCCCTTACCACTTCTGACTGCCAACCTGATCTCCCCCTAACTGCTCCCCTGCTGGCCTTATCACCCACAACTGCCCTCCCCTGCCACAGCTCACCTCCTCCACTGGGACCCGCATCCTCTGTGCGAGGCTGTGGAGATGCTGAGACTGGCCTCCTCCATGCTGCGCAGAGCCACAGGACCCCTAGGCCTCACAGCGTAGAGCAGGCACCAGGCCCTGCCGCCACTGTGTGTGCGGCCATTTTGTGGCAGCCATCTTGTGGTGTCTATCTTGTGGTGGCCATCTTGTGACAATGTTGCACAAAGGCATTGCGCGAGGGCATGACACCATCTAGGCTTTTATTATATAGAATAATGAACTCACAGAAGAAGAAATGAAAAAACAATCCCATTTACCATTGAAACAAAAACACTTAAGATACCTAGGAATAAACTTAACTAAGGAGGTAAAAGACCTGTACTCAGAAAACTACAGGATATTGAAAAGAGAGATAGAGGAAGATAAACAAATGGAAGAATATGCAGTGTTTATGAATTGGTAGAATCAATATAATTAAAATATCCATACTACCCAAAGCAATCTATAGATTCAATGCACTCTCCATTAAAATACCAACAGCATATTTCACAGACCTAGAATGAACTCTCCAAAAAATTTATATAGAATAAAAAAGACCCTGGATATCTGCAGCAATCCTGAACAAGAAGAACAAAGAGGGATTACAATACCAGCTTTCAAGCTGTATTACACAGCCACAGTTCTCAAAACTGCCTGGTACTGGCACAAGAACAAACATATAGACCAATGGAACAGAACAGAGAACCCAGAAATAGACCCAAGCCACTATGCTCAATTGATATTTGACAAAGGAGACAAGAGCATACAATGAAGTCAAGACAGTCTCTTCAATAAATGGTGTTGGGAAAAATTGGTCAGATACATGGAAAAAAAAATGAAACTAGATCACCAATTTATACCATACAAAAAAACAAACAAACTCAAAATGAATAAAGGACTTAAACATAAGATGGGAAACCATAAAAATCTCAGAATTCTCCACAGGCAGCAAAATATTAGCCATATGTTGTCACAATATCTACTGATACAGCTCCTAGAGCAATGGAAACTAAGGAGAAAATAAACAAATGAGACTACATCAAATAAAAAACTTCTGCACAGCAAAAGAAACCATCAACAAAACAACAAGAAAGCCCACTGCATGGGAGAACATATTTGCCAATGATATTTCCAATGAGTGTTTAATATCCAACATTTACAGGGAACTCATACAACTAAACAATACGATAAAAAAATGGGCAAAGAACCTAAATAGACACTTTTCGAAAGAGGACATATGGAAGGCCAGGAGACATATGAAAGTATGTTCAAAGTCACTAATCATCCTAGAGATGCAAATCAAAATGACAATGAAGTATCATCTCACACCTGTCAGAATGGCTATCATCAACAAATCAACAAATAACAAGTGCTGGCGAGGATGCGGAGAAAAAGGAACCCTCTTGCACTGCTGGTGGGAATGCAGACTGGTGCAGCCACTGTGGAGAACAGTATGGAGTTTCCTCAAAAAAATTAAAAATGGAACATCCATTTGACCCACTAATCCCACTTCTAGGAATATATCCCAAGACAAGAAATAAGAAATACCAATCAGAAAGGACATATGCACACCTATGTTCATAGCACAATTTATAATAGCTAAGATTTGGAAACAATTTAAGTGCCCATCAGCAGATGAGTGGATTAAAAAACTGTGGTACATCTACACAATGGAATATTAAGCTACTGTAAAAAAGAAGGAACTTTTACCATTTGCAACAGCATGGATGAACCTGTAGAGTATTATGCTAAGTGAAATGGGCTGGAGAAAGATAAATATCACATGATCTCTCTCATATGTGGGATATAATGAACAACATAAACTGATTAACAAAAATAGATCCAGAGTCAAAGAAACACCGGACAGACTGTTTTATTTTAGTGGGAAGGCAAGCGAGGAAGGGCGGCGGGGAGGGGGGAGTAAGAGATCAATCAAGGACCTGTATTCATGCATAGTAGCATTACCAATGGGCATGGACACTGGGGCAGCGGGGACTTGTCCTGAGGGGAGGGGTCAATGGGGAAAAAAGGAAACATATGTAATACTTGAAACATTAAAAAAGAAAAAAAAGAAAAGAAAAGGCCCTACCTACTGCAGACTAAAAGTGTATCCCTTAAGTATGTAAAAGTACACACATTACTAAGAAACAGAAAACATACAATAAATAGTTACAGATTGTTCGAAAGATGTTCTTCCCAATAATCTCTCCCTGTCACTTTCTGTAGTTCTACACCACAGTTCTTCATGAAACCACCTGAGTCATCCCTTTTTCGGATGTATTTGATTTGCACGGTTTTTTTCCTCAGCGCCATTTGCTCTCTAGAGTGAACGACACAGCTTGCTGAAAAGCAGGTTGCTCTCGCTGACAGTAGAAAGTCAAGCTGAGACAAAATCTGAGTTAAGATGAACATGTAACCTTTACCTAAGAGGCACAGGAAGTTGAAGTGTATTTGGGAAATTATATGGCGGGTCGCGGGGGGGGGGGGGGGCAGTGGAAGAAAAACAATGTTTTAGTAACCATAATCTTGCACTGCTATGCACTTTAAGACCTCTGAGGCTAGGAATCTGAAAAACCTGAACTTAAACTCTACCTCTGCCAGTTTCTAGCTGTGCAATATCTGAAAAAAAGTATATAAATCCTTTAATCCTCAACTTACTAATTTAAAATACACCTATTAAACTTTCCGGGTTATTATAAGGATTTGAATATTAATGTATATAAATTATGTAACACATTGGTATTTTAAACAATTTTAGGATATTATTGAGTGAAAGCATTGGTGTGCAGGGTGTAAGCTGAGGTACAGTGGAGGCGAGGTTACAAATATGGAGAACATGGTTCAGCCCATGCTTTATTCTTTAACTAAATTGCTCTAAGGCTTTGGGCTTGGAATGGAAATTTGTCTGTTTAAATCACATCCAGTATGCATAACTTATTTGGTTTAGATGAGTGAACCATATTGCTGACTGTTTTATGTCATCAACAACTGTGCGATCATATTCATGTCTCTTTCATATGAGAAAAATGAGTGTGCTTTTGAGTGTTTGGGACTTAAGGGACAGAATGTGAGATCATAGTTAGGGTGTTACTAGAATGTCAGTCAAAGAAGCAAAAACAACTGTTCCTACCTAAGAAAGAGCAGCATGGGCCAATAATAATGCATCTGCTAATGAAATGAGGATGTTAATTTAAAAATGTTCAAATTTGTAAGGATTTTGAATGTCAATGTATGCACCTCTTTAAAAAGCTAAACTTTCAAAATATAATTTTCTGCAGACTATTGCAGCTGTAGTTGTTACTCATTAAGCCCTTATACATCCCAAGCTCTTTGTATATGTCAATCTATGTCATCCTCACAACCCCTCTGTGTGGTAGGCACATCCTCCGCATTGCTCTGTAAGAAACTGATACAAAAGCTGAGTTTTCTGCACAAGATCATGCAGCTCTTAAGTGGTGGAACTGGTAGTTGAAACTAGTTTAGTTTACCACTACCCCAAGTCCGTGTTTGCTCTACCAAATGATTTGTCAGTTGCTGTCATTATTTTGGGGGCTCAAATTACTAACTGCTATGCAATATAGCAAAATGTTAAGCTGGAATGATAACACACACAAAAAAAATGCGAGTAAATCCAGTACTTA
The DNA here is from genome assembly GCF_963455305.1 of Plecotus auritus. Classification (NCBI taxonomy): domain Eukaryota; kingdom Metazoa; phylum Chordata; class Mammalia; order Chiroptera; family Vespertilionidae; genus Plecotus; species Plecotus auritus. Next base: position 95,834,629 of record NC_137776.1, read on the forward strand.
TTTTTATAACATTACTATCTATAAGAGCATCATTGCAAAACATTTTGCTCCACCAATTCTGATTTTATCATTCTAATTTCCTAGTAAATATACAATCTCAGTTAACACTCAAGAATACTTGAAACTCCTGTATACGTGATATTCAATGGAATAAATTATATGTTCATGCCTTTTTCCTTGATTATCCTGACACAGATCTACAAAACTTGAAAGAAATAGTAAAAAAAAAAAAAAAAAAAAAAAAAAATGCACAACCACAAGAAAAATAGTAACATAATGTTTTAAATTTCTGGCAGAAATACAATTGCTCTCCATTGATGTTTGTGTGTGCTAATTGTGCACATCTTCTCCCCACTGTCTGAAACACTGGTGATCACAGTCCGGATATGATCATCTCTAGCGCATACACGGGGCAGACCTCATGACTGTCCAAGAGAAACTCCTCCAAGAAAACAATGACAACAAGAAACCCTCACCCATGCAGTAGCCTTTCCTCACCTCACATGACCCCCACATGCAACTTGGCCTTACAGTCTGTAATTTACAGTACCAGCCCCAAACTCTCACCTAATCCTGCAATTTTTATTACCTGATATCCATTTACCTCAAATTCATCTCATCCAAAGCTTACATGACCCTTACTTCCCTGCCAGTGTGGGCTCCTCTTCTGAATAACTGACTAAGTCAGTGGCATTTCCGTTTTGCTTAGAAGAAATGAGTTGGAATGTTGTAGCTATGCACTCACTTGAATAAATGCATTGTATTTTACCTACTCAATGCAAATTGACACAGAACCAGGGGGAATGACTTTTGACAGCCTTGCCTTTGACTTTGAGGGTCACCCTAGCTCCATGTTGAGAATGGCAGAGGGAAGCTGAGGATTAGTTAAGAAAGTAAATTTGGTATCCAGTGGAATAAATACAAAAGGCCTGCATTTTTTTTCTTTGTGTTCTCATACTTTATTTTATACTAGTAGTTAATAAAAATTAAGATATAATTTTGTAAATGTGAGTCCTGCTCCTGATAAACTCAATGGTATAAAAAAGTATAAAGAAAAAGGGGGAGAAAAAAAACTAAAATCTTTGAATTGGTACATACTGAAAGAGACTTAGAAGCATACTTTAATATCTTAATAGAGAGAAAAAAGATGGCGGCTGGCAGGATGGAGGTGAGGGAGAGGAAGTGAGTGAGTGAGGGTATGAAAGGAGAGTGTGTGGATGTGTGTGGTGTGTGTGTGAGTGAGTGAGGGAAAGTTAAATCTCACAGGAGCAGCAGGGGCTGGCAGACAGGCTCTCCTTGACAAGGAGAGACTACCACTGCTGCGGGCACTACCTGGACGGTGGGACTCCAGCACGGATCCCACGCCATCTTGAAGAGGAGAACGGCCTTTTTTAGGAATTCATCAACACCACCAACCAGACAGGCCTTGGAACTGCCCTGTGACCCAGCAGCCACTCCAGCCAAAATCCTGCTACCCCAGCTGCAGACCCGCGGACCCTGGGACCTCCACCTCCAAAGGTGCACTGCTCGGCAGCAGTAAGTGCAACCTCCTGCTCCCCAGCGGCAGAACTCTGGATTCCTGATTATCCAGATTCACGCGTTTCCAGCCAGATTCATGCATTTCCAGCCACGTAGGGCACTCAGCTCCTTAGGCAGCGCTTAAGAGCCCCCAAAGGTGTGATTCTGCACAGACAAGGGCACAGAGTCCCGCAGTAGAAATTCTGAATTCCCTCTGCCTGGATAACCACCCACATTCACCCCAGCTGCTTATCCTCAGTGCCAGGACCCCTCAGAGTGCATCAGAACTCTGCGCCCAGTAAGCGCACCTCCACAGAGGCGAAGTTCCAACAGGCTAGCACCCTGAGCCCATCTACCCACAGGGCGCTAGTGGGAGCCACTGTGAGCTCTCCCTAGGTGTGATCTTGAACAAGTGGGGGCGCACTACCCCCCAGCAGTAGAAGTTTTGAATTCACTCATTTTGGATACTGGCCCACAGGCACCTCAATTGCGCAGCTACACTGCCAGGGTCCTTCAGAGTCCTTCAGTGTGCCTCGCTGGCAAACATACTGCAGGTGCTCCTGTGAGCCGCCACTGGGAGTAAGCGCCTATTCACCACAGGTGCAACAGCAAAAGCTGGGTCTGCCCACCCCAATACTGCAGAACTCTGGGCACCATGGTCACGCCTTTTCAGAGAGCAGGCCCCCTGAGTCCCATCATCCCAACAGATGGTTCCTGGGTGCCACTTTGAGTCCCTGCTGGGCACACGTGATTTTAATTAAGGGTGCAAGACAGCAAAAATTGGGACACTCCCCTCCATGTGGCTGACTTCTAGACACCGCAGTTGTGCCTCTCAAGCTCGCAGGCCTACATCAAGAGAACCCAAATAGCTCTAGTAGGGAGCTACACTAGATTAACAAGCCCAGGAAAACTGAGAGATTATGCCAGTAGCACCATCCCCAAAAGAACCTGGGTAGCAAAGCAATTGGATCTACAATTAAAACATTACAGGAAAACATGAGAAGACAAAAAAGCAATCCCCAAAGGAAAGAAAAAGAGGAACCACCAGAAAGGGAGTTAAATAAATTTGAGGCTAGCAGCTTATCAGAGATAGAATTTAGAGTAATGGTTATAAGGATGTTTAAACTGATGGATGACAAATACATGCAACTCAATGACAAATAAACACAACTCAATGAGAACTATAAGGAGCTGAATGAGAATGTCACCAACATGAAAAGAAACCAAGAGGACATGAAGACCAACATAGCTGCAATAAAGAACACAATGGAAGGCCTAAACAGTGGATTAGAAGAGGCTGAGGACCGCATCAGTGAATTAGAAGATAAGGTAGGAAAAAACACACAAACACAGCAGCAACTGTAAAGAAGACTTAAAAGGAAGAGGAGAGCCTAAGGGAGCTTTGGGACAACACAAAACGAAACAACATTCGCTTAATAGGGATACCAGAAGGAGAGGAAGAGAAGCAAGGAATAGAAAACCTGTTTGAGGAAATAATGAAATAAAACTTCCCTGATATTGGCAAGAAAAAAACTATGCAAGTCCAAGAAGTATATAGAGTCACAAACAAGTTGAACCCCAAAAGACCGACACCAAGACACATCATAATTAGATTGGCAACCACCAACGACAAAGTAAGAATCCTAAAGGCTGCCAGAGAGAGACAGAAATTTAATCACAAGGGGTCTCCTATCAGAATATCAACTGATTTCTCAACAGAAACACACCAGGCCAGAAGGGAATGGAATGAAATATACAAAGTGATGCAAAGCAAGGGACTGAATCCAAGAATACTATACCCGGCAAGTTTATCATTCAAAATTGAAGGTGGAATCAGGAGCTTCACAGACAAAAAAGGGCTAAGAGAGTTTATCACTACCAAGCCATCAATGTAAGAAATGCTAAAGGGACTGCTGTAAAAAGAAGAAAGAGAAAGAAAAGAAGAAACACAAACACTAAGGAAAAATATGACAATAAACATGTACTTGTCAATAATAACATTAAACGTAAATGGATTAAATGCACCAATCAAAAGACATAGGATAGCTGAATGGATAAGAAAACATGACCCATATATTTGCTGTCTACAGGAGACCCACCTCAGAGCAAAGGATTCACACAGACTGAGAGCAAAGGGATGGAAAAACATTTTTTAGGCAAATGGTAATGAGAAAAAAGCTGGGGTTGCGATACTTCTATCTGATAAAATAGACCTCAAAGTAAAGGCCATAATAAGAGATAAGGAAGGCCACTACATAATACTAAGGGGAGAAATTCAACAAGAAGATATAACTCTGGTAAACATATATGCACCCAATGCAGGAGCACCCAAATACATAAAAAATCTCCTGGAAGATATCAAGGGAGAGATCGACAACAATACCGTCATATAGGACACTTTAATACACTACTGACAACACTAGATAAATCCTCTAGACCAGCGGTGGGCAAACTTTTTGACTCGAGGGCCACAATGGGTTCTTAAACTGGACCGGAGGGCCGGAACAAAAGCATGGATGCAGTGTTTGTGTGAACTAATATAAATTCAAAGTAAAGGAGCGGAGGGGAGAGCAAGAGAACTGGATAGAACAGCTGGATCCGGCCCATAGGCCGTGGTTTGCCCACGGCTGCTCTAGACAAAAAATCAGCAAAGAAACAGCAATTCTAAATGACACACTAGATCAGATGGACCTAATTGACATCCTCAGAGCATTTCACCCCAAAGCCACGGAATATACGTTCTTCTCAAGTGCACATGGGACATTTTCAAAAATAGACCACATAGTGGGTCACAAGCAAAAGTCTCCCCAAATTCAAAAAGATTGAAATCATATCAAGCATTTTATCAGACCACAATGGTATAATATTAGAAATAAACTACAATAAAAACATTCCAAAAAATTCAAACACTTGGAAATTGAATAGCATGATACTAAACAATGATTGCATTATCAATGAGATCAGAGAAGAAATTAAAAACATCCTGGAGACTAATGACAATAAAAACACAACATTGCAAGCCCTATGGGACACAATGAAAGCAGATCTGAGTGGGAAGTTTATAGCTCTACAGGCCTACCTCAAAAAAACAAGAAAAAATGTAATAAATCATCTAACTCAACAACTCAAAGAATTAGAAAGAGAGCAACAAGAAAAGCCCACAGTGAGCAGAAGGAAGGAAAAAATAAAGATCAGAGCAGAAATGAATGACATAGAGACCAAAAAAGCAATACAAAAGATAAATAAAACCAAGAGCTGGTTCTTTGAATGGATAAACAAGTTTGATGAACCTCTAGCCAGGCTCACCAAGAAACAAAGAGAGAGACCCCAAATAAACATAATCAGAAATGAAAGAGATGAAATAAAAACAGACCCCACAGAAATACAAAGGATTGTTAAAAAATATTATGAACAACTCTATTCTAACAAACTAGACAACCTGGAGGAAACGGACACATTCCTAGAAAAATACAACTTTCCAAAACTTACTCAGGAAGATTCTAAAAATCTCATTAGGCTAATAACTATGGAAGAAATTGAAGCAGTCATCAAAAAGCTTCCAGCAAACAAAAGCCCGGGGCCAGACGACTTCACAGGGGAGTTTTTCCAAACATTCAAGGAAGAACTAAAACCTATCCTCCTCAGACTATTCCAGAAAATTCAAGAGGAAGGAATACTTCCAAGCTCCTTCTATGAAGCCAGCATCACCCTAATACCAAAACCAGATAAAGACAACACAATGAAGGAGAATTACAGGCCAACATCCCTCATGAACATAGATGCCAAAATCCTCAACAAAATTCTAGCAAATCAGATCCAGCACTACATCAGAAAGATCATACACCATGACCAAGTAGGATTTATCCCGGGGATGCAAGGATGGTACAATATTCCCAAATCAATAAATGTGATACCTCACATAAACAAATTGAGAGATAAAAATCACATAGTCATATCAATTGATGCAGAAAAAGCATTTGACAAAATCCAACACCCTTTCTTGATAAAAGCTCTCAGCAAGGTGGGAATAGAAGGATCATACCTCAACATAATAAAAGCCATATCTGACAAACCTACAGCCAACATCATACTCAATGGGCAAAAACTAAAACCATTTCCCCTAAAAACAGGAACAAGACAGGGATGCACACTCTCACCACTCCTGTTCAACATAGTGCTGGAAGTACTAGCCATTGCAATCAGACAAGAAGAAGAAATAAAAGGCATCCAAATTGGAAAAGAAGTAGTAAAACTGTCCTTATTCGCAAATGACATGATACTGTACATAGAAAACCTTAAAGACTCTATCAAAAAATTATTAGACTTAATAAATGAATTCGGCAATATAGCAAGATACAAAATTAATGGCAAGAAATTTATGGCATTTCTATACACCAATAATGAACTTACAGAAAGAGAGACTAAAAAAGCAATCCCATTTACCATTGCACCAAAAAAATTAAGATACCTAGGAATAAACTTAACTAAGGAGGTAAAAACCTATATGCGGAAAAGTACACGACACTGAAAAAAGAGATAGAGGAAGACATAAACAGATGGAAGAACATACCATGTTCATGGATTGGTAGAATCAACATCATCAAAATGTCCATACTACCCAAAGCAATCTATAAATTCAATGTACTTCCCATTAAAATACCAATGGCATATTTCACAGACCTAGAATGAACCTTCAAAAAATTCATCTGAAATAAAAAAGACCCAGAATAGCTGCAGCAATCCTGAGAAAGAAGAATAAAATAGGGGGAATCTCAATACCAGATATCAAGCTTTATTACAAAGCCACTGTTCTTAAAACAGCCTGGTACTGGCACAAGAACAGACATATAGATCAATGGAATAGAATAGAGAATCCAAATATCAACCCAAACCACTATGCCCAATTAATATTTGACAAAGGAGGCATGAACATACAATGGAGTCAAGACAGTCTCTTCAATAAATGGTGTTGGGAAAATTGGACAGATACATGCAAAAAAAAAAAAAAAAAAAGAAACTAGATCACCAACTTTCACCATACACAAAAATAAACTCGAAATGGATAAAGGACTTAAACATAAGACAGGAAACCATAAAAATACTAGAGGAATCCACAGGCAGCAAAATCTCAGGCATATGCTGAAGGAACTTCTTCACTGATACTGCTCCTAGGGCAATGGAAACTAAAGAGAAAATAAACAAATGGGACTACATCAAAATAAAAAGCTTTTGCACAGTAAAGGAAACCATCAATAAAATAACAAGAAAGCCCACTGCGTGGGAGAACATATTTGCCAATGATATTGACGATAAGGGTTTAATCTCCAACATTTACAGAGAACTCATACAACTTAACAAAAAGAAGATAAACAACCCAATCAAAAAATAGGCAACTTATCTAAATAGACACTTTTCAAAAGAAGACAGAAGGAAGGCCAAGAGACATATGAAAACCTGCTCAAAGTCACTAATCATCAGAGAGATGCAAATCAAAACAACAATGCGGTACCATCTTACACCTGACAGAATGGCTATCATCAACAAATCAACAAAGGACAAGTGTTGGCAAGGATGCGGAGAAAAAGGAACTCTTTTGCACTGCTGGTGGGAATGCAGACTGGTGCAGCCACTGTGGATAACAGTATGGAGTTTCCTCCAAAAACTAAAAATGGAACTCCCATTTGACCCAGTGATCCCACTTCTAGGAATATATCCCAAGAAACTAGAAACACGAATCAGAAAGGGCATATTCACCCCTATGTTCATAGCAGCACAATTCACCTGAACTAAGATTTGGAAACAGCCTAAATGCCCATCAGCAGATGAATGGATTAAAAAACTGTGGTACATCTACACAATGGAATACTACGCTGCGGTAAAAAAAGAAGGAGTTCCTACCATTTGCAACTATATGGATGGAGATGGGGAGCATTACACTAAGTGAAATAAGCTAGGCAGAGAAAGATAAATATCACATGATCTCACTCATTTGTGGAATATAATGAACGGCATAGAATGATGAACAGAATAGATCCAGAGACTGAGAAACGTCGATCAAAACCTCAAACCTCAGGGAAGGAGGGGGTCGATGGGAGTAAGGGGGAGAGATCAACCAAGGGACTTGTATGCATGCATATGAGCCTAATCAATGGACGCAGATAAAAGGGGGGTGGGGCATGAGTAGGGGATGGGGGGTAATGGGGTAATAAGGACACATATGTAAAAATAATAATAAAAATAATAAAAAAATCAAAATCAAAATCTAGAAAGGAAATTTTGAGGTAACCAGAACCCCAAGAACACCTGAGAATGTCTTTCTTGCCATGCTAGCAGTCATCAGCTGTATGGTAATATTACCTGGGGAAAATGTGGAAGTATTTTGGACTTATGTTCCTGACCCTTCATGGGTAAGAGCCCTTACATGGGTTGATCCCCCGCCTAATGTAGTCACCAATAATACCAAACACCTTGGTCATCCAGGAGGACCATGGGTGGGGCAAGGAAGTATAATTACACAGGGGTCGCCACCCAGCTTCCCTTTTGTATGACACAAAATCAAACTACTACCCCTTTGTGTTTAAAATTAAAGAGAGGTTTCTGGCTTGCATGGACACCAAAGGAAGGGGCTATCACTACTTGCTCCTGGGAGAGGTGCAGAAAATGTAACTAAGACCTTGTCTATACAAAAAGAAATTGACAGCCAGTTTGAAATGGAATTGCCATGGCCTAGAGCAAAGAATATCCTTACATGATATTATTCTACAATGTCATTATAATTTTTCCCAGATTTGTATTACCCCATTACCTATAATAGTACCTCGCACCCTTGGGAATCAATAAAAAATCATCTTTTTGGTGCTTGGAGACAAAGGTAACACATCTCTTGATATTTTAGAATTACAACAGCATAATGTACAATTATCCCAAACAAACTTATAAACTAATTCTTTGAATGTCTGGCAGCAATTTAAAAAGGACATGAAAGGTTTAATCCCTTCCACTGTATAGAGGGCCCCCTGGGAAGGCACCTGAGCATTCTATATTGGCCCCTCTTGCCCTTTTGGCCAAGAGGGACCCTCTTCTCACAATCCAATTGCCCACAGCTGTTACCTGTGCTTTCTGTTCATGCTGAGGTTGAGGCCTCGTGGTGGCTGGTACCATGGATCTGTCTCTCGCCCAGTGGGGTGAGCTGGGCCCTCCCTGGAGAAGAAACCTGGGTTCCCCAAGGTATTAGTGCCAGGGCCCAGCCAGCAGACGAGGAGATCCCAAGGCAGGTGCTGGGTGTGGAAGCCACAGGGGCATAGGCTACCAAGGAAACAGAACTGAACCTCACATCACCCTGCTTGGCCCCAGAGGATGGCTGGTTAGCCAGAGATGGGTGATTCCTCAGGGAAAGAACAACCTAAGACAGGCACAGTTGCAGAGGGGCAATCAGGAGAGAACTTGGGGGTCAACAGAGGTGGGGCACAGACCCTCACCCCCCCAACTTTGCAGGGGCCTGAACCATCACCCCTTCTGAGGGAGGTCTCCTGCCCCCATGGCTGCTTCGCTTCCCATGCCCAGCTGAAATTGGGACCCAGGTAACAGACAGAGACTTGGCTGACAGCAGCTGCCCTCTCACTGCAACAAGACTTTGTTTGAGTTGTCTTGTACCCATGGTGTGGGGAAGTGGGTTTTTGATATCTAAATCCAACCTAGCACCAGGAATGCTCAGGGCCTACCCAAGAAGGCAAATAATCCTTTCCACTAATACTTACAGGGTAAAATAAGATTGTTGATAGAGTATTAAATTTGAAAGTAAAATAGTAGTCAAGTTCTCAGACTAATTTAAATTGGCTAAGTAAATAAGCGAATATTCTAGAAAAATTAATGGTACTGGACAAAAAGCTGTTCCTAAAGTGTTAACTAAAATTTTTATTGGTAGTTCATCTCATGGTAAAATTGCATAACATGTAATGAACCTAAAGCAGTCATATTTTAGTGCAAAAAATAAAATTTAAAAGCTATCAAGACTACATTATAAAATTTCCAAAAGCCTCCTAATATTTAAATCAAAAAAGAGGGGATAGTAGAAGAATATCATGTAAGGAAAAGTATCCTGTAAGTAAATTACATCTAGAAAATTTTTACTTTAGAAAATTAACTTTCATTTGTAATGCTAACAGCAAGACACCCATGAAAAACACACATGGTGTCAAAACAAGCCAAAGGAAAATCGTTTGGGCAAAAAATGAAAAAGGTCCCAAGTCAAATTTATAGAAAAGATTCCTTTATTAACTTTTGGTCGAGAATATGTTTGTATATTTTCTGAAAACACCTCCAATACCATGTGGATTCCTGCAACAGAGAGGAGTTGATAGGACTGCTCCAGCCATGAAGACAGAAGAGAAACAGTCCAGAGATGGAAGACACTGACGACGCCTTGCCATACTAGCAGTCAGCAGCTGTTCATCACTGCAGGTTGCCCAGGACCAAACCAGAGAGTGTCGGACCTGCATTACCACCATTTGTCCACCATCCAGAACTGAAATATCATTGACGACATGTACACATAAGGAACTGTTTGACATTGAAATTGGGACTCAAAAGAACTGTTGGCCCAGAAAGAAACTCACTACAGACTGATTCATTTGCCTCTCAGCATAACCATTATTGCTTGTCTCATTTTCGGTTCTTATAAGTGTATTTCTAGTATCACATGATCTCACTCATCTAGGGGAAATAATGAACAACATAAACTGATGAACAAAAACAGACCCGGAGACAGGAAAGCATCGATCAACTGTCAAACCTCAGAGGGAAGGTAGGGGCGGGTGGGGGTAAGGGGGAGAGATCAACCAAAGGACTTGTATGCATGCATATAAGCTTAACCAGTGGTCACGGACAACAGGGGCGTGGGGGCATGCGTGGGGAGGGGTTTGGGATGGGAATGGGGGGATGAGGACAAATATGTGATACATTAATCAATAAAGAAATTAATAAAAATATCTTAATAGAAATTTAGAAGTAATTTTTAAAAACATTAAAATTATATTGTTTATCATAAAGCATAAGATTTACTTTTAACTTGAAAATAACAAAAGTAAAACAAAGGTTAAATTTTAAAAATTGATAAACAAGATATTTAATCAAAATAGGAAATACTGATTTCTAAAATATCCCTTTGACTAAAGAAAATTATTATGAAAATCATTAATATTTTACATTCACAATGATTTCACATTAATTATGTTTTGATTTTACATATGTAGCAATTTTCTCCCTACTTCACAACTTTGAAAATTGCCATAGGCTTTCTCACCTCTTCCATCCTCTGACCCAGGGGTCCTCAAACTTTTTAAACAGGGGGCCAGTTCACTGTCCCTCAGACCGTTGGAGGGCCGGACTATAGTTAAAAAAAAAAACTATGAACAAATTCCTATGCGCACTGCGGGCCTGGGACGAGTCGGCTGCTAAGCAGATCAGGCAGCGGCACCCGGCGGGCCGGATAAATGTCCTGGGCGGGCTGCATGTGCCCCTCGGGCCGTAGTTTGAGGATGCCTGCTCTGACCTCTATATTTTGGTCATATATATATATTTATAAATTAACCCTCTTATAATTCAGTACATTTGTATTCTTTTTTTAAAAAAAATATATCTTATTGATTTTTTTACAGAGAGGAAGGGAGAGGGACAGAGAGTTAGAAACATCGATGAGAGAGAAACATTGATCAGCTGCCTCCTGCACACTCCCCACTGGGTATGTGCCCGCAACCAAGGTACATGCTCTTGACTGGAACCTAACCTGGGACCCTTGAGTCTGCAGGCTGATGCTCTATCCACTGAGCCAAACCGGTTAGGGCCATTTGTATTCTTTTTAATAAGTATAATCATCAGATGGTTTGCCATAGCTTTTTTTATTTCTGAGCTCAGGAATTTGTTTATGTTTTCATCACAATATAACTGTTATAAAAATGCATCATGTCTTGGGAAATCTGATTTTTTTGCATTATTAGGATTGTCTGTCGGATTTTTTTATATTTAAATGAAAACGTGGCTAAATCATCATTTCTTGAGCATTTAAACTTTCATAGATTCTTCTGTTTATGTATTTCTATTACTCTGACTTTTTCCTCTGCATTTACTTTATTGCAAGCCTCTTTTCTACTTCAGCATTTCCATTTTTAGCACATCCCTTTCTCTCTTTACTGTTTTTAACTTTTATTCTTTTTGTAATAATAATATTTTGGTTTTCACTTTCTATCACCTCCAACAAAAAAATCTCTCTACTTTTATTTAACTTAGTATGCATTTTTTAATGTTAAGTAATTGTTTACTGAATTCATGTTTCAAGTGTTTCTAAAGCACACACACACACAAAAGTAAAGGATGAAAATAAGGTTTTGCCACCACTAATAAGCAAGATAATAAAATTATACCTATATTAATAATTTAAGGCAAAGTATATTTAGAGATGAAGAGACACATTATATAATGAAAATATATCCAATAAAATATAAAAATTTTAAACTTTTATATAAATAGTAGTAGACCATTAAAATATACAAAGAAAAAAATAATAGAATTTGAAGTGGAAATTAACAAACCCATACTATGTAATAAAAGAGTAATATGCAAATTAACTGTCACTCCGCTACAAAAATGGCGGTTCCCATAGCCACAAGATGGCGGCACCCAGTCCTCTTAGCCCTGCCAGAGTCCCCCAGTCCGCCCAGCAGCCATAGTTCTGGGTGTCCAGCTGGGAGGCACCAGCGCCCAGCACGATCCCCGGCCACAGCCTGGGCTGGGGTCTCAGGCCAGCAGGGCCTCATACCCAAGCCGCGCGATTCCCCAGGAGCAGCGGCAGCCTGGGCTGGGGTCTCAGATCCACAGGGCCTCGCACCTCTGCCAGGCGATCTTCTGGCCAGCGGCAGCAGCCTGGCCGGGGTGCACCCCCTGCGGCGCGATCCCTGGCCAGCAGTGGCAATCCAGGGTATCCAGCTGGGAGGCACCAACGCTGGCACGATCCCTGGCCACAGCCTCGGCTGGGGTCTCAGGCCGGCAGGGCCTCGTACCCAAGCCATGCGATCCCCCGGCCATGGCGGCAGCCTGGGCTGGAGTCTCAGGCTGGCAAGTCTGCGCACCCCCGCCAAGAGATATTCTGCCACAGCATGGGCTGGGGTCTCAGGCCAGCAGGGCCTTGCACCAAAGCTGCGAGATCTTCTGGCCAGCAGTGGCAGCCTGAGCTGGGGTCTCAGCCTGGCCAGGGTGCACCCCCTGCAGTGCGATCCCTGGCCAGCAGCGGCAGTCTAGGGTTTCCGGCTGCGAGGCACCTGCCCCCCACTCAGCGTTCCCCGCCCAGGGGCGGCAGCCCGGGGTGTCCAGCTGGGATGTGCCAGTGCCCGGCGATCCCTGGCCATAGCCTGGGCTGGGGTCTCACCCAGGCCAGTCTGAGGAAGCAGCCTGGGCTGGGGTCTCAGCCTGGCTGGGCTGAGGGGGCAGCCTGGTCGGGGGGCGCACCACCCTGGTGCCATCCTCGGCCAGGTGTGGCAGCCTGGGGTCTCAACCACTGATTCACACCAGCCAGGCAGATATGGAGGAATCTTAAATGTTTCTTTTTTTTAAATATACATTTTATTGATTTTTACAGAGAGGAAGGGAAAGGGATAGAGAGCTAGAAACATCTATGAGAGAGAAACATCGATCAGCTGCCTTCTACACACTCCCCACTGGGTATGTGCCCCCAACCAAGGTACATACCCTTGACCGGAATCGAACCTGGGACCCTTGAATCTGCAGGCCGATGCTCCATCCACTGAGCCAAACCAGTTAGCGCTGTCCAATATGCTAAAGAAAAAAACCCTATCTAATAAAGAGGGAATATGCAGGGGAGGGCATTTGCGGGTGACCGGGTTGTCAGGGGAGAGCAGTTGGGAATGATCAGGCTGGCAGGGGAGCAGTTAGGCATCGATCAGGCTGGCAGGGGAGTGGTTAGGGGGTGATCAGGCTGGCAGGCAGAAGTGGTTAGGGGCAATCAGGCAGGCAGGTGAGCATTTGGGAGCCAGCAGTCCTAGATTGTGAAAGGGATGTCCGACTGCCTGGATTGGGCCTAAACAGGCAGTCAGACATTTCCTGAGGGGTCCCAGATTGGAGAGGGTGCAGGTTGGGCTGAGGGACACCCCCTCCCCCTCAGTGCATGAATTTCGTGCACTGGGCCTCTAGTCTACATATATAAAAGCCTAATATGCTACGTTTCAGACCAATCAAACGACTGTTCAGTCAACCGCTCAACCAGTCGCTACGATGTGCACTGACTACCATGGGGCAGATGCTCCGACTGGTAGGTTAGCTTGCTGCTGGGGTCTGGCCGATTGGGACTGGGCAACCTCTTGTTGTCCCTCCCGGGCCAGATTGTGAAAGGGTGCAGGTTAGACCACGGGACCCCACCAGTGCAGGACCCCACTAGTACACGAATCCATGCACCAGGACTGTAGTATAATATAAAACTGTCAGTAATGTTAATTTCCATACAACAACATAGTAAGATGGATATTTGAACAAGCATATCATCAAGCTTAATATAGCATAGATAGTGACCAATAGCCAAAAATTATAGATAGACATTATGTTCAAACACACACACAAAACATAATTATGTACTAGGTCACAAATAAAATATTTTTAAAAATAACAAAAAATCAATGCCATACATATCTTGTTTTATGACACACTGAAATAAAATCAGAAACCAAGAAGTCCTTAAATATTTAAAAACCTAGAGACACTCTAAATATTTATAATAATAATATGAATCAGTCTTTCTTTTAATAATTTCAATTGGTAGTATAAATTTTATTCTAAGAACTGTCTGTCACAAACATTGTTTGTAATGAGTGCTACTTATTGAGCTTCATGGCAATTTTCTAATATTCATTAGGAGGAGAACAAAAAGGTAGCATTTTAGTTTGATAATAAAATCAAGATCTCTAATCTTATGGTAAAAAAAATTTAAAAGCAGAGACTCCCAAACATTAGCATGCATTGGTATCACTAGGAGGACTTACAAAACACAGATGGTTGGGTCACACCATAGAGCTTCTAATCCATCAGTTCTTGTACAAGGGCCAAGAGTTGCATTTGTCACAGATTCACAGGTCATGCCATGTTGCACATCAGGGAAGCACAATTTTAGAAACTACTGGAGTAGAATGGTGAGCCAGAGGTGATAAATTGTAGGCAATGAATGCAAATTATTCTCCCAAGAATGAAGGACATTCTGAGTTATTAGGAGGATTAATCATGTCTTTTTTAAATGGGAAGATTAAGTACATATGTAACAAATAAAGAAGATGGTAGAAAGTTGGGGTGTTCAAGGCAAAAGCAGGGACTATGTCATTCAGCAAGCAGAGAGAGAAATCTGAACATTTTTATTTCATTTGTGTGTGATTTTTAGTGATCCAATAAATAGCATTGAGAACTTATTTTGTGCCTAATGCTATCAGAAGCACAGAAATGAGCAAAGGCAGCTGTGATCAAAGTGATTGGGTGAGCAGGGCCAGCAGCAGAAAAGTCCATGGTAAGGAGTGAGGTCAGCATTTGTTCTGAGTTTACACAAAGGAAGAACCCAAGTTAGCCTGTGGAGATCAGAGAATACCTCTCAGAAAGAATTGCACCTTGGAGTCTTTAAGTCTCATCTTAGGGACAAGACGGGAACCTACTCTAGACAGAGGAAATCAGTATCTATATATATAAAAGGCTAATATGCTAAGCATCTGACTGTCTGTCCAATTGCTATGATGCACACTGACCACTAGGGGGAAGATGCTCAATGCAGGAGTTGCTGAGCTGCAGTGACTTGGCAGCTGTGGTTCTTGGGTGATGAACCCCAAAACCAGAGAGGAGGGAGCCCGATTCCTCATGGGACCGTGCAATTCCACCTTCAGCTGTGGGTTATGTTGTTGCTGGGGGCACTGTTGGCCCCAAATCTGGTTTATTGCACCCTTGCGTTTGCATTCCACACCCTGTATGACAGCAGCTTTGCAGAGTGCCCTCTCACACTCTGGGACCCCTTGGAGTATGTCGGAGAACTGGTTTTAGCCCGATCCCTGCAGGCCAGGCCAAGGGACTCCACCTGCCAAAGGGACCCACTCACTCTGCAGACTCTGGGGAGAGACCATAGGAAGTTGTCTCCAGGGTGTGTCTGGCCCATCTCGTCCAGTCCTACCTCACCAGCCACCTTTTAATTAATTTCCTTTCAATGTGCATGAATTTGTATACCAGATCACTAGTTGAATTATAAATCAATGGATTAATAAGCACAGGCACTTATTTAATTTAAATTAAAAATTGAAGGAAGCATAAAGAAAAAAAGAGACCCCTAGCTGGTTTGTCTCAGTGGATAGAGAGTTGGCCTATGGACTCAATGATCCTGGCTTCAATTGAAGTCAAGGGCACATGTGTGGGTTGTGGGCTCAATCCCCAGTAGGGGCCGTGCAGGAGGCAGCCGATCAATGATTCTCTCATCATTGATGTTTTTATCTCTTTCTGCCTCTCCCTTCCTCCTGAAATCAATAAAAATATATTTTAAAAAAAGAAAGAGAAAACAGAAGGATTGAAGGAAAGGTAAAATAAATAAAGGAAATCATTTTGAAGTGGAAAAGGAATGTAGGAAGGCCTAGGAGATCTCAGTTAAGCACTAGTGAATTGTCTCAGTAAGAGTGAGAAAGCCTCAGCATTGGGAACAGCAAACCATGTTCAAATATATGTTGAAAAGACAACTGGAAATGAATGAAAGGGATGCTGAGGCTCAGTGGGGCCCAGCTTGGTTAGTGCAATTTTATGGTGTGACCAGTTGTGGATGACATTTTCCATTGTAATATTTCCTTAGCCTGAGTTTCTCATGGCAGTCAGCCTTGCTGAGATGGTGGCAAATGAAAGGATAATGATGCTTCTATGAAGCCGGTGGGCATTGTATGTTGCCCATTACATTTCTGTATCTGTAATGGAACAATCATCTACTGTGCTGATATATTTGGCAACTCTGACTGCACTGGGCATCTGAGTGTCTATAATGTTGTCTTGAAGCTAAAAGATGTTGGACACTGAGGGCAACATCTGAGGATGAAGGTGGGTGCTTTCCAAACTCTTCCAGATAAAGAAAATATTGTTGTCATTTCTCCACAGTAAAATCCTAATACCTAGGAAGAGTCAGATCATTTCCTGAATTATCAGAAACAGCTCCTTGGCCTTAGATTTAATTGAGAAATTAACATAACTAAAGAAAAAATGTATTTGCTGGGGACATGAAATATTAAGAACAAAAATAGACCAAGAGCAGCACAATGCCCTATATTATGCAAGACAGATGCTAAACATGTCAGGATGTTCATTCAAGTCAACAAGTAGGTGTTCTCCAGCTGGTTGATATGTTACCTGGGACAACATCTCCTTTGAAATACTCTTTCACAATTAACTATTCCTTCCTCTCTCCAGAGGTGCAGCCTCAGAGGCAGAATAATTTAGAAACATCATAGATATATAATATAATTTTATACATTTATTTTGCTTGTATTACTTGCATACTAAAATAGATTCAGAGAAGCAATTGTACCTCTACCTTACATGCATGGTTACCCAGCCTCTCCTCCCACCAGGATGACTGCAGCAGCACGCAAAAGTGCAGAAGGTACACCCTCTCTCAACTCTATCCCTTGCACTACCCAGGTCAGGTTCATGTCTTCCATTAGTAGCAGAAGCTAAACTATATGCTTCCTTCATTTATTCTAATTATGCAGTAAAAAAAAAAAAAAACACACCTAGTTTCCTACTCTGCTATCCCCTTAACTCCCTTTCCCTTAATCCCCAGTGGGCCCAGTGATAGCCCAAAGAATGAGATCCAATTTAGCTGTAATGATGTAGAAGCAAAGTTCTGACTCTGACCCAACCCTGCCTTCAATCCTCTATTAAATATTCACACACATAGGCACACTCATGCCTTAATAGCAAAAGAACATCTAATTTAGTTGGTCCATTTTTTAGTAAAGCAACAGAACCTTTTGAAAGATAGAGAACCACACTAGATAATAAAGGACAATAACATTTGCAGGACTATTTCTGTTTTGATATCAAAATTGAATTCTTCACAGAAATTATGATGTGTGTGAGGCCAGCTTAATTTAAGAAAGGAAAATATATATGCCATACTTAGACAACCATTTACAGGAAAACTAGTTATAACTTTGTATGTCACTCTCGATTTAATTTCAGCAACTTCTATCCCAAAATGAAGTGAAACATTTTATGGATAATGAGCAAGAGATTTAATATTTTATGGGTGACTAATTTGGTTACTTAAGAAAGAAAAAAATCAGAAATGAACCGAATGTTCTAAACTTGATTAGTGTTTCTGTTATAAGGAAGCAGCATTAGTTTGACAATTGAAACTCACAGCTCATTATTTTTGTATGGATTCTCCATTAACTATACTTAGAGTTTCATTGCTCTTTTGGAATTGCTAATTTTGGCTTCTTGCAGGAGTTTTTTTAGATAAAGCCAGTTATGAGAAGCTCAAATAAAACAGGATTAAAGCAATTATATAGATCATTCTCAAACCAAATTCTCTCCCTCTTCTTTTAAAATTGCCTCAATTTTAATATCTGTTCTGATGGCCTGGACTGGAGACAAAGACTTTTATTTAAATGATAGAGTTCATCAATACCTTTTAGAATATTCTAAGCAAGTACTTTTGGCTCCCTTCTCATAGGAAATTCTTTACTTGCATTATAATTGCCAGCAAGGTGTTCATTAAGATGCAATAGCCATAGGTACATCAAATGGGTTCTTAGCCATTCATGCCTTAACACAAACCAATGTCATCTAGAATATTTTTTAAATACATTACCAAAGAAATAAACATTTGAGAGAGAGAAAGGGGAAAATAGAATTTTTAAAGCATACACATCATTAAAGATAAGATCCTTGAGTAGGCCACCAATGCAGAGGAATTTAAGGACCTGGGGTTGCTAGACACCTCCTCTCAACCTGATCTGGGGATACAGCAACCAGAAAGGTAAGAGGAAGTATAAGTGTGAATCACATTCATTTTGGCAGCCTGGCAAGCAGAGTTATCTGTTGGTCACTTTGGGTTGACATAGTAACATCCTTTAGAAAAGAAAAAAAAAAATAGAAGGTGCATAGAAAGACCTGTCTGGTCCCTGACTTTGGTGGAAGCAGAATATTTGCTAAAATTTTATTAGTTAAAAAAAATCATTGTTCATATGACTAAATCATCATATAACCTCTTTGTGAACAGAATGTCTAACACCAAGTGGAGCTACCATCATATAACCTCTTTGTGAACAGAATGTCTAACACCAAAGCTACCATGGCCAAAGGAGCAATAAGGATTCCTGGTTTGGTTTCAGAATATGAGTGTTTGATTGTGTGTGAGTGTGTGTGTGTGTGTCTTTCTGTGTGTCCAGAGCCCCTAGGGAGACAGAGCAGGAAGACGAGCCCCCACGTGGCTGCTGCAGGAGATTACAGCATTCTGCTTTTATTTTTGACTCTTCCTTCTAACCTTCATCGCCCCAAATTTAGGCTTAGAGTCTACAAATTGAGATCCCATTATTCTGGACTCAGTTTGACTTCCCTTTTCCCCTGACAGGTTGACAGGTTGACAGGTATGGATCTTGGAGCCAATTGATACTTTTGTAAAACCAATACCAGTAAATTGGTCTTGGAGAAATTTATCTAGAGTCTAGTAGGACCCCTTTGGTTCCTGATTGGAGCTCTGCCCCAGGCATGAGGCTGAACTGCCTCCAGGATAGTCTTTAGAAAGTGTAGATCAATTTGCAAGCCCAGCTTATTAAGTCGGCCCATGTGAACTGGGCACTGATCATCATTTCTCACTTTAGCAAATGAAAGGCTGCCTCTCTTGGTTCTTAAAAATACAAACATTGCCACATTTTTACAGAATTATTTCTCTTTTTTTCACTTACTAATTTCCTTGGCTGGGAGTGTCATTTCTCTAACATTGGAGGGTGAGGGATGGGGGGTACGGTGCCTCTTTCCTGACCACAATGCTCCCTCAGTCCTCTTTGGGATTACATTTTTGTGCTCCTATCTCTGCCCCTGACTTTACTAATCATCCATATTAGATCCACCTTTGGATTTGAGTTCCTCTATGGATAGTAAATCCATAGACAGATTTCTGAGAATTGGCACAGAGCTTTGAGCAAGGCATGCTATATTTTTTAAATTTTATATTTCAAGTAAAGTTTACATTCAATATTTTTTATTACTTTTAGATAAACAGTACAGTTGGTTAGACAACCATATACTTTACAAAGTGTTCCCCAGGATATTTCCAGTATCCATCTGGCACCATACATAATAATTACAATGGTATTGACTATATTCCAATGATACTGAACTTCTGCATCAACATGACTATCTTCTAACTACCGATTTACACTTCTTAATCCCTTTACCTTCTTTCACAATCCCCCAAAACCCCTCCCATCTGGCAATAATCATTCTCTTCTCTGAATCTATGCATCTGTTTTAATTTTGCTTGTTTATTTTGTGTTTTTAGTATAAGTGAGAACATATGGTATTTGTCTTTCTCTGACTGACTTATTTCACTTAGCGTAATACCCTCTAGGTCCACCTATGCTGTTGCAAATGGTAAGATTTTATTATTTTTTATTGACAAGTAATGTTCCATTGTGTATATATTTACTAGTTTTTTTTTATCCATTCATCTATGATGGGCACTTGGGTTGCTTTCATATCTTGGTTATTGTAAATAATTCTTAAATGAATATAAGGCTGAAAATACTTTTTTATTTTAATTTTTATTGAATTTATTAGGGTGACATTAGTTAATAAAATCATATCGGTCCCAAGTGTACAATTAGATAATACATCGTCTGTACATTGTTTTATGTGTTCACCACACAAAATCAAGTCTCCTTCCATCACCATTTATCTCTCCTTTACCCTCTTCTACTCCCCCACACCCTTTTCCCTCTGGTAATCACCATACTTTTGTCTTTGTCTATGATGCATTTTGTTTGTTTGTTTGTTTGTTTGTTTTGCTTAAAACCTTCATATATTTTATCCAGTCTTCCGACCCCCCTCCCAACTGAAAACTGTCAGTACTTTTTCTGTATCTATGAGTTTGTTTCTATTTTATTTATTTATTTTGTTCATTAGATTACACATATAAGTGAAACCATATGGTAATTGTCTTTCTTTGACTGGCTTATTTCACTTAGCAAAATATTCTCCAGTTTCGTCCATGCTGTGGCAAATAGTAAGATTTTATTTTTTTTTTATAGCCTGGTATTCCATTATATACATGTAATACAGTTTTTTTTTTTTGTCATTTTTTAAATCCTCACCATAGGACATGTTCATTGATTTTTAGAGGAGAGAGGGGATTAGAGGAGAAAGAGCCATGATATGTGCCCTGACTGGGAATCAAACCCACAACATTCTGGCTTCCAGGAGGATGCTCCAAAAAACTGAGCCATACCTGCAAGGACTGCATTATAGCCTCTTAATCCATTCATCTACTGGTGGGCACTTGGGATGCTTCCAAATCTTGGTCATCCTATATAATTCCGTGCACTGGGCTTCTAGTTTATAAATAATGCTACAGGGAACATAGGGTTGCATATATTCTTTCAATTCAGTGTTTTAGGATTCATCTGATAAATTCGCAGAATTAGAATTGCTGAGTCATAACTCTATACTGTTTCCAAAGGACCAGCGCCAATCTCCATTCCCAGCAGAAGTGTACCAGGGTTTTCTTTTCTCCATGTCCTTGCAAATACTTGTTCTTTGTTGATTTATTGATGGTAGCCATTCTGACAGGTGTGAGGTAATATCACATTGTGATTTTAATTTTCATTTCTCTGATGATTAATGACATTGAGCCTCTTCATATGTCAATTGGTCAACTGTATGAACTCTTTGGAAAAGTGTCTATTTAAGTCCTTTGAACATTTTAAAATTGGATTATTTGGCTTTGTTTCTATTGAGTTATATAAGTTATTTATAAATTTTGGATATTAACCCTCATCAGATATCATTGGTGAACATGTTCTCCCACTTATTGTGTTGTCTTTTCATTTTTTTGATGGTTTCCTTTGCTGTACAAAAAACATTTCAGTTTGATATAGTCATATTGTTTATTTTATTTTTTTCCTTGCCCAAGAGATATATGAGAAAAATATTGCCACAAGAAATGTCTGAGATTGCACTGCCTATGTTTTCTTCTAGGAATTTTATGGTTTAAAGTCTTACATTTAACTCTTTAATCCATTTTAAGTTAATCCTTAGGTATAGTGTAAGAAAGTGGTCTATAAATTGCTTTGGGTACTATGAATATATAAATGATGTTCATTCTTCCTATTCATAAGCACTGTATATGCTTCCACTTATTTGTATCTTCTTCAATTTCTTTCTACAGTGTCTTATAATTTTTTTTTTAAATACAGTTGTGTATTTTTTTAACATCCCTAAGTAAATTCATTCTAGGTGTTGTTGTTTATGCAACTTTAAATCTAAGAAAGTGGTCATTTCAATTTTTTTGTATGTATCTGTCCAATCACCACAATAACATTTATTGAATAGATTGTTTTTACCCCATTGTATGTTCTTGTCTCCTTTGTCAAATATTAATTGACCATAATGAAGTGGGTTCATTTCTGAGATCTCTATTCTGTTCTATGGGTCTGTTTTTATGCCAATACCATACTGTTTTGATTACTACATCCTTGTAATATTGTCTATTAGGTAGCATGATTCTCCAACTTCTTATCCTATCTAATAAAAGAGTAATATGAAATTAACCGTCACTCCACAACAAAATGGTGGCCCCCATAGCCACAAGATGGTGGTGCCCAGTCCTCTAAGCCCCGCCAAAGTCCCGGCAGAGTAAGCAGCCTGGCAGAATGCTGCCCAGAGGCCCTCCTCACCCTTTATAAAAAACAAAAACAAATTCACTCCCCACGGAGCAATCCCATCCCAGCCCCAGCTTGGGGTCTCAGCCTGGGAGGGGTGCGCGGCCCCACGGAGCGATCCCGTCCCATCCCCAGCCTGGGGTCTCAGCCTGGGAGGGGTGCGCGGCCACACGGAGTGATCCCGTCCCATCCCAAGCCTGGGGTCTCAGCCACTGAGTCACACCAGCCAGGCAGATATGGAGGAATCTTAAATGTTTACTTTTTTATATATATTTGATTGAAGTTTTACAGAAAGGAAGGGGAAAGGATAGAGAGCTAGAAACATCTATGAGAGAGAAATATCGATCAGCTGCCTTCTGCACACTCCCCACTGGGTATGTGCCCCCAACCAAGGTACATGGCCTTGACCGGAATCAAACCTGGGACCCTTGAGTCTGCAGGCCGATGCTCCATCCACTGAGCCAAACCAGTTAGGGCTGTCCAATATGTTAAAGAAAAATCCTTATCTAATAAAGAGGGAATATGCAGGGGAGGGCATTTGGGGGTGACTGGGTTGTCAGGGGAGAGCAGTTGGGGACGATCAGGCTGGCAGGAGAGCCGTTAGGTGTCAATCAGGCTGGCAGGGGAGTGGTTAGGGGGTGATCATGCTGGCAGGCAGAAGCGGTTAGGGGCAATCAGGCAGGCAGGTGAGCAGTTGGGAGCCAGCAGTCCCGTATTGTGAAAGGGATGTCTGACTGCCCGAATTGGGCCTAAACAGGCAGTCAGACATCCCCCAAGGGGTCCCAGATTGGAGAGGGTGCAGGTTGAGCTGAGGGACACACACCCCCGTGCACGAATTTCGTGCACCAAGCCTCTAGTTTTCTCATAATTATTCAATTATTTGAAGTCTTTTGTGGTCCCATATAAAATTTTGAATTATTTGTTCTGGTGAAATGTGCAGTTGGTATTATTTGTTTTGGATTATTCTGTGAAATGCACCTTTGGCATTTTTTATAGAAATTTCATTGAAACTATAAGTTCCTTGGGTAGTATGGATATATAAATGATGTTAATTCTTCCTATCCATAAGCACTGTATATGCTTCCACTTATTTGAATCTTCTTCAATTTCTTTCTACAGAGTCATATAATTTTTTAAATATAGTTTTTTTTACATTCTTAATTAAATTCATTCCTAGGTGTTTGTTGTTTTTTATGCAATTTTAAATGGGATTATTTTTTAAAATTTTCCTTCTAGTAATTCACTATTGGTATATAAAAAAGTAACTTATTTCTGGATATTTATTTTGCATTCTGCTGCATTGTTGAGTTAATTTATCAGTTGTAATAGTTTTTTGTTTTGTTTTTGGAAACTTTAGGCTTCTCTATATACAGTATTAAGCCATCTGAAAATAATGACAGTTTTATTTCTTCCTTTCCAATTTGGATGCCTTATATTTCTTCCTCTTGTCTGAGTGCTGTGGTTAGGACTTCCAGTATTATATTGAATAAGAGTGGTGAAAGCAGATATCATTGTCTAGTTTCTGATCTTAAGAGAAACACTTTTACTTTTTGCCCATTGCGTATGATGTTGGTGAAGATTTGTCATATATGGCTTTTATTCCCTCAAAGTATTTCCCTCTATTCCCACTTTGCTGAGAATTTTTTATCATAAACTAGAGGCCCGATGCACAAAATTCGTGCAAGGGGCTTGGCCCTAGCAGCCGCTGCAGCTTGCCTTGGCCCTCACAGCCCAGGCTTTGTCCAGAAGGTTGTCTGGAAGGATATCCAGGTCGGTCGTTTGGCTATCTGGTCTAATTAACATATTACACTTTTATTATTATAGATGGGAGCTGGATCTTATTCATTATTTTTTCCTGCATCAATTGATATAGTCATATGATATTTTATCAATTTTTATGTGGTATAACATGATTTTTGATTTGCCAATATTGTAAAAACCTTGCATCCCCAGAATAAACAGACTTCATCATGGTGTATATAATTTTAAATGTATTGCTGGATCTGGTTTGTTAATTATTTTGATGAGAATTTTGGCATCTATGCTTATAACAATTATTGACCTACAATTTTCTTGCTTGGTAGTGTCTTTATCTTGTTTAGTAATTAGGATAATACAAGCCTCATAAAATGAGCTTGGGAGTCTTCCCTCTTCTTGAAATTTTAGAATATTTTGAGAAGAATATGTGTTAGTTTTTTGTTTTTTTTTTTTTTTTTTTAGTTTTTGTTAAAATGCAACTGTGAAGCCATCAAGTCTAAGACTTTTATCTGTTGAGAGTGTTTTGATTATTTCTTCAACTTCATTAGTTGCAATTCTTCTGTTTAGATTTTCTGATTCTTCCTGATTCAGTTTTGGAAGATTGTATCTTTCTAGGAATTTATCCATTTCTTCCAGATTGTTCAATTTATTGGCATATAGTTGTCTGTAATATTTTCTTACAGTCCTTAGTATTTCTATGGTGTCAGTTCTTACTTCTCCTTCATTACGTGTGGTTAAAGTTTTGTCACTATTGTTTATATTTTCAGAGAAGCAGCTCTTGGTTTCATTGATTGTTTGGATATATTCTCTAGACTCTATTTTGTTTATTTCTCCTCTGATTTTTTTATTTCCTTCTATTCACTTTGGGCTCTACTTGTTTTTTTTGTTTGTTTGTTTGTTTGTTTTTTACAAGTTCTTTAAAGTGTAAAGTTAGATTGTTCATTTGAGATGTTTCTTTTATATATATATATATATATATATATATATATATATATATATATATATATTTTATTGATTTTTTACAGAGAGGAAGGGAGAGGGATAGAGAGTTAGAAACATCGATGAGAGAGAAACATCGACCGGCTGCCTCCTGCACACTCCCCAGTGGGGATGTGCCCGCAACCAAGGTACATGCCCTTGACTGGAATCGAACCTGGAACCCTCCAGTCCGCAGGCCGACGCTCTATCCACTGAGCCAAACCAGTTAGGGCTAGAGATGTTTCTTATTCCTTGAAGTAGGTCTGTAATGCTGTAAATTTCCCTCTTAGAAATCCTTCTGCTGTGTCCCAGAGATTTGGGGTTGTTGTGTTCTCATTTTCATTTGTTTTAAGGTGTATTTTTATTTCTTCCTTGATCTCATTATTAACCCATTCATTGTTTAGCAACTGGCTATGTAGTTTCCATGTCTTTGTGTATTTTTTAGTTTTTTTTTTTCTTATGATTAAGTTATGTTTTATATTATTACTAGAGGCCTGGTGCATGAAATTTGTGCATGGGTAGGGTCCCTAGGCCTGGCCACCAATCAGGGTCAATCAGTGCCTTCTGGCTGCCATACAGGGCCTTCCTTCCAGCTGCCTGCCAGGGCCTCCCTTCCCCAGCTGCCAGCTGCCCACAGGGCCCTTTCTTCATTCTGTGCCACCCCTGGTGGTCAGCTCACATCATAGCAAGCTGTCAAACTCCCAGTCTCCCAGTGGAACGCCCAATGGGACACTTTGCATATTAGGCTATTTTTGATGAGCAGAGAAGACACTTGATATGATTTCAATGATCTTAAATTTATTGAGACTTAAATTTATCTTATATGTGGTTTATTTTAGAAAATATTCCATGTATATTTGAAAAGAATGTGGAGCCTACTGCTTTGTTGTGAAAAGCTCTGAAAATAATTAAATCCTTCTGATCAAGTGTCTTATTTAAGGCTGCTATCCTTGTTGATTTTCTCTCTGGAGAGTCTATCCATCCATGTTAATCTCACTTTAAAATTTCTGTCTATGACTATATTACTGTCGATCTCTATCTTTATCTCCATCAAGATTTGCTTTACTAGTAGATATTTAGGTGCTCCTCTGCTGTATGCAAAAATGTTCACAAGGGTTATATTTTCTTGTTTACTTTCTTTATTTTTTTTAGTGTCCTTCTTAGTCTTTTATTAGAGTCTTTGTTTTAAAGTTTCTTTGTCTGATAAAAGCATTGCTACCCCAGTTTGATTTTTTTTTCATTTTTTTTTTGCATTAAATACCTTTCTCCATTCCTTTACTTATAGTCTGTGTGTATCTTTTATTCTGAGGTGGGTCTCTTGTAGACAGCAAATATATGAATTTTGTTCTCTTATGCATTAAGACACTATATGTCTTTCTTAAAATTTTATTTATTTATTTTAAAGAGATAGAGGAAGACAGAGAAAGGGAGAGAGATCAATTTGTTTTTCAATTTACTTATACATTCATTGGTTGATTCTTTTATGTGCCCTGACCAGGGATTGAGCCCCCAATTTTGGAATATTGGGAAAATGCCCTAACCAACTATGCTACCCAGCCAAGGATTTAACCTATGTCTTTTGATTGGAGCCTTTAGGCCATTTTCATTAAAAGTGATTATTGATAGGTAATATTTATGGCCATTTTGTTCTTTAAAACTATAAAGAGTATTATTTCTTGTAATACTGGTTTGGTGGTAATGAATTCCTTTAGGTTATTTTTTTGTCTTAAAAGCTCTTTATTTCTTTTCCAATCTTATATAATAAAAGGCTAACATGCAAATCGACTGAATGGCGGGATGACAGGTCGCTATGATGTGCACTGACTACCAGGGAGCAGAGGCTCAACACAGGAGTTGCTCCCTGGTGGTCAGTGCACTCCCACAGCTGGTGCGCAACTCAGCCAGAAGAAGGGCTCACAGCTCGCAAGCACAGTGGCAGTGGTGGGAGCCTTTCCTGCCTCCACGGCAGCACTAAGGATGTCTCCTGAGGGCTCCTGGACTGCGAGAGTGTGCAGGCTGGGCTGAGGGACCCTTCCTCGTGAATGCATGAATTTTGTGCACCGGGACTCTAGTTTCAAATACTAGCCTTGTTGGGTAAAGTAGTTTTTGCTGTAAGTCCTTACTTTTCATCATTTTAAATATTTCATGCCTATCTTATGTGGCCTGAAATGTTTCTGTTGAGAAATAATCTGATGGTCTTATGGGAGCTCCCTTGTAGGTAACTAAATGTTTTTTCTTTGTCATAAAATTTTGCCATTTTAAGTATGTCTCTTTGTGTGGAACCCTTTATGTTCACCTTGTTTGTTTGGGACTCTCTGTTCTTCCTAGACTTGTATGTATTTTTCCTTCATTTGGTTAGAAAGTTTTTCGTCATTATTTCTTTAAATAGGTCCTTTATCCCTTGCTCTCTATTCTTCTGTAACTCTTATGATGAAGACATTGTTACATTTCATATTGCCCCAATGGTACCTTAAACTATTCTAATATTTATTTATTTATTCATTCATTCATTTATTATTATTTTTATTTTTTTGCTGATCTTGTTGGGTGTTTTCTGCTTTCTTGTATTCATACTTGCTGATTTGATCATATGTTTCATCCAACCTACTGTTTATTTCTTTTAGTATATTTTTAATCTTAGATATTGTATTTTTCATTTCATACTAGTTATTTTTCATAGTTTCTATGGCCCTTTCCATGCTGCTAAAGTTTTCTTTAAGTTCCTTGGAGTTCTCAGGAAGTTCATTGAGCATCCTTATAACTATTGTTTTGAATTCTACATCTAGTAAATTGCTTGCCTCCATTTTATTTTGTTCTTTTTGTGTGAGATTTCTCCTGTTCTTTAATTGGAGGTGTGTTTCTTTGTCTCCCCATTTTGGCTGCCTCTTTGTGTTTGTTTTTATGTATAAGGTAGATCTGCTATGTCTCTGAGTCTTGATAAGATGGCATAATATAGTAGGTTTCCTATGGGATCCAGTGGCCCAGTCTCCTTGACCACCTGATCTGGACACTCTAACTCTATGATTGTCCCCTTGTGTAGGCCATGTGGACCTCCTGTGGTAATTGATGCTTAATTATTTTTGACAAGTTCATGCATGGGTTCAACCCTCAGGCTGGCTGACTGTGAGGATCAACCTTGACCACAGTGTATTAGCTATTGTGCAGGTGCTGACCACATGAAGCAAAATTCACCTCTGGAGTGTCTAGTACCTGCCAAGTTCTCCCTTTGAATATGTCACTGGTGAAGCTAATTGGATCCTGCTCTGATGTTGTCTGAAGCTGGCCACTAGGTATATCTGTTCTGGGGCTTCTTGGGAGAGACTCTGTTGCTGGTTAATGTCAGACACTGCCTGTGACTGGCCCTGGGAACCCTTTTTGGAGCTATGTAGCAATCCATACTTTGTGGCTTCCTGTGCTGGGCTGTGGTTTGTTGGAGGACCAAGCTGCTTACCAATGCTGGCGTCCACCATCACTGAGCCTGGGTCAGGTTAGCAAAAGTCCCAAGGCATCCTGAGATCTGCCTTCAAATTTCTCCACCTGCCTATTAGGCTCAGTCAACTAAAGCGCATCTATCAGTACTGGAGTTGCATGAGGTAAGTTCTCAGTATGGAACCATGTAGGGGTGAGTGGTGTTCACCAGGTTCAAATTGATACACGTTCAAATTCATTGCCAGTGCTGAGTCTGAGGTTACTCAGAAAATGTCCCAGAGTATATAAACTAGCTGCCACCTATCAGGTGGGGAAGGACCTCAGTGACTCACCAGGTTGAGAACAGAGGAGTTTATCAGACACAAGTTGACCAAGATTTTGCCATGTGAAGGGAAAGCACTGTACCTCTCAGGCTTATGAGGAAAAAATGGCCCCAGTACTAGAGTCACACACCTCAGTCTATCTCATTTTCTGTCAGGAACCCGAGATCATCTGGGTATGGCTGCTGGGAGTTAGGAGGATGAGCTAGTGGATCTCCTATGAGGAGGAGGTGCTGTTCAGATTTAGTGAAAGGTAGGGGTGGGGCCCCTTCACCAGAGTCACAGAATCCAATCTGTCTCAAATTCTGCCCAAATCTCCTGGGAGCTTCTGCTTGCTAGCTTGCTAGCATGAAGATGGGGCCTTTGAGAGCCTGGAAGTTGGGCCTAGTGGATTTTCTTTAGGGGGAAGTACCAGTGAGGTTTACAGAAAATTAGGGGGAATTGCACCTGTCCAAAAGCCACACAACTCAGTCACCGATACACTCTGAGTCTGCCCAGACTTCTACACCCTGGCCAATTAGCTGACTCCTCAGAAGAGTGCAAGCTCTGCAGGGTGGGGTGACAGAAATTCCAGACGGAGTTATTGCATTTCTCCAGTCTGAAGCCTTAAGCAGAGGAATGCTCCACCCAGGAATGATGGTGTCTTCTGTGTGGGAGAGGATTCTGAGCAGGGATCCTGGTGTCTGTCCCTTCAGTCATCTTCCCAGAGCCACTAACTTCAGTTTCTCCTTATATGACTCTAGTCCACTCCACCCTCCCTCTGCCAGAGCCTAGAGTAAGTGGCTGTGAATGTGCTTTTGCGCAGTGTTCCTTTAAGAGGGCACTTGTGTCTCTGTAAGAGTCCTGTTTCTCCCCCTTGCTGATTTTCACAGCCAGATGTTACATGGGTGCCCCTTCCCAGCCCTGGTGCTCTGGATTAGGAAGCCTGGCATGGGGTTCTGACCCCATGCTCCTCAGAGGGAACCTTTGCATCTGAGACATGTCTCTGGAATCTCAGCCTCCACCCCTGGTAGGGGAGCCAGTCCTTTTTGCATCTCTACCCTCTTACCAGTCTCCAAGTGGCTTCATCTGTCAGTCCTTGGTTAGGAGACTTCTTTTTAGCTCATCTTCAGTTGGCTACTCAGGGTGATTGGTCCATATTTTAGTTGTAATTCCAGTTTGGTTATGGGATGAGGTGAGTGTACCTTCCATCTACTCTGCTGCCATCTTGTATTTCCTACCTTCTTTCAGTTTAGTGTTTCAGGTTTCTTTGGATATATACCCCAAAGTGGAATCACTAGGTCATAAGGCAGTTCCATTTTTAAATATTTGAAGACCCTCCATACTGTTTCCATAGTGGCTGCATCCATATACATTTCCACCAATAGTGCGCAAGGGTTCCTTTTCTCCACCAACACTTGTTTGTTTTATTGATCATAGCCATTCTTATAGGTGTGAGGTGATAGTTCATTGCTGTTGCTATCTAGTGCTCACCTCTTCTCACCTGCAATATCTCAATATTGAGGGCAGAAGAAAGGAGAAAATGATTGTGGAGCATATGCCAAGTGCCAGACAGTGGCATATGGTCTTTATACAGCTTAAGTTATTAACTGTCTGTCCCCTCTCCCCTTCCCACTCTTGTGAATTGCTGAGACATTATCTTCTCTATATCTACCAAAGTGTCTGGAAATAGTAAGATCAGTGAGTATGGGTAGTGTGATAAATTTATAGAACTAATAACCTTGAGAATAAAAATTAAGGAACTCCGGGAATTGAGAAGTGACATGGCAGTCCTCAAGCATATTTAGGATACTTATTTTCAGAGTAATCTATAAATTAAGCTAAGAACAATAGTACTTTTCAAGTGTGTTTAATGATGTTCAGTTTTACTGTAGTGTTGTGTAAAAAAATGATGGCATGACACAATAAGATTAGTAACATTGGGTTAAACAAATTCAGACATATTTATTTGCTGCAGAATGTCTCAGACTCTTTATTTTGCTACTGTGTATGGTATACACAGTGGTCAGTAAACTCATTAGTCAGCAGAGCCTAATATCAACAGTACAACGATTGAAATTTCTTTTGAGAGCCAAATTTTTTAAACTTAAACTTCTTCTAATGCCACTTCTTCAAAATAGACTTGCCCAGGCCGTGGTATTTTGTGGAAGAGCCACACTCAAGGGGCCAAAGAGCCGCATGTGGCTCGCGAGCCGCAGTTTGCTGACCACGGCTCTAAATAAATACATATTTCCTATATTATTTTGACCTTAGGGAATCATGTGGAAAAAGTGTCCCCTAGAGCACAAATTAGAAAAGTTTTCTATAGTGAATGAATGAAGGTCTAGCTCAGTGGAAACCCTAATGTACAGGGAAGCATTTAGATCAGAGTTGAAGTCTGATTTGGTACTAGGAAAGGTTACAGGAACAAACTTACTCATTTCCAATACTAGACTGATGTCAGTGAACATAATAGAAGGATTTTCATTAAGCTCTTAACTTTATCAATACTATCTGGTTTGTTTGTAGAGCTAAGTATGCAGCCAGGATAGGTATATAGTTTTGTAATTCAAAGAATGAGTGAGGATGGTGAGCAGTGGAGTGATTAACAAAGCAGTTTAAATAAAGATAGTTCCTGTATTTTACATTATATTTAAGTAATAATTACCTTCTGTTTCTATATCACAGATTATTTTTTGTTCCCAAAAGTTAATCTTTATTTCTGATGTTTTTAAATAATGAAAATATATGCCTGCTCTTGGGTTGAAATTAGTCAGATTTTTTTTTTTTTTTTACTACTTAAGTTATTATATTAAATACTGATTATTATACAATGATGTCAATAACAGATATATCATTTGATAGTTTAAGTGTTTTTCCTCCAAAGGAAGAATGTGGTATCTGGTAAGCCAATTACTATTTTTAATCCTGTAAATAAAGGTGTGGGCTGGACACTTTGCATGTAATCCTCTTAACAAATCTATGACGTATTATTTATATTTAGCTGTAGAGAGATAGTGACTTACCTACATTGACACAACTTTTTATTGGTGAAAGAACTATATGAAGACGTTTTCTATAGAGAGCAATATTTAAACATTTGAAATGCAAATAAGATGGTTGCAGGTGTAGCAATAATAAAATGCAGTTATAGGAACCATGGAAAATGTATCCATAACTTTATTATTTTTCAGTTATCAATCAGTCAGCCAGTTATGCTTTAGAATAGTGATTCTACAAGTTTAGTGACAAACATACATCCTTGTTTAAAATTTCATATTCTAGGACTGAAAATAAGGAAGTCTGATTCTATAGATCTGGATGCGTTTTAATAATAAAATTATATGCTTAGATTTCAGACATCACAAACAATTTTGTTGAAAGTGTACAGACCACTCACTCTCACATTTTACTTAATATAAAACATTGTCAAAAAGCTCTTCAAACATTAAATGAAATAATGTATGTGAAGTGCTTAATATAGTATGGTGACATTCAGGGGCCATAAAAAACTTAGTTCCTTTTCTGTCTAAGTATTTAATAACCACTGGCTACAGAAGACCAATATTTTTTCTGGAACTGTAGTGACATAAGTGGAACATAGACATAGTGTGGCTTTTGCAAAACAGAATTTCCTGGGGGAAGCACGGGTCATGGAGAAGGACATGATTGCCCCTTCCACTGTCCTCTGCACACCTGTTATGGCAACTCCATTCTCTTCGCGGTTCAGGCCAAAGGCCTTGTCGTCAGTCTTGATACTGCTCTTTCCTTCATACTCCACATCTGAATATATTCAGAGTCCAACCCCCGCCAGTCTTTCAACTGCCCCCACCCTGACCACAACTAGTTGTTCTTGCTCGCATGCAGTCTGTTTTCACCGGGCAGCCGGAATTATCTTATGAAATATGTCAGCTGTCAGATCATGCCACACCACTGCTCAATTCCCTCCACTCTCCCCATATACTCAGAAATAAAGCCAAAGTCATTAATTTTTTAAATGGCTGGCCACACTTCCTCTCTGAATTCATCTTCAGCTTTCTTTAGCTCCCTGCCCCAACCATGCCCTTCTCCTGCTGCCCTCAGATAGGCCCAGCCATATCCCACTGAAGTCTGTAGCATCTGCTCTTCTCTCTGACTGGAATGCACTCTCTCTCAGATACCTGAATAGCAAACTTTTTTATCCTCTTAAAAGTCTGAGTACCCTATTTAAAATTGAGACTCTCCCACCTCTGATACTCACTATTTCTTTTCCTGGCTTAGCCCTTCCCTAGTAATTGTCAGTTAAAGCAAATACTTTTTTTGTTTACTAATTGTTCATTTTTCTCCCTCTTCCCACTAGAACATAAACAAACAAGAGTAGGGATTTTTGTCCATTTAATTCATTGACCTATTACTAGTACATGCATAGAACCACACACACAGTTATCACACAATAAATATATGAAAGAATACATAAATACCAGAACATGTAATAAATAATAAATAAAGTGATTGGTGTCCAGTATATTTAAGGTATTATACTTGAGACTCAAGTCATAACAATAATTCTTTGAGTTAAGTACTGCAAAGTAGGCATTTAGAAATGAAAATCAATTCAAAATATCTTTTGTGATAGTAAGTAGTAAGACAGGTATCCGAAAGAAGACCTATTTAGTGCCAATGCTCATGCTGGCTTTTCTGAAGGAAATTCTCTCTAATATCCTTAAGAAGATCCTAGTCATATTGTATGGTCATGGAGAGGCAACATCTAAGTTCGCTGGTCTGATAAATGCATTTAATTAACTTTAACAGAAGTTACATATATGGGACAAAATATATTTGGGATAAAATAGCATTGTCAAATTAAGTCATGTTCACAAAATCTTGTGTATTTTTAAATATTATTGGCAAAAATTTTTATTAAATACTAATAAATTCTCTACATTGCTAAATCTGTATCTACATTTGGATTAATTAACAGAGTCAAGCATTAATGTCATTAGAAGATTGTTTTACAAGCTCACCATTGCTTCACTAGTCAATAACTGTGCTTGATTGACTAAAGTTGTATATTAATATGTATTTACTAAATATTTCATTAACGATATAATGAGGGGCCTATAAGTTATGTCTGTTGAAACTTTTGTAGGTTTGACTGACTGAACTAGGCAATCCATATGCCAATATTCTAATCTACCTGTTTTCAAACATAATAGGTTAATTATCTGTAATACATCTTTATGAAAATATCTCTCACTGAAATTCCTGCCCCCTTCTTTAATCTCTTCCCAAAATTTAGGGTCTTCCAAGGCTCAGTTATTACATTCTTATTATCTATAAATTTCCTTTGTTTTTTGAAAATTCGCATTAATATCCTCTTTATTTTTAGTTACATATAATGGTTTTTCCCTCAGTTTACCGCCTATTTACTCATATTTATTCATTAAATTTATTGAGTTCTTACTCTGTATCAAGCTCATAATTCTTTCAGATGCAACTATGAATATGACATAATCCCAACTCATATGAAATGTACAGCTATTTGGTGTGTGTTTAATTTTCTTCACTGAAACATTGCTTTGACATCTACAATACTCATATTCAGAATGTAAAGATAAAATATAATAATTGATGTTCAAGAGTTTGCAGTCTAATGGATGAGAAAGGCACATAAATCTATGATCACTATATGATGTGGTCAGTGCTATAATTGAAATAAATACAGAATGATAACAGAGCAAAAAGAAAAAGCACAGAACCCATTTGGGGATGGTGAGCCAAGAAAAGAAAGAGAAGATGATTACTTGAACTGGCCATAAAGGGGTTATCTGAGTAAGTCCAACCAGGGCTGACTAGATGGGATGGTTTCACTGGTTGTTTTTTGTTTTCCTCTCCAACATTAACAAATATTAAGATTTGAAATAACAAGAACTATACTCTGTCTCAAATGGAAGTACAATATGAATTTAGTGTAAAGTTTCAATTACATTTTTTGACTGAGTGTATTAAGTAAGGGACAATTATATACTATTCAAGGCGCTTGCCTTAGCTCTTTGAAGACACAGTTAACAAAAGTTAGACTGTACTTTTGTCCCTATGTGGGCATCATAGACAAAAATGGGGAAAAAATTCTTTTCTGCTTCTCTATTGTGCCAACATATGTTGTGGAAAGAATGACAGAAAAAACGAACAAGTCAGTATAATATTTGTTGTCTATGTTTCTGACATTTTAAAAAATTCTTCCCACCTTGGCTTCAGTTCTGCTTTCTCCATTCACTGACCCCACGGGTGAGCTGATTTCTTTGCAGTGGTGCTTTCCTGTCATGGGAGGGGTTTTCCTAGCCGGTCAATTCCAGCACAGCATCTGATGATGCATGGGGGAAGAGAAATGAATCTAATCCCCAACACAATTGGCAGCACAGAGCCTTAAAAAAGACTCCAAGGTGAGAATATGTCCCTAAAATATCTCACCATTATGTTACAGTACTTTCACTTTTCCTCAATGGCTTCAGTTGCTGCTATGTGCTGTGGAGTCAGGAGGCAGAGGTAGGTTCTGGCTAAGGACCTAATTCAGGGGTGGGCAAACTTTTTGACTCGAGGGCCACAATGGGTTCTTAAACTGGACCAGAGGGCCGGAACAAAAGCATGGATGGAGTGTTTGTGTGAACTAATATAAATTCAAAGTAAAGGAGCAGAGGGGAGAGCAAGAGAACCCTCCGCTCTTTCGGCTCTACGGGCCGGATAGAACAGCCGAACGGGCCGGATCCGGCCCGGGGGCCGTAGTTTGCCCACTGCTGAAATTAGTTGTGTTGTCCTTAATAAGCTACTTGACCTCTCCAGGTCTCAAAATTCCTTTTTTATAACATGAAGATATAGTTGCTGAGACCGTAATTATGAATTATATGAAAATTTCTCTAAAAGATATATTCCTAGTCTTGGTGTTCTCAGCCTGTCTCTCTTGCTTAGCTATTAGGTGTGGCAAGATTTTTAGGGTGAAAAAAGCTATTTAATTCGGTAAGGCTCTTCTTAAGTGTCTTTTCCTTTTGAAAGCCCATTGAGACTCTCTGAGATGATTTCCCTGCTTGGTATCTTCTGAAGGACATTTTGGTTTGTAATGATGTATCTCTTTGTCAGTACCCTCAGCTGTGTTGTAAATGCCTTAGCATGGGAAATGCAACTCTTCATCACATCCTAATATTGATAGCTTAGTAGCTGCTCCATACATAATTCATAAATGAACAAATGAATGAACATGTTGCCTGCACATTAAACATATATTGCATACGTTGTGATGTCTCTCCATTATAAGAATAAGTATTTAATATTTTGTTAGTTCCATTTTAACTTCATTATCATAATATTGCTAATTTAGATAGTATTTAATTTATTTTAATTTTTTTCATCATCATTTCTCCCCTCTATGCCTTCTTCTACCTCTACCCATCCCCCTTCACTCTTATAATCACCACAATGTTCTCCATGCCCATGAGTTCTATCTTTCTTTCTTTTTTAACTGTTTTGCTCAATCCCTCCACCCCAACTCCCCCACCCCCACCCCAGAGATGTCTGCCTGTTCTCTATCTATGAGTTTTATCTATTTTGCTTGGTAGTTCAGTTTGTCCATTAAATTCCATATATAAGTGTGATCATATGGTATTTGTCTTTCTCTGATCAGATTATTTCACTTAGCATAATGTTCTCTAGGTCTATCCATGCTTTCACAAAGGGTAACATTTTCTTCCTTTTTCAGCCGAATAGTATTCCACAGTGTATTTAGATAACTTTTAAAAAATTTAGGGTATACTCAACATGGGCCATTGGTCACTAACCAGTATATGTGTCTTTAGTATAAATTTACATCAAAACTATACCAGTTGAGCTGAATTCTGTAGATTAAAAAATACGTATTTTGTTGCTTTCTATGTTGTTGTTGTTGATGATGATTTTGTAGAAGACTATGGTTGTTCAGCAAGAAGCAGCAAAGCTCTTAGTCATTCCTCAGCCTATTGTATATGCTGAGAAGGGAAGTTTCTCTTATTCTGCCATTTAACTTCTACTCATCCTTTAGATCTCAGCTCAGGGATCACTCCCACAAGGAATACTATGAGGTGGCTGGGGGTGTGGACTCTGGATTGATTATTTTGTGTTTAAAAATCATGTTCTTGAAAGGAGAAAGGAAGTGATAAGGAAGGCACAAGGCCAAAGCCAGGAGACTCGGTTGAATTATCAGGTTGTCCCAGAGTGGTGAATGCATCCAGCATATGCGTGCAGAGCAGATGTTAATGCATCGTTTACAGAAGCTAGAAACATGGTTAATGCACTGCTGTTCACTGGAAATAAGTCAAGTCGGTTGAAGGGCAACTGAGAACGAACACCCAGATTCCCAATCAATTCAAAGTTATCATTTACTTTTTTAAAAAATTCTTTATTGTTGAAAATATTACATATGTCTCCCTTTTCCCCCATTAACCTTCCGCCCCCCAATCCCGCCCCTCAGCACTAGCC
The DNA here is from genome assembly GCF_963455305.1 of Plecotus auritus. Classification (NCBI taxonomy): domain Eukaryota; kingdom Metazoa; phylum Chordata; class Mammalia; order Chiroptera; family Vespertilionidae; genus Plecotus; species Plecotus auritus. The sequence continues at coordinate 95,872,043 of NC_137776.1, forward strand.
CTTGATGGGCATGAAAATCATTTAAAAGATTTTATTTTATACCTTTTTACTAAAAAAACCTATATACTGTGAAGAGAAGAAAGAAACAAAATTATAAAATTATCATTATAAATATAATTTTAAATTATATCTTTATTTCTTAACTTATTTAATTCCCACAATATCACTGTGACATATTAAATCAATATAGCAAATGAAGACACTGAGGCTCAGAATAGTTAAATGATTTATCCAAAACTCACATAATAAGCAGCTAGTGTAGCCCAGATGTAAAATCTGTTTTTGCATAGCATTCTAGCTCCTGCAATCTGCTGTTGCAAACAAAAAGACGACATATGCTCTCTTAGCATGCAGAACATTCTTTGCCTTCCATGAGTGGTGCTTTTAGGGAACTATTTTAAATGAAATAGACTATTCAAATGACTTTAAAATATCAGTCTCATTCACAAAGAATGTGGAGTCCATCTGGGAGACAAGGTATGTATGTGACTTTTATTATTAAATTATCTGTTTATTCACATATGGTAGAAGAGTAAAACTATATGTCATAATGAAATTAGCGCAAAGGATCTTTCTTTTAGAAATTTTATTAAATGATGCTTGGTGGAGGAGGGGCAACTCTAGGCAACTAAGTTTTCTCTAGTCTAGACAAAGGGACAAACAAAGATTAATGTATGAATAAATCTCTGTATTAGAAATGAACGGACTGGAGCATGCAGATTAAGAGAGAAGATTAAACACAGAAGGAGGGATGAAGACATGCAAGACTTGTCTGAATTTGGGAAATAAGAGTGAATTTTTAATATAGAAATGTCTAATATTGAATTGAAAGTTGTATGTATTGCTTCAATATAATCTGTCCACATCCCCAAATTTCCAGTAGAATTTGATGGCATTTAAGAGAAAGACTGTAAAATCAGAGCTGATTAGAAGGGGGCAATTGGGAATAAAACTGAGCTGAAACACAAGTTATGGATCCAGCAGAGACAAGAAATCAGTACCACAATGAATGTGAACCATAACATTGCAGGGAGTGCAGGGACATTTCTACTGGAGATGGAATAAGATCACACAATGCAGTGCAGACTGCAACGATGGGCACATTGGCATCAGAGTTAACCTATTTTTCTGAAACCTTAGCAAAATTCCATAATTTTTATTGTGAATTTTAAATACGTAAAGGTGAATTCAGTTCTTCAGTTGCCTTCTGCCCTGTCAAGTTTCTCTAGACATAATACTGGATGAAAGTGAATAATAATAGTGAAATATGCATTTCTGTATCATCTCAACAGCCTCTATGGAATCCAGAACTGTTCTATGAAAATGTATCTTTCCTCACTAAAGCAAGTTATCAGGTGAAAGGAACTCTGCCCCTTTTCTTACTAGACTAGAGGTCTGCCAGAGCAGGCTGTCTGCTTCCTGAGGATAAGGACCATGTCTTATTCATTGCTGAATCCCAGTGCCAGGCATTCTAGAATGGCAGGTGTCTGGCAGAGTGAACACTGAATGGTTGTTGAATTCAATTATGTTGGGTTTGGGTGGACTTGACTAAGTGACCAAATTTAAGATAGAATTCTACTCCTTCTGAGTTGTTAAGTATAAACAACAAAAACTTGATCTTTTTCTCTAGTATATTTGTTCACAGGAACATTTTGAAGCTTATTCAAAGACAGGCCAGACTAGTCCTTGAAACTAGTTTTTGTTGTTTATAACTTAATTTATTGTTAATAAAATACTATAATTATTTCTAGGTATCATTTATAACTGTAAACTTTTAAAATTTCGCAACCTAGCCCTTAATGTATGAAGGAGGCTGTTAGTAACTTATATACTATTCACTCCATTTAAAAGTCTCGGTACTAGAGAAAAGACTGTGTACACACTGCTACTTCCTCCGAGCTCTGGCTTTTCAAACAGCAGAGAAGCACAGTTCAGGGGTCTTTTTCAGCTGCTCAGTAGGTGTCATTTCCTTTGAGCTGGCCATCATTTAAGAAGCTTCAGCCAGGCTATTTGCTGAAAGAAACTTGGCTGAGTTATGACCAGCCCAAGGTGTTTTTTTTAGTCATCATTTCATTAAATAAGCTAATTTGCTTTCTAGGTACTCTGCATTTATTTCAGAATCAAATTAGTTTCTATTTTTATTTTAATAGTATCAATATTTGGTAACAATTTATAGAAAGAGGCCCTAGGACCTGAAAAATTAATATTGACATTATAAAAAGCTAAATCTATAATATTTAAAGGGGCCGCTTACTTAATTTTGAGGCATATGTCATGAAAAGAGTGTGGACACTTCTGCTTTCAAAGCCATTGCACACCATTCATTACCTGCAATGTCTGTGCATGGGTTGGTTCATTGTCTCAGCCTTGGTTTATCTATAAGAAAAGCAGGAATAATAATCATTAACTAATAATAAGTTTCTAAGACTCTAGAAAGTACCAAGGTGATATGTGAAGAGGATGATCAGTAAATGGTGATTACTATAGTCATTAGTTACAAACATGGGTTGAATTTTAGGTACTAAATATCTTAGCTAATCTGGGTCAAATGGTTTGTTTGGGTTTCTTTTCTATGCATCACATTTTTTGCATAGACTAAATGTGTTGATAAGTTAGACCTTCAGAGACAGGAAACTAACATGTATTATCATCATGTTTATAAAAAAATTATTCAATATTAGATGTCCATGTTGTAATAATATTTCTATGTGCATGACATCATTGATTCCTTATCTAACCTTTGTATCTCTGTTTCTCAGATGAGGAAACTAAAGCTCTATGCACTTAAATTAGTAGGAAGTAGATTTGGGATTTGAGGTAAGTCTGCCTGACTCTAAATTAAGCATGATTACTGCAGCTAGAAATGTACTGAGCACATTTTTCTGTCAAACACCCTTCCAAATAATTTATGTGAATTACTTACTGATCCTTGTAACAAATCATTTGAATCAATTACTATTGTTATAAGCCTAATTTAAACATAAAGAAAATAAGGTACAGAGAGGACAAGTAACATTGCCAAGGTCACACAACTACAAATTATAACCTAGGGAGTTGATCTTGAACAGTCTGACTCTAACATTTAAACTCCACTGAGTTCTGGGGGAAGCACTGGCTTTTACCATGTTACTTTGGGAAGACTTTCCTGCCCCTAAATTTCTCTAAATCTATTCCGTCTATAATACCAAACACTCAGTGATTAGATTCCTATGATTTTTCCTCCTTAAAATATTAATATTTCAAGTGCTATATATTAGGAAGAACTCTATTTCTATGAATCAGAAAATTAGACCTCAAGAATATAGGAAAGCCCTAACCGGTTTGGCTCAGTGGATAGAGCGTCGGCCTGCGGACTGAGGGGTCCCAGGTTCGATTCTGGTCAAGGGCATGTACCTGGGTTGCGGGCACATCCCCAGTAGGGGGCGTGCAGGAGGCAGCTGATGGATGTCTTTCTCTCATCGATGTTTCTAACTTTCTATCCCTCTCTCTTCTTCTCTGTAAAAAATCAATAAAAAAATATATTTAAGAATATAGGAAAAATGACAGATAAATCAGTAAATCCTGTGCAAGCACTCCAAGCAAAGTGAGGCAGTGTCTGAGATCTTAAACTATCTCCTGTTTGCATTGGAATTTTGGCACATGTAATGGGGATAAGCAAGTATGGGCATACCTCATTTTATTGTGCTTTGATTGAAGATCAAATCAGCCACAACCTTCTCTTAGGATAAAGCTTAATCTAGAGAAAGACCTTAATTCTTTTCAATTATTTGAAAGCTAAGGGAGGTGAGCAAGCTGCAGAACAGAAGTTTGAGTCTAACAGAAGTTAATTCATGAGATTTCGGGAAGAAGCCATCGACATAACAAAATGCAAGGTGAAGCAGGAAGTGCTGATGTAGAAGCTACAAGTTATATAGAAGATCAAGCTAATATAATTAGTAAAGGTGGCTACACTAAACAACAGATTTTTAATGTAGACAAAACAGCCTCATGTTGGAAGGAAGATGCTATTTAGGGTTTTCATGGCTAGAATGGAGAAGTCAATGCCTGGCTTCAAAGAGTTAAAGGACAGGCTGACTCTATTGTTTAGAATTATTGCACCTGGTGACTCTACATTAATTACTGTATTTGAAACCCTAGGGCACTTCAGAATTGTGCTAAATCTACTCTGTGCTCTGTAAATGGAACAACAAAGCCTCAATGATGGCACACCCATTTACAACCTGGTTTACTGAATAGTCAAGCCCACTGTTGAGACCTATTGCTCAGGAAAAGGGTTTCTTTCAAAATATTCCTACTCACTGACAAGGCACCTGGCTATACAAGAGCTCTGAAGGAGATGTGCCCTGAGATTAATGTTTTCACTCCTGTTAACCCAGTAGCCATTCTGCATCCCATGGATCAAGGAGTAATTTCTACTTCTGGACTATTATTTAAGGAATACATTCCATAAGGCTATAGATGGTATCCCTCTAAAGGATTTGAACAAAATAAATTGAAAACCTACTGGAAAGGATTCACAATTCTAGATACTATTAAAAACATTCATGATTCATGGGAAAAGTTAAAAACATCAACATTAATAGGGGTTTGGAAGAAGATGATGCCAAAACTCATGAATTCTCCAACCTTCCAAAACTCCAGGGGAGGAAGTAACTGCAGATGTGGTGGAAATAAAAAGGGAACTAGAATTAGAAGTGGAGCCTGGAGATGTGACTGCATTGCTAAAGTCTCATGATAGAACTTTAACGATGAATAGTTGCTTCTTATGGATGAGCAAAGAAAGTGGGTTTTGATATGAAAGTTACTCCTAATGAAGTTACTGTGAAGATTGTTAAAATGACAACAAAAGATTTATAATATTACATAAACTTATTTGATAAAACAGTGCCAGGGTTAGAGAGGATTAACTCCAATTTTGAAAGAATTTCTATAGTGGGTAAAATGCTATCAAACAGCATCACATGTTACAGAGAAATCTTCTGAGAAAGAGTCAATTGATGTGGTTAACCTCGTTGTGTTATTTTAAGAAATCCTCACCCTGGTCAGTGTGGCTCAGTTTGTTGAGCATTATCCCACACACCAAATGTCTCCAGTTGGATTTTCAGCATGCGGGAGGCAGCCGATTGATGTTACGCTCTGACGTTGAAGTTTCTCTCTCTCTCTCTCCCTCTCAATTTCCCTCTTTCTAAAATCAATCAAAACATTTAAAAAATCAAAAGAAGAAATTGTCACAGCCATTCTAATCAGCAGCAACCACCCCCCTGATCAGTCAGCTGTTATCACCATCAAGGCAAGACAAGGCTCAGAAAATAGCATGTTTAGTAGTAAAGTGGTTTAAATTAAGGTTTATACATTGTTTTATCAGACATAATGCTATTGTACATTTAATGGACTACAGTAGAGTGTAAACATAACTTTTATATTATTCATCAGGGAACCAAAATTTGGGTGACTTGCTTTACTGCAATACTTACTTAATTGGTGTGGTCTAGAACCAAACTTGCAATGTCTCTTAGGTATGCCTCTGCAACATTAAGGGGAGAAGTACTTTCTTTAGGAATGAGTTCTGCAAAAGACCTCAGAAACATGGGGATCTAACCAAGAAATGCATTTTATACTAATTCTGTTGGGAAAGGTGGGGTGGGAATAACTAGTGGGCATGCTGTTTCTTTAAAGGTTTTTCTAAAATAAAAATAAATAAAAGCAAAAGTCAGAGAGCTATCATGTGTACCTATTAGAGACATCACTTCAAATAGCCATATTTAAAGCTTTGATTTTTTTTTTTTTTCTGAAGCAGGTAGGAGGCAGGATTGCCAAAGTCCTTTCCACAATGACCTAATCCAGCCGTGGGCAAACTACGGCCTGCGGGCCAGATCCGGCCCGTTCGGCTGTTCTATCCGGTCCGTGGAGTCGAATGAGCGGAGGGTTGTCTTGCTCTCCCCTCCGCTCCTTTACTTTGAATTTATATTAGTTCACACAAACACTCCATCCATGCTTTTGTTCCAGCCCTCCGGTCCAGTTTAAGAACCCATTGTGGCCCTCGAGTCAAAAAGTTTGCCCACCCCTGAAATCAGTACCCTTCAAGTGTCATTGTTGCTAAGTATAAACTGTAGAAGGAATTATATAATTTACTTTATTAACAGACAGAAAAACAGGCAGAGTTACCTCTCCTTAAAAGATGGTAACTTGGATTAATAATGGAACAGCTCTGTTTATGCCTGAATTTTACCCCTGAGAGTTTTATTTGACTGCTTTTTCACAATGACCCTTCAAACTATGAACACTGCGGGGTGGGGGGGCGGGGTGGGAATGTCTCTTTATGCCCCATCACCAATCCCACATTGCTGCCCGTGTGAGCCCAGAGGGGAGCAGGACAGAGCAGCAGGCCTATATTGAGCCTTCACATTAAGGACTTCCATAATGATTTGGGAAATTGGAAGTTTAGAACTTAGATCTTTAGTCCCTGGGAAGCAGATGAGCTATCAAGGAATTGAATCAGACATGGATGTCAAGAAGCGATTATACAGATAGAATTTGTTATATACAATCCAATACCTATTATCTGGCAAATGACTGCTTTGCACTGCCTCAGACAGAGGGGAGCAGGCTGGGCGATCCAACAGGCTCAGTGGTGGAGGCCCGCGTTGACCTTGCTCCTCAGCCTGGAGTGAGCGCCCTGGCCTCCTCTGAAGGCACTGAACATTGTACTGCTACAGTTTTCCTATTGCCACCAACCAAATACACACTTTCACATGCCTTTTATATTCTGCTTTTCTTTTGAAATGTAAGTCCAGACTGGGGGGGTCTTACATTTAAGGCTTGTGAGTTAAATATTACTCACAGACTTATTTTGTTTACCTAATATACTGTTTTTTGGCATTTGAATGCTATTAGGTGGGAAACCCATTCTTTATAACATTTTAGGCTTTCTCTATATTACCTGATTATTAATTCCTAACAGATATATGATTTGTAAGTATTTTCTCAAGTTCTGTGCATTGCCTTTTTATTTTTTGATAGTGTCCTTTGACATGGAAATTTTTAAAATTTTGATAAGGTCCAATTTGCCTATATTTTCTTTTGTTGTCTGTACCTATGAAATCATCTATAATAATAAAAGCATAATATGCTAATTAGACTGGACATCCTTCCAGACAACCTTCCAGATGAAGCCAGAGCTGCAAGGGAAGCCCTGGTCCCGGGTGCCAGAGGAAAGCCGGTGCCGGCAGCCGGGGGAAGGAAGACCTACTCTTGCACAAATTTCGTGCACCGGGCATCTATTATTTAAGAAATTATTACCAAATACATGTCATAAAATGTTCTCTTTATGTTTTAGTCTAACAGTTTTATAGTTTTAGTTCTTACATTTAGGACTTTAATCCATTTTGAATTTTATTTATTTATTTATTTTGTTAGTGTAGGGGCTCAACTTAATTCTTTTTGCATGTAGATAGTTTTCCCAGCACAACTTATTTAAAAATATATTCTTTCCCCATTTAATGTAACTCTTGATGAGAATCATTTGTCCATAAGTATGAGGCTTTTTTCCTAGGCTTTGTTGTCTATCCCATGCGCCTATGTGTCTTTTTTATGCCAGCACCACACTGTTTGGATCACTAGAGTTTGTAGTAAGTTTAGAAATCAGGAGGTGTGAGGCCTCCAATTTGTTCTTTTTCAGGGTTATTCTGGATATTCAGGTTTCCTTGAAACTCCACATAAATTTTAAGATGGATATTTCTATTCCTGCAAAAAAAATAAAATTTTTCTAGGTTTAGCATTGAATCTATAGATCATTGGGGTATTATTGACATCTTAGCAACATTAACTCTTCCAAACCATGAATACCAGATTTTTTATTTATTAATGTCATCTTTAAAATGTCTTTCAACAACATGTATATTTTTAGTGTATAGGTATGCCTTACTGGTTTAATTTACTCCTAAATACTTTACTTCTGTTGATGCTATTGTAAATGAAATTTTATTTTTGAACTGTTTATTGTTAGTATATAGAAAGGCAACTGAATTTAGTGTGCTGATTTTGAATCCTGTAATTTTTTAGAACTTATTACTTCAAACAGTTGTGCTTATGTGTGTCAAATGCTTAGTTCTACATATAAGATTATGTCGTTTTCAAATAAACATACTTTACTTCCCCCAAACCTGAATAAGATGATTGTTTGCTGCCAGACAGTTCAGGGCATCTTAATCTACATGTTATTGCCCTCTGTTGACCAAACACCTGAACAGCTGTAGGCTATTCCCCAATCTGACAATGCTTCTGTAAACCCTACCCTTTGAAGTGTATTATCTCCACCTTGCCTTAGGACAAATTGTGTTAATAAAAAGCAGGGTTCCTGAGACAAGGGGAATGAAGAACTTGGAAACTCCTCTGACCCCCAATGCCTTTCAAAATTATCTTTCATTTCTGGACTCTTATTTAATCTATGCACAGCCTTTCTCCAGATTGCTGAACCCTTTGTAATGCTAGAACAAGAACCCTGGCAATTTTGATTTGCATCTCTTGGAGTATTAGTTACTTTGAGAATGTTTTCATATGTCTCTTGGCCTTCTGTATGTCCACTTTTGTCTATTGCCAAACAACAGCAGCAATAACAACAAAAATGCATTTCAATTGATCAGATAAAAAGATAGATTGGGATAGGTCATAAAAAGGATTTGACAAAATTCCACACCCTTTAATGATGATAACATTCACTAATAATACAAAATTATGTAATTTTTTCAAAATAGCTTACATTAATATCTCTATGGGGCTTTCCTCCTAGTTATAAATTTGCTTAGTTTTTGTTTGTCTGAGAACATTTTTATTTTGTCTTCACTTTATAATACCTTTATTTATTTCAGAACAGTTTTTGATTTACAAAAAATTGAGAAGATTGTATAGGATACTACTTACTACATCCAGTTTTCCCAGTTATTAGCTTCTTATAGTAGGATGCATTTGTTATCATCAGTGAGCAGATATGGGTATATTATGGCTAACTACAGTCATAATTTATTCACAATTATTTTTATTGTACTGTTTTGTTTTGTTTTTTGTTTTGTTTTGTTATAACCTAAGGTGCTTTTTCTGTTCCAAGATCCCATTCAACATAAAACATTACATTTAATCTTTAAATCTCCTTAGGCTCCTCTTATGAGTATTTCTCAGAATTTCCTTGTTTTGATGATTTTGAAGTCTTGAGGAGTTGTATAATCTCTCTCAATTGGAATTTGTTTTTCTTATGATTAGACTAGAATTTTGTGGTCTAGGGAAAAAGACCACAAAGTAAGGTGTCGTTTTCATTGCATATCAAGGTCAACATGACTCATTACTGTTTGTGTTAAACTTTATTATCTGGATGAGGCTATGTTGTCAGGTTTTTCTATTTTAGAATTTTTAATTTTTTTTACTTTCCATATTGAATTCCTTTGAAAGAAGTCAGCATGTGCAGCTTACAGGGCAATAGCAGAGGGAAGACTCCCTGCTGACTCCCTGAGACTCCGCCCCACCACAAAGATCTGTGGGGATCTGCCTGGCGGCAGCTGGCCTTGATATACTTTGGGATATTTTTCTGAATGGCCTCAGAAACAGAACTGGCACCACGTTTGAACCTATATAAATTCAGTGAACATCATTTGGCTCTTCCTGGTGACTCACACAATTCACATACCTCCATAGGCTCTTTCAGTGACTGAGCCTAATAGGCAACCAGCAGGCAGAGGCAGGCAGAGAGAATCTTGGAGTGTCTTCAGCCATTTCTGACCTGCCTACACACTTGGTGCTGGTGGAAGCTGGCCTTAGTGCACAGCTTGGTCCTTCCCACACATACCTAGGCCCAGTAGAGGCAGCCACAAAATGTGAATCACTTTGAAGCTCCAAACAGGTTGCCTAGGGCCAGTCACAGGCAGCATCTGACATTGACTTGCACTAGAGTCCATATCAAGTGGTCCCCAAAATAATACACCTAGTGACAAGCTTTATACAACATTAGTGCAAGATTGAGTTGACTCCATAAGAGGCATGTCAAATGGGAGATTTAGGCAGGCACCAAAACCTGCTGAGGCAAATTCCTCTTTGTGTAGTTAGCACCTGCACAGCAGTTTGTACACTGTGGTCAGAGTTGATTATCTCTGTCAGCCAGCCTGAAGGTCAACCCGAATATTAACAGGCCAATAGTAATCAAGAGGTATCTATAATAGGAAGGTTCACATAACCAAAAGAAGGGACATTCCTGGAGCATCCAACTTAGGATCACGGAGACTTGTCCCACAGGGATTTAACAGAACCACCTAAAGCTCCCCTATCAAAACTGAGAGTCATAACAGATCTACCTAACACAGAGGAACACACACACAGAGGCAGCCAAATGGCGAGAGAAAGACACAAAGAAGAGGCTAAATCTCTAGAAAAAGAAGTAAATGAAATAGAGGCAAGTGATCTACCTGCTAGAAAGTACAAAACAATAGATATGGTATAAAGATACTCAAGGAATTTAGTGAGAATTTCAACAGCATAAGAAATGACATAAAAACCATAAAAAGAACTATTGGAGAATGAAAAATACAATATTTTTAATAAAGAATACATTAGAAGTAAAAAACTTTAGATTAGATGAAACATGAACAAATCAAAGATTTGGAAGACAAGGTAGCAGAAAGCACCCAATTAGAGCAGCAAAAATAAAAAATAAAAGAATTTTAAAAATGAGGATAGTTTAAGGAAAATTTGGGACAAGATGTAGCATAACAATATCCAAATCAGAAGGAGAAGATAGAAAGGGATTGAGCACATATTTGAAGAAGCAACAACTTAAAAATTTCCTAACCTGGTGACAGAAAATGATACGCAAATCCAGGAAGTGCAGAGTCCCAAGCAAGATGAATCCAAAGAGGCCCACGACAGGACACATTATAAAATGGACAAAGTTGAAGACAAAGAGAAAATCTTAAAAGTAGAAAGATAAAAGCAGTCAGTTACCTACAAGGGAGTTCCCATAAGACTATAAGCGTATTTTTCAACAGAAACTTTGCAGGTCAGAAGGGACTGGCATACAATATTTAAAGTGATGAAAAGCAAAGACCTACAATCAAGATTACTTTACCCATCAAGGACATCATTTAACATGAAGGAGAAATAAATGACTTCGCAGAAAAGAAAAAGCTAACGGAGTTCATGACCACCAATCCAGTATTACAAGAAATGTTAAAGAGACTTCTTTTAGAAGAAAGAAAAAAAAAAACAGGAACATAGTTATAAAAATAAAATGGTAATAAATATGCACCTATCAACACTCACTTTACATGTAAATTGTGTAAGTGTTCCAATCAAAGACAGGATATCTGAATGCATATGAAAATAAGATCTATATATATGCTGTCCACAAGAGACCCACCTCAGAATGAAACATAGAGATTGATAGTAAAGGATGGAAAAAGATATTTCATGCAAATGGAAATGAAGAAAAGAGGCAGTGATAGAATTAGTGAAGAAAAAACACTATAAAACATACATACAACAAATAAACAAAATGATAGAAGTAATCTCTTCTCTATTAGTGATTGCTTGAAATATAAATGTCAATTTTTCAAATAAAATGTAAGAATTGGTAGAGACAAACATTTATGATCCATTTATTTTCTGTTTGTAAGAGATTTCTTTATATTTAAATAGGTCAATTAGATAGGCTAAAATTTAATGAACAAAAATATATATTCCATGTGAATAGTAACCAAAATACATATGTGCTTACTATCAAACAATACTTTTCATCAAAAATGTTTTTAAAAGACAAATATATTGAAAATGGAGTATATTCACTGAGGAAATAGAACAATTATAAGCTTCTATGCACCAGATATCAGAGCCCCCAAAGTACACAAAGCAAACATTGACAGAATTAAAGGCTGAAATAGCATTCCACAATAATAGTTAGAAACTTCAATACACCTCTTTTAATAATGGATAGAACGTCTAGATAGAAAATCAATAACTAAATAGAACCCTGAACAAAGACTATAAAAAATAGACCTAGCAGATATATATAGAACACTCTATCCAACAAAATAATACACTATTTTTCCCAAGTGGACTGTGAACATTCTCCAGATAGACCATATGTTAGACCACAAAAACAAGTCTCAAAAAAATTTTTTTAAACTACTAAAATTTTACAAGGTATATTTAGGGACCACAATGAGATAGAGCTAAAACTCAAAAACAGAATGAAACTGGGTAAGTCACAAATCTGTGGAGTTTACAGAATACACCTTAAATAACCTATTGGTCTGAAAAGAAAATTTAAAAGGCAATTCTATTTATAATAGTACCAAATAAAATAAAATACTTAGGAATAAATTTAACCAGCGAAAGACTTATAAACTGAAAACTATAATTTACCATTGAAAAACTTAAGAAAATATAAATAAATAAAAATATATCCTGTGTTCATGGATTAGGAGATCTAATATTGTTACAATGAAATCATTGCCTAATGTTTTCTACAGATTCAATACTTTTTTTTTCACAGTCACAATGGAAATTTTTTGTATAAATTGAAAAAGAAATCCTGAATTTAATTTGGACTCTCAAGGGACTTGGAGTAGACAAAAACACTTGCAAAAAAAAAAAAAAAAAAATTTGGAGGATTCAGACTTCCTCATTTCAAATCTTACTAGAAAGCTACTGTAGTCAACTCAGTGTGGTGCTGGGATAAAGATACATATATATCTCCATACTAAATAGAATAGGAAGCCATTAATAAACCCTCACATTGCGACCAAATAATTTTCAACATAGATGCCAAGACTATTCAATGGGGAAATAACCAGTTTCAAAAAATGGTGCTTAGAATACTGGATATTCACATCTAAAACAATAAATTTGAACACTCATTGATGAGAAACACAAAACAAGTGAAAATAGATTAAACACCATAGTGTGAGAACTAAAAGTATAAAACTCATAGAAAAACAAAGGAGAAAACATTTAAGGCATTAGACTTGATAATGATGTCTTAGATATGACACCAAAAGCACAGGCAACAAAAACAAGAAAGGATGAACTCGACTTCATCAAAGTTTAAAAGAAATGTGAACTAAGGGCATTATCAATATTGGGAAACAGCATGAGAGAAAATATTTTCAAATTATTACATGATAAAATTTATTATCCAGGTTATATAAAATCCTAAAACTCAACAACACAAAACAAATAAACCAAATTAAAAATGGGCAAATGGCTTAGATAGACACTTCTCAAAAGATATGCAAATGATCGTTAAGCTCATGAAAAGATACTCCACGTCACTGATGATTGGGCAAATGGAAATGATATATATCTATAGCCATATATATATATATATATATATATATATATATATATATATATAATACCATTTCATACCTACTAGGATATCTATTATCAACAAAACAAAAAATAACAAGAGTTAGGATGTGGAGTAATTGGAGCCCTTCTGTAGCTGTTGTAAATGTAGTTATTCCTCAAAAAACTAAACTTAAAATTACCATATGACTGGGCAATCCTAAGTATATATCCAAAGTAATTGAAAGCAAGGACTTGATTTAATACTTGTATGCCAATGTTTGTACCAGCATTAGTCACAATAGGAAAAAGCTGGAAATAGCAATGACCATCAAAAAAAAAAAATGAATAAATAAGATGTGATATAAACATAAAATAAAACATTATCCAGTCATATAAAAGTATAACATTTTTATACTTGCAATAACATATATGAACCTTGAAAATATTTGCTAAGATAAATAAATTAAAAACAAAATAATGAATATTGTATAGATATAGGAGCTATTGAATTTAATTCTAGATACAGAATTAAATTCATAGATACAGAATGTATAATAGTGGTTTTAATGCTTGGGAGGAGGGAGAGATTGGGGAGGTATTGTTTAACTGGTAGAGTTTCTCCTTGGTATGATTAAAATCTTATGGAAATAGTAGTGATGTATACAAAGAATTATGGATGTCTTTTTAGCACTTGCAGAAGAGTTCCCAATAGATAAATAAAATATAACAAAGCCCTGTGGTTAGAGAGGAATTGTGATAGGAGGTCAGTCTGGTAGGATGCAAAGGCAAAGAAATGGTACTTAAGTGAGGTACAAAAGGTATACAGGGGCCAGAATGTTCAGTGTATCTTAGACTATGATAGGGTCTTTGTGTTTATTCTAAATGACATACATTTTTTAAGGAGTTTTGAGGTAATCCTATATAACAAAAGGTTAATATGCAAATTGACCAAACGACAGGTTGTTATGACGCGCACTGACCACCAGGGGGCAGATGTTTAACGCAGGAGCTGCCTGCAGGCCCCAGGCCAGCCAAGGCAGGTGCCAGCAGCCCCCCCCCCCCCACCATCATCATCATCCTGCCGGTTGCCCCACAGAGGGAGGCAATGCCAGGCGGCTGTAGTGGCAGCAAGGGGCAGGGCCGGCGAGCGGGCAGCCAAGGTGGATGCCAATGGATCACCCCACAAATTGGCCCTGATTGCCAGCCAGGCCTAGGGACCCTATCTATGCATGAATTTCGTGCATTGGGCCTCTAGTAAATAATATAATAAGATTTGTTTTAAAAGAATAGTGCTATTCCAACAACAACAAAAAATCCCAGGACAAAACATTTGAAGAATTGATACCTGTTTTGCTTAAACTATTGCAAAAAATGGCAGAGAAGGGAAAGCTTCCAAAATCTTTCTATGAACCAGCATTACCCTGATAACAAAACTAGACAAAGACATTATAAAAAATGAAATTAAGGACAATGTCTCAGATGAACATAGATGCAAAATACCTGAAAAAAAGCAAACCAATTTCAGCAATACACTGAAATGTCCACACACTATTATAAAGTGGAATTATAACAGGAATGCAAGGATGGTTTGATATTCACAAACCAATTAATGTGTTATAACATATAAACAAAATGAAGAATAAAAAAATCATATGATGATCTCAAAAGATGAAGAAAAATAGTTTGCAACATTCAACATCCATTTATGATATAAACTCTCAACAGAGTGAAAATATGTCAAACATAGTAAAAGTCTTGTATGACAAACCTACAACTAACATATACAATGTTGAAAAGCTGAAAGCTTTTTTTCTAAGAAAAGAAACAAGACAGGGATTCCTACTCTCTCCACTCTTATTCAACACAGTATTGGAAGTCCTAGCTACATCAACTAAATAAGAAAAATAAATAAAAATATCCAAATAGGAATGAAAGAAGTAAAATTGTTAATATTTGTAGGTAACATGATACTACATATAGAAAACACTAAGAATTCCACCCCAAATCCATTAAAACTAATAAATTCCATAAGATTGCAAGATATGAAATTAATACTAAGAAATCTGTACATTTCTATACACAAATAACAAACTAACAGAGAAATTAAGAAAACAATTCAATTTACAATTGCATCAAAAAATGAAATACCTGGGGATTAATTTACTCATGGAGATAAAAACTGTACTGTGAAATCTATAACACATTAAGGAAACAATTGAAGACATAAATAAATGGAAAGATATACCATGTTCATAGATTTTAAAATAATATTGTTTACATTTTCATACCACACAAATCAATTTACAAATTCATTGCAATTTCTAAAATATTAATGGCAATTAAAACATTTGTATGGAACCACAAATGACACCTAATAGCCAATTCATTCTTTTTTGTTTTGTTTTGTTTTGTTTTGTTTCCTAGTGTCTTGAAGTATTCTGTCTAATAGGGCCCATATTATCCATATGTAACTTTTTTTTCATTTCTTTTTTTATTTCTTTATTGATTAAGGTATTACATACGTGTCCTTATTCCCCCATTACCCCCACCTCCCATTCATGTCCCCATCCCCCTGTTGTCTGTGTCCATTGATTAGGCTTATATGCATGCATATAAGTGCTTTGGTTGATCTCTCCCCCTTACCCACTCTGTCCCCTACCTTCCCTAAGGTTTGTCGTTCTGATTGATGTTTCTCTGTCTCTGGATCTATTTTTGTTCATCAGTTTATGTTGTTCATTATATTCCACAAATGAGTGAGATCATGTGATATTTATCTTTCTCTGCCTGGCTTATTTCACTTAGCATAATGCTCTCCATCTCCATCCATGTTGTTGCAAATGGTAAGAACTCCTTCTTTTTTTACCACAGAGTAGTATTCCATTGTGTAGATGTACCACAGTTTTTAACCCACTCATCTGTTGATGGGCACTTAGGCTGTTTCCAAATCTTATCTATGGTGAATTGTGCTGCTATGAACATAGAGGTGCATATATCCTTTCTGATTCATGTTTTTAGTTTCTTGGGATATATTCCTAGACGTGGGATCACTGGGTCAAATGGGAGTCCCATTTTCAGTTTTCTGAGGAAACTCCATTCTGTTCTCCACAGTGGCTGCACTAGTCTGCATTCCTACCAGCAGTGCATGACGGTTCCTTTTTCTTTGCATCCTCGCCAGCACTTGCCATTTGTTGATTTGTTGATGATAGCCATTCTGACAGGTGTGAGATGGCACCACATTGTTGTTTTGATTTGCATCTCTCTGATGATTAGTGACTTTGAGCAGGTTTTCATATGTCTCTTGGCCTTCCTCCTGTCTTCTTTTTACACCAATCCCTTTAGCATTTCTTGCATTGCTGGCTTGGTAGTGATAAACTCCCTTAGTATTTTTTTGTCTGTGAAGTTCCTCATTCCCCCTTCAATTTTGAATGATAACCTTGCTGGATAGAGTATTCTTGGATTCAGTCCCTTGTTTTACATCACTTTGTAAATTTCTTTCCATTCTTTTCTGGCCTGATGTGTTTCTGTTGAGAAAAAAATTTTTTTTTAAATATATTTTATTGATTTTTTACAGAGAGGAAGAGAGAGGGATAGAGAGTTAGAAACATCGATGAGAGAGAGACATCGATCAGCTGCCTCCTGCACGCCCCCTACTGGGGATGTGCCCGCAACCCAGGTACATGCCCTTGACCGGAATTGAACCCGGGACCCTTCCGTCCGCAGGCCGATGCTCTATCCACTGAGCCAAACCGGTTAGGGCTGTTGAGAAATAATTTGATAATCTAATGGGAGCTCCCTTGTATGTAACTTTTTGTCTCTCTCCTGCAAACTTTAAGATTCTCTCTTTGTCCTGAATATTTGCCATTGTAATTATGATGTGTCTTGGTGTGGGTCTTTTCGGGTTCATCCTGTCTGGGACTCTCTGTCCTTGTGTAACTTTTTTCTTTGCCACATCAGGGAAGTTTTCTGACATTATTTCTTCAAATAGTTCTTCTAACCCTTGTTCCTCTTCCTGCTGTTCTGGCACCTCTGTTATTCGTATGTTGCTTCATTTCATGTTGTCCCATAGCTCCCTTAGGCTCTCCTCCTGTCTTTTAATGTTTTTCTCCAGTTGCAATTCAGTTTGGTTGTGTTTTGCTTCCCTGTCTTCTAGTTCACTAATTTGGTCCTCTGCTTCTCCTAGTCTACTGTTGAAACTTTCTAGGGTGTTTTTTATTGCAGCTATATCACTCTCCATTTCTTCTTGATTCTTACATAAGGTGTTGATTTTTCCTTCCATCTGGTTTATGAACTCTATGACCCTTATTCTGAATTCTTTTTCTGATATATTGCATGCATCTGTTTCACTAAGCAGCTTTTCTGGCGATTCCTCCTTTTCTTTCCTTTGAGGCTATCTTTGTTTATCCATTTTTGGTCTCACCAAGTGATCTAGATGTCGAGCTGTGCAGGGGTTGCTCCTTGGGTGGCAGTGGCTTCTCTGGCTGTGGTCCTCTTCAGGTGGTTATGGTAGCAGCTGTTTCTCAGTTGGCAGCAGCTCCTCTGGTAGGTGCTGTTCGCAGCAGTGGTGTCTCCTCTGGCTGGTGGGGAAGGCTGCTTGTATAGCTGCTGTTCCTTGGATGGGGATGGGCTGGTTATGAGGTTGCTGCTCCTCGGATGGGGATGGGTTGCTCATGTCCGCTGTTCCTTGGACGGGGGCCAGCTGCTCACGTGGCTGCTGTTCTCTAGATGGGGGCTGGCTGCATGCTATTGCTATTCCTCAGATGGCACGGGCTACTCATGATGCTGCCGCTCCTTGGACAGGGGCAGATTGCTTGCAGGGCTGCTGCTCCTTGAATGGGTGTGGGTTGCTCGTGCAGCTGCTTCTCCTCAGATGGGGGGCGGTCTGCTCATGCGGCTGCTGCTCCTCACATGGGAGTGAGCTGCTCGTGTTGTTGATGCTCCTCAGACGGACAGGGACGGGCTGCTCACCCGGCTCCTTCTCATTGGACAGGTGCAGGCGGCATGTGGGTGCTGCTCCTTGGACCAGTGTGGACTGCACAGGGGTGCTGCTCCTTGGACTTGCACGGTCTGCTTATGTGGCTGCTTCTCCTCAGAAGGGGGTGGGCTTCTCACACAACTGCTGCTCCTCAGATGTAGGTGGGCTTCTCACACAGGTGCTGCTCCTCGGAAGGGGGCGGGCTGCTTGCACAGCTGCTGCTCCTTGGAAGGTGGCTGGCTGCTCTTGCAGCACATCTGCTGCTCTTCAGACAGGTGCAGAGTGTGGGCTGCATGCAGCTGCTGCTCCTCAGAAGGGGGGCCAGCTGTGTGGAGCTTCTCCTCCTCAGTAGTCGGTGGGCTGCTCAAGCAGCTGCTGCTCCTCAGATGGGGCGAGCTGCTCGTGTGGTCACTGCTCCTCAGATGGGGGAACTGGCTGCTCACACAGCTGCTGCTCCTTGGACAGGGGCAGGCCATGTGAATCTGTTGCTCTTAGGCCTGTGGCGGGTTGCTTGCAGGGCTGCTGCTCCTTGGACAGGAGTAGGCTGCTCACGTGTCTGCTGTTCACGTGGTTACAGTGCCCTGGGCTAAAGTGTTGGGCCGGTCAGAGGGGAGCCTGCTTCCAAACTCACAGGAGCCTGTGCCCAGGGTGGCTGAAACCTCATTGACTGTGAGATCACACCCTAGGTAGCATGTCCCTGGCGGGGGTTGCTGTAGAGTCCCAAGTGTTATCTGAGGGCACTCAGGGTGGAGTTGAGGCTGGGATCCCAGTTACAGAAGCTCTCCCCTTCAAAAAGGCTAGGCCTCTAAGGACAAGCTGGGATCCCGGTACTGTTTGCAATGGTAGCAGAAGCTGCCTAGTTAGGTGATCCTGATTAGCCTGCCCCTGAAGGTCCTGTGGGATCTAACTGTGCCTCTCTCTCTCTCTCTCTCTCACACACACACACACACACACACACACACACACACACACACAAACACACACAGCCCACCTGACCACACGCTCCTTTTTTACTCCCTCACTCACTTATTCTCTTTCCCTCACTGCCGCATTCTTCCTGCCTCTATAGTTGGGTCTGGGGTGTTATTGACCTGTTCATGGATGGAGTTTCCTCTCCACATGTCTGGTTATGTGGCTTGCTCTCAAGCCCCTTGGCCAGACAGATTAAAATTCACCTCAACAAGACACAACACAGAGGGAACTAAGCACAAATGTACTCATGACACCAATAACCCCAATATAAGTGACCACCTGAGAAAAGGTGAACAAAGTTGGAGGTTTTAAACACCCTGATCTCAATCAATATTACAGAGATATAGTAATCCATACACCTTGGTTTTGGCACAAAAATAGACACATACATCAATGGAACAGAAAAAAGAGCCCATAAATAAACACATGCTTATATGGTCAACAGTCCAACAAGAGCTGATGGAACATTCAATAAGGTTGGTATCGAAAAAGATAGGAAGGGGTTGGCAGGTGGAGGACACTTTTTTAAAAAAATATATTTTTTATTGATTTTTTACAGAGAGGAAGGGAGAGAGATAGAGAGTTAGAAACATCCATGAGAGGGAAACATTGATCAGCTGCCTCCAGCAACACCCCCTACTGGGGATGTGCCTGCAACCAAGGTACATGCCCTTAACCGGAATTGATCCTGGGACCCTTCAGTCTGCAGGCCAATGCTCTATCCACTGAGTCAAACTGGTTAGGGCTGGAGAACACTTTTAAAAATATATATATTTTTATTGATTTCAGAGGGGAATGGATAGGGAAAGATAGAAACATCAATGAGAGAGAATCATTGATTGGCTGCTTCCTGCACACCCCTTATTGGGGATTGAGCCTGCAACCTGTGCATTTGCCTGACCAGGAATCGAACCAACCTTAACCTCCTTGTTCATAGGTTGATGCTCAACCACTGAGCCACACTGGCTGTGCTGGAGGACACACTTTGGAGATAAAGCTGACAGGGTTTGCTGAGGGCTTTGAGATAGGGTAGGAGAGAAGAAAAGGAGTCAAATGATTTAAGGGTTTGGGGCTTTGAACAGCTACTAAATTAGAGTTGTCCTTTACCCAGATGCAGAATAATGGTAATGAGGACTTTTAGAGAATCTCTCATTTGTAACATATTATTTACTGATGCTTAAGAATTCCAAATATTCATTTCAGTCACAGCCTCTTCTGTAATGAAGGTTGAGTAAGTGGTGGAACAAGAGGCAGGACATGGTCTTTATTATATTTTTTGTTTAGCTTCTCTATAAGTTCTCTGCAACTCTACAGCTTTGCAATTTTTAATAAATTTCTCAGAAGCTTATGGAAGCTGTTTATATAGGGAGGATTCTGCTGCCTTTTCTGAAAAATAAAATCATTCAGAAAGAAGAACAAAATTTCTGGAAGCTGGGAAAGTGACAACAGCAGGTTGGACAGGTATGCTTTCTAGAGTATACAGGGTGCTAATTTAAGTCCTGTGCAATTGGAACATGAGTCCATTACTATATATGCAGGTTAAACACCAAAACCAAGGCAGGCTTTCTGTCTCAGCACCCAATGAATTCTGATGCAGGTAACCAGATCTTAATTTAGGGATAGAATTCAAAACTGAGGCAGGTTCTGAATGTGTAGAGCAAGCATCATAACAAAGAAGGGTAAGGGAAAAGACAATTCCGGACAAAGGCAAAGCTCTGGAGTGCCTGACTTTGATGGAGCTCTAACTTCACTTAAGAAAAAAATATATAATGTTGCTCTCCATTATCCCTTCCTTAGCCTTAGCGCTCAGAGGTTTATGAAACTCTCTGATGAAGTAAAGCTGACAGTTGACCTTAGATGAGAACCACATGAGATATATGTTCATGGGAAGAGGAGTCATAGTGGTCTTTGGCTTAGATAGAGTATAGAAAGATCTTGGAATGCAAGCTGAGGGAGCAGAGTAATTCCTGCATCCCCCAGAAACAAAGAATTCAAAGGTGCAAAGGAAAGATGGGCTTTTGTCTTAATTCATTCCTATGCGCTGTATATTTACCTAACAGTAATTATGGTAATAAATCAAAGGCTCTTTATCTATTTGACCCTTTGATATAGGTAAGTCTATTCTTAAATATTCATTGCAGTTTGAACTTCTCAATTATTATGGTTAATGCTTTGTTCCTTTGTATGTATGGCGTGTGTGACCTGACTGCCTTCATTTGTTATATATATGTTTTATTTATACTTTGGTGTTTATATCCTTATCTGTAGAGTGCACATGGTGTGTGTGGAGCTAGTGAACTGTCTTCATTGCAGATGCATCTTGACTCCTTTCCCTAGAAACAAACGACATAGTGTTATTAATGACAACAGCATGCACTGACCATTTCCTGTATGAACCCCAGTGTTTAAGAGAAGGGGTACTAACTTACAGTGGCTGATGGGGCTTAAGCCCAGGGTAACCATGTAACTAAGCTCCCCCCTTCCCCAGGGAAGCCTACTGTGTCAAATGCCACCCAGTTTGTGAAAAGGCCATAGCTGATATTCCTAATGACAAGGAAAATACACCAGCAGGCACAGTAAGTTGAGGTTATGCAGCTGTTTCTGATAGTACATGGTTTTGAAGAGCAATCTCTCATCTGAAGCCTGGCTATGTCCCTATATTAACCAATGAAGATCAAATGATTCAATTCCACTACTAGGTTTATTTTCATGATATTTGCCTCAAAAATATTTCTATTTCCACCAGGCATGAAGTTAGTACTATTTATTTGAGTTTCCACACTATATATAGGCACTTGAAATGATGTATGAGTATTAATCACATGAGGCTTCTTGAAGGAGTTACTGAATAAATTATTATTTAATTAAAGCTCAAATCAAGGCTGATAGTAAAATAAATGTCTGAGTGGTTAGATAGTCCCTGCATGAGCCAATTGGACTATAATTATATAAGGCCTTTGACAAGCACTCCACCGTATCATGGATGCCTCTAAAAGTGACTGTCCCCAAATGATAGCCTTTGTAAATCAAAGGATGGTTATAGCTAATCAGATGAAGGCCTTCCCACAGTGGGGAGTTAAAATTTTATGAAAACAATTTTCAACACTGGTCAAAGTGAAGATAGATTGTCTTCTTTTAAAAGAAACATTAATAAAGCCTTGAGAAATGTCACCTTGAGTTTCCTCATTGTTAACATGAAGATACTGGCTTATGAATGGATGAACAGTGAATTAATTCTAGGTGGAGAAAAAAGTGAAGTTGGAGTTACATAAATATAGATTTCAATCCAGGCTTTCTACTTAACTGCAGTATGATTTCTGGTAAGGTGCTTAAGTTTTTCAACCCCTAGTTTTCACATTTGTAAGGAACATAAAATGACATATGTCAATATGAGTTTCAGAGATTGAACATAGAACATGTAAAACACTTATCTGTTAGGCTCTAAATACAAGATGGTGTTGATTTGCTACCAATCTTGTAAACTATATTATTTATTGCTAAAAATAGTCTAAAATTGGGCTAGGGTTTAGGGGCTTATTGGAAACAGCACCTAGAGTTATTACCTTAACTAACATACCTTAATAAAACCCATATTAACATTTCTGTTTTTTAAATTTTATTTATTTTTATTGATTGATTTTTATAGCGAGAAAGAGTGAGAGAAACATTGATTTATTGTTCCACTTATTTATGCATTCATCAATTGTATGTGCCCTGACTAGAATTGAACCTGCAACCTTGATGTGTTGGAATGGTGCTCTAACTGAACTACCCAGCCAGGAGGACATTTATGTATTTTGCTTTGTTTTTAATTAAGAATTTATTTTTTAAGAATAATTTTAGTTTCAGAACAAAACTGAGTGGAAGGTAAAGAGATTTCTCATATCCCTGTGCCCCCACATATGAAAAGCCATCCCCACTATCAACACTCCTCCACCAGAGTGGTACATTTGTTACAATTGATGAACCCACATTGACACATCATTACCATCCAAAGTTCAAAATTTACATTACAGTTCACTCTTGCGTACATTCTATTGATTTGGATAAATGTGTAATGACATGTATCCATCACTATGGTATCATACCGAGTAGTTTCACTGCCCTAATAATCCTCTGTGCTCCATCTATTCATCCTTCCCTCTTCCCTACCCACAACCCCTGGCAAGTACTGATATTTTAACTGTATCCATAGCTTTGCCTTTTCCAGAATGCCAATGTAGTTATAATTGTACAGTATGTAGCCTTTTAAGATTGGCTTCTTTCACTTAGTAATATATATTCAAGGTAAGTTTTTTTATTGCTATAGAAATTTATTAAAGATTTGTTAAAACATTTGGGTAAGTACCCTGAAACAAGCAAAAAGGTCATAATTTGATATCCAAATACAACCACTTTAACTTTGTAATTATACATCATAATTATCTTCACAGGTAATTATTATCAAACTAGAAGCACCAATGCAAAAAATTGTGCAAGGGGCTTGGCCCTCAAAGCCGTGGCTTTGTCAGGAAGGACGTCTGGTCTAATTAGCATATTATGCTTGTATTATTATAGATGTGAGCAGTCATTGAATCAATAGCCTAATAGTTCATTAGTTGTGTATGACCTAATATAAATTGTTATTATATATTCATTTCATTTCTTTTTTTAAATATATTTTTATTGATTTCCGAGAGGACGGGAGAGGGAGAAATAGGTAGAAACATCAATGAGGGGGAATCATTGATCCCCTACTGGGGATTGAACCTGCAACCCGAGTTGTGCCCTTGACTGGAATTGAACCCAGGACCCTTTAGTCTGAAGGCCGATGCTCTATCCACTGAGCAAAACCGGCTAGAGCTTCATTTTATTACTAATGTATTATCAATAAATTTGTCAATACCCATAAGACTTAAAAAAATAAACAGATATTTGTTTACATGAATAAATATGTATCTACTAGAGGCCCAGCACACGATTGAATTGTGTTGGTAGGGTAACTTGGCCTAGCCTCCTGTGATCAGGGCCATCTTCTGCCCATTCACCAGTCCCCAGGCCGAATGCCGCCTCTGCTCCTGGGCTGTCAGGCTGTTGGGATCACCAGCTCATCCCTGCCTGCTCTAGGGCTCAGGCCTGTGGGAAAGCGGGCGCTGGAGACTTCCCCTCCATGCGCGTGTGCTGGGCCGGCTGCTGATGGAACACACTGCCACTGCCACTGCTGCTGGGGCTTGAAGCACTGATGGAGGCTGCGGGTCACGCCTGCAACCTACCCGCCCTGGTGTGAGCGGCCTCCAGCGGACAGCATGTTCCATCAGAAACTGGCCCGGTACCCACACATGAAGGTGAAGTTGCTGGTGCCCACTTTCCCATAGGCCTGAGCCCCCGCGCAGCCGGGGATGAGCTGGTGATCCCAATGGCCTGACAGCCAGCCCAGTCCTCCCACCATCCACCCTGATTCTCCCGTTCACCATCACTGATCCATCGGAGCCTGCAGGCTGTGGGGAGGGACCAACAGATCAGCAAGTTCAGGCTGCTTGCCAGTCGCCAATCTTGCCCAACCCCCGCTGGCAGGCCAGGGGGGGAGGGACCGAGAAGTGGCCAATGCCACCTCATGGCGACTGGTAGTTTGGTCGTTCTGGTCATTAGGGACACTGGCTTTATATATATATATAGATACTAATAAAAGGTAATATGCTAATTAGACCAGATGTCTTCTGGACTTCCTTCCTGATGTCCTTCCAGACAAAGCCACAGCAGCTGCAAGGGCCAAGGGCAGGCAGCGGTGCCAGCTGTGAGGGCTGGTCCAGCGCCACGTTTCCTTTTTCAGAACCATGGGAGAAGTCGCCACAGGAGAAGGCAGCAGGGAGAAGGCAGAAGGGAGAGGGCAGAAGGGAGAAGGTGGCAGTTAGGCAGTTAGGGGGATCAGGCCAGGAGGGGAGAGCAGTTAGGCAGTAAGGGGTGACCAGGAAGGCAGGCAGAGGTGGTTAGGGGTGATCAGGCAGGCAGGCAGATGAGTGGTTAGGAGCCAGTGGTTCTGGATTGCTAGAGAGATCCCAGATTGGAGAGGGTGCAGGCCGGGCTGAGGGAACCCCCCCACCCCTGGCACAAATTTCATATTTTTGGGCATAATCATTCACTGAAAATACAATGAAAATATTTTAAAAAAATCACTCTCTACAAAAGTTAGTGAGGTTTGCTTGTGGTTTATAAAACACCTCATATTAATGTATCTGGCCAATTTAAAATTAACAATAATCAACCAAATGAGTAATGTAGAAACTTATTCTTCCGTAAAGTCCTCAAAATGGCACCTTGCATAAATTGTTCTCTCTACTTGTCATATCTTTCTACCTTCTTCTTAATGTGATATAAAATTAAAAGTAGAGGTGTTTTTTTAAATGATTTTTTCTCCATTCATGGGAGAAGCTTTCTGTCAATAAAGAAATGATGCTTTGAGTCTCAGGGACAAGAGGGTATTAGAATCATGACACCTTGTACATTTTCTACAATGTCCAAAGTCTAAATTGATGTCTCATTGCACAATTGTGTTCACAGTGATCAGGCCAAAATATGGAATGATTGGAATTTACTCCATTTTTCCATGAAAAGCAACTACTGAATTTGCTTCTTCATCTTCATTATTGTATTCCATAAGAAAAAAAGAAGTGTTTATTTATTTATTTTTGGCCTTTATATTGTTTCTTTTTATTAAAATTTTGGATGATATTGGTTAATAAGATTACATAGGTTTCAATATACATTTCTTAGATATATAATTTTCATATTGTTGTAGTGTAAACCCCATCTTACAAAGGACGCCTCAAAAAGTCGAATTATGGAGTCACTTATTAAAAGCCGGCGGCATACGAGGGAGCAAAAGCACTCCAGACCTCGCAGCCCCGAACAGCTTGCCAATTCTGGCTTATATGCAGAATATCACTAAAGTATCAATTACATCTTTCGGTCTGGAATGAGGAACCTGTTTCACGAAAAAGCATTTTTACAGAAGCAGAATTTGAGCAACTTAGTTATCTCAAGTATCTACAAATCACTGAATCAACAGAAATGCATTATCTGGGACCACCTGGACAATTTGTGCTGTCTAGATTCCGGGACCACTGAGTCAACTGAAACTCAGTTATCGGTAGCTACTGAGACAATTTAGGATCACTATCTGTCCTGGGTCACAGAGGAATGTGCTTCGATGACCAGTGAGATCACAATCAATGGGATAGTCAAACCACCATCAATGGAGTTTTCAATCATACATAAGTTCAGGAAATCAAAATAACTTTTAAATGAGTACAGAACCCAAACCAGCAAGGTTAAAATATTAAACAGCAATTTTTACCCAAGTATGGTTGCTACCATACTTCATTATTTCATTCTGTGTCCACCACCAAAGTCAAATCACCTTCTGTTACCTTCATATTTGACTTCCTTTATCATTTACTAACATCTGCTTTCCTTCCCTCTCATAACAACCATACTGTGGTCTGTGTCCATGAGTTTTTGTTTGTTTGCTTTCTTGTTTCTTCATTTGTTGCTTTCAGATTTATGTCCCACATATCAATAGGATCATATGATTCTTAACTTGTCTGTCAGACTTATTTCACTTAGCATTATATTCTCAAGGTCCATCCATGTAATTGCAAATGACAGTATTTCATCTTTCTGATGGCTCAGTAGTACTCCATTATATATATGTAACATATATTCTTTATCCAATCATCTATCTAAGGACTCTTTGGTTGCTTCCCTGTCTTGACCACTGTGAATAAGGATGCAATGAACATAGGGATGCGTTTGTCTTTACCAATAAATGCTTTAATATTTTTTACATACCCAAAAGTGGGGTTGCTGTCTCAGATGTTAACTCTATTCTTAATGTTTTGAGGAACCTTTATATTATTTCCATCATGTCTGTACAAATTTACATTCCTATCAGGAATGAGTGAGTGTTCCTTTTTCTCCACAACCTCTCTGCCACTTGTTATTACCTGTCTTGTTGATAATAGCCATTTGACAGATGTGAGGTGTTATCTCATTGTAGTTGTATTTGCATTTGTCCACTCTCACCACTCATTCAATTTAGTACTGGAAGTCCTAGCCAGAGCAATCAAGCAAGAAAAAGAAATGAAAGGCATCCAAATTGGGAATTAAGAAGCAAAAGTGTCATTTTTTCCCCAAATGACATGAATGTTTCTATAGAAAACTCTAAAGACTCCACCAAAAAAAACAAAACAAAACAAAAACAAAACAAACAAACAAAAAAGCACACACAGGAGTTAGGGGAGGCTGGGGGAAGGTCAATGGGGAAAAAAGGAGATATATGTACTACTATTTGTAATGCTTTAAACAATAAAATAAAATTTAAAAAGAAACAATAAACAAATTCAGTAAAGTTTCACAATATAAAATTATAATACAAAAAATAAAATTAAATTAAAAAAATTAAAAAAATAAAATTATAATACAAAAATATACTACATTCCTGTATACTAACAATACAATTTCAGGAAAAGAAAGTAATAAATCATTTTGCAAGTCCAATAAAAAAAATGAAATACCTAGGAATTAACTTAACAAAGGATGTGAAATACATATATATTGAAAGCTACAAAGCATTATTAAAACAGATTGAAAAAGACACAATGGGTTCTGGTGTGGTGGTTGTGCCCTCGGGGTATGATAAAGATTACTCTGACATTTCAAAGTTTGTTCAGGTGGTTGATGAAGAATATACAGAATTCAGAAAATGTCCAATGTGCAATGACTCACATTAGCTTGCACCAGAGAATGTCCTGGAAGGCCAGGAAATGACACACCGAGGGAGCAGATTCAACATCATGGAAAAATCCAGTGAGTTCCACAAATAGCAGGCCCAAAGCACTAGTACAGCAGTTGGCACAATGTAATAAGGCTTGAGTATCACAGTCATTGATCCTGAGGACTGAGCCCACCTACAAACAGGTGAACAACAATCAAGACTCAAATACAACAGGAAAGCCCACACAACCCAAACAGCGACATTCCTAGAGCAACCAGCTCAAAATATCAAGGAAATTATACCACTGGTTCCAACATGGAGGCTACCCCACCACGACTGTGAGGCATAGCAGTCTTATCCAAAACACATAAACTAACAAAAAACAACAAAGATTGTGAAACAAAGAAACAGGCCCAAAATGAAAGCCAGTAGGAATTTCCAGAAAAAGAACTAAATTAAATGCAAGCAAGTGATTTATCACGAACATGAAGTAATAGTTTTTAAAATGCTCACAGGTATGAAAAATAACATAGAAACTATGAAAAAGAACCAGTTGGAAATGAAGAATGACATAGCTAAAATAAAGAATACCCTGAAAGAAAGTAAGAGTTGGCTAGAAGCAGAGGATAAAATCAGCAGATTAGAAGATAAGGTATAAAAATTCACTCAATCAGAGCAACAACAACAAAAAAAAAACAAACTTTAAAAGCATGAGGACAATTTAAGGGAACTTTGGGACAACACAAAACATAATAACATCTGCAACATAGGGAGAAAAAAGATTGCAAGGGATAGTGAACCTCTTTGAAGAAATAATGACAGAAGTCTTCCTTATTCTGGTGAAGGAAAAAGTCACACAAGTTCAGGAAGCATAGAGATTCCCAATCAATATGAACCCAAAAAGGCCCACAAAAAACAAAAACAAACAAACAAACAAACAAAACATCAACAACAACAACAAAATCATAATTAAAATGACAAATGTTAAAGGCAAAGAGAATATTAAGGGAAGCAAGAGAGAGGGGAGTGGTTAGGAGCCAGCAGTCCCAGATTGTGGGAAGGCCCACAGGGATTGGGCCTAAACCAGCAGTTGGACATCCCCCAAGGGGTCCCTGATTGGACAGGGTGCAGGCTGGGCTGAGGGAACACCCCCCATGCACAAAATTAATAATAATAATAATAATAATAATATAATAAAGGCTAAAGTAGTTTATTACCACCAAATCAGCATTGCAAGAAATGTGAAAGTTACTGCTGTATGAATAATAAGAACGAGACAGAAAGAGAGGAACACAGACATAAAGAATAAAAATAGCAATAAATAAATAGCTATCAATCATAACCTTAAATCCAAATGGATTAATTGTTCCAATAAAAAGACATAGGGTTCTTGAATGGATACAAAAACATGACCTGCCCGGCTGGCATGGCTCAGTGGTTGAGCATCGACTTTTGAACCAAGAGGTCAAGGTTCTATTCCCGGTCAGGACACATGCTTGGGTTGTGGTCTGGATCCCCAGTATAGAGCCTGCAGGAGGCAGCCAATCAGTGATTCTGTCTCATCATTGATGTTTCTCTCTCTCTTCCTTCCTCTCTGAAATTTTATATATATATATATATATATATATATATA
Source organism: Plecotus auritus (assembly GCF_963455305.1). Lineage (NCBI taxonomy): Eukaryota > Metazoa > Chordata > Mammalia > Chiroptera > Vespertilionidae > Plecotus > Plecotus auritus. Next base: position 95,901,701 of record NC_137776.1, read on the forward strand.
TATATATATGTAATAAAAAACATGACCCAATTATATACTGTCTACAAAAGACCCACCTCAGAACAAAAGACTCACACAGGATGAAAGTGAAGGGTTGGAAAAAATAATTATTTAATGCAAATGGAAATTAAAAAAAAAACAGGGGTAACAATACTTATTTTTGACAAAATAGACTTCAAAATAAAGGCCATAACAACAACAAAAAAGGACACTACATAATACTAAAGGGATCTTTCCAACATGAGGATATATATGCTGGGAAATATATATGTACTCAATATAAGAGAATATATATATATATATATAAAATAAAAACCCAGTGGTTGTGATGCCGTAATGAACAAAGACTGGTCACCAGGAGGCTGCATGCAAGCCTTGCCAAGCACAGGTGGGTGGGGCCGCGTGTGTGGTGAGGCATGCACGCATGGGCGGGGCCATGTGATTTTGTGCGCTGGGCTTTTGTAGGGCTTTAAGGACGATATCAACAGCATTACAGTTATTGTAAGGGATTTTAACACTCCACTGACATCACTGGATAGATGTTCCAGAAAAAATAATCAACCAGTGAACAGAAAGTTTAAATGACACAGTAGATCTAATGGATTTAATTGATAATTAGAGAACATTTTATCTTAAAGCTGCAGAATATACATTATTCTCAATTTCACATGGAACATTATCAAAGATAAACTATATGTTGACACAAAATAAGTGTTTATAAATTCAAGAAGATTGACATCCAATTAAGCATCTTCTCAAATCACAATGGCATGAAACTAGAAATAAAATAAAATAAAAATATTCAAAAAAATCCAAATACATGGAGGCTAAATAGCATGTCATTAAACAATGAATGGGTTACCAATAACATCAAGGAAGAATTCTAAAACTCCTAGAAACAAATAAAAATGAGCATGGAACACAAAATCTATGGGACTGTGAAAGTAGTCCTGAGAGGAAAGTTCATACCATGATAAGTGCATGCACACGCGCGCATACACACACACACATGAAAAATCTCAAATTAATGATCTAACCCTGCAACTAAAAGAAATAGAAAGAGAGCAAGAAAGGATCAAAGTGGAAGTAAATGGCTTAAAGACTAAAAGAACAATGCAAAAGATCAATGAAACCAAGATCTGGTTCTTTGAAAAGATAAAGAAGATTGATGAACCTTTGCCAGACTCATCATGAAACAAAGAGAGAGAACCCAAATAAATAAATTCAGAAATTAGAGGTGAAGTAATAACTGACATCACAGAAATTCAAAGGAGTGTAAGAAAATATGATGAGCCCTAACCGGTTTGGCTCAGTGGATAGAGCGTCGGCCTGCGGACTCAAAGGTCCCAGGTTCAATTCTGGTCAAGGGCATGTACCTTGGTTGCGGGCACATACCCAGTGGGGAGTGTGCAGGAGGCAGATGATCAATGTTTCTCTCTCATCAATGTTTCTAACTCTTTATCCCTCTCCCTTTCTCTCTGTAAAAAATTAATAAAATTAAAAAAAAAGAAAATATGATGAGCAACTATATTCCAGTAAATTGAGCAACCTGAGCAAAATGGGCAAATTCCTACAAGCATAGAATCTCCTAAAACTCAGTCAGAAAGAATGAGAAAACCTAAAGGAATTGATAACAATTATTAAAATAGAAGCTTTAATTTTAAAAAATGTTCTCAGCAAACAGAAATTGGGGACCAGATGGCTTCATAGGAGAGTTTTATCAAACATTCAAAGAACAGCTAACAGCTAACCTCCTCAAACTATTTTTTAAAAAATCAACAAAAAGGAAGACTTCCAAGCTCTTTTTACAAGACCAGCATTATCCTAATTCCACATCAATAAAAACACTACAAAGAAAAAGAATTAGAGGCCAATATCCCTGATGAACATAGATCCTAAAATCTGCAACAAAATATTAGCAAATTGGATCCAGCAATACCTTATAAAGATCATACACCATGACCAAGTGTGACTTATTCTGGGGATGCAAGGCTGGCACAATATATGCAAATCAATAAATGTGATATATCTCATAAAAAAATTGAAGGATTAAAATCACATGATCCTATCAATAGATGCCAAAGTCGATATCCAGCACCCATTTTTGTTAGAAACTATTAGTAAGGAGTGAATAAAGAGATCATACCTCAGCATAATTAAGGGCATATCTGACAAACCTATAGCCATCATCATACTCAATGGGCAAAAGCTGCCCCATTGGTGTGGCTCAGTGGTTGAGTGTTGACCCAGGAACCAAGAGGACACAGATTCGATTACCAGTCATGGAACATGCACCTGTTTCAGTCTCAGTACCCAGTAGGGGGCATGCAAGAGGCAGCCAGTTGCTGTTTCTCATGAATATTTATATCTCTCTATCCCTCTCCTTCCTCTCTCTATAAATTAAAAAAAAAAAGCTAAAAGTACTTCCCTTAAGAACAGGAACAAAACAAAAATGCCCACTTTTATCACTCTTATTCAACATAGTACTTTAAGTGCTATCACAGTGATTAGACAGGAAGAAAAAATAAAAGGCATCCAGATTGGAAAGGAGGAAGTAAAAACCACCATTATTCATAGATGACATTGTATTGTAGATACAAAACCCTAAAGCCACCAACAAAATATATTAGATTCAATAAATTAATTCAGCAAAATAGCAGAATACAAAATTAATATCCAAAAATTGATGGCATTTTTATACATCAATAATGAAGTCTCATTTTCCATTAAATCAAATAATATAAGGGAGAAAAAAAAATGGCAGCAGAATAGACAGATGTGTTCTGAGCCTTGTCCCGGAACAGAAAGAAAGAACAGCAGAGGGTCGCACAAGGAGTGTTTGTTGGCAAGTTAAGGGACAGCTAAACTCCAGGAGAAGGTGGGGGACTGCTAGACAGGGTTCCCCTGACAGGGCAGCCCCTACTGTGGCTGGGTCCCCTCCCGGAGCTACAGGCTAAGACGCGGAGACTGCGCCATCTTGAAAGGGAAAGTGGAGCTTATCGGAAGCCTGAAAATCCACAACTGCAGCACCCACTGAACAGCTGCAAGCCCCAGAACACTGGTCCCCAATTGGTGCAAACACGTGGATTTAGAGGATCTCTACACTACACCACAAAAAGGTCAGTTTTTGCCTGGGATAAGGAGAGAGAGAACTACATAACCAGACATCCAGAGAAGAGAGACCATGGGGAGACAAAGAAACAGCCTGCATATGAAAGAAAAGCAGGCATCACCAGAAAAGGAAGTAAACGAAATAGAGGCAAGCCTTCCAGAGTAAGAATTCAGAGAAATGGTCATAAGGTGGATGAAAAGAATGGAAGACAAATTTGAAAATATGAGCAAGAAATAAGAGGAAATGAAGAAGAACCAAGAAGAAATGAAAAATGACATTGCTGCTGTAAAGAACTCAATAGAAAGCATCAAGAGTAGACTAGAAGAAGCAGAGGACCGCATCAGTGAGCTAGAAGACAAGATGGGAAAAAATACCCAAGTAGAGCAGCTTCTAGAAAAAAAAAAAAAATCAGGAGGAGAGCCTAAGGGAACTTTGGGACAACATGAAACAAAACAACATCTGCATAATAAGGGTTCCAGAAGGAAAGGAAACTGAGCAAGAAATAGAAAACCTATTTGAAGAAATAATGACAGAAAACTTCCCTGATATAGGGAAGAAAAAACCCACACAAATCCAAGAAGCTCACAGAGCCCCAAGCAAAATGAAGCCCAAAAGACCGACGTCTTATAATTAAATTGGCAAACACCAATGACAAAGTAAGAATCTTAAAAGCAGCCAGACAGAAACAGAAAGTTACCTACAAAGAAACCCCCATCAGACTAGCAACTGATTTCTCAACAGAAACTCATCAGGCCATAAGGGAATGGAATAAAATATACAAAGTCATGCAAAGGAAGGGTCTGAATCCAAGAATAGTGTACCCAGCAAGGCTATCAATCAAAATTGAAGGTGAAATCAGGAGCTTCACAGACAAAAAAGGACTAAGGGAATTTATTACCACCAAACCAGCAATGCAAGAAATGCTAAAGGGTCTGCTGTTAAAAAAAAAAAAAAAAAAAAAAAAAAAGAAATAGGAAGTGAAGAAGGAACACAGGAGTAAAGAATAAAAATGGCGACAAATAAGTACCTATCAATAATAACTTTAAATGTAAATGGATTAAATGCCCCAATCAAAAGACATAGGGTAACGGATTGGAAAAGAAAACAAGACCCATATATCTGCTGTCTACAAGAAACCCATCTCAGAAAAAAAAAGATGCACACAGACTGAGGGTGAAGGGATGGAAAAAGGCTTTCCAGGCGAATGGAAATGAAAAAAAAATCTGGGGTAGCAATACTTATATCTGACAAATTAGATCTCAAAGTGAAGGACATAACAAGAGATAAGGAAGGCCACTTCATAATACTAAAGGGAGCAATCCAATAAGAAGAAATAACTCTGGTAAATATATATGCACGCAATACAGGAGCACCCAAATACATAAAAAATCTCCTGGAAGATATCAAAGGAGATATTGGCAGTAATACAATCATAGTAGGAGACTTTAATACCCCACTATCACCATTGGACAAATCCTCTAAACAAAAAATCAGCAAAGAAACATCAATCCTAAATGACTCACTAGACCAGATGGAATTAATTGACATCTTCAAAACATTTCACTCCAAAGCCACAGAATGCATATTCTTCTCAAGTGCACATGGGTCATTTTCAAAGATAGACCATATGTCGGTACATAGGCAAATTCTCTTCAAATTCAAGAAGATAGAAATCATACCAAGCATCTTCTAGGACCACAGTGGCATAAAACTGGAAATCAACTGCAATAAAAACAATCCAAAGAAATCAAACACATGGAGACTAAACAGCATGCTATTAAACAATGACTGGGTTACCAGAGAGATCAAGGAAGAAATAAAAAACATCATGGCAACAAATGACAATGAAAACACAACAATCCAAAATCTATGGGACACAGCAAAAGCAGTGTTGATAGGGAAGTTCATAGCTCTACAAGCATACTGCAAAAAACAAGAAACAATGGTAATAAATTACCTAACCCTACAACTCAAAGAGTTATAAAAAGAGCAACAAGAAAAGCCCAGTGTAAACAGAAGGAAGGAAATAATAAAGATCAGAGTGGAGATAAAAGACATAGAGACCAAAGAAATAATACAAAAGATGAACAAAACCGAGAGCTGGTTCTTTGAAAGGACAAACAAGTTTGATGAACCTCTAGCCAGGCTCACCAAGAAGCAAAGAGACAAATAAACAAATAAACAAAATCAGAAATGAAAGAGGTGAAATAACAACAGATCCCGCCGAAATACAAAGGATTGTTAAAAAATACTATGAACAACTCTATTCCAACAAACCGGACAACCTGGAGGAAATGGACACATTCCTAGAAAAATATAACCTTCCAAAAATCAATCAGGAAAAATCTAAACAGCTTAATATGCCAGTAACTATGGAAGAAATTGAAGCAGTCATCAAAAAGCTTCTGGCAAACCAAAGCCCGGGGCCAGGCGGCTTCACAGGGGAGTTTTTCCAAACATTCAAGGAAGAACTAGAACCTATCCTCCTAAGGCTAATACAAAAAATTCAAGAGGAAGGAACACTTCCAAGCTCCTTCTATGAAGCCAGCATCACCCTAATACCAAAACCAGATAAAGACAACACAATGAAAGAGAATTACAGGCCAATATCCCTCTTGAACGTAGATGCCAAAATTCTCAACAAAATTCTAGCAAATCAGATCCAGCACTACATCAGGAAGATCATACACCATGACCAAGTAAGATATATCCCAGGAATGCAAGGATGGTACAATATTCACAAATCAAAAAACGTGATAAACAAATTGAGAGATAAAAATCACATAGTCATATCAATTGATGCAGAAAAAGCATTTGACAAAATCCAACACCCTTTCTTGATAAAAACTCTCAACAAGGTGGAAATAAAAGGATAATACCTCAACATAATAAAAGCTATATATGATAAACCCACAGCTAACATCATACTCAATGGGCAAAAACTAAAACCATTTCCCCTAAGAACAAGAACAAGACAGGGATGCCCACTCTCACCACTCCTGTTTGATATAGTACTGGAAGTATTATCCATTGCAATCAGACAAGAAGAAGAAATAAAAGGTATCCAAATTGGAAAAAAAGAAGTAAAGCTGTCATTATTTGCAGATGACATGATATTGTACATAAAAAAAACGAAAGACTCCATAAAAAAAACTAATAGACTAGCCGAAACCGGTTTGGCTCAGTGGATAGAGCATCGGCCTGCGGACTGAAAGGTCCCAGGTTCGATTCCGGTCGGGGGCACGTACCTTGGTTGCGGGCACATCCCCAGTGGGAGGTGTGCAGGAGGCAGCTGATCGATGTTTCTCTCTCATCGATGTTTCTAGCTCTCTATCCCTCTCTTCTCTCTTCCTCTCTGTAAAAAAAAATTAATAAAATATATTTAAAAAAAAACTAATAGACTTAATAAATGAATTCAGCAATGTAGCAGGATACAAAATTAACGCCAAGAAATTTATGGCATATCTATACACCATTAGTGAACTTAGAGAAAGAGAGACTAAAATAGCAATCCCATTTACCATCGCACCAAAAAAATTAAGATACCTCGGAATAAACTTAACTAAGGAGGTAAAAGACCTATATGCGGAAAATTGCAGGACAGTGAAAAAAGAGATAGAGGAAGACGTAAACAGATGGAAGAACATACCATGTTCATGGATTGGGAGAATCAACATCATTAAAATGTCCATACTACCCCAAGCAATCTATAGATTCAATATACTCCCCATTAAAATACCAACAGCATATTTCACAGACCTAGAAAGAACTCTCCAAAAATTCATCTGGAGTAAAAAAAGACCCCAAATAGCCACAGCAATCCTGAGAAAGAAGAATAAAGTAGGAGGGATCTCAATACCAGATATCAAGCTGTATTACAAAGCCACTGTTCTCAAAACAGCCTGGTACTGGCACAAGAACCGACATATAGATCAATGGAATAGAATAGAGAATCCAAATATCAACCCAAACCACTATGCCCAATTAATATTTGACAAAGGAGGCATGAACATACAATGGAGTCAAGACAGTCTCTTCAATAAATGGTGTTGGGAAAATTGGACAGATACATGAAAAAAAATGAAACTAGATCACCAACTTACACCATACACAAAAATAAACTCAAAATGGATACAGGACCTAAACATAAGACGGGAAACCATAAAAATTCTAGAGCAATCCACAGGCAGCAAAATCTCAGACAAATGCCGAAAGAACTTCTTCACTGATATTGCCCCTAGGGCAATGGAAGCCAAAGAGAAAATAAACAAATTGGACTACATCAAAATAAAAAGCTTTTTCACAGCAAAAGAAACCATCAACAAAACAACAAGAAACCCCACTGTATGGGAGAACATATTTGCAAATGTTATCACTGATAAAGTTTTAATCTCCAACATCTACAGGCAGTTTATACAACTTAATAAGAGGAAGATAAATGATCCAATAAAAAAAATGGGCAACAGACCTAAATAGAATCTTTTCAAATGAAGATAGAAGGAAGGCCAAGAGACACATGAAAACATGCTCAAAGTCACTAATTATCCAAGATATGCAAATCAAAACAACAATGCGATACCATCTCACACCTGTCAGAATGGCTATCATCAACAAATCAACAAACAACAAGTGTTGGCAAGAATGCAGAGAAAAAGGAACCCTCGTGCCCTGCTGGTGGGAATGCAGACTGGTGCAGCCACTGTGGAGAACAGTATGGAGTTTCCTCAAAAAACTGAAAATGGAACTCCCATTTGACCCAGTAATCCCACTCCTAGGAATATAGCCTAAGAAACTAGAAACACCAATCAGAAAGGATATATGCACCTCTATGTTCATAGCAGCACAATTTACAATAGCTAAGATTTGGAAACAGCCTAGATGCCCCTCAGCAGATGACTGGATCAGAAAACTATGGTACATCTACACAATGGAATACTATGCTGCCATAAAAAAGAAGGAATTCTTACCATTTGTATCAACCTGGATGGAATTGGAGAACACTATGCTAAGTGAAATAAGCAAGTCAATGAAAGAAAAATACCACATGATCTCACTCATTTGTGGATAATAAAAAACATTATAAACTGATGAACAAAAAGATAGATACAGAGGCAGTAAAGCATCAAACAGACTGTCAAATTACAGCGGGAAAGTTAGGGAGCGGGGGGGGGGAAATAAGAGATCAACCGAAGGACTTATATGCATGCATATAAGAATAACCAACGGATGCAAAACATTGGGGGGTGAGGGCATGTATGGGAGTGGGGTGGGGAGGGGCAATGGTAAGATATATACACATATAATACCTTAATAAAAAATCAAATAATATAAGATACCAAGGAATAAACTTAACCAAGGAGGTAAAAGATCTATACTTTAAAAATTATTGGACACTGAAAAAAGATATAAAGGTAGATATAAACAAGTGGAAGAATATCCTTATTCATGGATTGTAAGATTTAACATCATTAAAATGTCCATACTATCCAAAGCAATCTATAAATTAAATGCAATCCCTATTAAAATAATGGCATGTTTTACAAATCTAGAAAAAATATTCCAAAAATGTATCTGGAACCAAAAAAGACCCTGAGTGGCTGCAGCAAACTTGAGAAAGAATAATAAAGGTGGAGGGATCAAAACTCTAGATATCATACTATAGTAGAAAGCCATTGTCATCAATGTAGCCTGGTATTGGCACATTATCAAACATATAAATCAATGGAATGGAGAACAGAGACCGAAGAAATGGACTCATGCCATTATGGTCAATTAATATTTGACAAAGGAGGCAAGAGCATACAGCAGAGTAAAGACCATATCTTTAATACATGGTGTTGGAGAAATTGGACAAGTCCATGCAAAAATACACAACTAGACCACCAACTTATAACATAAACAAGAATAAATTCAAAGTGAAAAAAACTTAAATGTAAGTTGTGAAAACCATAAAAATCATAGAAGAAAACATAGGCAGTAAAATCTCAGACACCACAAGTAGAAGAATTTTATGTGTTATATCTCCTATGGCAAGAGAAACAAAGGAAAAAAATAAACAAATAAAACTACACCTATCTAAAATGCTTCTGCACCACAAAATAAATGATCATAAAAACGAAAAGGGAACCCACTACAATGAGAGAACATATCTGCCAATAATACATTTAATAAGGAGTTAATTTCCAAAATATATAAAGAACTCATACAACTCAACTAAAGAAGACAACCAATCCTATTAAAAAATGGGCAAAGATTTGAATAGACACTTATCCAAAGAGGACATATGGATGTCCAACAGACATATGAAAAAATGCTCACTGATACTAATGATCAGAGAGATGCAAATTGGAACTACAATGAGGTATCACCTCACACCCACCAGAATAGCTGCCATCAATAAACCAACAAACGACAAGTGCTGGTGAGAATGTGGAGCAAAGTGAGCCCTGGTGCACTGCTGGTGGCAATGCAGACTGGTGCAGCCACTGTGGAAAACAAAATGAAGTTTCCTAAAATAATTAAAAAATGGAACTGTTTTGTGATCCAGTGATTCGACTTCTGAGAATATATCCTAAGAATACTAATATATATCTGGAATAATCAATGCACCCTTATGTTTGTGCCAGTGTTAATTACAATAGCTAAGATTTGGAAACAGCCCAAGTGTCCATCAGTAGATGAGTGGATAAAAAAGCTGTGGTACATTTATATCAGAAAAAAAGGATCTCTTACCCTTTGAGATAGCATAGAGGGACCTGGGGAGTATTATGCTGAGCAAAATAAGCCAGACAGAGAAAGAGAGATATTACATGATCTTAGTTATATGTGGAATCTAATGAACAAAATAAACTGACAAAAAAAATAATTCCAGAGGTATGACTGCATGGAATAGACTGACAGATCTCAGAGGTGAAAGGGAAGAGATTAATCAAAGAACTTGCATGCATATATTCATAGCCCATAGACACCGTCAATAGTGTGGTAAAGGCCTAGGGTAGGGTAGGGTCTAGGAGAGGGGCAAAGAGAGGAAAATGGGCAACATCTATAATACTGTCACCAATATATATAAATAGATAGATAGATGGATAGATAAATAGTTTGCCTGAAAAAAGACACAATGAAATGAAAATATGTTCTATGTTCATGGATTGAAAAATCAACATAGTTAAAATGTCCATATTTCTCAAATCAATATACAGATTTAATGAAATCTCCCTCAAAATCCCAATGACAAAGTCAGAGAGAGATAAATATCACATGATCTCACTCATTTGTGGAATATAATGAACAATATAAACTGATGAACAAAAACAGAACCAGAGACATAGACACATCAAATAGATTGTGCAACCTATGAAAAAAGGAGACTCATGTAATACTTTAAACAATAAAGAATTAAAGATATTTTTCCATCCCTTCACTTTCAGTCTGTGTGAATCTCTTGTTCTGAGGTGGGTCTCTTATAGACAGCATATATATGGGTCATGTTTTTTGTGTTGTTTATTTTTGTTTGTTTGTTTTTCCATTTAGCCACTCAATGTATTTTGAGTGGAGCATCTAGTCAGTTTACATTTTTTAAATATATTTTATTGATATTTTACAGAGAGGAAAGGAGAGGGATAGAGAGCTAGAAACATCGATGAGAGAGAAACATCGATCAGCTGCCTCCTGCACACCTCCCACTGGGGATGTGCCCTCAACCAAAGCACACGCCCTTGACCGGAACCGAACCCAGGACCCTTCAGTCCGCAGGCTCACGCTCTATCCACTGAGCCAAACCGGTTTCGGCCTAGTCAGTTTACATTTAAAGTTATTATTGATAGGTACTTGTTTCTAGCCATTTTTATTTTTTGTGCCTGTGTTGCTTCTCCCATTTTTATTTATTCTTTTTACACCAGTCCCTTTAGCATTTCTTGCATTGCTGGCTTGGTAGTGATAAACTCCCTTAGCCTTTTTTTGTCTGTGAAGTTCCTTATTTTCCCTTTAATTTTGAATGATAGCCTTTCTGGATAGAGTATTCTTGTATTCCGTCCCTTGCTTTGCAACACTTTGTAAACTTCCTTCCATTCCTTTTTGGCCTGATGTGTTTCTGTTGAGAAATCATTTGATAATCTAATGGGAGATCCCTTGTATGTAACTTTCTGTATCTCTCTTGCAGCCTTTAATATTCTTTTTTGTCCTGAACATTTGCCATCATAATTATGACATCTTTGTGTGGGTCTTTTCAGGTTCATCTTGTTTGGGATTCTCTGTGCTTGTGTGATTTTTTTCTTCCCACATCAGGGAAGTTTTCTGACATTATTTATTCAAAAAGATTTTCTAATGCTTGTTCCTCTCCCTGCTGTTCTGGAACCCCTATTATTCCTATGTTGCTTCATTTTATGTTGTCCCAAAGCTCCCTTAGGCTCTCCTCCTGTCTTTTAATTTTTTTCTTCAATTGCAGTTCAGTTTGGGACTTTTCTGCTTCCCTGTCTTCTAATTCGTTAATTTGGTCCTCCACTTCTCCTAGTCTACTGTTGAAACTTTCCATGGTGTTTTTTATTGCAGCTATATCACTCTTTATTTCTTCTTGGTTCTTACATAAGTTGTTGATTTTTTCATCCATCTGGTTATGAACTGTATGACCCTTATTCTGAATTCTTTCTATGACATATTGCATACCTCCATTTCACTTAACTGCTTTTCTGGCAATACCTCCTTTTCTTTCCTTGGGGATTTTTGTGTTTACCCAATTTTGCTCTCACCAAAGGATCTAGGTGTCCAGTCATGCAGGGGCTGCTAGTCGGGTGGCATTGCCTCCTCAGTTGGTGGCAGCTCCTCTGGTGGGTGCTGCTCACAGCAGTGGTGGCTCCACTGGCTGGCAGGGGCAGGCTGCTCTCGCAGTTGCTGCTCCTTGGACGAGGGTGGGCTGCTCACAAGGCTGCTGTTCCTTGGATGCACCAAAAAAAATAAGATACCTAGGAATAAACTTAACTAAGGAGGCAAAAGACCTGTACTCAGAAAACTACAAGACACTGAAAAAAGAGATAGAGGAAGATGTAAACAGATGGAAGAACATACTGTGTTCATGGACTGGTAGAATCAACATCATTAAAATGTCCATAACACCCAAAGCAATCTATAGATTCAATGCACTCCCCATTAAAATACCAATGACATATTTCACAGACCTAGAACAAACTCTCCAAAAATTCATCTGGAATAAAAAAAGACCCTGAGTAGCTGCAACAATCCTGAGAAAGAAGAACAAAGTAGGAGGGAACTCAATACTAGATATCAAGGTGTATTACAAAGCCAATGTTCTCAAAACTGCTGGGTACTGGGACAAGAACAGACATATAGATCAATGGAATAGAATATAGAACCCAGAAATCGACCCAAACCACTATGCTCAATTAATATTTAACAAAGGAGGTATGAACATACAATGGAGTCAAGACAGTCTCTTCAATAAATGGTTTGGGGAAAATTAGACAGATATATGAGAAAAGAAAGAAAGAAAGAAAGGAAGGAAGGAAGAAAGAAAGAAAGAAAGGAAGAAAGAAAGGAAGAAACAAACAAACAAACTAGACCACCTACTTACACCACACACAAAAATAAACTCAAAATGGATAAAGGACTTAAACATAAGATGGGAAGCCATAAAAATATTAGAGGAATCCACAGGCAGCAAAATCTCAGACATATGCCAAAGAAATATCTTCACTGACACAGCAATGGAAACTAAATAGAAAATAAACAAAAAGGACTACATCAAAATAAAAAGCTTCTGTACAGCAAAAGAAACCATCAACAAAACAACAAGAAAGCCCCCCTGCATGGGAGAACATATTTGCCAATGTTATCACCGATAAGGGTTTAATCTCCAACATTTACAGGGAACTCATACAACTTAACAAAAGAAAGATAAACAATCCAATAAAAAAATGAGCAATGGACCTAAATAGATACTTTTTGAAAGAGAACATAAGGAAGGCAATGAAACATATGAAAACATGCTTAAAGTCACTAATCATCTGAGAGATGCAAATCAAAATGAAAATGCGGTACCATCTCACAGAATGGATCAACAAATCAACAAATCAACAAATGACAAGTGCTGTGGAGATGTGGAGAAAAAGGAACCGTTGTGCACTACTGGTGGGAGTGCAGATTGGTGCAGCCACTGTGGAGAACGGTATGGAGTTTCTTCAAAAAACTAAAAATGGAACTCCCATTTGACCCAGTAATCCCACTTCTAGGAATATATCCCAAGAAACTAGAAATATCAATCAGAAAGGATATATGCACCCCTATGTTCATAGCAGCACAATTTATCATATCTAAGATTTGGAAACAGCCTAAGTGCCCATCAGCAGATGAGTATATTAAAAAAATGTGGTACATCTACACAATGGAATACTACACTACAGTAAAAAAAGAAGTAATTTTTACCATTTGCAACAGTATGATTAGAACTAAAGAGCATTATGCTAAATGAAATAAGCCAGTCAGAGAAAGATAAATATCACATGATCTCACTCATTTGTGAAATATAATGAACAACATAAACTGATGAACAAAAACAGATCCAGAACAGAGAGGCATCGATCAGACCATCAAACCTCAGAAGGAAGTTAGGGGAGGGTGGAGGGAAAGGGGGAGAGATCAACCAAAGGACTTGTATGCATACATATAAGCCTAACCAACAACACAGAACCAGGTGGTTGATTGGTTGGGTGTGTTGGGGGGTGAATGAGAGGATAAGGACTCATATGTAATACCTTAATTAATAAAGAAAAAAATAAAAAGTTACATGACAGTAAAAAAAATGGAATTAAAAAATCCAAATGACACTTTTTAAAGAAATAAAACAAAAAATAATCAGATCTTTATGGAACCTCCAAAAGACCAAGCGATCCTAGCAGAAATGAACAAAGCCAAAGGTATCACACTCCCTGACTTCAGATTATACTACAAAGCAATGATAATCAAAACAGCATAGTATTGGCAAAATATCAATAATAATAATAAAATAGATACCCAGACCAATGGAACAGAATTGAGAACCCAGAAATATACCCACATGTATATGGGCAAATAATTTTTGACAAGTGGCCAAAATATACTACAGAGAAATGAAAGCCTCTTCAACAAATGGTGCTGGGGAAATTGTAAAGCCACATGCAAAAGAATGAAACTAAACTGCACTTTGTCCCCAGATACAAAAATCAACTCAAAAATTAAATCAAAGACCAAAATATAAGACCTGAAACAGTAAATTACAAAGAAGAAAACATTGGTACTAAACGTATGGACTGTGGTCTTAGAGGAGATTTTATGAATTTGACCCTAAAGTCGAGGGGAGTAAAAGCAAAAATAAATTAATGAAACTATACCAAATAAAAAGGCTATGCACAGCAAAAGAAACTGCCAACAACGCAAAAAGACAACCAACCAAATGGGAGAAGATATTTGAAAACAGCAGATTTGACAAGGGATTAATATCCAAAATATATAAGGAACTCATGCAACTTAATACGAAACACAAATAATCCAATTAAAAAATGAGTAGAGGACCTAAACAGATACCTCTTCCCAAAAGACATACAAATGGCCAACAAATATATGAAAATCTGCTCAACTTCACTAGGTATGAAGAAAAGTTTATTTCTAGGTGAAGTAGTTTTTGTTCAGAGAAGATTTTGTTCAATAAAAACCAACACTTTCATCCAGTGGCCTCACTCTGCCTCCCCTTTGACAGCTATATTTTCCATGTATCCATGCCTGTTTCTATTTTGTTTGTCAGCTTATTTTATTCATTAGATTCCACATATAAGTGAGGTCATATATGTATTTCACTAACTGTCTTATTTCACTTAGCAAAACAATCTTCAGGTCCATCCATGATGTCCCAAAAAGTAAGAGTCCCCTATTTTTTATGGCTGCATAATATTCCATTGTGTAAATGTACCACAGCATTTTTATTTACTCTTCTAGTAATGGTCACTTGGGTTGTTTCCAGATCTTGATTATTGTCAATTAAGCTGCTATGAACATTTGGGTACATATATTGAAAGAATGTGAAGGGACTAGCCAAAGAACATATATGCATAACCCATAGATATAGATAACATTGTGGTGATGGTCAGAGGGTAGAGGGGATGAGGGCAAAGGTAAGGTGGGAAAATGGGAGACAGTGGGGACATCTTTAATGATGTCAACAATAAAAATAAAGTAACATAAATACATAAATGAATGAATAAATACAAGTAAAATATGTTTAAAGGGAGAAAATATTTTTATTATTTTTTTATTGATTTCAGAGAGGAAGGGAGAGGGGAAAGACAGATAGAAACAGCAAAAATGAGAGAGAATCATTGATTGGCTGCCTCCTGCATTCCCCCTACTAGGGATCGAGCCTGCAACCTGGGCAACCCTTCAGTCTGCAGGCCAACACTCTTATCTACTGAGCCAAACCAGCTAGGGCAACATTTTCAATTTAAGTGTTTGTAACATATATTTTTATAAATGCTATAATTTCTTCTTTTTTAGAAAAGTTGTTACAAATTAATTTGCTTTTAAAAATAATTGCTACTAAAAGAAAGGCATAAATTCAATAGACCTAAGTTGTACTCTTACATAAAGTAATAACTAACAATCCAAAGAGTAAGTTTTATATCCTCATCTTCATCCCACCCTCCAGAGTTTCATAATCAAGGCATTTCAATAACCCAATATGAATATGGAATCATTAAGTAATTGAGAATACATTACATGGGCAAAAGTAGGGATACAATTGTTAGCATGAAAAAAATAGTAATACAAGAATAAATAATAATATAAGAATAAACTGTGTGTTTTGCTTATTCATAACTATAAACCTACTTTTGCCTAGTCCTACATACAATGTGGTAGACAGAACAGTAGGCTATAAACTTAGAGCTATAATTTTCAACTTAGGTTAGCCATAATTCAGTGAATAAACATAGATTATTCATTGAAAATCCTTGTGCCTCAATTTCCACATTTTAATAGAATCCTATATAATAAAAGGCTTATATGCAAATGGACCTTACAGTGGACGACTGGTCGCTATGATGTACACTGACCACCAAGGGGCAGACTCTCAATGCAGGAGCTCCCCCGGTGGTCAGTGCACTCCCACAGGGGAAGTGCTGCTCAGCCAGAAGCTGGGCTCAAGGCTGGTGAGCACAGCGGCCGTGGTAGGAGCCTCTCTAGCCTCTGCAGCAGCGCTAAGGATGTCCGACTGCCTAGGCCATCAGTCGGACATCCCCCAGGGTCTCCCGGACTGCCAGAGGGTGCAGGCTGGGCTGAGGGACCCCCCCGAGTGCACAAATTTCATGCCCCAGGCCTCTAGTTAATTATAAAACAGTTCATTCTCTACAGAAATGATGTGACAACCATCAAGATTATGAGCTCACATATGGATTATAGCCACTATGGAGATGAACACTTTAGAACCACCTAAGGCACTTTTTAAAATGCAGAATCCCAGTTTCTAGCCCCAGAGATTATTTGTATTCAGTACTTGGGAAGCAAGGGGAGTAGCAAGACATGATCTGCAAATGTGAATTTTCTCTAAATACCCAGATGACTGTGAAGCAGGTTAACTAAGAGCCTCATCTTGATTAAATGCTCTAATATAATCTATACATGTACCAAATCATTTCCTCCTCCAGCCTTACACATCACTCAATAAGACAGATGTCGCAGGCAGGTAAAATGGTATCAATACAGTGGGGTCCTGGGAGAGAAGGGGAAGGGTGGCATGGACAGTGGGAAGTCGGAGTTATTGTGGCTACACTTATAAGAGAACAAAATACATAACTTCTCTGACATTATTCTTCAAATATATATTTCATGTAGCCAAAATATTTTGTTTTCAGTTTATCATAGAATATAGTTTTCAGTGTAAAGTATGCTTAATAATAAAGAGTTAAGTTGTAATTAAAAAAAATTAAAAAACAACTCTTAGGACTTAGATAATCTAGAATTCATACTGAAACTGTTACAACATATGAACCTGTTTTTGTTTTGTTTTTTGTTTTTTTGTACCAAGTTACTTTAAATAAGTTTACAGCCCAAGGCAATTAATGTGTTTGAGATTCAATTAGAGGCCTGGTGCATGAAATTTATGCACTTGGGGGTAGTGAGGGGTCTCTCAGCCTGTCCTGCATCCTCTCAGAGTCTGGGAGCCCTGTGATTGATCACCCCCACAGAGGGAGGAGGCCCGCCCACCCATCACAGCCTGCTGGTCGGTGGCCTGGGCCTCCCTCTGTGGGGCAATCATGCTGAGCCTCTGACCAATTTCATCACACCTGCCTTGGCTGGCCTGGCACCAGTGGGTGTCATAGTGTGGTCATCTGGACCGTCATTCTGCTGTTCGGCCATTCGGTCAATTTGCATATTATGCTTTTATTATTATAGATATTTAAAGAAATTATGATACAAGTGATATGTGTAGAAACTTGTGGCAAAAATTAAAATCTAGAAACAAATGAATTTTAGATAATTTATTGACATTGGATTTTATACACTCTAATAAAAAGTTATGCTCACTAAAGAAAATTATAGATGTAATTTACTTACAGGATATTTTTCCTTACATGATATTCTTCTACTATCCCCCCTTTTTTGATTTAAATATTAGGAGGCTTTTGGAAATCTTATAATGTAGTCTTGATAGCTTTTACATTTTAATTTTTTGCACTAAAATATGACTGCGTTAGGTTCATTACATGTTACACAATTTTACCATGAGGTGAACTACCAATAAAAATTTTAGTTAACACTTTAGGAACAGCTTTTTGTCCAGTACCATTAATTTTTCTAGAATATTCGCTTATTTCACTTAGCCAATTTAAATTAGTCTGAGAACTTGACTACTATTTTACTGTCAAATTTAATACTCTACAAAAATCTTATTTTACCCTGTAAATATTAGTGGAAAGGATTATTTGCCTTCTTGAGTAGGCGCTGAGCATTCCTGGTGCTAGGCTGAATTTAGATATCAAAAACCCACTTCCCCACACCATGGGTACAAGACAAATTAACTTTCATTTGTAATGCTAACAGCAAGACACCCATGAAAAACACACATGGTGTCAAAACAAGCCAAAGGAAAATCATTTGGGCAAAAAATGAAAAAGGGTCCCAAGTCAAATTTATAGAAAAGATTCCTTTATTAACTTTTGGTCGAGAATATGTTTGTATATTTTCTGAAAACAACTCCAAGACCATGTGGATTCCTGCAACAGAGAGGAATTGACAGGACTTCTCCAGCCATGAAGACAGAAGAGAAACAGTCCAGAGATGGAAGACACTGACGACACCTTGCCATACTAGCAGTCAGCAGCTGTGTGTCGCTGCAGGTTGCCCAGGACCAAACCAGAGAGGGTCACACCTGCATTACCACCATTTGTCCACCATCCAGAACTGAAATATCATTGCTGACATGTACACATAAGGAACTGTTTGACATTGAAATTGGGACTCAAAAGAACTGTTGGCCCAGAAAGAAACTCACTACAGACTGATTCATTTGCCTCTCAGCATTACCATTATTGCTTGTCTCATTTTCGGTTCTTATAAGTGTATTTCTAGTATCACATGATCTCGCTCAGCTAGGGGAAATGATGAGCAACATAAACTGATGAACAAAAAGAGACCCAGAGACAGGGAAGCATCGATCAGACTGTCAAACCTCAGAGGGAAGGTAGGAGAGGGTGGGGGTAAGGGGAAGAGAGCAACCAAAGGACTTGTATGCATGTATATAAGCCTAACCAGTGGTCATGGACAACAGGGGGTAGGGGCATGTGTGGGGAGGGGTTTGGGATGGGAATGGGGGGATGAGGACAAATATGTGATACCTTAATCAATAAAGAAATAAAAAAAGAAAATTATAGTTATTAAATTTTTATGATAGTATACTTTAAATTTGGGCATTTTTGAAAAGTTTTATCATAGTTTAACCTAAGTTATTAATAACCAAAACCTATCACTTCACACATCACTCCTAGAAATAAGGTGATAAAAAAAAATGGTATAGTGAAGTTTGGACATGTAATGTCTCAAAGAAAGCCTCCTATCACATGGCTTGCACTTTGTCTTTGCAGTATTATAGTTGGCACGTTCATCAGGAAATTAGCAGAATATACAGAAAACCTAAAAGAAGAACTCAAGGGCAAAAGTTGTTTAAAATTTATCAGAAGAATGGAAATAAAGAGGAACGACATATTACAACCATCTGTAATACTCTTCTACATCATCCCAATGAATTATTTGAATTGCAATGAAGTCCAATAGTAAGAAAGTAATTCTCTGTTTTGCTATAAAAATTGGACTAGAAATAAACTTATTTTAAATGTATAAAGTCAGGGACCAAAGGCCTGTACATATAATTTACTTAAAAGTAAAAAAAATAGATTGGTATGAGATCCAATGAGAATGCTTAAAAGTTCATACAAACCCAGACTTGGGGAAAGTTTGGGAAGGAGATGCCTCCCCTTCCTTTCATCTCTGCATCCACAAACACGAGCAGGAGAATGTGACAATAGAGAGCCTGGCTCACCTCTGCAACCTAAGGATGTGTGATATTAAGATAGCACTACCTTCAAGGAAAGGATAGATAGGACTGAAACTTGTTTTTTTGAAGGCAGACAGTAACTGGACAATACTCTGTATCCTAAGAGTTTGCTGCAGTTTGGAATGAATAGAAGAGCCTGGGTTGTCAGGAGAATGCACCACTTGGATTCAGTGAATGACAGAACCACAGCAGTGGTGGACTCTGGGGAGGGGGTGCCCCAGCTGAAAGGTGCTACCCTGAGGAGAAGAAAGCAGCACTTGGCCCAATGCCAGTCATATTTGAGGGATTGTAACTTGGAGACCCATGGAATGGGTGACTACACCTAAAAGCAGTATCAAGAAAGGAGCTAGAAAAATGTGTGGAAAATAATTCAATCAAGCCAAGGTCTGCCAGTCATATCATAAAGGGCCTCCTATGGCATCATTGGAGGCACGACAGCATTGAGACAGGTGTTAGCACAGAGAGGAAGCTACCAAATCAACTTGTTGGAAGGGTGGGAAAATGGCAGGAGCGTCTACATGAAGAGAATTAGTTATTCCCTGACACTGAACATCACAGCAGCAAGAAAGCACAGGAGCCTCATGAGATTTTTGCTGCCTGGAAAGTCTCATGAACTTCCTCCTGCTTAATTCCCTGTGTCACTGGCCCTATTCACAAGCCTGGGCTGCTGAATCAGCCCTCCAACTACAGATTCAAAAGGAGACATCAAAATGTAAACTTGGCCTTCACCACCGATTGTCTGTGTCCATAGGCGGCCTGGGAGAGGTCACTAGGGGGAAAAGGGAACAATAAAGATTTAACTTAATTAATTAATTAAAATGTAAACATGGGGTCTCAAAGACCATTATCCTTACTGTGTTTTAGAAACAGATGCTAATTCTTAGTTATCTCATTACAAAAGGATGAATAAAGATGAAGAAAAAAGTAATATTAAACCCAATGAAATCTATTATGTCAAAATAACAATACAAGGCAGAAGTACATATTTTTCAAGATTCCCTGTAGGAAAGAGAATTAACCTTTATCTTAGTCAATTTATGGAGCATGAATTCTATAAAATAAGAGATGATAATGTTACAGAAAACCGAAGAAGAACAAAGCAATACTTAGAGAGATGGAGTTATATTTATTACGCACGGGTCCAGAGGAAAATGTCTCTCAAATTCTGGGCCCCAACATGCAGGAATTTTTTCTATTTATATGTTTTTACCTTCTTTGTCTCCCAAATATGGGGTGTTTCCGGCCCCTTTTGCAAGTTCTTAAAGAGCCCGTATGTGCTGGGGCCTTGAGACCTCAACCAGAGGCCTGGCCTGGTGCCAGCACTGATAACCTTGTCTGGGGAAGGTTTAATGGCCTCTCTGAAGTGGGAGTAGTCTTAGCAAGCAAGAATTTACAGAAGCCAAATAGCAGGGTTCAAATTTCAAACAGCAGTATTTATATAAGATGGATGCTTCATTCTCCACTAGTTTTATGTACATGAGTCAAATCATTGACTCTTAGTCATTGTAGTTATATTTACCCCTGAGGACTATAATCTTAATTTTCTGCCTAATAAAGTTAGTGGGCCTGCTTATAAGATAAGGGCCCGGAATGAGGGCCAGGAGTAATCTTTAGAGAGTCCGAAGAGTCCTGGACTCTCAATTTTTCCTGGGCTGTCTTAAGCCAGGTGTGATGAAGCCAAGTTGGGATTCCATTGACCTTGACTGCCGTGGAGGTGGTCCTTTCCAGGTAGGAGTCAGTCCTTGGGTGGCAAATTTCTTTACCCAAACAGAGTCATTAGGGTGGAAGGGATGAACCAGATCAGAAGTTGGTACAGGCAGAGCATCTCAGATGTGCTTCTGGATTGCTTCCTGGGTAGACTGTAAAGCCTGTAAGAACTTGAATAAAGACTGGTTATGGATTTTAGCTTTTTCTAGATTGGGTAGGTCAGGATCTGGAAGAGTAACTAGAATCTGTAGAGGCCCCACTGGTTTTAGGGCAGCCTCCCAGGCAGCTTCATCTGTGTCCCGGTTCCCTCTTGTTTCTGTGGAGAACCCTTGCCTTGTTGTAAATGCATACCTGCTATCAGTATAAATTGTTACTGATTTTTCTTTCATCTACCAGACACTGGGTGACTCAAGTGTTTGACATCCAGTGCTCTAGTGTGTTCTGGAGTAAAACCTAGACCTCATGTGGGGCAGTTAGGAATAGTTACTGCCCTAGGGTTAACTTACTTGCTTTTTTAATAAGCATAGCTGTGGCTGCTACCGCCCAGAGGCAAGTAGGTCACCCTAATGCAAAGGGGTCAAGTCTTTTGGAAAAATAGGCTACCAGCCTTTTCTAGGGGCTGAGACTTTGGTGAGTACCTCTTTGCCTATGCCCCTTGTCTCACATACGTAGAGGTGGAAAGACTTAGTTACATCCTGTAGCACTAGTTGGCCCATTGTCCCTGCTCTGCTCATGTCTGTCTAACTGCCTAATATATTACCTCAAGGGTTCTGGCTCTGAATTCTTTTAGGGAAAATGGACATTGAATTTCTTCTGTAGCTGCTTCGTGCTGAGGAGGGACGGAGTTTTCTCTCAGAGCCAAGAGATCCTTACTGTCTGTCACAAGGACGATGAGGCTTGGGCCCAGAGGAGGTGGGCTTGTGACCTGGCGAGACAAACTATAACAAATGGTCCAGTGGAAGGGAAAGAAAACATTTCAGTTTTAATGACCTCTATTGAAATAGAATTTTTCTCCTCAAAATTACCTCTATATTTATCAAAAGATCCAGATAAAGACTAATTTACCTATTGTATTTAATTTGGCCTGATTGTTTGCATAAACACAACAAGAATGGTAACTGACTACCTTTGCTGGAATTTCATGATTGAATCTTATTGTGCCCCATAGGGCCAGGAAGCCAAGCCATCCAGCTGCGGTCAGGCCTGCCTGTAGTATCTGCTGAGTTAGGTGAATTCCTCACCTGCAGCGACTCCACCTGGGCCCACGCCCTAGGTTTTAAGGCCCATCTCAGTAGCCCTCCTACTCGTCACGGCCTAGAGTGTGTGCGGTTCCGCAGGGACGCAGACTCGTCCTTATTGCTCCCCTTCTACTCTGACCAACCACCAGTGATGGTAGGGCATGGGCCTGACGCTCCAGCGCCAGCCATTTTCAGGGCTCCCAAGCAGGATACCAGGCTTTTCCTTGGCACTCTTATTGGCTTTAAGTCTTCAGAGTTCAGACAGGGCTCTTTAAAACATGACACTCCAGTCAAAGTTTCTGGTCAATAAAACCACTATTAGAAACCGGTTTTATTGAATTTATGCAGAGAAATGTATTGCCATGATTTATTAAGCATTGCCAAATTTCAGAGGAGTTATATAAGGAGAAAAATACACTGACCTGCTTTAAGATCTTCTGATTTTCCTTGTTAGTCCTTTCTATGGATTCTTCAGAGTAATATAACTATCTTCAAATAACAAGGAGAAATACAAAATGTGTCTATATTCAAGTAGACAATTATATCTGTCCTTGTAGTAGGGTTCCCCCTACATAACTTGTCCTTAAAATTTCATATGGTCTCTGGGAGGGGTGACATGCCCTCTGAGAAAGGACTAAGGGAGCTTTATTGCTTTACAGGGTCTCATATGTCACAGGACCTCACGGGGTCTGTAATTCCTGTAACAAAGGGCTGGTACTCACTACTTCCCTCTGTTCCAAACAGGCCTTCCCCAGTTTCCTAAAGTTGAGGTTTGTGCCACCCGTGACATGGGCATGGTCACACAGGCCTGCAAGACAGTAACATTGGCACTGTGGCCACCTTAGGTAGCCAAATCTTCTGTTACCATATATGACATATGGTAGGGTTATACAAATATCTTAGGGAGGTGACTAAAGTTTATTCTTGACCTTCCTGCACAAAGCAAAATTGTCCTTGTCTTTCTGGAGTCATGTCCATGAAGTCGCAGTTATCATCTAAATCTATTATACAGCTTTCTGCAGGTCACTGTCAGGGCTGTGCATGGTGGCCAGTTCTCCTTTCTAGCCACAAACACAGCCTGTCTAATTTCCCTAAATTTTATTCTGGCACGGGAGAAAGTTGTTTTGCTGTAAACAGGCAGCTTAACCCCTACATAACTGGGCTTGGACATCTGCCTAGAAAGCCGTAATTTATAAGTTTAACATGTGGCCTTAGGTCCTTCTAACCCAACAGGGTTTCTGCCATCCCTCAGTCAGACTCCTCCTCTCTTGGAGAATCTCAAAGTCCTGAAGGCTCCACGGTCCAGGGAGAATGCCTTTCTTTTGCTCTTTGACTTTAAGCTGCCAGGCCAAAACACCCAGAGTTGCAGTTAGAAACATCTTTGCATATTGCAAAATGCTTCTGTGGCAGTGGCTTGGGTATTAGGCCCCTTGTCTTCCCGCCAGTCCCCTTTGTGGCAGAGCATAGACCAGGCCTCTCCCAAGGGAGTGCACTGGAAAGGGATCTCAGCCCCTCCTCTTCCAGCAGCAACAGGTACTGAACCCTTTCAGTACATTTGCAAACAGGGAGCTTTCACTAGCTCTATCTGCTGCTTTTACAGATCCCAGGCCTGCTGCTCTATTCCTGGGGCTGCAGAAAGGCTAGTAGCAATCACTGGCTTCTGGTTTAACTGCTGCAGCCAACAAGCCAAAGGCCTAAGTCTTGTATTGCTTGTTGTAAAACACTCATGACTCACTGGGTAGCAGCAGGGCAGCTCTAGTGTCAGGTAAATGTCTGCTGTCCCCCGCTTCTCTCGCTGCTGCTGAGGCTTCTTCCAGGGCCACTGCAGGCAGCTCAGGCATCCAGTCCCCCTCACGCCCTTCTTTCATCTGGCTCTTGGGGGATGAGTCTGCTTAGCAACCAGTTTTAAATCACCAGGGCAGCTAGATTAATTATGCTTGCCGAAAACTTGCGACCTTGAATCTAGTGAAGTTCTGATAAGACATCTGGATCATAGCCCTATGCCAGCAGAACGGTCTGCAGCCAGTAAAATCAACAAAAACCTATCTCTCCCTGCTTCATAATTAACTGCCGACTACCCCCACTCCTCTGTCCTGTCCCCAGTCCAGTTGCTTGTCTCTCTTCCCGATTGTGAGTCAGTGGAAGACAATTCCTACAGAGGGGAGAAATAGAAACAGTGGGAGTTTCAGAGAAAACTACAGACTACCGCTGTAGTAGTCCTCCCTTTCGAAGGCTGAGGTCCAACCTGTGGAGAAAAATGACTCTTAGTCAGCCTGGAAAGATAGGCAGGAGGAAGATAAGGGTGTGTAGGGAGATTTCATGAGAACTGAAAGCCTGGAAGGCCTCCTGAAAGAAAAGATCTTTATTCCAGTTACAGATGCTATTAGAATCGGGGGTCCATAGATAGTTAATAATAACTTCAGCCTTTGTCCTCACGTTGGATTATGATGTCACAGGCAGGGACAGGGCCTATAAATCTCTCCACCCTTCGGAGCTGTAAGCCCTGCCCCTGGAAGTCTCCCATCAGCAAAAGAGATAAGAAAGCCATAAATAAAAGTTTTTTGTTCTTTGAAAAGTCATAAATTTATACCTTTAAATTAACCCTAGGACTTTAAAATTTCAATTTAATACAGCAAATTCACAAATCAGAGCAACCTTACTTATACAAAATTAGAGAGAAATTTTTATTAGCTAAGTGGGCTGATTCCCTCCCACTGTAATAGAGAGCAAACATCTCTGAGAAAAATAACTCAGCAGCGCTGCTTAAGATGTTTGTAGACCATTACAGGTTCAGCCTTTAATAAATAAAACATTTTAGCCAGATGAATCAACAGAAATGCAGAATAAATCAAAGTAGCTTTCGCTTCACACAGACCAGTTAATGAGCAGATAATTATGCCAAGACAGACAAACATCCATACTCACACTCTCTCAGTAGACTAGCCCAAACAGGAGCTGAGCAGATAAACAAAACAATGCCCAACTCCCCAGATGGGCATTGGGGCACTCGCGGCACCCATGCCCCAGAACAGAATTCTCAACCAACGTCTTGGTGAGAACCTACCGGAGGAGTTAAGACTGCGTCCAGTCCCCTTTCTCAGTAGCAAATTGGTTAGTCCCACACAAACAAAGAGCAGAGTGAACTCACAAGTCCTTAATTGAATCTGAATTCATTCACCTCCAGAGTCCCACATTTATATACTAGCTAGTACGAGTTTTTGACTTCTACCAGATATTTACCCAGAGTTTCAACAGTCACCTGATTCCTGACTCTTGATTAATTTGCCTGAAAAAGCCGTATAGCTTCCGGGGAGGTGATCAAGCTCCCCCTTCCACTCACTTGGAGTGGGCTGAACTGATGGGGCCCCTACCTTACCGATTCTGTTGACAGGTCCAGACGTGTCCGTCCACTCTCTCCAGATGCCGGCTGGTTCCTGGGCTGAGGTCCGGGAGCGCCCGGAGTCCCCCGGTTAAATTCTGCTAAATCAGCAGAGTGGCACCTCCCGGAGGCCCATCTGGCTCCCCAGGCCCCAAACCCGGCCCATTCACTGGAGGCCAAAAGGCCAAGCACAGTTGTTCTCGGTCAGGGAACCAATAATGTTACAGAAAACCGAAGAAGAACAAAACAATACTTAGAGAGATGGAGTTACATTTATTATGTGTGGGTCCAGAGGAAAATGTCTCTCAAATTCTGGGCCCCAACATGCAGGAATTTTTTCTATTTATATGTTTTTACCTTCTTTGTCTCCCAAATATGGGGTGTTTCTGGCCCCTTTTGCAAGTTCTTAAAGAGCCCGTATGTGCTGGGGCCTTGAGACCTCAACCAGAGGTCTGGCCTGGTGCCAGCACTGATAACCTTGTCTGGGGAAGATTTAATGGCCTCTCTGAAGTGGGAGTAGTCTTAGCAAGCAAGAATTTACAGAAGCCAAACAGCAGGGTTCAAATTTCAAACAGCAGTATTTATATAAGATGGATGCTTCAGTATAGGGTAATAGTGTGAGATTAAAATGTAATTGAAAGGCAAGAAGAAATTTAAAATGAAAAGCTAGATAATATAAAGAATGAATTCTATAAAATCATATATGCATAAACATAAGTATAAACAATACACATTAAAGGTAAGAAAAATGATAAATCAAATAGCAAATTAGTGGCCTAATGGACAGTCTGTGTGTGTGTGTGTGTGTGTGTGTGTGTGTTGCCTAGCCCAAAAGACCCTTTATATTGGAGAATATTTCAAAATGAGAAAGAAGCAAAGTCCATATTTCTCGCTTTGTTCACCCTGTGGCCAAAGGTTGGCTAAGTAGATAGCATAGCTGAGGAATTTGAATGAAAGGTGTTTCAGAAAAGTCAGGGAATATTGAAGTGCTCTCTAATAAATCAAGCACTCATCAGTGTGGCAGGGAGGGTTCTTAAGAGCAGAGGCCCAGAGGACACTGAGTGTCTGAGTGGGGGTGTCTGTGTGGGGTCTGAGGTAGACCGTTTCTGGTGACACCCTTGTCTATGCCTTTCCACAGCTGCTCCTGCAAACTCTTCGAGTCTAGTCCTGCAGTTCATTCACTGCTTCAGAAAGATATTTGAATATCTAAATATGCTTTCTCTAAGTGCCTTTTCTATTAAAACCTGTGAAAGTTCATTTCTGTTGTCTAAAAATGAGAACTTAAACCAATTCATGTGATTTGGGGGATGAACTTCCTCAGAAAGTCATGAAAATGTACAAAGATGAAATGATGTTGGAAATAAAGATGATGCAATGAATATCAAATATTTTTGAAGAGACAAGAAAAGCCAAAAGAGGAGCAAGCAACAATATGCTGAGTCCTATGGGAAATATAAAATAGGTTGAAGGCAATTCAGATTCATTGTCCTAAGTTCCCTTAAATTAGAGAGGAGGCAGAGGCTGCATATAATTATTGCAAATGCTTTCATAGCTTAATGACATTTTAACTATTTTAAATTATGTGATAACACAAAGGACTCTTTCTAAGTTAATAAAGTAATGAGCTTGCAAGTACCAGAGCACTGGTTTGTAAGCAGGTGGTTCTAGCACAAAGCTGTGAGCTGTGCTTCTCATTTCTAGCTAGCGCTCGCTTCTATAATCTCCTGACCATATGCAGCGGTCTCTCCCTTCTCCCCAGCTCGCGGGTTTTATCTTCATTAACAAGATATGACAGTCACAAAAGACACCTTTATTCAAATTGCTTCATTGGAGGCATTACTGGGTGAAACAAGGCTAGGAAGAATATGGAGCCATACACCAGATTGGACATTAACACTATCCAGCTCTAGGTAATGTGAAGTGTACAGAAATAATTATTTTTCTCTTCTCCACTTGAAATGCATTTAATTAGATGCTTTGACTGCTTTCCTTGCTCTTATTATTGGATAATAATGTTAATGTTATTGAATTATTATAATTATATAGTGCAGAGATATATATTTTATTTTTAAACTCCTGGCACTGGAAGTATTTATTTTTCAAGATTCACCATAAGGAAGAGAAGTAAACTTTAGCATATTAATTCATTGTGCCTGTTCTATATTTTATAATATACCTACCCTGTATTACAATAAATTGTAAGAAGTATAAACATTATGTAAATATTACATAAGTGGGAAAACATACATCTGTAATACTATCAACAATAAAAATATATATTTAAAAAATAAATACTTCATATAAGTTCCAGTCAATTTTGTCACAAATTAGTTCAAGTAGGGTGAGCTTCTATGTTAAATAAAAAAAGAAGAAATTGTTTTCTAAGCTTTATGAATTTTAGAATTTTATGGAAATGACTGTAGGTCTGTGTTACCTTTGGATAATGCTTTCATATTAATGAATGTACACTTACACTTTATTTTATGCAGCAACTGTGTTACTAAGAAGTAGCACATATGTCAAAATCTGTTTTTTATGCATTAAAACGTGGACTCTTCCCACTTGCATTCAGCACCATCCAACCAGACCCCAAGTTGTACAGATGCTCCCTCTGGTGGTTTTCAAAACTTCCATTGCTTTGTTTGGAGAGTGTTCTAAAATGCAGATCTATGTATGGAGTTACTCTGTTTAAAGTATGTTGGTAGCTCCCCATACATACCAGTAGAGGGGCCCGGTACCTCGCCCAGAGCACAAGACCCTCGCCTTCATGTATGATCCTCTCCTGCTGCTGGACCGTGACCGGACCCCACCCCTTCTAATTTCCCTGTGATGTCTCTCCACAACCTTGGCTTTCTCTCTTGATTCCATGGTACTGCTTCTTCCATCCATTCCTACTCATAGTTGTAGAGACATCTTCTCACCCTCATTTGCATGCCCTACATCTGTGTTTCCCTAAGATCTTGGAAATAAATATATCAAAAACAATTAAACAATGTTATAATTTTATTTTTGCTCTTTCTCACCCACCACCATTTTATTCATATTAATATGCATGTACATATTTTAATTAATCTTTATTGTTGAAAGTATTACAGACCCCCTATTTTTCCCCATTGACCCCCTCCACTCTGCACCACCCCAAGGCCTTCACCAAACTATTGTCTGTGTCCATGGGTTATGCATATGAGTTCTTTGGTTAATCTCTTCCCACCCCCACCTCACCATTTCAATCCCACCTGCCTTCTGAGATTTGTTTGTCTGTTCCATGCTTCTATGTCTCTGGATCCATTTATTTTGTTCATTAGATTCCACTTAGGAGTGAGATCATTTGGTATTTGTCTTTCTCTGAATGGCTTATTTCACTTAGCATGATACTCTCCAGGTCCCTCCATGCTATATGCATGCATATTAATGAGTTATTAATGCCTGAAACTGTTCTATAAGCTTTTTCATTTAACCGATGAGATAGTTTACTATTATTAGCTTTCCTATCCCATTGTGCAGGTGAAAAAAAAATATTTGAGACTCAGACAACTTACAACCCAGGGTATGTGGGAACAGGATATAAAGGAATCTTCCCTATTTATGTGATCTCTAGAAAGATATTTTATGTATAAATATCCTTAGTGTTTTCAATTTTTATTTTCTTTTCTGGAATCAATGTCTGTGTCAGCTAGTCAAGAGGCAGAAATCACAAGATTTATTTCAACAAGAAGCAATATTATATAACAAATTATTAATCAGATATAAAGCTATTCATTAGAGAACTAAAAAGGCTAAAAAGAGAGCAAGACTAAGATATTTTAGACATAGTCACTTCAGGAATCAACTCATCCTTAGAGCTGAAGGATCAAAGGAAAGAGGTTGAAATTAAATTTCAGAGTTTCAAGGAGGGGTTCCATAACTGTGAGGCTGAGGAGTTGCTGGGCTGGTGTTTGTGTCTCTGAGGGACATGCCCCCAGGATACATGTGAAAGTGCTGGACAAACATGGAACTGGACTCAGCTGTTGGACGGGGAGAAACGCCCCTGCAGCTGTGGTGAAGAAGCATTGCTGGGGAGCTGAGAGGAAAGAGCACATCTCTGCTCTCTACTTCTGCCTGACAGCTTCCCTTTAGAGCCACTATTGGCAAAGACCAACAGGAGCCAGCTGGCAAAGAGAGATGTGACTTGCACAGTGCCAGTATCAGTGTCACAAAGCAGATGATAGAAAGGTGGGTTTGGAGCTGAGAAATAATTGCATAATAACTGGCACAAAGAGGGACTTATATATATGCAAGGCATGCATACTCCCCAGTGACCACCTCAAAGATGGAAAAAAAGAATTAGTATCATAACCCAGAAGGCAAGCCCAAAGGCATTTGGAGAAACCTGGACAGCATAGTTATTCCCAGGAAGGAGAGCCAGCATCCGCACAAGGAACCTCCCCCATTGCCACAGCAGGGGCTCTTCAAGGCACCTGTCAGCAGGAATGTATCTCCACTGGGGACACATGGTACTTACGTTTCCTGGTCTCTCCTTTTCTGAATGAGAATGTTTATTGCAGTTAGCTTGGTGTTTTTTTCTGTCATTACAGGGTGGGTAAGGTGACTATCAGGACTACAAACTGCCACAGCAGACGGGAAGAAGACTGCACACCACCCAGGGCCTGCTCTCTGAGGTAGCTTTTGTGACGAGACTGGACTATAGGTTGTCTCCTTGGATAGGGCTGAATATGAACTCTGTGTGAGAAGGGTGTTCACTGATATTTAGTGTCAGAGGGACAGAATATGAATGGGGCAGAGATGGTAGATGTCCATCAACACGTGTAATCTCTCTTCCATTATGAACATGTATAAAGGTGTACTTGAAAGAGACTGCCCATGCAGACGTCACATTTATCAGCTTTCCTCTCTAATTTCTAGGTGTTTACCTGGGACTAATTTTGTCAGTAAAATGATGACAAATACAATGTGTGTTACTCTAGGCCAGGGCATTTAAAATAGCACATAAATGTCCTCCATATCCTCTTTTTCTCCTTCTGCTAACTAGATGGGAAAGCTGCAGGACTCTGGTGGATGGTATTGTTACATGATGGAGGAGCTTAGGTTCCTTAATTACCTCAGGCCTGGAACACCAGGATGGCTGTTATGTATGCAGGAAACAACCTTCTCTTTAGTTAAGCTACTGATAGTGCTTTATGTGTT
Organism: Plecotus auritus; assembly: GCF_963455305.1. Lineage (NCBI taxonomy): Eukaryota > Metazoa > Chordata > Mammalia > Chiroptera > Vespertilionidae > Plecotus > Plecotus auritus. Next base: position 95,932,909 of record NC_137776.1, read on the forward strand.
ATTATAGCTGACGTGTTACCCTAACTAATTTAGAAACCCATGGCATGTGCCCTCTAGCTTCATTCCCAAAGGAATGATGAAAGTGATGCCTTGGTAAACTAAGGAGCCAAAAACAATCTGTTCAGCAAAAAGGGAAGATTTGCTAGAGATTTTTCCATTCAGAGAAGACAAACAATATAAGCAAATAAATCATAGGATCTGTAAAAGTCATTTTAAAAAGTAAAGAAAATTAATGTGTATTTTTAGAGAACCTTAACAGTTTGGGACAATTCAAGCTCTGGGAAAAATATAATCTTAGGCATTAACTATTACTCTTTATTAAATTAATAAAAGTGCTAACACTATGAACTAATAGATAAATTTACCATTTGTCAGAGTACTTACTCCTGAGTTCTGCTCATCCTGCTCACTGCACCACTTGTTGGAGTAAGTTCCTCCTTCATCCTGCTTGACTGTGCCAACTGCAGGGCCATAGTTCCCCTGCCAGGAACCAGACCTTTATGGATGCCGGGTATTAAATGGAGAAAATATGAGCGGTCATAGGCATTTAGAAGACCTTTATTGAGACCAAGTAGCCATTGCTAACAAGGAGCCTTCAGACAAAACAGTTCTTCAAAGTAGCTGCACAAAGCAGTCCTTGCTAATACAGCAGCAAAGACAGGAGCCATATCAAACAGCCACACACCGCTGGTCAGCAACACATCTTTATACTTCGACAAAAGAGGCTTTTTGCCAAATAGGGACATCAATATTTGGTTATAGAAAGGTATGTCTGCACAGTGCATGCAGTAATATCGCTGTGTCATTGCTTTTGCACCTGTGTATGGCAAATTGGCCTTGACCATCCTGCGTACTCTAATTAGGGTTCCCGCACTCAGATTGGCCTTGGACATCTGGAGTACCTTGGTTAGGGTTCCCACACCATGTTAAGAATGTAGACTAAAGCCCTAACTGATTTGGCTCAGTGGATAGAGCATCAGCCTGCAGACTGAAAGGTACCAGGTTCGATTCTGGTCAAGGGCATGTACCTGGGTTGCGGGCACATCCCCAGTAGGAGGTGTGCAGGAGGCAGCTGATCAATGTTTCTCTCTCATCGATGTTTCTAGCTCTCTATCCCTCTCCCTTCCTCTCTGTAAAAAATCAATAAAATATATTAAAAAAAAGAATGTAGACTAAAAATACGTCTATATAAGCAAAAGAGGAATTCAGGACTTCAAGACTAGTGAAGTACCTCAAGGAAAACAGACAATCGGTTAAATTAATAATTTGAGCTTATCAAACTGTACATAAAAAATAAAAGGTCAATTTTTCAAAATAAAATAAAACGTGGGTGTTTTTTTTTTTTGTGCTAAGGAAATATGTTGATATACATTAATTCCCCAGAATAAGTGGGAGTAACAAGCATGAGGTTATATTTTTGAGTATTATTTGATTCTAAACATAATTTTAAAAATCCTAAAATATTGAGACTGAACTAAAGTATCAAAGAAAAAATAAGCTGTTCTCAGACTTCTATTCAATAGCATCATCTTCGTATTTCAGAATAGAGTAGAATAGAACATAAGATTTAAAAATATGTATGTTGAACTGAAATTTCCACATGTAATTTAGTTGTTGTACATAAAATAATCCAAAGCCAAGAATTTCTTTGCTTTGATGTGAGAAAGATCTGTTAGCATTATTACCATTCGTTTAATATTAAGGAGAAAAATAAAAAAAAACAAACAAGCACTTTAATCAATGATCAAGAAAACTTAGGAATTTGCATGAGAAATGACTTACAAAGAACATTCTGTCCATTTAAAAATAAATCAAGGTTATATAATTATGATACATTATAATATATAGTACAAGTATAACAATTATTAAAATAACCATATGACCTAAAATAATTTAAAAACCATGGTTTTAGAGAAAAAGAAAACAACATGTCATTTGATGCCATAAAATCAGTCAGTGTGGGGGTGGACAAAATGGAATGAACTATAAATATGCTTATTTCTTCATATTTCATGAGGGGTGTAAATCATTACTGCTACACTTCTAAAACTGGTAAATGTAGAAACAAATTAAAAGGTTATCCATCAAAAAAGCATATATTTGTTAATTTTGATAAAAATACTTTGGTTGCAGAGTGGACTTTGGAGGAATATTGAATTAACTTCTTTTAGAATTTAGTTTTGATAAATGTCATGACAAAAACCCTGATGTTATTTATTTACTTATTTATGTTATTTAGATCAGGTCAGTTGAATACAATAAAATATATCTCAGAAGAATTTTCCCTCTAGTACATCTTTTCATGGAAATCTCTGAAGTCCCTGTCTGTATCCCTGAACAATACTGCTAGAGCAAATCTACTAGTTAGTTACACTTTTCAAATGGCTCTTTTCTATTTCTTGATAAATTGCATTAATTTCACAAAATTTTGCACCTGGACTCACTGTACTACAATCTCATGACATACATGGGAGTACATTCATGAGGACAATATTATAACTGGAACAATGTTAACAAAAGTATAAATATTACATGCCCGATTTGCCTGTATCATTGAACTTGACTCTGGGATTTTTAGAACAATCCAGCAAACCCTAGGATCACATTGTTGTCATTCGGTCAAAGTCCCAGAAAGTGCTTGTGTTTTAAACTTTCCTTCTCATTTTCTGGCTTTGATCAACAATTCACTCTCATCTCTACATATGTCCCGATTGCTGTCACTCCCCCTTGGTAAACTCCAGATGTTTTGCATTAATTTGGACTCTGTGTGACTTTGTATTCCTGGAGACTCTACTTTCCTCAGCCTAGGCCACAACAATTCTTCTAAAAAACTCCTCCCTTAATGAAAACAAAAGAAAGAGAGACAGGAATCATTCCTATCTAGGTGGCTAGAAATCACATAGTCCATATCAGTCACATGACTGTCATTAATATGAAGTAATTATCATTTAGCAGGGAAACTCAAACTTCATTAGTTTCAAAGTATAACTGCCCCAGGAGAAGCACAGTAAAATGATAATATGTCAGATTTGCAAAAAATAAATTTGTATTGCTGAGAAAATTCTCACACAATGCTGGTGGGATAGCATAACAGTTTTGGGAAGCATAATTCCATCTCTTATTGATTTTGAATGTAAGTTTATCTTATGACTCAGCAATTACAAATTGGTATATAAAGACAAGACGACTATATACTAGTATATGAGCAACAAAATACTCATACAAGAATGTTTCTGGAAGCATTGATTGTGAAAGTCATCAATAAAAGTATTGTCTGTCATATGTCAAATGTCTACCTAGATTGAGCAAATTAATTGTGAAATATTACATAGAGAAAAATGAATAAACTAAAGTGATGCACAACATGATGGATGCATCTCACAAATTAATATTGAGCAAAAGAAATTGAAATTTCATACATACAATATGATTCCATTTATATACATTTTAAAAACAAAATTAAACCGTTTTTTAGAAGGTATTAACAAATGTAAATGTTACAAAGCAAACAAATAATTTGGTAACTCATTCTATCTGAGGATTGTGTTTCTTTATGATGGGAGAAAGGAGTTTAAGATTAGATAAAGATATTAAAGGTGGGGAGATTGATAAGGTTCTGATATTGTTTATCCAGGTCCTATGCCCATTCTTTAAAATCGAATTATTTGTATTTTTGCTATTGAATTTGATGAGTTCCTTATAAATTTTAGATATTAATCTCTAATAAGATCTAAGATTCGCAAGTATTTGTCCCATTCTGTAGGTTGCCTTTCCAGTCTGTTCTCTTTTCTCTTGTAGTGCAGAGGATTTTGTTGATGTAGACCTACTTATTTATTTTTGTTTGTTTCTTGTGCTTTTGGTGTCACATCTGAAAATATTATTGTCAATATCACTGTCAAGAAGCTTTGTTTTGGTACAGAAAGTTTATGGGTTCTAGCCATACATATAAATATTTAATCCAATTAGAGTTAATTTTTTAAGTGATGTAAGATAGGGGATCCAGTTTCACTTCTTTTTGCATCTGGTTATCTACTTTTCCCAACACTATTTATTGAAGAGTCTGTACTTTTTTCTATTATATATTCTTGACAATTATTTTTAAGATTAGTTGAATGTATGTGTATGGATTTAATTCTGGGATATTTATTCTGTTTCCTTGGTCTATGTGCCTATTTTTTATGCCAGTACCATATTATTTTGATTACAAAAGCTTTATACTACAATTTTAATTAAAACAGCATGTTGCTTCCAACTTTGTTCTTCTGTGTCAGAACTTTTATGGATATTTGAGGTATTTTTTGGTTCCATATAAGTTTTAGAATAGTTTTTATTCTCTTTCTATAAAAAAATATTGAATCATGATAGGGTTTTCATTGAATCTATAGATGGCATTCAGAAATATAGATATTTTAACATTAATTCTTCTAATACATGAAAATGGGGCATTTTTAATTTACTCTTATTCTTTTTAAATTTATTTATATTGTGCATTTTTTTCAATTTCTTTCAGTAATGTCCTATAGGTTTCAGTGAACAGATCTTACACTCCTTAAATCAATTTATTCCTAAGTATTTTATTGATTTTGCTGCTGTAGTGAATAATATTGTTTTCATTATTTCTTTTTCAGAAAGTTTGTTGCTAGTATACAAAAACACAAGTTATTATTACTGCCCTAGCTGGTTTGGCTCAGTGGAAAGAGCATCGGCCTGCTGACTAAGGGGTCCCAGGTTCAATTCTTGTCAAGGGCACATGGCCAGGTTGAGGCTCTATCTCCAGTAGGGGGCATGCAGGAGGCAGCCAATTAATGATTCTCTATTCATCATTGATGTTTCTATCTTTCTCCCTCTCCCTTCCTCCCTGAAATCAATAAAAATATATATTAAAAAAAACTTATTTATATATGTTGATTCTGTCTCCTGCAACTATACCTAATTTATTTATTACAGTTTTGTGGTGAAGTCTTCAGGGTTTTCTTTGTTTTTATTCTTTAATTATAGTCTGCAGTTAATATTATTTTATACTAGGGGCACGAATTAATGCACCTTGAAAAGAACTGTGGGCTGCGAGGCTGCAGTGGGCACAGGGGCGGGTCTTGGCCCATCCTCCACGCCCCTGCCCATCATCTCCCACACTGGACCCCAGTCCCATGTCTGGCGCCAACCCCGCTTGCACCCACTGATGGAGTGGAGTGATTGGGGCCAGCGCCAGCAGTGGGTGAGAGTGATGGCTGCTGCCTCAATCACGCCTCGGGAGCAGGGGGAGGTGGAGAAGCCCTCAGGGGCGATCTGGGCTGGCAGTTGCCACTCACACCCTCTGACAGTGCCGAGCAATCGGGACCAGCTGTGGGTGTGAGCGGGGCTGACACTGACAGTGGGTGTGAGCAGCGGCTCTGGCACCAGCAGTGGCTGCGAGCTGGGCCATTGCCGGCAGCAGGTGGGAGCAGAGGTGGCCGGCCCCAATTGCCTCTTAAGAGCAGGGGAAGGTGGAGAAGCCCTGAGCCAATGCCCACCATGTTCCTCACTCTGCCATCTGCTGCCAGTGCTTACCATGCTCTGCGTGTGCTCCTTGGTGGTCAGTGCACATCATAGTGACCAGTTGTTCAGTTGTTCTGCCATTCAATCTATTTGCTTAATAGGGTTTTATATATAGAGACTAGAGGCCGGGTGCATGAAATTCGTGCACAAGGGGGTGGTGTGTGTGTCCTTCAGCTCGCCTGCCTGCCTGCCGATTGCCCCTAACAGCTTCTACCTACCAGCCTGATCACCCCTTAACCACTCCCCTGCCAGCCCGATTGCCCCTAACTGCCTTCTTCTGCAGGCCTGGTCGTCCCTAACTGTCCTCCCTTGCCAGCCTGGTCACCCCTAACTGCCCTCCCCTGCTGGCCTGGTCCCTCCCAACTGCCCTCCCTTGCAGACCTGGTCACTCTCAACTGTCCTCCTCTGCTGGCCTAATTGCCCACAACTGCCATCCCCTGCCAGCCATCTTGTGGTGGCCATTTTGTGTCCACATGGGGGCGGCCATCTTGTGTGTTGAAGTGATGGTCAATTTGCATATTACCTCTTTATTATATAGGGTTAATTTCAGGTGTACATTATAATGGTTAGACATTTAAATAATTTACAAATAATGCTGCTAATAAGTCTACTACCAACCTGGTACCATACATAGTTATTACAACACTAGAGGCCCGGTGCATGAAATTTGTGCATGATGCAGGGGTATCCTTCTACCCGGCCTGCACCCTCTCCAATCTGGGGCCCCTCGGGGGATGTCCATCTGTGAGAGTCGGACATACCTTTCACAATCTGGGACCGCTGGTTCCTAACCACTCGCCTCCCTGCCTGATTGCCCCAACCCACTTCTGTCTGCCAGCCTGATCACCCCTAAACTCTCCCCTGCTGGCCTGATCGCCCACAACTGCCTTCCCCTGCCTCGACCCGCCTCCTCTGCCAGGATCCACCTCCTCCGCATGAGGCGGTGGAGATGCTGGGACCGGCTTCCTCCGTGCTGTGCAGAGCTGCAGGACCCCTAGACATCACCACACGGAGTGGCCACCAGGCCCCACCTCCTCTGTGTGCTTGGTCATCTTGTGGTGGCCATCTTGAGATGTCGTTGCATGAGGGTGTTGTACGAGGGTGTGACATCACCTAGGCTTTTATTATATAGGATTATTGACTATGCTGTACTTTATATCCCTATGACTATTTTGTAACTACCAATTTGTACTTCTTAATCCCTTTACCTTTTTTTTTTTTTTTTTTTTTTTTTTTTACCAGCCCCACAATACTTTCCCATTTGGCAAAAATAAATTTTTTGTCACTATTTATAAGTCTGTTTCAACTTTGTTTGTTAATTTAATTTGTTCTTCAGATTCTCCATATAAGTGACTTATTTCACTTAGCATAATACACTAGAGACCCACAAATGATAATATTTTATTTTTTAAAGGCCAAATTATATATATATATATATATATATATACCAAATCTTTATTCAAAGACAGTCTATTGATTGAATAGACCAGTGGTCAGCAAACTGCGGCTCGTGAGCCACATGCAGCTCGTGAGCCGCGGTTTGCCGCTCTGTTGACTAATGAGTTTGCCGACCACTGGGATAGGGGCTTAATCACAAGGAACAATAACAGCCTGTAATTATTGGAATCGAGAGTCTAGGACTCAGTGGTCGGCAAACTCATTAGTCAACAGAGCAGCAAACCGCGGCTCACGAGCCGCATGTGGCTCACGAGCTGCAGTTTGCCGACCACTGGAATAGACTGTCTTTACCTCATTGTATATTTTTGCCTCTTTTGTTATAGATTAATAGACCATATAGACATGAGTTTACTTCTGTTATCCACTGATCTATTTGTCTGTTTTGAAGCCAGTACCATGCCATTTTAATTATTGTAGCCTGGTAGTACCTATAATAATCTATAATAATAAATGTGTAATATGCTAATTAGACTGGACAGCCGAATGACCTTCCACACGTCCTTCCAGACAACCTTCCGGATGAAACTGGGGCTGTGAGGGTCGAGGCAAGCCACCATGGCTGGAAGGGCTGAGTCCCTTGCACAAATTTCATGCATTGGGCCTCTAGTAGTTTAATATCAAGTAGAATGACACTTCCAACTTTTTTTTTTCTTTCTCAACATTGCTGTGGCTATTAAGGATATTTGTGATTCCACATAAATTTTAGAATTATTTGTTCTAATTCTGTGAAAAATGTCTTGATATTTTCAGAAGGATTGCATTTAATCTATAGATTATTTTGGTAGTATAGACATTTTTACTGTGTTAATTCTTCCTTGTCTGTGAGCACAGTATATATTTCCATTTATTTGTATCTTCTCTAATTTTTTCAACAATGTTCTATAATTTTCTCAGTATCAGTATGTTACCTCTTTATTAAATTTACTAGTAGCCCTGTGCATGAATCCATGTGCCAGTAGCTAGCCAATAGCTCGCTGCTGCCCTCCAGTAGCTCTCTGCCCACTGCCCCACCCTCCTATAGCTCCCTTCCCCCCCCCCCCCCATAGCTTGCTGCCTTGCCCCTCTTGTAGCTCTCCACCACCTGCTTGTAGCTCGCTGCCCCACCCTCCTGCTGATCTGTGATCCGGTTGTTATGTGGTCGGTCATTATGCTTCACAGTAATGACCATTTTCATATTACATCTTTATTATATAGGATTCCTAGGCAATTTTTAATGTAGTTGTAAATGGGATTGCTTTTTAAATTTATCTTTCTTATCATCCCATTATTAGCTTATAAAAATGTAACTGATTTGCTAAATATTAATTTTGTATTCTGTTACTTTTCTGAATTAGTTGATCAATTCTAATAGTTTTTGATGGAATTTTTAGGATTCTCCATATATAAGATCATGTCATTTCCTAATGACAGTTTTACTTCTTCCTTTCAAATTTGCATATATATATATATTTTATTTTTCTTGTCTTATTGCTGTGGCTAAAACTTCCAAAACTATGCTGAATGAAAGTAGTGAAAGTAGACATTATTTTCATGTTCCTGATCTTTAGGCAAATGCTTTTACTTTTTTTTGTTTGTTTGTTTTTTCCATTGAATATATGAGATACGGGTTTGTTATATAAAATGTTTATTATGTTGACATATGTTTCCTCTTTTCAGTTTTGCCAAGACATTTTTATTTTTTCTCTTTAAAAAAAAATGAATCCTGAATTCTGTCAAATATTTTTCTAAGACAATTGATATAATGTATGATTTTTATCCTTAATGTTCTTCATGTGGTGTATCACATCAGTTGATTTGTGGATATTGAAGCAACCTTTGCATCCCAGGAATAAATCCCACTGGAACATGGTTTATGATCAATTAACGTATTGCTGAATTTGTTTTGCCAACATTGTGTTGAGAATTTTTGCATCTATTTTTATCATGGATACTGTCCTATAATTTTCTTATTTGTAATATTTTTGTCTGGATTTTAAATCAAGGTAATTATGGCCTTGTAAATTGAGCTTGGGAGCACTTCCCTCTTCTTGAATTTTTTTGAATACTTTGAGAAGGAGAGATGTTAGGTCCTCTTTTAATGTTTCATAAAATTCACCTATGAAGCTATCCAGTCTAGGACTTTTGTTTGTTGAGAGTTTTTTATTACAAATTTGGTTTTGTTAGTTGTAATTAGTCTGTTCAGATTTTTTTTTTCTTTTTAATTCAGTCTTGGGAGAGTGTATATTTCTAAAAATTTGCCTGGTTTTTCCACATTGACTAATTTGTTGGCATATAATTTGTGTCGTTTTTTTTTTTGTTTGTTTGTTTGTTTTTTATAATCCTTTTTGTTTCAGTGATGTCAGTTCTCACTTCTCTTTCATTTCTGATTTTATTTATTTAGGTCCTCTATCTTTACTCTTAATGAGGATGGTGAGTTTTTCAATTTTGTTTATTCTTTCAAAGAACCATATTTTAGTTTTATTTATATTTTGTATTGTTTTATTTTTTTAAGATCTGTTTTGTTTGGTTCTGCTCTGATCATAATTATTTTCTTCCTTTTACTCAATTTGGCCTTTGTTCTTTGGGCTAGTTCCTTTAGATATAAGATGAAATTGTTTATTTGAGATTTTCCTTGATTATTTGGGTAGGCCTGTATTGCTAGGAATTTCCCTCTTCTGTCTGTTTTTGCTGTGTCCCATAAATTGTGGGTTGTTTTGTTGTCATATTCATTTGTCTCAATGTATATTTTGATTTCTTTCTTGGAAATCATTTAGTTCATTTATTGTTTAGGAACTTGTTGTTCAGACTCCATGTATTTGTGTGTTTTTTAGTTTTGTTCTTGTAACTGATTTCTATTTTCTTAACATTGAGATCAGAAAAGATGCTTGATATGATTTCAATCTCCTTAAATTTATTAATACATATTTTCTGGCTTAGCATGTGATCTATTCTGGAAAATGTTCCTTGTGCAGTTGAAAAGAGTGAATATTCTGCTGCTTTGGTATAAAATGCTCTATTTTTTTAAAATATACTGTTATTAATTTCAAAGATAAAGGGAGAGGGAGAGAGATATAGAAATATCAATGATGAGCAAGAATCACTGATTGGCTGCCTCCCTCACACCTCACACTGGGGATCGAGCCTGAAACCTTGGCATGTGCCCCAACTAGGAATTGAACCGTGATCTCCTGGTTGACATTCAACCACCGAGCCACACAGGGTGGGCTAAAATTTTTAATTAAATCCATCTTGCTTAGTGTGTCATTTAAGGCCACTCTTTCCTGTGTTACCAGAAAATCAACAGGATGAAGTGAATGGTTCACCTAATTAATGGAGATTCGCATTTGACACCAGTGCTGAGCCTGGGGCCACTCAACGAGAAGCACAGGGCACACCAATGCCAGCCACCACACACTTGGGGCCTGCAGATCTTCCAGAGTTCAAAAAACAAACAAACACTGCACCACAGGATAAAGCTGTCTGTCTGGCAATGTGTGAGAGTTGGGTGGGGTCTTAAGGACTCATCAGTGTGGATTAATAGGTGTTCACATCTTAACACAGATTCAGATTTGGCCCTGTGGCTGTGGAGGAGGGTTCAACACAGGAAAGATGGCACACCCTTGCCTGCTGTGAGGGTGGAAGGCTCAATAAAGGGACGATTGTGACTGCCCCTCCAACTCTAGCCCTAAAGCCACACAACTCACTTTCTCCCTTCATGTCTCTGATTCCTTCCCAGCCATAGTCACTCTGGTGCAGTGGAGAGTGTGTGCCTGCTAGTGAGTGAATCTGTATGTGGGCCTTTTAATAGGACCCTGGGTTTCCAGTAGCCTTCCATCTCACGCAGATGGAGATAACCTCCACTGAGTTTCACAGCCAGATCTTGTGAGGTCTTTTTCCTGGGCATTACTACTCTGAGATGGGAAGCCCAGGAAGCCCCGTGCGGCACTGGGACACTTTGCTCTCCACGGGGGACCTTTGCAGCTGAAATATCCCTCCCAATTCTCACTTGCTGCATGTGGATGTGAGGCCAGCCTGTTTTGTGTCATTGCTCCATCTATGAGTCTTGAAGTGGCTTCCTCTTTACATCTTTAGTTACAAAATGTCTGATTACCTAGATTTCAGATCGCACTTCAGGTTGTTTTGTGTTTTCTTTTTTTCTATAATTTAGTTGCAAGTTTCATGTGATGGGAGAAGGTGAGCATAGCATCAATCTACTCTACCTTCTTCAGCAGAACTCTAAGGTTTTCCATATCTGAAAAAAAGTCAATATTTTATCATTCATTCTGATTTAGATCCCTGTTATTTATTTTTCTTCCCTAGGTACTTTGGTTAGAACTTCGGCTGCTGTGTTGCCTAGAGTGGTGAGAGTGGGCATGCTTATCTTAATCCTGATCACAAAGGAAAAGCTTTCAAACTGTCATCATCCTACATAATAAAAGCCTAATATGCAAATTGTCCCCTCGATTGGAGTTCCCCTGGGAGTTCTACCACTCAACCAGTCACTATGATGTGCACTGACCACCAGGGGGCAGATGCTCTGACCACTAGATTAGCTTGCTGTGGGCGCTGGTGGGCTGGACTGGAAAGTGAGGTGTGAGGTGAGAGCCATCAGGAAGCTCCCAGGGTTTGGCCTGAGCCCCAGGCAGAGGCGGGAGGGGTCAGGAGCCAGGAGGAACCAGGTGGCACAGGAGGCTGCTACGCGTGATCCGAGAGCCATGGACTGAGCAGCCCTCTGCAGCCTGTGGCATTCTCAGTGCATAATTTATAATCTTCAGAGCTGCTTCTTTTTATTTGTTAAGTTTCACTAACTACTCCAGGAGAGTGGGTAGCACCATTACAGGGTATGGGCCAGGAGTGTCTGCCCGAGGCCAAGGGACAGCCTCAGGTTCCCAGGGATGCAGAAGAGAGGGGGGTGGGGCTTATTTGGAGAAACCGAATCCAAAACTTGAAAGGAAGCAGGAGACAGTGAGGGGGCCTGGTGCCTCTCCCACGGGACAGGCTCCATGTCCCTCCCTCCTCCTCCCTGGTGACCTGTCACCCCAGCTCTCCTCCGAGGCACTGCCTGGGCTTACCCAGCACAGCCCCGCCCCGCCCCACACAGCCTGTGGGGAGCTCTGCCCCCAGAGAAGAAAGGAGGAGGCTGAAGACAGGAAGTCACAGGAGGAGGGGGCAGAGCAGGGCCCACCAAGTTAGATGGAGAGGAGGGAGGGAGAGACCCTACAGGACTGGGGACAGAGATGGGTGGGGAAGGAGGGCCATGCAGAAGTGTCGCCCTTGGTTGAGTAGAAATCCTGACCCCATTTTAGAGACCCCAGCAGAGTATGTGTGTGTGTGTGGGGGGGGGGGGGAGCAAAGACAAAAGAGGGTGTGAGGGGACTGGATGGATGGAGAGCAGTGACATTTGATTCATGGCCTATTTACTTTTATTTTTATTAATATACTTTTATTGATTTCAGAGAGGAAGGTAGAGGGAGAGAGATAGAAACATCAACTATGAGAGAGAATCGATCTGCTGCCCCCTGCATGTTCCCTAATGGGGATTGAGCCCACAACCCAGGAATGTGCCCTTGGCTGCAACCGAACCCAGGACCCTTCAGTCCACAGGCCGTGGCTCTATCCACTGAGCAAAACCATCTAGGATGGCCCATGGCATGTTTAAAACCGCTGCAGTAGGCTGAGCAGGGGTCTTACCACGATGGTGTTACCTGATAATGAGGTTGTCTCTCCTTATGTTGGAGTAATCGGAACTGCAGCAAAGTAAAGACACACCCATGGAGCCTACAAAGGGTTTCCACGCACACAATGCAGTTTACTTCATGTGGAAGCTGAAGAGGGTGAGCAGAGCCTTGAAGGACATGAGGGCTGGAGGGAAGTGAGTGCTGAGCATTCTGCGCTGTGAGTTACAATCTATATATATAAAAGCCTGATATGCTAAGTGTTCAACCAAGTGGTTGATGTACCGGTCACTATGACATGCCCTGACCACGAGGGGGTAGATGCTCCAACTGGTAGGTTACTTTACTGCTGGGGTTTGGCCGATCGGGGCTGGGTGAAATGGGGCCAGACATGCCCTGGAGCCCTCTCACGGCCCCTCCCATAGTCCCTCCTGTGGTCCCTCCCCAGCCACCAGCCCGGATCGGCCCCGATTGGGACTGGGCGAGACGGCAGGCCCCGATCACTGACAAGGCAGAGGGACCCCACCCGGGAACAAATTCATGCACTAGGCCTCTAGTTGATTATAATGTTGACTGGGGGCTAATCATATGTAGGCTTGATTATGTTGAGGTACACTTTTTCCTATATCAAGTTTATTAATAGTGTTTATCATGAAAAATTAATTTCTGTTTCTATTTAGATGACCATATGATTTTATTTTTATTATATTAATATAATGTATCACATTGATTGACTTGCAAATGTTGATTCATCTTTTCATCACTGCAAAGAATTTGAGTTTCTCCTGGTGTATTATTTTTTTAATGTGCTATTAAATTCACTTTGTTTGTATTTGGCTGAGAATTTTTGCATCTATTTGCATAGGTATATTGGCCTCTTGTTTACTTTTCTTGTTGTGTATTTGTCTGGCTTTTGTATTAGGATAATGCTGGTATTGTAAAATGTGTTTGGAATGATCTACTCTTCTTTAATTTTAAGAAAGAGTTTGAAAAGAATTGACAATAATTCTTCTTTAAATATTTAATAGAAATTGTGAAACATTTGGTTCTGCGATTTTATTTTGGGGTGTTTTTTATTATTGTTTCAATCACCTTATTTGTTATTTTTCCATTAAAATTTTCATTTACATTTGATTCAGTCTTGGTAGGTTTTAAACTTATAGAAAATTATTTATATCTTTGTTACCTAATGTATTGGCATATAATTGTTCATGGTAGTCTCATGAGCCTTTTTCATTTCTGGGTATCTGTTTAATATCTTCTCTTTATGATTCTGTTTATTTGAGTTTATGATTCCATTTATTTGAATCCTTTCATTTATTTCAGTTTAGTTTAGCTAAAGATTTACCATTTTGTTTATCTTTTCAAAGAACCAACACTTTCATTTTTCAAAATCTACTGTTTTCCTCTATTTATTTTTGTTCTAATCTTTTTCACTCATGTAAATGACTATTTTTTTTTCTTTCTCCCAAGACCATCAGTGCATCCTCACATTGTCTAGATGTTAACTCAACAATCTTGTTTCTTTATTTGTTAAACCTTACCCAAAGATATGTTTTAATTGATTTTATAAATAGAGGAAGGGAGAGGGAGAGAGGAAAATAGTGATATGATAGAGAAACTTTAATAGATTGCCTCCCATATGCACCCCAACAGGTTTATTCAGGTAACCTCCCATATGCACCTCAATAGGGTTTCAAACCCACAGCCTGGGTGTGTGCTCTGACTGGGAATAGAAACCATGACCTTTCTGTGCACAGGCAAAGCTCCAACCAACTGCGCCACAATGGACAGGGCCCTTGTTTCATATTTAAATGAGAAAATAAAAGTCATCAGAAGATTATTATCAGAATCCTCCCATACATAAAAACCACTAACGTGTATCTGGATCCTTTTAATCTATTGTCCCTTCTTTTTCTATAGATGAGTCATTCATCATTTTAATTAAGTACTTTTTTGAGATTCCAAAATGGCCAATAACACGATATCAGGACTAAACTGGATTTATGACTAAAATACAGAAAAATCATCTTGAATAATCAACTGAAGACTAGCAAGAGAGAACCCTGATAACGAAAAACAGAAAGTAGAGACCACATAGAGACTCTCAGGAGGTGCAGAGGTTCAAAAAGGCTGGCTGGGCTCCCACACACAACAGCTGAAGTTCTATAAAAATATCTCAGCAGTTGGGGGGAAGGGGTCCCACTGAGAACTCTGGGGTCTAAACCGCAAGCTTGCCTCCCCTATCCCAGAGCACCAGAATGAGAAAGGTGACCACACAACTTCTGGCTGTGAAAAGCAGCAGGGGTGCTGTATGCCAGGGAGAGACAGCTGGAAATGCAGTCACTCTCTTAAAGGACTAAGGCACAAAATTTTGTGTGCAACCACTTACCTTCATGTCTGGCATGGGTAGGGCAGAGTGGACTGAGCTATGTGAGCAGGAGCAAGTGTTGGGGATTCTGGAGTTAGACCTTGGAAGGAAGACACCCCAGTTTCCTGTGCTGAGTCATTCCCTCATAATGCAGAGGACATCTTTCTCCAGCAGACCTTTACCATCCATGCAGCTTTTGCCTCAGGAGAGAAATTGCTCCACCATATTGGAAAAACCCTTGCCCCACCCTATGGAGTTCTCAGGCCCATTAAGAAGCTGAGAATAATAATCAGCCTGCTGACAGAAGCAATTGACCCACCCAGTTGGAAAACCTTTTGCCCCACCCTGTGGTCAATAGCCTGAGGATAATCAAGTCTAAGTGTGAATGCAACAACAGGCAGAGGGTTTCTGGAGGCTTTTGAGTCTTTGCCTGATCTAATACCAGGCCCAGGTTTAGGTCCTTTCAAAAGGCCCCCACCCCCAGCAGAGGGAGCCACAAGCTGTGGATTGCTGATAGCTCCAAATAGGGTACTCAAGGGCCAGTCACAAATAGTGTCTAACATTGTCCTGCACTAGAGATTGGGAGTTGTAGCAGATCTAATTAATACACAGACACAAACCCAAGTAGGCAGACAAAATGGGGAGGAAAAAGAAAAAAAAAAATCCCAAATGAAAGAACAAAAGGATTCTCCAGAAGAAGAGCTAAATGAAATGGAGATAAGAAATTTATCAGACATAGAGTTCAGAATAATGATGGCTAAGATACTCAACAGTATGACAAAAGACTAGTAACTATGAAGAATGACATAGCACTAATAAAGAACACACTGGAAGGGTACACAGCAGCTTAGAGGAAGCCAGGGATCACATCAGTGATTTAGAAGACAGGGTAGAAAAAAATCACTCAAACAGAGAAAAAAAATTAAAAACAGGATGACAGATTAAGGGAGCTGTGGGACAACATGAAACATAACAATATTTGAATCATAGGAGTACCAGAAGGTAAAGAAAGACAGCAAGAGCTAGAGATACGTGTTTGAAAAAATAATGGCAGAAAACTTCCCTAACATGGTGAAGGAAAAATCACACAAGTTCAGGAGGCACAGAGAGTCCCATGCAAGAAGAAGCTACATTGAGCCTAGTAGGAGTGATTGAGACAATAAATAGACTGGTCCTACAACCACTATAGCAGTTAAAAATTGAGAGAAGTATCTCATTTGGAAAAGTACCACTGAGGAGTGAAGGGTCCCAGCTCTACACAGAAACCTCAGCCCAGGGCTCCAGAGCCAGGAGGAGAAAACCCCATGACTTCTGGCTGTAAAAACCAGTAAAGATTATGGTTGAGTGAGATGGGAGTTTCTGGAGTCCCAGGTGTTCCTCTTAAAGGGCTCATGCACTGACTTACACAAACTCACACTCTCTGAGCTCTACCACTGGGGCAGCAGCTCTAAAGATGCCAGGGACATGTGAGGAGGAACTGAAATGTTTGACATCAGGGCAAAAGCTGGAGAAGCAGCTTTCTTCCAGACAGAAGTGCTGGCAGAGGCCATAGTTTCTTTGTTGAGCCCTCTCCCTGCCTCCCATAGAGCCCATAGGCAGGTGCCATAACTGAGTCTCCATCAATCTGGCTAACACAGTTCTTACCTGGGTGATTTCTGAGACCCTGCTCCACCCAAATAGTACACCCAGCCAACCCCTTTTCAGTCGCTTTTTCATATGAATGTCTAATGCTTTAGATTTTCTTAAAACCTCTCAACCAAATAGTATCTAACATTTGCATACCCCATGCTTCTTGCTTAGTGGACCCAGGCTTGACAGTAGCAGCAGCCAGGCTTGGTTCTCAGCTTGGCCTCTCTTGGATACCTTCAAACCAAGCAAAAGTATCAGCCATCCTCAGATTGCTTTGTTGCTCATGTAGGGTGGCCCACAGCAGGGCACAGGCAGTTGGCCCCAGAGCCAACACATCCAGTGGGCAGCTTCAGATCATTCCCGGGCTCTACCCAATCACCTCTACCAATGATATACTCAAGGGGTGAAATCAGTGGGTACCTGAGCCCCACTGAAATGTGTTATCCTTTGTGGGGTTGATCCCTGCATAGCAGATCTTCCAAGGTTTTTATGAACAGTCCTTTCATCCAATCAACCTGGGGGTAAATCCCTCCCATGGACATACCAACACTAATTAAGGCTCAGTTACTACCCAAATGGGGGTGCACCTGGAGCTGTCAGATTAGGTGGAAGGTTGTGCCACCTGGCCCTATAGAGAACTACTACAAAAGGCCACTCTACCACTGCTGTGAGACATAACAACTCTACATAATACATAGAAACAAACACAGAGACTCAGAAAAATGAGGAGACAAAGAAAGGTCTCATGTAAAAGAATAAAACAAAACTTTAGAAAATGAACTAAACAAAATGAAAACAATCAAAATGCAAAAGATGAAAGATAAGGAGAGAATCTTAAAAGCAACAAGAGAAAAACAGTTACCTAAAATGGAGCTCCCATAAGACTGTCAGCCGACTTCTCAACATAATCTTTGCAGGCAAGAAATAATTAAAGTAATGAAATGCAAGGACCTATAGGATTCTGCCTATAGTGAATGGTTAGTAAAACTTGGAGATGGCAAACTTGATAGCAGTTTTCATTTAGGAATCGATATTATTGAAATCCCCTGTGAAATTATTTGTAACAGATCTATTATTGAAGCTACCATTGTAAATAGTATATCTATCCATAATATTAAATATATATCTAAACATGCAATTCTTTGTCCTAAAAATGAGCATGTTCATAAATTAAATGAAGAATTTTTGGATATACTCGATGGAGATTTTCACACCTATTTGAGTGATGATTCCATCAATTCAACAGATGATGCCAAAACAGAAAATTTTCCATAGAATTTCTTTTTTTTTAATATATTTTATTGATATTTTACAGAGAGGAAGGGAGAGGGATAGAGAGTTAGAAACATCGATGAGAGAGAAACATCGATCAGCTGCCTCCTGCACACCTCCCACTAGGGATGTGCCCGCAACCAAGGTACATGCCCTTGACCGGAATCAAACCCGGGACCCTTCAGTCCGCAGGCCGACGCTCTATCCACTGAGCCAAACCGGTTTCGGCCATAGAATTTCTTAATAGTATTACACCTTTGGGAATGCCATGTCATCAATTAAAATTTAAAGTAGGTGCAATCATCATGCTACTGAGAAATCTTAATAGTAAATGGGGTCTTTGTAATGGTACTAGATTTATTATCAAAAGATTGCAACCTAACATAATCAAAGCTGAAGTGTTAACAGGATCTGCAGAAGAAGAGGTTGTTTTGATTACAAGGATTGATTTGTCACCGTCTGACACTGGCCTCCCATTTAAATTAATTCAAAGACAGTTTCCCTTGATGCCAACATTTGTGATGACAATTAAATCACAAGGATAAACTCTAGACAGAGTAGAAATATTTCTACCTGAACCCGTTTTCGGACATGGTCAGTTATATGTTGCTTTCTCTCGAGTTTGAAGAGCCTGTGATGTTAAAGTTAAAGTTGTAAATAATTTATCACAAGGGAAATTAGTCAAGCACTCTGCATGTGTTTTTACTTTTAATGTGGCATACAGGGAGATATTAGAATAAGTTTAATCAATTTACCAGACATTGTTTGTATCAATGTTGCTTTTATATCATGTTTTTGTTGTTTTTATATCATATCTTTGTTTTTGTTATATCATGTTGTTATTATTTATTTATTAATCAATTTATATATTATTTTCATATACATTTTACAACTTTTCTTTAATCTCTGACACTTCTATTATAGAGAAAGGGTGAATAGCGATATTAAAATATTTCTTCTAAATTCCCTTTCAATGTGCATGAATTTGTGCACTGGGCCACTAGTAGTCAATAACATAATAACTATATACAGTATCAGATTGGTACTATATTTGTCAGGGTGATCATTGTGTAAGTTATGTAAATGTTTAATTATGGGACTGTACACCTGAAACTAATATAATATTATACTAGAGGCCTGATGCATGAAATTCGTGCCCTGGGTAGGGGTCCCTCAGCCCAGCCTGCATCCACTTGCCATCTAGGACCACTCAGGGGATGTCTGCCTGCCAGCTTAGGCCTGCTCCCCTGGGGAAATGGGCTTATGCTGGAAGTCAGACATCCCTCTCGCAGTCCGGGGCTCTCCCAGTCCAGGACCCCTCACTCCTTACCACCCACTTGTAGCGGAGGCAGGAGAGACTCCCATCACCACCACTGCACTTGCCAGCCATGATCCCGGCTTCTAGCTGAGCGGCACTCCCACCGGCCCTGCCTCCCAATCGCCATGGTGCTGGTCATCTCCCTCAGCTCACTCGCACCCACCTTGGCTGGCCTTGCACTTCCCCACCCCCCGCCAACCTGTTGTTCCACAGATCATTCCACCGTTTGGTCAATTTGCATATTAGGGTTTTATATAGACAAATGTCAACTGTCAGTTCAAACATTTTTTAAGTATTAAAATATAATTACTTTAAAATAAGAACTGATGTACAATGAACTGAAAATTACCTTTGGCCTTAGAAGGGTCCATCTGCCTGTCAAGCCAATAGAGGTCAAGTAAATGCTATTCATCTATGATCAGGCATTGTATCTTTTCATCTGCAAGTGTGCTGACCAATGGCTTAAATTTAACATTACTTCATTTAAATCACATTCCTCACTTTTCTGTTAGCAACATTTCATTTAAGAAAAACTGAGTAAGCCTGATTCCCAAATCCATGTTCTTTCCTTGTCCCATACTTCTTAACTGTGAAATAAGGGCATTAAGTCAAATACTCCACTAAACTTTTCACATCTGTTCCACCCTTAAATGTATGTCTTAGTAAGAGTTTTAGATTTGTGCTCTCATTCTCCTCCTTCTCTACATGTGAATGTATACCTAAGAGCACAATTACACACCCTCACACACACACAGAATGTGTTACTTATTTCCCACATGGCTTGATTATTAATTTATACTTATGTCGGACATAACCAGAGTTTCTTCTGATTTATGTAAAATGAGGCAAGAATCCTACATACTATTTCTTGATATAGTAGTCTTACCCTTCAGGTGACAGAGTTTACTCTAAAATAAATTTTATTTCAGCAAATCACAATATATAACTATGACTGTAAAGATCATGTGGCCAAAGTTTGGCATCTGTGAGGAAAATGGGCCAGATTTCCATTGATCTCACTTTGCTTTCTATATCCACATAAATTTCAAGTGTCCCTATTTTTTATGGTCACCCTGCCATGTAGAATTTTATATTTTTATTTGTTTGAGACAGTGTAATTATCTGTAAAATTAAATATTCAGCCAAATATGCTTCTTGCCCTCATGTGTTCTGTTGTTGTTTTTATAAACTTTACTTTGCCAAAGTCTGTCAAATGGTGTCTGTGAAGACATAGTTTTAATCATTTTTCTTATCTAACTCTATTACTTTCCTTTGATGAAATAAGTCAGTGTTGAGCAAACTTCCTTAATCTCAAATTTGTAAAATTGTAGGTTTGTCATTATTATATTTTTATTCAATGTACATAAACTTTATCAACTACTACATGTTTGTTATAATTAACAAAGTGAAAATATCTTCCTTAATGGATTTGAATTTAATGTATTTTCTTTTTAATTTTTTTATTTTATTATATTAATTTATTGGGGTGACATTGGTTAATAAATTGGTATAGATTTCAAGTGTATAATTGTATAATACATCATTTGTATATTGCATTGTGTGCCCAGTCTTTTTTTAATATAAATATATACTTTTTACTGATTTCAGAGAGGAAGGAAGAGGGAAATAATGATAGGAACATTAATGATGAGAGATCATCACCCATCGGCTGCCTCCTGAAAGCCCCCTTCTGAGGATTGAGCTGGCAACCTGGGCATATGCCCTGATTGGGAATTGAACCCTGATTTCCTGGTTCATAGGTT
Organism: Plecotus auritus; assembly: GCF_963455305.1. Classification (NCBI taxonomy): domain Eukaryota; kingdom Metazoa; phylum Chordata; class Mammalia; order Chiroptera; family Vespertilionidae; genus Plecotus; species Plecotus auritus. The sequence continues at coordinate 95,953,909 of NC_137776.1, forward strand.
GATGCTCACTGAGACACACCAGCTGAGCTAAGTCAAGTCATTTTTTTTTTTTTACCATTTTTTTCTTTATTGATTAAGGTATTACATATGTGTCCTTATCCACCCATTGCCCCCCAACCCCTCACTTGTACCCTCAACCCCAAGTGTCTGTGTCCATTGGTTATGCTTATATGCATGCATACAAGTCCTTTGGTTGATCTCTCTCCCCTCCCCCCATCCTCCCCTGCCCTCCCTCTGAGGTTCAACATCTGATTGATGCTTCTCTCTCTCTGGATCTGTTTCTGTTTATCAGTTTATGTTGTTCATTATATTCCACAAATGAGTGAGATCATGTGATATTTATCTTTCTATAACTGACTTACTTCACTTAGCATAATGCACTTCAGATCCATCCATACTGTTGCAAATGGTAGGAGTTCCTTCCTTTTTACAGCAGCATAGTATTCCATTGTGTAGATGGATCACTGTTTTTTAATCCACTCTTCTGCTGATGGGCACTTAGGCTATTTCCAAATCTTAGCTATGGTAAATTGTGCTGCTATGAACATAGGGGTGCATATATCCTTTCTGATTGGTGTTTCTAGTTTCTTGGGATATATTCCTAGAAGTGGGATCACTGGGTCAAATGGGAGTTTCATTTTTAGTTTTTTGAGGAAACTCCATACTGTTCTCCACAGTGGCTGCACCAGTCTGCATTCCCACCAGCAGTGCATGAGGGTTCCTTTTTCTCCGCAACCTCTCCAGCACTTGTCATTTGTTGATCTGTTGATGACAACCATTTTGACAGGTGTGAGATGGCACCTCATTGTCATTCTGATTTACATCTCTCAGATGATTAGTAACTTTGAGCATGTTTTCATATGTCTCTGGGCCTTCTGTATGTCCTCTTTTGAAAAGTATCTATTTAGGTCCATTGCCCATTTTTTTATTGGATTGTTTATCTTCCTTTTGGTAAGTTGTATGAGTTCCCTGTAAATGTTAAGTCAAGTTTTTTTCTGAGATTTTATTGTTAGTATATAGGCACACAGTCAATTTAGTACATTGATTTTTCATCCTGCAACTTTAATATTTTAATTAATAAAGAGACAGCAAAACATACATTTTGATTTATTTTATTGGAGTTGTTTGATTCTGTATAAGAATCATAATTCTAATATGTGCTGCTGAAATCTAGTTTTCTAAATGTCTGGCTCAAATTAATTATAAAATTTGTTACAGGAATTTTATTTTAGGATTTGGAGACAGACAAAACAAAATCTAGTACTATCACTTGTATTTTCAATTTTGATCATTCTAGTTTTGTCATAATTACTCAAGGGTCCAGAAAGAGAATGTTGTGAAATGAGTGTGACCTTCAAATTCAGACAGAAATTGATTTGAATCCCAGAGGTTTACGGGACTTTACTAAAATTTTCTAAGTTCTATAACCTATAAAATGTCAGTTTTGTTATTTGCAAAATGGTAATAAACTACTTATTTATTAGTAAAAAATAAGTGATCCATCATCATGGGGAGTGTGTGTTTAATATATATATAGCTTTTTAATATCTTTATTGCTGAAAGTTTTACAGATGTCCCCTTACCCCCGCATTGAGCCCCTTTTAATTGTCAAGCCAGGGAAGCTAGGTTATACTGCAAAACCCCAAAAAAAACAAAGACATTACATTTTCTTTGAGAAAGAAAGGGTTGTTTCTTATTTGTGTAACATGTCCACTGAACACAGTCTGTCAGGGTCGCCTCTCTCTGGAACATTGCTAGTCTTCACGGGAAAGGAAAATCAATATCATCGTCTACAAACAGGTGAAATGCTGTTCTCTCAATATGTTCTTGGAAAGGAAAGAACTGGAATATTAAAAGAGCTGTAAATTTTCACACCACCTTTCTCCACCATCACCTGAATAAAGAGTCACCGTAAGATGGACTCAGAGTTCTACAGGTACAGACTACAACAACCAGAAAGCTGGCCTAACACTCCCTCATTGATGTGTGTGTCAACAGCAACCCAACACTGCTTATTAACTGCATTTTAGATCAGCACCCAGTTCATGCTAAAGAAGAAATATTTGTTTTTGCAATTCAATAAAATATGAGATTACAATAAATACTAGACTTTATATGACAGTGATAATATACATTATATACGTACATATTGTTTCTTAATCATCAATACTAAAAACTTTTGTACTCCAAAGTACCATCAAATTGAAAAAGGAATCCACTGGATGAGAGAATATATTTGCCAATGATTAATCTGATAAGGGGTTAATATCCAAATTATATAAAGTACACATACAACTCAACAAAAAGAAGACAAACAATCCAATAAAAAAATGGGCAGAAGACCTGAATAGACATTTCCCCAAAGAGGACATACAATGGCCAAGAGACATTTGAAAAAATGCTCAAAGTCACTAATCATAAAATAAATGCAAATTAAAACCACAATGAGATATCACTTCATACCTGTCAGAATGGCTATCATCAAAAAACCAACAAACAAAAGTGCTGGTGAGGATGTGGAAAAAAGGGAACACTAGTTCACTGCTGGTGGGAATGCAGATTGGTGCAGATTCACTATGAAAAACAGTATAGAGTTTCCTCAAGAAATTAAAATGAAACTTCCATTTGACCCAGCGATCTCACTTCTGGAAATATATTTAAAAAAAACCCAGAACACCAATCAGAAAGAATATATGCACCCCTAGTTCATAGCAGTGTTATTTACAATAGCTAAGATCTGAAAACTGCCCATGGGCCCATCAGTAGATGAATGGATAAAAAAGCTATGGGAGCTCTAACCGGTTTGGCTCAGTGGATAGAGTGCTGGCTTGTGAACTGAAGGGTCCCAGGTTCAATTCCGGTCAAGGGCATGTACCTTGGTTGCAGGCACATCCCCAGTAGGGGGTTTGCAGGAGGCAACTGATGGATGATTCTCTCACATTGATGTTTCTAACTCTCTATTCCTCTCCCTTTCTCTCTGTAAAAAAATCAATAAAATATATATTTTTAAAAAAAGCTATGGGAAATTTACACTATGGAATACTATGTAGCTATAAAAAAGAGGGATCTCTTACCCTTTGGGACTGCATAGGTGGACCTGGAGAATATTATACCTGGAGAATATTAAGTGAAATAAGCCAACCTGAGAAAGTAAAATATCACATGATCTCACTTATTTGTGGAATCTAATGAACAAGGTGAAATGACCAATAAAATAAGACCTGAAGCAGGGAGGCATGGAACAGACTAACATACCTCAATATGGGGTTGTGGGGACAAGAAGTGATAAACCGAAGAACTTATATACTTACTAGAGGCCCGGTGCATGAAAATTCATGCACTGGAGGGGGGTTCCTCAGCCCAGCCTACCCCCTCTCACAGTCTGGGAGCCCTCAGGGGTGGGAGGAGACCTGACAATCAGGGGAAGGCAACACCCGCATCACACCTCTGCTGCTGCCACTGCCGGCAGCTCAAGCCTCTGCCGGCCTCTTGTTACCTGCACCTCGAGCAGCACTGGGTGGCTGGGCAATCGACATCTGAGGCTTGCTTGTATCTCAGGCCAGCCCTGGGCAGCTGGGGGGTTAAGGGGACTGGGGGACTACAGAGGCAGGTGGCCCAGCGGGGCTGAGGGGACTGGGCATCACTATCCTGTGGCTGTGGGTGCCACCATCTTTGAGGGTGTGACAGTCAATTAACATATCCCCTCCTTATTGGCTGTGGGTGCAGCCATCTTTGAAGGCAGGGCAGTCAATTAGCATATTCCCTCCTTATTGGCTGTGGGCGCCACCATCTTTGTGATGGAGTGAGGGTCAATTAACATATTCCCTCTTTATTAGATGGGATATGCATAGCCCATGGACACAGGCAATAGGGTGGTGAAGACTTGGGGGGAGGGCATAAGCTTGGAGAGAGGAGAAATGGGAGATTTCTGTAATACTTTTAACAATAAAAATATATGTAAAAAAACACAAAGTATATGATGAGAAAGTAAAAAATCAACCCACAGATTGGGAGAAAATATTTGTAAATTATTTATCTATAAGTGCTTTATATCCAGAATATGTAAAGATTACCTACAACTTAAAAATGTGAAAACATATAACCTATTTAAAAATGGGTAAATAATTTCAACATATGAATGGCTAATGAGCACATGAAAGGAGGTTCAGCATCACTAGCTATTAATGAACTGCAAGTCAAACCCACAGTGAGATACCACCTCACACCCAATAGAAGGGCTATACATTTTAATAATAATAATAAATTGGCAAGATGTGGACCAATTATAATCCTTACAATTTGCTGATGGATATATAACATGGCACCATTACAATGGTACACTTAAACACAGTTTGATATATATTTTTTAAATGTTAAACATAGAATTTAAATAATATCCAACAATTTCACACTTAAGGAGGCCCAATGCAAGAAATTTGTGCACGGGGAGGGTGGGTGTCCCTCAGCCCAGCCTGCACCCTCTCCAATCTGGGATCCCTCTCACAATCCAGGACTGCTGGCTCCCAACTGCTCGCCTGCATGCCTTCCTGATTGCCCCTAACTGCTTCTGCCTGCCAGCCTGATCACCCCCTAACCACTCCCCTGCCAGCCTGGTAGATGCCTAACTGCTCCCCTGACAGCCTGTTTGCCCCTAACTGCCCTCCCCTGCAGGCCTGGTCACCCCTAACTTCCCTCTCCTGCAGGCCTGGTACCCCCCAACTGCTCTCCCCTGCAGGCCTGAGTCCTCCCCAACTGCCCTTCCCTGCAGGCCCAGTCACCCCCAACTTCCCTCCTCTGCTGGCCTGGTCACCCCTAAATGCCCTCCCCTGCAGGCTTGATCACCCACAACTGCCCTCCCTTGCAGGCCTAGTCCCTCCCAACTGCCTTCCCCTGCTGGCCATCTTGTGGTGGCCATCTTGTGTCCACATGGGGGCAGGATCTTTGACCACATTGGGGCAGCCACCTTGTGTGTTTGAATGATGGTCAGTTTGCATATTACTCTTTTATTAGATAGGATAGAGGCCTGGTGCATGGGTGGGGGCCAGCTGGTTTGCCCTGAAGAGTGTCCCGGATCAGAGTGGGGGTTTCCTTGGGGTGTGGGATGGCTTGGGCGAGGGGCCTGTTGTGGTTTGCAGGCTGGCCACACCCCCCGGTGACCGAAGCAGAGGCCCTGGTATCTGGGATTTATTTATCTTCTACAATTGAAACTTTGTAGCCTGGAGTGGAGCCAAGCCTTCTGCTCACTCTGTGGCAACAGCCATTTCTGTTGGGATTTATGTATCTTCTATAATTGAAACTTTGTAGCCTGGAGTGGAGGCCTGGGCGGGCAAGGGCAGGGGGAAAGCGTGGCTTCCTCCATTGCCAGGGAAACCCAAGCCTCCCTCCTGCTCTCTGTGGCTTCAGCCATCTTGGTTGGGTTTATTTGCATATTCCCTCCTGATTGGCTGGTGGGCGTGGCTGGTGGGTGTAGCTTGTGGGTGTAGCGGAGTGATGGATAATTTGCATATTACTCTTTTATTAGATAGGATAAGCAAGAATGAAGAATATATCTTACAATATAGATGAACTTAAAAAAAACACATTATATAAGTGAAAAAAGCCAGTCATATAAGAACACATTTTATATGAATCCACATATATGAAATGTCCAGAATTGGAAAATCTATGGAGAAAAATGTAAATTAATTATTGCCTTGCAGTTTGGAGCCTAATTAAAATGCATGACATTGTTTTTTAGATTGTTAAAAATGTTATAAAATTAGAGTGTAGTGATGGTGGCACAGGTTTGTAAATACGTTAAAATTCACTGTACACCTAAAACAGGTAAGTTATATGGAATATAAATGATATCTTACTAAGGCTATGATAGCACAAAGATTTTCTTAAGGTGTGAAGAATCCTTTCTATTATTTATTAGAAAATTTATCCATCAAATATACATCCTGTTTCATCCTTAATATTTTATGCAGATTTTTTATCCCAATTATTTGTGCATTTAAATATTTATTTATTTGATTTTTAAAATTAAATTTATTAGGTGACATTGGCTAATAAGATTATATAGATTTCAAGTGTACATTTCTACAATACATAGTCTGTATATTGAATTATGTGCCCAACATCCCAAATCAAATCTTCTTCCATCACCATACACTTGGCTCTCTTTACCCTTTACTACCCCTCCACTCCCTTCCTTCTGGTAACCACCATACCATTGTCTGTCTGTGTCTTTGACTTTCAGTTTTATATCCCACATATGAGTGAAATCATATGTTTCTGAGTTTTTTTCTGAGTGACTTATTGCACTTAGCATAATATTCTCAAGGTCCATCGATGTTGTCCCAAATGGCAGTATTTCATCTTTTCTTATGACTGAGTAGTATTCCATTGATTTTATGTGCCATATCTTCTTTATCCAATCCTCTATCAAAGTGTGCTGGAGGAATTAATTGGCCAGATTTCCCAGACAAAAGTAAGAATGAGGCTCTTGCGATATCTTCAGAAAATGAATTTTATAGGACTCACACAGGAGGATTGGATGTAGATTTTATTTGTTTGGATTTACTTTTCTTGGGTTCCCAAGTCCCCTACCCCTTACTTAATCCAGTCCTGGAAAAGGTGCTGCTGGGACGTCAGGAGAGTCAGAAGCAGGGCCAGTGTCCAGAGTCTTCATTCCATGTTGTAGCCGATGTTGTTCAGTATTTAGGCAGATTAAAGTCTATTGTGGCCATAGGGGAACATGTCCTTGCAACAGTGGTCACAGGAGCCAGGTGCCCTGGATCCAAGAGAGAGCAAATTTTCTTCCTTTCTTCCTTCCTCCCTCCTTCTCTTCCTTCCTTCCTTCCTTCCTTCCTTCCTTCCTTCCTTCCTTCCTTCCTTCCTTCCTTCCTTCCTTTGAAAGTTTAAATATTTAAGATTTAACTTGCTCTTGCAGTGGCTGTGCCCATCCTGGCCAATTACCTGTTTCCAGATGTGATTGATAGGCAAGCATTTTCCCAAGGCACTCAGAGCTTACTTGGCATAAATCTAAATTGCCTTTGTCCAGTCCCTGCTTCCATTAGTCAGTGGGGAACAGACTTCGAAAGTGTTAAATGCAGTATTTTTGCAAAGCTGTATCAATGGCATGCCTACATTATTTGGTACTACATTTCACTCCTTTCCTGTTAAATAATAACCAGATATCACAATGGCAATAAAAGGACACTTTGGTTATTTTCACATCTTGGCCACCCTGAATAATGAGCAATGAACCTATAGGGTACAAATACTTTTAGGAATAAATGTTTGTTAGGTTTTCCAGGAAATGGGTTGTTGGGTGATATGATAACTCTATTTTTAATTTTTTGAAGACCCACCAGATTGTTTTCCATAGTGACTTTACCAGTTTATATTCCCACCAGCAGTGAAAAGGGTTCCTTTTTCTCCACAACCTCTCCAACACTTGTTATTGCTTGTCTGGTTGATAATGGCCATTCTAACAGGTATGAGGTGGTATCTCATTGTAGTTTTGATTGGAATTTCCCTAATTGCCAGTGAGGTTGAACATCTTCTCATACTAGTATATTTGTTGGCCCTTTGTATGTCTTCTTGGGAGACTTGTCTTTTCAGATCTTCTGCCCATTTTTTTATTGGATTGTTTATTTGTTTGGTGTTGAGTTGCATGAGTTCTTTATATATTTGGATATTAACCCCTTTTGGAGCTATTTTTTGTTAACATCTTCTCCCATTACCTTGGTTGACATTCTGTTTTGTTGGTTGTTTCATTTTGCTGTGCAGAAACTTTACTTCTCTTGCCTTTGGGGTGCTAGGGAAATTGAAAAGCCACCTGCAAAAGAATGAAACTAAATTTTGTGCCCATGTACAAAAATTTACTCAACATGGATCAAAGACTTAATTATGAAATCTGAAACAATAAATTACATTTAAGAAATCACAAGTATTAAACTCAAGGACCATAATCTTAGAGAAGATTTTATGAATTTGACCCTAAAAACTATAATTTAAAAGCCACAAATGAAACAGCTTCTATCTGAGTTGGTTGACCCAAAATGATTTGAGGGAAAGGAAGTAGTTTAAATAAAATCTGAATTTAACCAGAATGTTATCTGCTTGTTTTTGAATGTTAACATATTGCTATTGAATTAGATCACTATTAGCATGTTAATCAGAAATAATATAAAACTGTGAATGGAAGCCCCTGAGGAATTAATGAATCTGTCTTCCATATTTAGGGGCATCTACTATGAATTTAAGAATCCTAGAAGGGAGGCAGAAGACAATTCCTCTTTAATCAGGCCACAAAATTTCAAAACACTTCTATCATTACCTTTAGCCAGATTCTTTGAAAGTACTATTTCTAGCTTATATCCCAGCATCAATGGTAATATAAAATTTTCTTAAAAACTTGTCACCCACTAATTTTCAAAAAGTAGAGGACATAATCCCTCAAAATATGGCTACTTTGACAGTCATATATGTAAAAAAAGTTACATATGGAGTCATATAAAATATCTGGAAAATAATGGCTGTGATTGAGAATATTTCTCTAAGCATTATTCAGAGAACACAATGTTATTCAGGTAATCTTCCTTTACCTTTTTTAAACTACCGATTTTATAAAGTAAATCTTTAATTTTTTAAATTATAGACATTATTTACCCTGGCAAAGGGCAGTAGAATATTAATTAAATTTGCTGTGACCTACATCACCTATATAGGGCTTTTAAAAACTTGTATTTATATTTTAACTTTAGTGCTAAGTTATCTTACAGTAAAAGTAAATTTTAAATGTATTTTGATAAATATCAACACATCTATAGATACTTATAGCCACCCCACAATCAGGAACCAAAACATGTTCATCACCAAAAAATGTCCCTCATGATGTCCCTTAATAGTTGCACTTTCCTGCCCACTCTAATCCTGAAAACCACGAATTGTGTTTCATCCCTGATACTGTCTTTTTGAGACTGTCACATAAGAGAAAACACAGTATGGAGCTTTTCCAAAAGGATTTTTCTACTCAGTATAATGTCTTTGAAATTTAACCAAGTTGTATATTATAATTTGTTCTATGTCCTTCCTTGGTAGTTTATTTCTTTGTATACATGCATCATAGTTATCTATTCAAGCATTGAAAGCCATCTAGGATATAAGCCATTAAGGATGATTATGAATAGAGCTGCCACAAGCACTCATGTACAAGTGTTTTTGTTTGTTTGTTTGTTAGTAAATGTAACAAGTCGATTTTCTTGTGTAAATACCCAGAAGTGGATGTGCTGGGTCATATGGTAACTGTATGTCAAATATTATGTGTTTTTTAGAGTCGCTGTAACATTTTGCTTTCTTGTCAGTAATTTATGATTTCCAATTAATTGTTATAATCACTTTATTTATTACAGCATTTGGTACTACCTGTATTATTTTTCCTCCTCTTCTTTCTTTTCTAGCACTATTCTAACACGTTTTATGTAACTGACTCCCACACATGGAACTTTATATTAGGTTGTGTTCTAAAAAGTTTGCTGTGAATCTGATTCTTTCTTAGCCTCAGTTTCTGTGTCAAAGGAAATTGAGAAGCTTTTCCTAGTTCTTATACAGTGGTTTGTGGCATTGAATAAGATAGATACAAAAGCTTTTTTAAAAAAGGTAAAGTATACAAATAAAATATTCTTATTTTTATAAAAGTTATTTTATTATAACGGTCATCAATATAGAGATAGAGAGAACATCAATAATTAACGTTTAAACAGGTCTAATGAGGTCACGTGATCTTGTGGAGATAGATAGTAGGAAGTTTGACATAATTTATCATATTTTATCAGGTTTTTATTTAGTTCAGAGTGAATAAATATTTTTAACATTTGCCAGCATCTAAACTAGAAGGTGTTAGATATAACGTTCAGGGGTCTGTAAGTTTTAGGAATTTGGAAATCAAACAGCAGATATATTTAAATAGTAAATAAATATGTGAACAATTACATTTAAGAGATCAGAATGATCTCTTACTTGCATATTGCCAGTATTATTCCATTAGGTTTCAGGGGGAAATGTGTACACACTTCTGTAAGACCTCCAATCTGCTTTTTGTTTGTTTGTTTCTCTTCTTAGGGAAATGTTTAAGCTGTAGGGCTGAGGCATTTAATATAAGAAATTCCACATTATTTTAATTTGAGATGAAAAGAAAAACACAAAAATATAATATTGACAGTTTGAGCTGCATAGCAAGTTCTGAATTATAATAAAGTAAATAAGAAAATTAAAAGTAATACACTCTACAAATATGTATTTAAGGTTTAAATAGGAAAATAGATTCTACATAGAATTATATCATTGATTACAATTTTCTCTAAAAATTTTCATTCAGTATTTTTAAATATTGTATTTCCTTTATGCTTACATAGTTTTATCACTTACAGATAAAATGTTGTTAGAAGAAATTTGTCACTTTCCAAAATGGGTTACAAAATCTACTTGGGCACCATAATTTTATTCAAGATGCCATTTATCTCATTACAAATTTTTCTTTCCTATTTTGTCAGAAATGACATGAAAAATTTTAATTTTGATCCAATTTCTCTTGATCTTTCCACCCACTGTCGTCTCCTATTTTTGTTTATGACAAAACTAGTGGCCCAGTGCATGAAATTTGTGCACGGAGGGGGGGTTCCCTCAGCCCAGCCTTCACCCTCTCCAATTAGGGACCCCTTAGGGGATGTCTGATCAGGCCTAAACCAGCAGTCCAACATCCGTCTTGCAATCTGGGACCGCTGGCTCCTAACCACTCACCTGCTTGCCTGCCTGATTGCTCCTAACTGCCTCTTCCTGCCTGATCACCCCTAACTGCCCACCCCTGCCAGCCAATTTGGTTCTGATTGGTCTGTTTCTATGCCAGTCAGTGTCAAAAGCTCTGCCTTGTAGGCAGCCATTGGCTCCTCACAGTTCACCCAGATTTGGTTGTGATTGGTTGGTTTCTATGCCAGTCAGCATCTCTGGGCCTATCTCCAGAACTGATCAGACAGGCAGGGCTGATCAGCAGCCCCCACAGAGGCCTGGAGAGAAACAGAGGCATGGCTGATGGTGAAGCCTGGAGAGAAAGAGAGAGGCAACAGCTGATCAACAGCTGCCATGGAGGCTGCGGATCAGACCCTGCCTCTCTCTTTGGGCCTCTCTCTGTGCCTGATCCACAGCCCCCTCGGCAGTCAGTGCTGGGTCGCCACGCAACCCAGCACTGACTGCAGGACTGACTTCTGGTGTTCAGTTGAGCCTTCGGTCGGTTGTTATGGAGCCTGGGTTTTTATATATTAGGATGCTTTGGGATAGAAAGCCCTGAAATGATGACAGGAGTATAGAATAGAATGTTTTTATAGAAATCTTTGAATATTGTATCCATAGTTTATTTCTAACATTTTGTTCACAAACTTTTGTTCTCAGATTGTCTACAGAACATCGTTTATCAATCACACTGTTTTGAAGAAAAATATCTAAAATTAGTGTTAGAAGATATGGTTTGATTACCTGCAAATCTTGATCAAACACCTGTATTTACTTATCTTAATCCAAAAATAAGAATGATAACAAATACATTAACTGCATCTTTTCTACAAAGCTTTTGTTATGATGAAAAAGGTATGAAGATGTATATCAAAATGTATAGTAAAATACCAATTATTTTAAAATGTAGATTAAATTGTTAGTATAACATTATTGAGAAAGTCTATCATAAGCCTTAGTTGTCAATTTATTCACACCCATCTGACCTTCAATACAATCATTAATATTTATAAAACTCATATTAAATTTCTAGTATATTATAGTCTCTTCAATAGGTGGTATTAGAACTAAATCCAGGTTTGGCTGCCTGCCACAATGAAAGCCAAACTCATGAGACAGGTGCTTTCAGAAAAGAAAAGAGGATTATTTCAGAGTGAGCATTTCAAGAAGATAGGGGACTTTCCCCAGTCCTCAAGAATCCATCTTCCCAATCTCAATGCAGGCAGAGGCTTTTATAAGGGTAGAGAGGGAAAACAGACCAAATTTATCAGGGTGAGGGGAAGTGCTACTTCTCCCTACAAAGGGGGCATGGGAGAGGGAGGGGGTTGAGGAAGTCTGGATTTGCTGCTTCTCAAGCTTCTGTCCTCAGCATTACTAGTATCTTTCTTCAAACAGAATTTGTAGATTTACCACATACACCTGTGGATTCTCATGGTTGGCACCAAGCCCTTCCCCCTTCTCACTCCCCCCCAAGCAGACTTCTCTCAGCTATAAAAAAAAGCTAGATAAAAAATTAAAACACAGGGATTAATTTTATATCCTTTAAGAAAACAGAGAATTGGGTGCAGCCTTGAGAAAAAGCAGAATATATATCCTTTATCACTCATTTGAAATATTAAGTCAAGGTAACAATATAAGAGACCATTTTGTTAAGTCGTTTAAAACATAATTCTTGAGGGTTTACTGTGATATTAGAGAAAAGTAAGTTGGTGATGGAGAAAGAAGTCCTCATAGACACATAAAATAAAGTATATGTCAGCAAATGTTTATGTAAGATAATTTCAAGAATAATAGTTTGAGAACATTTATTTTTGCACTGGCACAAGCTTAGTATCTTCCACCTACTCCACTTTATCTTGTTCTTTATTCTCCAAAACCTTTGGTGTGTATGGTCAGTAAGTCTGGCCATTCCTAACTTAATAAAAGCATTGTTTCATTGTTCATGCTTTCCTCCAAAATTTTGGATTCAAGAAGATTTTAAAACTGTAAATAATTTTATATTACTTTGGATTTCCCAAATGTCTACATTGTTTATCTAGTGAAAAGTTAATAATTCTATATAATAAAAGCCTAATATGCTAAGTGTCCAGTCATCCAGTCAGCCGGTCAACCAATCAAAGTGTAATATACTAATAATATGCTAAGGCTGCTCAACCACTTGCTATGATGTGCACTGACCACCCGGGAGCAGATAGTCGACTGGTCAACTAGTCACTATGACATGCACTGACCACCAGGGGGAAGACATTCTGACTGGTATGTAAGCTTGCTGCTGGGGTCTGGCTGATCAGGACTGAGAGAGACAGGCTGGACATGCCCTGGAGCCCTTCCATGGTGCCTCCCCGGCTGGCCAATCTCCCGTGTTCCTCCCTGGACCCGATCGTGCACCAGTGGGTCCCTTGGCCTGGCCTGTGCCCTTCTGCAATCCAGGAGATGTTGGAGAGCTGGTTTCAGCTCCATCTCGCAGGCCAGGCCAAGGAACCCCACTGGTGCATGAATTCATGCACCAAGCCTCTAGTATAATTATATGAGCATTATCTAAATGAATGAAATGTTTGGGTTTGCAGTTTCTCAGTTCTCTAACTCAACAGGTAAGGGTTTCAGAAACATTAATCAAATCAGAATATCAGTATGCTAGGCAGTAAACCTTGCTTAGAGTAGTCCTCCAGAGCAATGTATGTTATCAGCCTTGGCAAGATCCTATGCTGCCTCAACAAAAGCACTCCAATCACATATAATGAATGGAGAATAGAAACAATAAACATGCAAATGTACTTCCACTATTTACAAATACATTTGTATACTTCTGCAATAGAAAAATAGAGGAAGTAGACAAAATCAAGTTTAATATTCTCTAGAATGAAAAAATAAACTTTAGTATCTATATGTAATAGTCTAAAATATTGCCTAAAATTATAGACTCTCAGGATAACAAATTTATGTTGCTATAATTAGCTTTTAATCATTTGTTGCATATCATAAATTTCACATGGTATTTCTTAAATCTTAAGACAATGTATTCCTTAAATCTTAAGACAATTAAAAATAAAATAAAAAACAAACAATATTTATACACTGTAAAATATATCCAAATTTAATAAAAAAGCTTGAATATATAAAGTGGCAAAATCAATATACAAAAAACATAAGTAGAAAATATATCTCTTTGATAAGGTTATGTAAAGTACATAGTGTCACTGGCAATCAAAAAATAAAAATTTTGTCATATCATTATCCACTAATCAGTGCAAACATTTTAAAAGTGATTGATGGAAAAACAGCAGTGGGGAAGTGATGTTAGTAAAATGGAAGATTGGAAAACTCCAAGCACTTGTCCCATCATTGAAAAATCAAAGGAACAACCAGAAGCTATCTGAACCAACTTTGTTAGAACTTTAAAAAACAGGTTTCCAGTATCCAGGCAAATCCCCAATAAAGGTAAAGCAGTTTAAAAACATAAAATTTGTTGGCTTTTTTAGTCAGCCTTGCCCTACTTCCTCTTTGGTCCAGTGAAAACTTTGGTCCTCAATGGCAGCAACTGGCTCCCATTGCCCCACCACCCTTTAACTGAAGGGAACAGAACAGATATTATTTGAAAATTATTGTATAATTCTGTTCTAACTGGGCTGGAGGATATATAAATTACTAAAACAAGATGATCCAGTCAGACATTGCTACAAATGATAGATGACCACAAGCGGGAGGGACAAGAGACTTGAGGTAAAAACACACAACAGAATATCTAAGGCCCAGAGGAGAAGCTGAAAAGAGAGTTTGCAAAATTAGGACATTCCAAAAACATCTGTGTATATGAGGAAATATAGCAAGGCACAAGAAGGCCCAGGCACACATGCTCAGCAAAGTACCGTGAAAGGATGGTGCCAAGGCTCAGATTAATCCTGGCTAAAGGGTGAAGGCATGCCCAAACAGAACCAGTCTGTAAAGAAAGGGAAAGGTTGTTGTCCTCCTTTTGTATTTTCATGAAAGATTTGGTTTGTTTTGCTTTATTTTAATTGTTGACACTAAATAAATCTTCGTCCACACATTAGCTTAGCATGTGCTAGAGATACAGAGATCTAACAATCATATTTGATAAATAAGTCTTTGAAAAAAAGGAAATATCTATAAATAAAAATATATTACAGCCTTTAATAATAAAAACAACAGAAAAAATCAAACACTGATGAAGGGGGCAGTGATGTGATTTCTATATTTCTATAGGTAGAACATTTTAAGTCAGGCATACAAAATTTATAAGGGATGTAAACAAACAACAAAACATGGCTGAGAGATTCTGAAATGGTACTAGAGTAAGTGGAAGCTACACTGACACTCTCCCAGGACAAAACTGGAAATACAACTAAGATATAGAAAAATCACCCTGAAAAATAAACTGAAGCTAGTGGGAGAGAACCCTGATAGCCAAGGAAGGGAAGTGGAGACAGCACTGATACTGGTAGGAAGAGTGGAGGCATGAAAGGGCTGGCCAGGCTCCCACAGCTAGCAGTTGAAGTTCCATAGAGATATCTTGGAAGTGTGTGTAGTGGTGGGTAGAGGGGAGTTTCCCACTGAGAACTTTGGAGTCTAAACTCCTAGCTTGGCCCCCCAAGCCCAGAACACCAGAACTGAGAAAGGTGCCCAACCAGAACTGAGAAAAGCTGTGCAAAACAACTAAGGTGCAATCTATCTGGGAGAGATGGCTGGAAATGCAGGCACATTCCTAAATGGCCAATACACAACATTTCATGTGCAGCCACTCACCTTGGGTCTGGCAGAGGGAGGCAGAGTGGACTGGAGCTGTGAGCAGAAGCCAAGTTTGGGGGCTCTGTGGTTGGAGCTCTGAGGGTAGCTACCCTGGTTTCCTGTGCAGAGTCATTCCCTCATGCTGTAGAAGACATCTTTTTCTAGTGGACCTTTGCTATCCAGGCTGTTTTTGCCTGGTGGGGGGGAGGTAATTAACTCACCCTGTTGGAAGACCTCCCAATCCTATGGTCAATAGTCTGAGGCTAATCAAGTATGAGTGTCAATAAGACTGCAGGCACAGGTGTGTCCCTGGGGGCTTTGAGTCTTTGTCTGATCTAATCCCAGACCTGGAGCTAGGAAAAGCAGACCCCGGTTCGAATTTTGTTCCTTTTCAAAGGCACCCAGCCCCAGCAGAGAGAGCCACAAGCTGTGGTTTTCTGATAGCTCTAGACAGGGTACTCAGGGCCACTCATACACAGCATATTACACTGTTCTGCTCTAAAGATTGGAAGTCATAGCATATCTATTGAATACACAGACACAAACCCAAACAGATAGCCAAAATGGGGGGGGGGGAGAAACAAAAAACAAACAAACAAACAAACAAAAAAAAAATGAAAGAACAAGAGAATTCTCCAGAAAAATAGTTAAATGAAATAGAGATAAGAAATTTATCAGCTATAGAATTCAGAATAATGATGGCAAAGATGCTCAAGCATGAGAAAAACTAGTAGCTATGAAGAATGACATGGCACTAGTGAACACACTGGAAAGAATACACAGCAGATTAGGGGAACCCAAGGATTGGATCAGTGAATTAAAAGAAAGGGTAGAAAAAAAAACAACACTCAGAGAACCAAAAATAAAAAAAAAAAAACAGGATGTCAGATTAAAGGAGCTGTGGGACAACATGAAACATAACAATATTTCAGAAGGTGAAGAAAGATAGCAAGGGGTAGAGGACATGTTTGAAGAAATAATGGCAGAAAACTTCCTAACACAGTGAGGGAAAAAGTCACACAAGTTCAGGAGACACAGAGTGTCTCAAGCAAGAAGAACCCAAACAGGTCCATCCCCAGACACATCATAATTAAAATGCCAACAATTGGCAGCCAACAGAATGGCAGGGAGAGTGAGTGTGACAGAGTAAAGAAGTGAGAAAGATGTGTGTGGATATATGTGATGAGTGTGTGGGTGAGCAAGGGACAGATAGATATCTCAGAATCCCAGGGACTGGCAGATCGGGCCTGCCTAGACAGGGAGCCCTTCCTACCACTACAGACACCCCAAGGCCAGCTTGTCTTTGGCATGGAATGCACACCATCTTGTAGAGGGGAGCAATGGAGGTCAGAAGTACTACCACACCAACATCCAGACCAACCTCGAACAGCACCCCCAGACCTGTGTAGGTAGCCACTTGCCAGCCATAATCTGCATGGAAACACCATTATGCTCCATGATACCATGTGGAAAAACCAGTGAGCAGCATGGTACCATGACATGGGTCTCAGATGTCTGCAGTGAGAGTGCACCAGACAGACCTTTCAAGCTGTGCAACTTAGCCAGAGCCCAAACTCAGCATCCCAGGATCCCATGCTTCAGGTACCCATGCTGTGAGTGCAAGCCATTGGTACCCCACTCCACGCTCCATCCCTGATCACAATACAGAACCACAGTCAGGTGCGTGCTACACCCACCACCCAGACAGATCACGTGCAGCAAGTCCCCTGCCCCCCAGCACAAACTGAGCTCACTCTGCCAACAGCTAAGTCAGATCCCTCCCTGGACAAGTGCTCCACCCCCAGCATAGACTGAGCACACTCTGATGCAGTCGGAGTCTTCATGGGGCCAGCGCCCTCCCTCTCCCCCAACACAGACTGTGCACTCTCTGCACCAAGCTCAGGCAGAACCCTTGTTGGGCGAGTTCTATGCCCCTGGCACAGACTGAGCACACTCCACCACCAGCTCAGACAGAAATACACAGAAATACAACCCATTGTGTGCTACACACCTGACAGAGACAGAGCCTTGGGCTGGTGGGTGTTGTGCCACCAGCACAAACATAGCCTTTGGCTGTTGCTCACTCCACTCCCACTACAGACAGAGCTATCACCTGGTGCACACCCTACCCTCAGCCAAGGTCAGAGCTACTGGTGTGACCTGGTGTGCCCAACTACAGGTCACAGGATCACACTGCAAGTGCATTGCCAGAGGGACCTAAGGCACCATCTCACCTTAGAGGTTGGTGCCACACAACAAATTGTATGCCAGAGAGCACTGGGCCTTCACAGAGAGTCACACACCAGAGGAACTATGTACCCACACACACCAACCCTGAAAAATGGATAGTTGAGGGACCAGAAGTGTAGAAGGGGGTACAACTCAGTGCAGAGACAATAAAGGTGTGAAACTCATGGCAGACCCAGCCCCCAGAGCTAGTGAGTCCAGGACCATTAGACTGTGAGGGACTTCAAATCCTCAGACCCCAAGCAGGGAGCCCGGGTCCAGAAAGAGACAGCAAAAATAGGAAGACAATGAAACAAGCATAAGAAAACGAGGACTGTCAAAATAATGAACTAAATGAAACAGAGGCATGCAATGTGTCAGAAAAAGAATTTAGAGTAAGGGTCATACAGTTCATAAACTGGATGGATGAGAAAAAAACAACTTATGTAAGAATCTCCTGATTCTTACATAACACAAAAAGTGGGGGACCAAATTAGTGAGTTAGAGGATAGGGCAGTAAAACACATCAAATCTGGACAACAATTGGATAAAAAAAAAAATAGAATGCAGAAGGAGAGCCTCAAGGAGCTTGCAGACAACATGAAACAAAGTAACATACATATAATAAAGGTTCCAGAAGGACAATAAGAGGAGCAAGGAATAGAAATCTTATTTGAAGAAATAATGATAGAAAACTTCCCTGACATGGGGAAGAAAAAAGTCACTCAAGCAAAGAGAGTCCCAAACAAGATAAACCCAAAAGACCCACACTGAGACACATTGTAATTTTACCTACAAAGGATCTCCCATTATATTATCAAATGATTTCTCTACAGAAACACAGTAGGCCAGAATGAAATGGAATGAAGTATACAAAGTGATGCAAAGCAAAGGTCTGAATCACAAAATACTCTACCTAGCAAGGCTATCAATCAAAATTGAAGGGGAAATCAGGAGCTTTTCAGACAAAAAACAAACAAACCAACAAACAAACAAACTAAGGGACTTTATCACTACCAAGCCAGCAATGCAAGAAATGCTAAAGCAGCTACTGTAAAAAGAAGAAGTAGAAAGTGAAGAAGGAACACAGGCATAAACAACAAAAATGGCTATAAACAAGTACCTATCAATAATAGCCTTAATTGTAAATGGATTAAATGCACCAATCAAAAGACATAGAGTGGCTAAATGGATAAAAACATGACCCATCTCTTTCAGGCAAATGGAAAGAAAAAAAAGCTGGAGTAGCAATACTTATAGCTGACAAAATAGACCTCAGAGTGAAGGTCAAAGCAAGAAATAAGCAAGGTCACTTCATAATGCTAAAGGGATTGATACAGCAAGAGGATATAACTCTGGTAAACATATATGCACCCAATGCAGGAGCACCCAAATACATAAAAAACCTTCTGGAAGATATCAAGGGGGAGGTCAACAGCAATACGGTCATAGTAGGAGAGTTTAACACCCCAATGACTTCACTGAATAGATCTTTCAGATAAAAAATTAACAAAGCAACAGTGACTCTAAATGACACACAGGATCAGATGGGCTTAATAGACATTTATAGAACACTAATAGTCCTGCAAACGAATCCATGTTTGAGTAGCTTGCTGCTCTTTGCCTCAGCTGGCCACCCTCCCACGGTTGCTGGTAGCTCTCAGCTGCTTGTAGCTTGCTGCCCTGCCCTCCTGTAGATCCGTGATCTCGTCCTTATGTGGTTGGTCATTATGCCTCAAGGCATAATGGATCATTAGCATATTCCTCTCTTATTATATAGGATTTCACCCCAAAGCTGCACAACATACATTCTTCTCAAGTGCACATGGGACATTCTCAAAGATAGATCACATGTTATGACACAAAACAAGTATCTAGAAGTTCAAGAAGATTGAAATCATATCACGTATATTCTCAGATCACAATGCAATGAAATTAGAAATCAACTATAGTAAAAACACTAAGAAGCATTCAAACATATGGAGGCTAAATAGCATGTTATTAAATAATGAATGGGTTACCAATGAGATCAAGAAAGACGTCAAAAATGTCCTGGAAACAAATGAAAATGAACCCACCACAAATCAAAACATATGGGATAAAGCAAAAGCAGTTCTGAGAGGGAATTTCATTGCACTACAGGCCTACCTCAAGAAACAAGAAAAATTAATAATAAACTATTTAACCCTACAACTTAAAGAATTAGAAAGAAAACAACAATCAAAGTTCAAAGTATGTAGAAGGAAGGACATAATTAGTGCAGAAAGAAATGACATAGAGGCTGAAATATAACAATACAAAAAATCAATGAAACCAAGAACTTGTTTTTTGAATAGATAAACAAGATTGATGAACCATTAGCCAGACTCATCAAGAAACAAAGAGAGGGGACCCAAGAAATAAAATCAGAAATGAAAGTGGAGGAGTAACTATTGATACCATAGAAATACAAAAGATTGTAAAAAAAAAACACAAAAAAAAAAACTATCAACAACTATGTGCCAACAAGCTGGACAATGTGAATGAAAAGGACAAATTCCAAAAAGAAATGTAACCATCTAAAACTGAATCAGGAAGAATCAGAAAACCTTAATAGGCCAATAACAACTGATGAAATAGAAGCAATAGTCAAAAAACTCCCAGCAAACAAAAGGCCTGGTCCAGACCACTTCACAGGGGAGTTTTTACCAAACCTTCAAAGAGCAACTAACATCCCTGTCCTCAAACTATTCCAAAGTATCCAAGAGGAAGAAACACATCCAAACTCTTTTTGTGAGGCCAGAATTACCCTAATTCCAAAACCAGATAAAGACACTACAAAGAAAGAGAATTAGAGGCCAATATCCCTGATGAACATAGATGCTAAAATCCTCAACAAAATATTAGCAAATTTGAACCAGCAATATATTAGAAAGATCATACATCATGACTAAGTGGGATTTGTTCCAGGGATGCAAGGCTGATACAATATTCCCAAATCAAGAAATGTGATACATGCTTGTCTTTCAAACAAACTGAAAGAAAATAATCACATGATCATAACAATGGACACAGAAAAGGCATCTGACAACATCCAACACCCATTTTTGATAAAAAACTATCAGCAAAGTGGGAACAGAGGGAACATATCTCAACATGATAAAGGCCATATATGACAAAGCTATAGCTAACATCATACTCAATGGGCAAAAACTAAAATAGTTTCCTCTAAGAACAGGTACAAGATAAGGATATTTGCCTTCACCAATCTTTTTCAACATAGTACTGGAAGTGCTAACTAAAGAGAATAGACAAGAAGAAGAAATAAAAGACATCCAAATTAGAAAGGAAGAAATAAAATCTCATTATTGTCAGATGACATCATACGGTACATAAAAACCCTGGAGACTCCACTAAAAAGATTACTAGACTGGCCCAGCCAGCATGTCTCAGTGGTTGAGCATCAACCTATGAACAAGGAAGTCACAGTTGGATTCCCAGTCAGGGCACATGCCCGGGTTGCCTACCCATATATATCTGCCATGGGAAGCTATCATTCACAAACAAACAACCCTAACGTACTATCACAAAAGTCCAAACAGTAGATGTAAATGTTTAGGATACTTAATACAACAGTATTTCTCAAAAGGCCATTATTAGGGGATCTAACTTATTTCAGGATTATTTCAAATTTTGTTACCTTAGCTTTACTCTTAATTAATTCTCTATTAGAGGCCTGGTGCATGAAATTCGTGCATGGGGGGCGGGGTCCCCTCAGCCCAGCCTGCACCCTCTCCAATCCAGGACCCCACAGGGGATGTCTGACTGCCAGTTCACAATCCTGGACCGCTGGCTCCTAATCACTCACCTGCCTACCTTCCTGGTTGCCCCTAACTGCCCCCCCCCCGCCAGCCTGATCACCCTTCACTGTCTCTGCATGCAGGCCTGATCGCCCCTAACTGCACCCCCTTCCAGCTTGGTTGTCCCTAACTGTCCCCTGCTGTCTGCCAGTTCACCCCCAACTGCCCCCCCTGCCAGCCTGGTCACCCTCAACTGCCCCCCCTCTGACCTAATCACTCCTCACTGCCCCCCTTGCCAGCCTGATCGCCCCCAACTGCACACCCCCCACTGGCCTGGTCGTCTCTTACTGCCTGCCCCTGCTGGCCTGGTCGCCCCTCATGGCCCTTCCACAGGCCTGGTTACCCCATGCAGCCTGCTTGTTCAGTCATTTGGTCATCCTTCACTAAACCCCCTGCAGGCCTGGTTGTAAGCAGCCATCTTGTGAGGGTGTGAGGGTTAATTTGCATATTACCTCTTTATTATATAGGATTGCATAACTCTTTCCCTTAAATGCAAATACTCTATTTGATATATTGCTAAACTTAGGTTCCTTGTAAACTTCCCTCAGTATATTTTGTTCTGCTTTGCCTCCACTTTTATTACCTATATGCTGTTTTACTGAAGGATTTTCAACACTCCATCTTTCCCCTGCTCCATCTTTGTCCAACAACCAGCCACTATTTTCAACCAAGCCCATTGGGCTGCCTTTGGAATACTAGTAAATGATTAATCACAAACTAGTCATCCTAGACTGAATCTGGCACATTGATATGTTTTTTATTTTGCCTCATTTATTTATTATTATTACATTTTATTTATTATTACATTTTAGTCTGCTAAATAATTTTGCATTTGAATTAATTACCAACATGAAATTCACAAAGATTTTCAGCTTTTCCTAAAAATGAGAAAGCTTGGCAGCAGAGGGACCTTGTGGTAACAATTGGCCAGAGCTGAGAGAAGTTGCCCCTTATACGTGGAACACATATTGCCCACCTCATCTGACTTCATCATGTTTACCTGATTTCAACCAATCTGCTAAAATTAGATGGTTTACCTGCCTCTGTGAGCATTCAAGTTGGATGCATTCCTTACTTCCTATTTCTGAAGGAAGAGTTATCAAAATTACCGAAGCACTTTTGGCACCACTGGAGTATTCATGGTTTCAACCAAAGAAAATGCAACAGCTCTTATTTGAAGTTGGAATTACTGTTGCATTAAAAAAAATACACTCAAACATATGCATATATACACTTTAGCAGTATCATTATTTTATAACCCCACTGTATATACTTTTGTGGCATTTATACCATTGCACATGTAAGATTTTTTTTTTTTGCATTTTCTCATGTTTTCTTAGAGTTACATAAAGTATGAACTTTGATCTGTGGTGATAAGCTATGCCATAAGGTCAAATAAGATGGATTTATTATTATTATTTATTTCTTTAATGCACTTATTGTTCTGGCTTTAGCAATTTTATTTCCTTTGGTAAGAAAATTCCTTAGCTGTACTGCTGTTACAGTGCAGTTGGAAATGTATCACCTTATACTTTGTATGATCTCTACTTCATGCTCTGAAAAGAAATCAGTGGGTTTGAACCTCTTGATGTACTTGCCTAATAGCCATACTTTATATGGTTTTAGGTGCCATTTATCAGCTCTCCTTCAACTTAGAATTTTGAGTTAGAGATAAAAATCAGTTAAGATTGTTAAAATAACCATTTCTTTAAAATATATTTTACTGGGGAAGTTTCCCTGATACTTTAACTTCTCTGTACTATTTTACTATTTTCTATTTTTTTTTCTGTTGTTATTTTTATGTCTTTTTCAAGAGGCTAAATAGATGACTCTTGAATATTCTTAATTGAAGATAGTGAATCTGATCCCTTGACATTTTGAGAAAAAGAAAAAAACAAACAAAACAAAAACAAAATAGTCTCACTAGCCATAGGTAATGACAATAAGAATAAATCCATTAGGTTGTCCTAGAACAAATTTAATCATCCCTTGAATATTGTTATTAACATATATGATTGTGAATTGCAAAATGTTTAGACTATAATTCATTTCCATACCCTGAGACAGCCAAATCTTGAAGAGGATTTCAATGTAGATTTGAAACCAAATAATACTAAATGGGGTTATAAGTACCTGGCTAAATACAAACTGATATCTTTAAAAAATCATTTGTCTGATGCCCGACCGGAGTGGCTCAGTGGTTGAACATTGGCCTATGAACCAGGAGGTCATGCTTTGATTCCCATTGAGGGCACATGCCTGGGTTGTGGACTCGATCCCAGTGGGGGGCATGTGGGAAGCAGCTGATGAGTGATTCTTTCTCATCATCGATGTTTCTATCTTTCTCCCTCTCCCTTCTCCTCTGAAATGAATAAAAACATATTAAAAATAATTTGTCAGATTTTCATAAGTTCTTTCTCTAATGAGCATTTCACAAGTTTCTGCCTGTGAGACATAAAGGGTTATTTTATATTAAATAAGGGTTATTTTATATCCTGTAACTGTGAGACATAAGGTCTCATTTTCATTCCTAAGAATCATTTTAACAACTGGTGACATGTCCTATATTCATATTATGCACCTAAATTGGACTTGGGCTATCCAAATCATGAAAAGTAGTGAGATTGCTAAGGGGTGTGTATGAACATGTGTGTGTGGGGGGGTACATGTGCAAAATAAGCTCAACAAAGCTTAAACTACAAGCTTAAACTAGTACTATTATGAGTATAATATAGTACTCATCTATTGCTAGGTATATTATTGCCTAAAATGTAGAATTTGAAACAACAACATTTGTTAGTTCACAGTTTCTATAAATCCCCAACCAGGTGTGGCTGAGCTGTGCCCTCTGCCTCTGGGTCTCCCACATGCTGTGATCAAGATGCCAGCAGGCTGTGCTCTCATCTCAAGGCTTCTCTGGGAAAGGATCTGCTCTCCAGCTCATGTGGTTATTGGCAGGATGGATTTTCTTGTGAGCTGTTGGCCTGAGGGCTTTATTTCTTTGGCTGTTGCCCTCAAATCCTTGACACATGGTCTTCTTTATATAGAAGCTGGCTTCAGTAGAGATGTTAAACCAGAAGTGTTACTATAGGTAGCTAGTTATTGATAAATAGGAATAGAGCAAGGGGAGTCAGACATTGTTGAGCTTAATCAAATGGGAGCATGAACTTGTTTGTTTCACCAGGAAGCTACAGCACCCTCCTCCAGCAATGCACTCCCCTCCCCCCACCTCCTCCAGGGAACCACCAGTCCATTCCCCACAGATTACTTGGGGAGATAAGCACATTCAATAAAGTGAAACTGGTGCAGGGAAGGTGCTGGACCATAGAAGCCTGTCAGTCTAGCCTGGGAAAGGGGTCATTGTGTAGGGGTGGACTCATCCGAATCCCTGAAAGCTTGGGAAGGTGATTGCTTATTTTTGAAAAAGCTGGTTCTTCCCAACCCCAAGATAGTAGAATCTCAGATTAACAAAGAAGCTTTCTCTCTCTCTCTCTCTCTCTCTCTCTCTCTCTGTGTGTGTGTGTGTGTGTGTGTGTGTGTGTGTGTGATGCTCTGTGACCCACCCTCACCTGGTTCACTTGTGTTCTCCTACCTAGGAAAACAGGACTATGCAGGCCCAGTGGCCACCTGGGGCTACAGCAGACTGCATGGCCTCCAATGGACTAGCTTTAAAACTGCCACGATATTTTGAATTTAATTAGAAAAGGTCTGCCACTATAGACGCTTATGATAGTTAACTGGTTAATATGAAACACAAAAGCAGGAACTGGCCTTTGCTTTGGCCTTGCTGAAGACCTGGTGGGGCCTTTTCCATGTGAGATGGATGGAGATAGGACATTGGGAACCCAGAAAGGGAACACCTTTGACTTTGCATCACAAATAAATCACCTTGCCACACCATAATCTTCAGTACATGGGTCCTTGGAATGCTTTCCTTGCAATCCCGTGGAAGAGCCTAATTTCAACCAATAGAAGCCCCAAGAGACAGTAACAGACAAAATTCACAAGTTTTTATAAACAATTTTTTAAAATGGCATTCTATCACCTTTGTATTATTCTATTGGTTTGAGCAAGTCAAGTGTTATAGCCCACACTCAGGGGAGGAGGTCACATGAGGCTGTGAATGAAGCCCAGGAGGTAGAGAATATTAGGGGCTTAGTCAGAAACAGCTACATATCTTTATTTTTTCAAATAAAAACAATGGAAAATGCTCTAGCCTTTGAAAACCTAATAATCTAAAAGGTACTCCTTTTTTTGTAATACATTCAAAAGCTTTTCTTGATCAAGTTACTGATTTATATTGGGAACACAAAGATAAGTAAAACACACAGTTCTTACCTTTGTGAAGTCCATGATTTAGATAGAGAAGATATATAGCAACAAATTTTATATTTCGTAGCAAACGAGTTAGGATAGAAATAAGCACCAAAGAGCAAAGAAGACAGCATTCAAACTAACTTGGGGGTGAACTGGTGGGGCTACAGAGACCAGGGAACACTTTACAGAGGAGAGGGCATTGTACTGGAGCCTCACAGAAAGAGGAGAATTAATTTTCAGACTCTTCCCACAAAATTATATATAGTTATATATGAAAACAAGAGGGAGATGGGCAAAGGCATGGGTAAGAACACTAACGTGTGCACATAGAAATCCAAGTTGACAACAACTCCAAACTTTATAGACTTTCTATAAACTCAAGTACACAGAATGCATTGAAATATATGAAGAAGTAGAGGGCCAGAGAAAGGACAGGAGTGTGTGTGTGTGTGTGAGTGCCCATGCATGTGTGTGAATATGTGCATGTGTGTAGTGAAGTGAAGTGGTGGAGGAGAGTGGCCAGTTTGTAACACTACCTAAAAGTTGAGACAACATTCTTTCCACGATGGTGAGTCAGGGAAGCAGTTTAACTAGGTTAAATAAAAGGTTGCATGATCCAATTTGTATTTTGGCAAATAATTTATGTGCAAAACACTTCAAAAATGGTGAACTGTGCTTTAGTCTATACTAATTTCATTGTTTCTTTTCTTTCCTTATTTTGTAGTAAACAAACAAACAAAAATTTAACCATTCTTCAGCTTCCTTTTACTTCAACCGTATGTCTTTTTCCTCCATTTTCCTGTGTGCACAGAATTGATTTGCCTTTCCTTCTACCTGAAATAATCTAGGACTCTTCTTTGGAGAAACAGTCTTTAATGATGATAAAGAATTAAAATCCAAGAACCTGCTCTGCTTCAAATTATTTTGTGACTTTCGTCTTAGTTTCCTCATCTGTATAACAATGACAGATAATATCCATCTTAAAGTGTTATGAAATTAAATGAAATAAGTCATTCAAAATACCTATACTCATTTTTTGTGCCTGGCAATATGTAGTAATGTCCCTTATTCATTTGTTAAGCTCCATATCCAAAATGCTTCTCTGATCTCCACAGCCTACAAATTACCACCTTTCTGAGCACAGAGAACATGTTCCAACGGCATCACAGATTTGGGTCTTAAGTATATTTTTGAGTATTTATTGAACCTTCCATGTACATAGCTTTTAACTTCCTAAAGAACTTATTTTACTTGTATTCATAAAGCCCTGCATGCTTTCACCTTGAAAGGTAACTCACACTTACCTTAAATAGAATGGATTTGCTCTTTTTATTTCTCTGTGTAGAGAAGATAGGGAGATAAAAAGTAGCATAATGGATATATTATAGGTAAATGATACATGTTTATTTAATTTTTAAAATATATTTATTCTATTCTATTCTATTCTATTTTTATTATTTTGTTGTTAATCCTCATTTGAGGATTTTTTCCCCATTGATTTTTAGGGAGAGTAGAAGACAGAGAGGGAAAGACAGAGAGAAATATCGATATGAGAGAAACACATTGATTTGGTTGCCTCTTGCACAAGCTCCGACCAGGGCCCTGGCAAAGGAGGAGCATGTAACTGAGATACATGTCCTTGACCAGAATCAAACAGGGGACCCTTCAGTCTGCAGGCTGACACTCTATCCACTGTGCCAAACTGTTTGCTTTATTTAAAATATGTGTGTAATGGTTGCTTTTTACAATAACTGTTAAATTCATAACAAATGCATATAAATGTGTCTATTAGTTTATTAATTGCCTTTCATTACCTGAGGGGTTAGATAAGTATTGAATCATTCATTATATGGGATGATGGCAGCCAATGTTTAAAATTAAAATGAAATTTGCATTCCAACAATGATATAATGCCTATCTCAATGAATACATCTGAGCACTAAGAGAGATATTTTGTGTAAAATTTTCATAACATTCCAAGGTAGATATTATTTATCAACTTATACAAATTTGTGGAATCGTGGATTAAAGAAAGAAAAACTCTTCTATCATGGCTTTATATCTCTCTATTGTCCTGAGAATCGGAAGGCTTGGACCAGCTGAGTCTGATTGCAAAATGGAGGCTCATGTCCCTACAGAGGAACACCTGAGTGAGGGTACTGGGCTCTGGCAGTGGCCTCATAGCTTTTGTTGAGAGCACTGGGAGACAGGTTCCTGTGTGCTCTGCATCATGTGATCCCTTAACATTGGGTTTGCTTGGTATTAGAACCAAGAGTATACATTGGTTTCAGGTGGTTCACCTATAATATGTATATATACTAGAGGCCCAGTGCACAAAATTCGTGCATAGGGGCAGAGGGTCCCTCAGCCCAGCCTGTACCCTCTCCAATCGGGACCCCTCAGGGGATGTCTGACTGCCAGTTTATACCCACACTTTTAACAGATTATAGCTCCATTTTTATTTCTTTCATACTTAACCCCATTGGAATTAGTAGATATTCAAAGCGTGTATATATTTTGGGAGGACACCCTGTATATATCTCTAGTCAGTGGTGAAAGAAACCAAAGGCGGGTTTGGAACCCCCAGATAGGAAACCTCGCTCACTCCCTGCATGTCTCCCCACTCCACTTTCCACATTTGCGGGCAGTGGGAGAATCAATGTTTTCTATCATTAACTCGGAAAACCACATCCCCACATCCTGTCACCCACTGCCCGGCAGGAGTGCGCTAGGCTCCAAGTGAGCGAGGTCTCAGGGCAGCCTTCTCTCATGGATGCCGGCACCCAAAGTGCACATTCCTCCTCTGCAGTCTCCCTGACTCTCCCACCATTTCACTGAGAGGACTCCTCCTCTGGGTTCCCCATCTTGAATGCTGACCAAAGGCACCTCAGCGAGAGTGTCTGTCTGCACCTGCTCCTGCCTCAGCACCAGAATTAGCCCCACAGAAGCAATCTTGTTGCCACACTGGCCTCCACAGGAACAGGGCATCACCACTCTGCTCTCTCACTGTCATCTCACAGGTGCCCACCCCAAGCACCCAGATATGCTCCAAGGGACGTGAGCATGACAAAAGGGGATATGCGCACGTCGTGTGGGGGACATAGGCATGCCGGGGTTGATGGAAGTGTGGCGGAGGGGTGGGGGGAATGTGTGCATGCCATGGTCCGGGACTGTTGCGGGCGTGCTTGGGTGACAACATGCTGGGGGGGGGGGATGTTCAGACACAAGGAGGGGGGAGAGGATGTGCGCACGGGAGGCCTGCACCTGCATAGATGCGCAAACCCACACTGCGCTGAGGCCAGGAGGACATCAATCTGGCCTGCCACAATGGCTGTCCCTGCGATCATTCACCTTCTGGGCCAGGAGGCAGGACTGGCGCAGCTGCTCCTTGGTGCTGATGGCCTGCAGGAGCTGCTTCAGCTTGGCCCGCAGGCTCCACTTGGTGCTGCTCACAGCCACTGCCATGTGGGGAGTACAGGCTGCCCTCTCCTGGGCCAGGCTCCTTCGCCCCCATCCCAGCTGCCCCTTGCCCAGGGCCGGGCCTGGGCAAGCAGCAGAGGCCATCGGGAGTGCTCACAGCTGCCACCCCCATGTAGGGAGTACAGGCCGTCCTCCACTGGGCCCACATCCTCTGCCCCCTGTCCCTGCTGCCACAAGTCCCCACCCACACATCCCTGTTGGGCATGCAGCCTGCTGAATGGCTGTTATGTGACAGCGTCCCAAACAATTTGCATATTCCTCTATTGTTACTATAGATATGTTTGTGGGGGATGAAGGTTGTGGGAGTTGAAACAATTAAGCAAAATAATTAAATTAATCATTTAATCATATTACCTCAAAGATTTTGGACTCAGAAATCTAATCAGAATCAGATTTAAATTCTAATTCTCTTGCTCTCTACTGTTAGACTTTGGGTTATTTTTTACCAATTTGATACTAATATTTGTCACCTGGAAATGAATGATGATACATACTTGCAAGATTATGAGTATTTAATGGCATAGGATATATACAATGCTTTGCACTAGGCTCTGTGTGGGCACAGACCACATGTTCACAAGGAATCATCCTTGCTCCTTCTCCCTGAGCCCTCTGTGTTCACCACACAGACATCAGCCTGATGACAACCTGGACTTAGAACTGCTCACCTGCCATCTAAGCTGGACCACTTATGGGTGTCAGCAAGTGGAGGCCTTCTAAAGCATTTGGTGGAGATAGTGTGTGATACAGATTGTATTAATGTGTTTCAGATTTGGGCAGAGAACCTCGGCTTCCAGTGTGTTTTGAACCGAAGTGCTCTTGGCTCATTTGGAGGGAGGGAGGTGGATGGGTGGAAGTGAGAATTTCTGTGTTCATTTGTTAAAATGACTTTTTAATGATGGTACAAACTGTTTTCACACCTTAAGTACACAGCAGAAATAGAAATATAAATAAATCACATTCTTGAGCTCATGGCACAAAATCTGTGAAAGTACCAGAGATACTTTATAAGTGAGAAAAAATGATGTAAAATTTATATTTAAATATGCTCATTGATTTTTCATTTCCATACAATTAGTTAACTAAAGAACATAGTTTTTCAAAGGGCAGAAGACCCCTTTTTACAAATGTGAAATTCCATTTTTCTAATAATTGGATTAAAAAAATCCTAAATTAGTGATTAATATTAGAATGACTTAATGCATTCTAAAATGAATCTTGGTAGCTTTCAAATAGTTTGGGAGAGAAAAAAAATATTCCTCCCTTTTATTTTAAGGTATTATATTCAAACATCTACTTAGATATTACAAATAAAAATTGATTAAGTTTTATAGTTATTGCTCTAGTCTAGCTCTATTTCCATCACATCAGGGCAAGAGTACTGACGTTGTCTATCATGACCAGCTTGGCTTTTATTCATGTTTCACATTGTGTCTTGTCAGTAATTTTATGTCTTAATCACGTTGCCTCAATTAGAGACCAGTATCACCAACTTCATCTTATCTCTTCTTTTATTTTTCTCAATAGTGCTTGACATTAACTCACAGCTTTCTTCTTATACTATTTCAATGCTTCTTAGATTTTAATTCAGTTATTTGTTATGACCATGATATATTTTTCCTTGTGGGGTTTTGCTGGGATGACCCCAACTCAGATGCACAATCCTCATGAAAAGACACCTGGATTAAAATATTTTTTTTTATTTTTCTAGGAAAACAGGGATACTTTTACTTAATGAATTCAAAGCAACATCTATTATCTTCTCATAGCTTCTTATTACCTTTTAGTAATGGGTAATTTGGGAGAAGCAGAGAATCAATTTATTATGATTTACCTCCTTAATCTTCTCTTTCTTACCATGTAAAAGGGTAATATTCATGCCGAAACCGGTTTGGCTCGGTGGATAGAGCGTCGGCCTGCGGACTGAAGGGTCCTGGGTTCGATTCCGGTCAAGGGCATGTACCTTGGTTGCGGGCACATCCCCAGTGGGAGGTGTGCACGAGGCAGCTGATCGATGTTTCTCTCTCATCGATGTTTCTAATTCTCTATCCCTCTCCCTTCCTCTCTGTGAGAAATCAATAAAATATATTTTTTTTAAAAAAAGGGTAATATTCATGTCTACTTAATGCATCTTGGTGCGTATTGACATGTGGCTTTGAATGTCAAAGGCACAGTGTTTGGATAACAATGCATAGTATATTTTGGTTTAATTCTCTGTCCATGCTGGCCTAAGAAACACTGACCTTTGGCCATGAGAAGGGTTTGGGTTCAGAAGGAGGACACAAACATTACTTTAAAATGGATATAAATTGTTAGGACAAAGCAAAAAAGAGTAAAGTTATACAATATGATTTTCAGAATCAAAGATATAGCTAAAATGTGTTAAAACAATAAATATTAGCTAACATTTAAATTTATATTTTCTGGTATTTGGTCATTTTGTTTGTTTGTTTCAGTAATTTAGAAGGGAACAGTGCTAAATAAATCACATAACTTTTTAACTTATTTCAAGACATGAAATCAATGTTTTCTACTAATCCAAGGAAGCACATATTTGAAAGCCACTGAATTAAGAAGTGTGGTCAGTTTTTAAAATACCCAGATGCTCAAAGCTATTCTGGTTGCCTTATCTTTTATAGGGTCAGACAGATTCCTTGCTCTGGTGAATTTCTTCATTCCAGCCCCTGCCTCAGGGGGACATGTTTGAGAGACAGCAGAGTCATACCATTTAGGGTAAACAATGTGGCTCTGAAAAAAATAAAAAGGACATTGTAGTTCTGGGTTCCCTGACTGAAGTCACTCAAGAAGCTTGAGGACATTTTCAGACTAGCACTTGGAACATAGTAGGGTCTCTCATTAAAACACTAACTACTCTGAATCACTAGACTCAACATCAGAGGAGGGTGAGCGCCAGAGGATTGATGATGAGGATTCAGTGGGCTGTGTACAGGCTTCCTTAGACACCTGTAGCCTTGGTAAAGGTGGCCTTTCAATCTCTGCAGCCAACAGTGGAGAATCCGTTGATTTGGGAACCACCCATTCCTTTCTGAGGGCTAACTTAGTTAGGTCATGTCAGCCCAGGATAATCTCCCTTTATGGATGTCAATTGTGCCATGCCATGTAACCTCTTCCTGAGTATAACTATCTAACATTTTGATGAACCCTGGGGATTACACAGGAAGTATAGCCCACAGAACAGGAATCTTGGACACTTTTTTTAGAATTCTGCTTACTACCTATGGTACACATAGGGTTACCTTAAATGGATGCTGTCTTTTTCATCTTCATGAGCTGGGCATTTATAGGCCAGGAAGAGAAATTGGAGGTGGGGACTGTCTCTGTGCTAGTAATGACAACAACAGCAGCAAAACATCTTTATAAAGGCAAAGCAGTTTTGTTTTTATTTGGTTTTAGGGATATGAGTTTTACAGATACCTTAAGCATTACAAAATTCTTGAGAACTTCAGACACGAAAAAAGAATAACACAAAACAGTTTCCAAGACACCAGGAATGCTCGAACAAAGGAAATGGGAAGAAGAAAACAAAACGAACACTTCCTACTAAGGCTACAGAAACAAAAGCCCAAAGCCGACAGGGCAGTTTCATGACGGTGAGGGTCACTTGTAGATATATAAAAGAACATAACACATGCGGAGGCAGGAGTACTTGAGGACAGTCAACACACAAGGCACTGAGGAGTCTGGTCATATATTTTGATGAGTGACTGCTGACAGCTTTTAAATCCCACCTCTTCCTCTCCATGTGCCTCACAAAGGAAACTCCTTTGGTGCCAGGGAAAGATTTCTGACCACCTAAGTCCTTGTCTGCACATGAGAACACACACATTGGCTCATCATCTAACCACAGTAAGCACCCGAATACTCTCATTTCCTGCTCTCTCAAACCATTTTAGAAATGTCCAAGAGAACTGCCCTACTCTCCAGAGAAACCTCAATTATCTATAATAATAAATGTGTAATATGCTAATTAGACTGGATGTCCTTCCAGATGTCCTTCCTGGACGAAGCCGGGGCTGCAGCCACAGGAACCAGGCAGTTGCCCCGGCTGCCAGGGAGGGATCCAGGCAGCGGCCACGGCTGCGAAGGCCTACTCTTGCACAAATTTTATGCATCGGGCCTCTAGTCCTATACAATAAAAGGCCAATATGCAAATTAACCAAACGGTAGAATGACTGGTTGCTATGACACGCACTGACCACCAGGGGGAAGATACTCAATGCAAGAGCTGACCTCTGGTGGTCAGTGCTCTCCCACAGGGGGAGTGCTACTCAGCCAGAAGCCCTGAGCCAGGTTCACAGCTGGCGAGTGCAGCGGCAGTGGCGGGATCCTCTCCCGCCTCCAAGGCAGCACTAAGGATGTCTGGTGGGGACCGGGCCTAAGCCATCAGTCGGACATTCCTCGAGGGCTCCTAGACTGTGAGAGGGTGCAGGCCAGGCTGACGTACCCCCCACTGAGTGTACAGGCCTCTAGTGCACCGAGCCTCCAGTGTGAGTAATAAACCTCTTGGAGCCTCTCAGTGTGTGTGTGGTGTCACCAGTTTTGATGAACATGAGTGAGTAAAAGTCCCTCCTGCATGTTCCAGGTGACCACAATACATAAGATGCACCTAAAATGTATGTGATCAACTATTACATGCTAGAAAGAAATATTCTTCAGTTGAATAATTGTAGCCCATGTCTTTCTTTTTTTTCTTTTTTTTGCCTGAAAAGTCCTCTTTTCATCCCTTCTTCTCCGAATCCTGTCTTTTTAAAAAGTATTACTCAAAAAAATCAAACCAATGATACAAATTAACATTAAAGAATAACATAATTTTAATCACATTGACTAGGCAAACTAAAAGGAGATATATAATTCAGTTAGTATGAACTATGGTAATATTCACACAATACTAATTAAGTTTAAGAAGTTGTAGATGTTCTGGAATATAGTTTAGAAATATGCATTAAAAATCCTAAACAACGCTAGTACTATGAATCAGAAATTTCAGATTTATGGATTTAAAGTAAGGCAGTAATAAGAGGAAATATGCAAAGATATTGAAAACTTAATGGCATTGATTACACAGTATACAGATAGTTATATATTTAGTACCCAGTAAGTTAATGAGGTTAATATGAATGGAAACAAAATAGGGAATCAAGACATGACTGCAGTCTCCCATTCAGAATGAAGACTTACATCTTCATCTTTCCTCCAAATATATATTCTCAGAGGGAAAAAAATACAATAAAAGTATTATCCAAAAAATATTCTCTAATAGTTAAAAGAAAATGTTATAAAATGTATAAATCATATCAAACATTATTTAATATATTGGAAACCTAAAAATGGAATTATATTGGTTTTTCCTATATTTGATAAGTTTGTTTCACTAAAATTATGTTGACAATATGTCATAAAATAAATAAGAAAATTTTAATTTAGGTCTAAATACTCACATTTGGCTAGTTACTATCATTTGGATCAAGGTAGATTCAGATATCTCTTATATATTTAGTCAACAAGTATTTCATTATTGCCTACTATACACCTGTCACTATGTGAAGCACATGTTATTTATTTATGTTAAATTTATGCTATATGTTAACTAGTATCTCTCAATGTGTGCTTCATGGTGTCTTTGAACTCCCCAAGAAAGTGTAGGGATCTGCAAAGTCAAAATTATCCTATATAATAAAGAGGTAATATGCAAATTGACCATCACTCCAACACACAAGATGGCACCCCCATGTGGTCAAAGATGGCCACCCCCATGTGGACACAAGATGGCTGCCACAAGATGGCCAGCAGGGGAAGGAAGTTGGGAAGAACCAGGCCTGCAAGGGAGGGCAGGTGGGGGTGATCAGGCCTGCATAGGAGGGCAGTTAGGGGTGACCAAGCTGGCAGAGGAGGGCAGTTGGGGGGAACCCATGCCTGCAGGGGAGGGCAGTTGGGGGCAACCAGGCTTGCAAGGAAGGGCAGTTGGGGGGGACCAGGCCAACAGAGGAGGTCAGTTAGGGGCAATTGGGCTGGCAGGGGAGGGAAGTTAGGGGTGACCGGACCAGCAGGGGAGAACAGTTAGGCTTCAATCAGGCTAGCAGGGAGTGGTTAGGGATTGATCAGGCTGGCAGGCAGGCAAGCGGCTGGGAGCCAGCAGTCCTAGATTGTGAGAGGGATCCCAGATTGAAGAGGGTGCAGGCTGGGCTGAGGGACACCCACCCCCCGTGCAAGAATTTCATGCACCGGGCCTCTGCTTTTCATAATAAAACAGATGTGTGTATGTGTTTTTTTCTGTTTCACTGAGTTGACATTTGTACTGATGGTGGGTAAAGCTAATGGGCCTTAGCATAAATCAAGCATAGGCACCAGACTGGGTACTAGTTGCCATTGTGTTCTTCACCACCATGCACTCCCAGGAAAAATAAAATTCTATGATGGACACATACAAATTAATTATGACTCAATCATACACATCCTTTAATGTTTCTGTGAAAAATGTCACAAGGACACATGAAGCATTTCTGCTGCATAGTGAAATACAGTGGAGACTCTGGGAAAGCACATGTGTGACTGATAAGCAAGCTAAAATTGCTTCTTTCTTCATGGAACTCAATTTTTACCTGAATGAATATAGGAGAGAAAAATGGTGGTTATTCAGACTTGGGTATTTGGCAGACATTTCAATGAAAATGAACAAAGCAAGATTGTCACCTCAAGGAAAATAGTTGAAATTATTTTTGCCAATAATAAATTCCAATATTTCAAATGAAAATTAGATTTCAGAAAATGTGTATTTGCCAACATGAATATGACAGACAGCTTCACAATATACAAAAATTTTTGATAAGATTGGTGATGCTATTAATGATTGTGATTTTTTCATATTATATGTAATTTTACATTATATATGCAAACTGTCAAAGTTTGGGAAATCTACATAAATTAATTAATTAATATGTTATAAATGATCAAATCACAATATTATAAAATCAGGCATGGATAGAATGTGTATTAAAATGCAGGCTAGACAAATAAATTTTATCCTAACAAAGTTCAAAGTTCTTTAAATTTTTTTTTTTTTTTAGATATTGCATTGTAACTAATATTAAGAAAGGAACATTTGTTGAGTTCTATGCAGTTCAAGAAAGATTATCCACAAAAATCTAAAATGCTTATTCAAATAAATTCTATCTTTTCCAACTACATATCTAGAATGTACTTACAGCAAAATACCATATTTCACTTTCCTGAATGTAGATAGAGAATATGGTGGTCCATTATTAGGCCAGACCTTAAAGAGATATAAAGTGGAAACAAATGACACTCTCAGTAATTTTTTTAATATAGAGTTATTTTCATAAAACATTGCATATATGTTCACAATTACTTTTGAATGACAAATAAATAATTAAAATTTAAAAAATTATTTCTCATAATAATATTGAAAGCTAAAACTCACATAAACACTCTTCAGGGTCCTCAATAAAATTTAAAGAGTATAGCCCTAACCAGTTGGGCTCAGTGGAGAGAGTGTTGGCCTGCTCACTAAAGGGTCCCAGGTTTGATTCCGGTCAAGGGCATGTACCTTGGTTGCAGGCACATCCCCAGTAAGGGGTGTGCAGGAGGCATCTGATTGATGTTTCTCTCTCATCGATGTTTCTAACTTTCTATCCCTCTCCCTTCCTCTCTGTAAAATATCAATAAAATATTTAAAAAGTTAAAAAAAAATTTAAAGAGTATAAAGGGTGTTGAGGCAAAAAAAATACATAGAAACACTGTGCTAAATGACTAAGAAATAAAGAATATGATAAAAGTCCTTTGGATAATCTCTTCTTGCCCCCCACTCCGCCCATAGATACAGACAATAGTGCCTTGAAGGCCTGGGGAGAGGGTGGGTGTGGGATGCAGGGGGTTAATGGGGGGAAAAAGGGGACATCTTTAATATTTTCAACAATAAAGATAAATAAAAATAACACAAAGAGAAATAAAGAAAATTATAAAAATCTTATCAATTTCATTCTTTTTTCCCTACATTCTAATCGTAGATTTATTCAACACAATTATTTTACTCTACACAACAAAGTATAAACACGTTATCTACAATGCTACAAAGTTACAAAAAATTCAAAACAGAAAATTCATAGTACTGACTGTACAATAATAGCAGGAAAAGCATTGTACACGTTGCCAAGGTAACCCCAAAGACCAACACAAAGGGGGAGAAGGTCTGTGATGACCTTGCCGACCTCTCAATTTGCTCACCAATTTCAGAAAAAAAGAAGATGTGCCATAGGGATGTATGTACATGAGTAGATGTTAAAACAGAACCATTTACAACTACTAACATGGGATGTTTCTCCAGGTCAGAAGAACTCACGCAGGGGAGCACGGCCAGGTTAACAGGAACAGCAGCTGCACAAACGCATGCCCTTTCCTGAAGGACTCTCAGGCTCCTGTGGCCCTAGGTCATCTATGCAATGGAAACGTGTGTTCCCAGGCAGGGAGGCACTGCCACCTGGAAGCCTGCTCTGTTCCTGCTGGCTCTGCCACTACACTGACTCTTGGAGACTGGAAACATGGGGACTTTCTAGCCAGGAAGCTGAAGAGCATCTTTATAGGCACAACCCCAATTGAACACACTTCTGCAGCCAAAGGACCTGCAGAGGAAACGGCTCAGTGCTCCTGTGGAAGCCTGCCCCTGACTGAGGATTTGTTTCCCACTCACTGTCCTTCAGCCTGAAAAGTGACAGAACTGAGCTGGGGCAGAGCTTGGGCGGCTTACTTACAGGGAGGAATTGGAGCTGGAGCGGCTTCTGTGGCAGCAGGGGGAACTGGATCGCCTAAGCACAGGGGACCGGCCCCACGGGGAGCGTGACCTTCTCCTCATTCGTGGGGGTGACTGACGCCACATGGGAGGTGGTGGCAGCATTCTCCTGGAAGGGCTGAATCGCCTGGGGGGTGGCCTAGGCTAGGGGGCCAGCACGGCAGTGGCGGTGATTTCCTGGCCATCGATTTGTCCTCCATCCTTGTGCTTCGGCGCCTTCTCAGCTTCACCTGGATTCTCCAACTCCACGAATGCACAGCCTTTAGATAGAGGGGGGTGCATCTCTTCTGCAGGCATGTCAATCATTTTAATTTTCCCAGAGGTGGAGAATATCTCCATGCTGTGATCCTTGCCACATTCTTGGTGAGCCTACGGATGTGTACTCTGGTGGCTTTAGGGGAAGGGCTCTGCCTTTTCCTTCCCTTTTCATCTCTTTGGGGTGGTTTGGGTTGGAGTGGGAACGCCGCCTGTTGTCATGTCTGCGCTGAGCCGGAGGAGCTGGTGGAACTGGAGCTGGGGGTGTGCTGGGACTTCCTGAGTGGCTTGATGCTCATGGAGAGCTAGAGCCGCTGCTAGTATTGGAGCCAGCGCTGGAGGTAGAACTGGACCGAGACCTGCTGCTGCTGCTACCCCTGGAAGCGCTGCGCCTCTTCCGAGTTTTATCCTGCCACCATCCTTCTCGCTGGACTCCTTGGTGTCCCCTTTATCTTTAGAGCGATCCTTGCACTTCTCAGTAGAACGGTCTTTGCGTTTGGTAGGAGAAGGAGCCTTAGTGCTGGACTTTTTACTATTTTATTTGACTCCTAGCAAGCTCTTCTTTTTACTCCTGATAAATCCATTCTCCCCTTCTGAGGTGTTCAATGCAGCAATGGAGGCCTCACTTATCTGAACTCTCACTTTAAGTTGCATCAGAGAAACGATTACTAATCCATAGCAATTTACCCTAAAGTGCAGCATCTTCCCACCACCTCGACTTTGTCCCGCTTCTCCTCACCCGCTGAGGTTGTCTCCCCAATTTCATTATTTATGAGAAATTCAACTACAAAGCTCTGGGTATGGTTTTTCCTCGTGGCTCTTTTTATATCTCATACGAATATCAACACATTGCATATGCTTTTATGTCAGTACATCAACCCAATTATTAGCTTTGTGAACAGAGTCCCCACCTAAATCATCATTTAACAATGTGGTTAACAAGGCCTGGCACTAAGGCTGGCCTAAAGGGTTTAATTGTTGAGGACTGGTTACATTCATTTAAACCTGGTTATTGTTTGTTAGACTTATTTTGATGGTTTAATGTTTTATGGACAGTCTCAGAGGATAAGTTTACAGTGGGAAAAGACTCACTTTATCATCAACTAGAGGCTCAATGCACGAAATTCATACAAGACTAGGCCTTCCTTCCCCAGATGCCAGCACCGGCTTCCCTCGCAGCCCTGGCTTTGTCTGGAAGGTCATCAGGAAGGACATCCGGTTAATTAGCATAGTACACTTTTATTAGTATAGATAGCTAACTTCTTTGTGTAATAGCCTGGAAGGGAAAGACTGCAGACTTAGGCCACCTATTTAACAAGTATTTATTTGAGTTAATGACAGTTCTGCAGATTCTGTTGCTTTTTGTGTCATTCTGGCTAAACTCTATAACTCAAAACAGAGCTGTCTTGCTATCAGCTCTTACCTGTGAGGCCCCATTGTCAAAGCCGTCAAGTTGTCAATGCCCTTATGTAAACACAACTCACATGCATTACCTGCAGGCGAGGGCACCATGAGGAGAATGGCTTCATTTGGGTTGGACTCTGTGAGGAATCTGGGTCAGCAGACTGGTGTTTGTATTTTCTATCAGTATTCAAGTTGGGATAAAACAATGAATATAAATAATAAGCTGTTTGCCTTATGCTTTGTCTATGATTTTTTCATTAAAATAGGACCACATCAGTGTTTCACTACAGGCTTGAGCATCCATGATGACCACTTTCTAAAGTTTCAGGAATTCAAAATACAAATATGGAAAAAAGAGAGGAAACTCTTATTTCATTCATCAGTAGATATGTATCAGTAGTATCTTTTCTGCACACAACCCTGTTTTAGGTACTGGAGGAAACATGGGAGACAGGAAATACAACATAAAGATTATATATACATACACACACACACACACACACACACACACATATATATATATATATATATATAATTTTAAATTATATGTAAATATATGTATGTAGATATCAATTACCCACACACATTTCTACACATGGCTATACCAGCAGCTGTATTTTATAACTTTAAGTATCCATCTATAATTTATTTATCTATATACCTATATTTTTTATTTTTATCTATATTTCTTTAAAACGTTAATTTAGCCCTGACCAGTGTGGCTCAGTTGGTTGGACGTAATCCCTTGTACTGAAGGGTGGAGTTCCATTCCCAGTCAGGGCAAATGCCCAGGTTGTGGGTTCAATCCTCAGCAGGGGGCATGCAAGAGGCAAGCAAAGTATCTTTCACTCTCACATTGATGTCTCTCTCTCTTCCTCTCCCTTCCTTTGTCTCTACAACTCAATACAAAATCATATATATATATATATATATATATATATATATATATATATAATTCTAATATATATATTAATTTACTATTATTGGTATCTAACAAAAAGCTTTCACACAATGGTCAATAAGAAATTATTGATAAAAAAATTAAAAAAATCCAACCTGGAAGCTAAATAGCATGCTATTCAACAATGATTATGTTACCAAAGAGATCAAAGAAGAAATAAAAAACATCATGGCAACAAACAACAATGAAAACACAACAATCCAAAATCTATGGGACACAGTGAAAGCAGTCTTGAGAGTGAAGTTCATAGTTCTACAGGCCTCCCTCAAAAAACAAGAAAAAATTGTAATAAATTATCTAACCCTACAGCTCAAAGAGTTAGAAAGAGAGCAACAAGAAATGGCCAGTAAGCAGAGGAAGGAAAAAATAAAGATCAGAGAGGAGATAAACGACATAGAGACCAAAAAAACAATACAAAAGATCAACAAAACCAAGAGCTGGTTCTTTCAAAGGATAAACAAGATTGATGAACTCCTAGCCAGGCTCAGCAAGAAGCAAAGAGAGAGGATCAAATAAGAAAAATCAGGAATGAAAGAGGTGAAGTAACAACTGATCCCACAGAAATACAAATGATTATGAAAAAAATATTATGAACAACTCTATTCCAACAAAATGGACTACCTAAACAAAATGAACATGTTCTTAGAAAAATACAAGCTCCCAAAACAAAATCAGGAAGAATCAAACAACCTGAATAGGCCAATAATTACCGAAGAAATTGAAGCAGCGATCAAAAATCTTCCAGCAAACAAAAGCCCTGGTCCAGAAGACTTTACAGGGGAGTTCTACCAAGCATTCAAAGAAGAACTAAAACCTATCCTCCTCAGACTATTCCAAAAAATTCAAGAGGAAGACACCCTTCCAAGCTCTTTCTATTAAGCCAGCATTACCCTAATCCCAAAATCAGATAAAGAACCACAAAAAAAGAGAACTACAGGCCAATATCCTTGATGAACATAGATGCTAAAATCCTCAACAAAGTTCTAGCAAATCGGATTCAGCATTACATTAGAAAGATCATACACCATGACCAAGTGGGATTTATTCCGGGGATGCCAGGATGGTACAATATCAGAAAATCAATAAATGTGATACATCACATAAACAAATTGAGAGACAAAACTCACACAATCATATCAATCAATGCAGAAAAAGCATTTGACAAAATCCAACACCCTTTTTTCATAAAAACTCTCTGCAAAGTGGGAATAGAGGGATCATACCTCAACATATTAAAAGCCTTTTATGAAAAACCCACAGCCAACATCATACTCAATAGGCAAAAACTAAACTCATTTCCCCTAAGAAGGGGAACAAGACAGGGATGCCCACTTTTACCATTCTTGTTCCATATAGTACTAGAAGTGCTAGCTATAGCGATAAAAACAGACAACAAGAAGAAATAAAAGGCATCCAAATTGAAAAAGAAGAAGTAAAACTGTCCTTCTTCACAGATGACATGATAGTATACATAGAAAACCCCAAAGACTATCAAAAAACTACTAGACCTAATAAATGAATTCGGTATGTAGCAGGATACAAAATTAACACCCAGAAATATATGGCCTTTTTGAACTCACAGAAAGAGAAATTAAAAACAAAACAAAAAAACAATCCCTTTTACCATTGTACCAAAAAAAAAAAAGAAACCTATAATAAACTTAACTAAGGAGGTAAAACACCTGTACTCAGAAAACTATAGGACATTGAAAAAAGAGATAGAGAAAGACATAAAGAAATGGAAGAACATACCATGTTCATAGATTGGTAGAATCAACATCATTAAAATGTCCATACTACCCAAAGCAATCTACAGATTCAATTCAATCCCGTTAAATACCAATGGCATATTTCAAAGATCTAGAACTAACTCTCCAAAAAATTCGTCTAGAATAAAAATAGACCCCAAATAGCCACAGCAATCCTGAGAAAGAAGAACAAAGTTGAGGGATCACAATACCAGATATCAAGCTATATTACCAAGCCATGGTTCTCAGAACTGCCTGGTACTGGCACAAGAACAGACATATAGACCAAAGGAACAGAACAGAGAACCCAGAAATCGACCCAAGACATTATGCTCAATTGATATTTTACAAAGGAGGCAACAGCATGCAACCAAGTCAAAACAGTCTCTTCAATAAATGGTGTTGGGAAATTTGGTCAGATACATGCAAAAAAAATGAAACTAGATCCCCAGCTTACACCATACACAAAAACAAACTCAAAATGGATAAAGGAGTTAAATGTAAGATGGGAAACGATAAAAATCCTACAAGACTCCATAGGCAGCAAAATAGCAGACATATGTCATAGCAATATCTTTACCCACACAGCTCCTAGGGCAATGAAGAGTAAGGAGAAAATAACCAAATGGGACTACATCAAAATAAAAAGCTTCTGCACAGCAAAAGAAACCATCAACAAAACAACAAGAAAGCCCATTGCATGGAAGAACATATTTGCCAATGATATTTCTGATAAGGTTTAATCTCCAAAATTTACAGACAACTCATACAACTTAACAAAAAGAAGATAACCAATCCAATCAAAAAAATGGGCAAAGGATCTGAATAGACACTTTTCAAAAGAGGACATAGAGAAGGCCCAGAGACATATGAAAACATGCTCAAAGTCACTAATCATCCAAGAGATACAAATCAAAACAACAATGAGATACCATCTCACACCTAGTCAGAATGGCTATCATCAGCAGATCAACAAAAGACAAGTGCTGGCCAGGATGTGGAGAAAAAGGAACCCTCCTGCACTGCTGGTGGGAATGCAAGCTGGTGCAGCCACTGTGGAGAACAGTATGGAGTTTCCTCAAAAAGTTAAAAATGGAACTCCCATTTGCCCCAATGATCCCACTTCTAGGACTATATCCCAAGAAAGCATAAACACCAATCAGAAAGGATATATGCACCCCTATGTTCATAGCCGCACAATTTACAATAGCTAAGATTTGGAAATAGCCTAGGTGCCCATCAGCAGATGAGTGGATTAAAAAACTGTGGCACATCTACACAATGGAATATTATGCCGCTATAAAAAAGGAACTTTTATCATTTGAAACAGCATGTATGGGACTGGAGAGCATTATGCTAAGCAAAATAAGCCAGTTGGAGAAAGATAAATATCACATGATCTCACTCATATGAGGGATATAATGATCAACGTAATTTGATGAACAAGAATAGATCCAGAGACAAATGTCAGGGGAGGGGGGGTTAGAGAGCAACCAAAGGACTTGTATGCATGCATATTAGCATAACCAATGGACACAGATACAGGGGCAGTGGGGGCTTGCCCAGGGTGGGAATGGCTGGCGGGGGTGGGGGGGGTCAATTGGGGAAAAAGAAGACATATGTAAAACTTTATACAATTTAAAAAAAATTCCCAGATAACCACTGCTTTTAAAAATAATAAAAAAGAGAAATCATTGGATAATAAAACACAAGAAATATTCTCTATGGTAGGTAGAATAATGGTTTTCCAAATATGACTATAACCTAACCCCAGGAATTTGTGAATATGTTACCTTATATGGCAAAAGAGATTTGGCAAATGTAAATAAAGTTAGGACCTTTAGGTGACATCATTGTAAATTATTCTGTACCATAAAGGTAGGGAACCTTTCCTTGCTGCGGTCAGAGAAAACTGTGAGGACAGAGAAAATCAAAGGTCAGGTCACTTTGAAGATGGAGGAACGGGGACCGATGAACCAAGGAGCCCAAGCATCCTCTGGAACCCGGAAATAGCAAGGAAACACGTTTTTCCTCTGGAAGAAAGGCATCACTGCCAATGACTTAGGTTGTGCTTCTCCAGGAAGGTAAGACAGTAAAGTC
This sequence comes from Plecotus auritus, assembly GCF_963455305.1. Lineage (NCBI taxonomy): Eukaryota > Metazoa > Chordata > Mammalia > Chiroptera > Vespertilionidae > Plecotus > Plecotus auritus. The sequence continues at coordinate 95,998,579 of NC_137776.1, forward strand.
ACTACATTTATGGTCATTTGTTACAGTAACATAGGAAACTAGTATACCTTCAATCTCAGCAGTTCATGCAAACCCTATGATACCCTGTCCCTAAATGATAAAGTCCTTGCAGATGCATTGCTATCCCCCAGTCACTATAAACATATCCTAGGTAATCCCTCCTTGATCACCTCATCTTTGGGTTATGCTTCTGTTATTTTAACCTTCGTCCAAGTTTTACAACAAACTAAGGTACACATTTGATAAATGTCTACAATTCAGTAAACCCTTGGATTTCCAGTAATATAATGGCAATTCCTTAAGGACAGATGTTTGAAATATTATCTGATATTCAAAGATGTAACCACATAGACATTAGGAAGATTACAGAGTAAAAAGTACCAGTTACTATAAAAAATAAACAGCATTTAGGGAGAGAAAAGTATGACCTTTTATGTATAAAACATAAAACAACTTTATTGAAGGTGCTTTACATGCCTTACTAGTCATAAGTAGGAGATGCAGAAGTCTATTAACATTTAAAGAGGGAAAATGTCATATAGATGCCACTTTATTATTGTAACTGCCAAGGAAATTGAAGAAACATATTTAAGCAGCAGCCTCATTGACTTAAGGTATGTGATCATTAGCCTCTTAATTAGCACTTGTAAATAATAAAAATATAACAGAGTAATTGTGGGTTTTGAAAACATGTCAAACATTTGAACTTCATCAGTCCAAGGAGCTCAGCCTACCAGTCATCAGTTTCTGCAAAGTGCATTGCCGCCCTAAAGCTGACAAAAGTCCGAGTTTGACATCATACTTACGGCCCTCCATGCTGGGTCGTCAATCTGTATTCTCTGGGATGTCCCCTCATGAGAGGCATTTTGATAAAGAAGTGTGTTTAGGGGTGAAAGTTAGGAACGGGGACACTGAAGGGGCTAAAACAAGCCAGGCACACTGATCAGAGTTGTCCTTGAATAGAAGTATCTTCAAGGATGAACATTTTTACAGGATGTTCATTTCACGGGGGTTTGGACTGATTTGATGTCCTCTCTCAATAACCAGTAAACACATTCCTTCTGCTTAGACACTGTGAACTTCCTTAATGGTTTTTAATCTCTGATATTGTGTAAACAGTACCTTAGAAGTATGAATAAATGAACACATGGTGTGTGATTTAAGTTGTTTAGCCTGTATAAATTATTCTCCAGATACAATTTAAGAAAGTTACTGCAGTGAGACTGACATGTTTCTATGCCCATCTCTTTCAGTATTATTGTATATAGAGAAAGTGCATGGAAGATATACTCTCTGTGCTGTTAAATTGCAATAAAGTTTTATCAAGGAGAAAAGCTTTATTTTTGTTTGAGGGATTTTAGGGAACTCTGAAACATGAGCCATTTGTATGGAAAAGCCACTGGAAACTATTTGGTTGGGCCAGAAAGTTAGTTGGGGCAGGTTCTCTGGGAATCATCAGGGTGGGCCAAACAGTGTTAGCCAGGTTGATGGAGACTCAGATATAGCCAGCCAGCTGGCTTGTGGATGGAAGGCTCAGAAAAGAAACAGTGGTCTCTGGCAGCACTTCTGTCCAGGAGAAAGCTGCTCCTCCAGTTCTCACCCTGATGCTGGGCAATTCAGTTCCCCCTGTGTGAATCTGGTGCCTTTCCAGCTGCTGGCCAAGTGCTGGAGCTCAGAGGGAGTGGGTCCAAGTAAGTCCATGTTGGGGCCCTTTAAGAGGAACTACCTGGGACTCTGGCAGCCCTTGGTCTCACTCAGCCTCAATCGCCACTGGTTTTTATGGCCAGAAATTATGAGATCTCCTCTTCCTGACACTGGAACCCTGAGCTGGAGGGCCTGGTGTGGGGCTGGGACCCCTCACTTCTCAGGTGCGACCTCTTCAGCTGAGATGTCCCTCCCAATTTTTATCTGCCACCTGTGGATGTGGGACCAGCTCATACAGCATCTCTGTCCCTCCTACCACTCTCTATGTGGCTTCTTCTTTATATCCCTAATAGTTGGACTTTGTTAAGCCAGATTTCAGGTGTTTTTGAGTGGTGGTTGTTCTGTAGTTGAGTTGTAGTTTTGATGTGATTGTGGGAGGAGGTGAGCACTGTGTTTACCTACCCTGCCATCTTTATTTAGAAGATCTAGAAAAGCATTTCTGATTATTTTTAACATAGCCTAATTCAGTGAAGATATGAATAAACTGCATTGTTGAGAAACACTGTGGGACCTCACACACTCACAGACTGTGTGGTATTTAGTGATTAGTTTAACCTTGTCGACTCTCATATTTATAAACTCAATAGAAACCAAAAAGACTATTGTGGCACCAACAAAAGGAGCTGTCCGTGGTGACCACTGCCTGTGGAAGGGACATGCATATGCGGCATGTGAGTCAGGGTGACACCACTTTTGTGCTATGCTTATGTGTAACCACAGGGAGAAGAAAGTGCTTATTATCTTGGAGTAACATAAAAGGACAACACAGTTTAAAAGAAACAGTTGGAGTGTGATCTAATCTCCATTTTCCAATATTCTCATGTATAAAACATGCATAAAAATTAAACCTCACTGAACAATTTGTTTATTCTCTGTTCCTAGCCTGCCTCAGGCCTGCCAGAGCAATAGTCCTGGCTTGAGGGAACACAGGAATGCCCTTAAATAATAAATGGATTATTTATGAAGCATTGATTTTATATATTTAATATTAATTTGACTTGAGATGGTAATTATGTCAGAATCATAAATGTATTCTCTTGTTCAGGCCTCCTTTGTCAGTGCCACTTGACCAACCCCCATCCCCCCTTAACTGTGACAGCAGAAAGGGCAAAGGTCTGCGTCACTGAGGGGAGAGAAACCGGATAAACTTAAGCATTCATGTGTTTATGGATTAGCATAGAACACATCCATAAAGAATCAATAATGCAGCGGAAAGCTGCTCTGGATTCCTTGGTCATGTGTAGATAATATGAACTAGTGGTCCTGCTTGGACTTCCCAACATGTTTATATTAACAGGAGAACATCCTTTAAAATTGTTTACATTATATTTTTCAATATTTTGTAGAAATCATTTATCAACAAAGGGATATTTCCCCCCACTATAATTTCCTAATAATGACTTGCTTTGTAAATTCATACTTACTATGTGCTCACAACACAGGTTAAGAAAAACAACTAAAAGCTTAAATGTCATCTCAAAAAATGTTAGGATGGCTACTATTCATAAAAACCCCACAGGAAAAAAAGTATTGGTGAAGATGTGGATAAATCAGAACCTTTGTGTACTTTTGCTGGGACAATAAAAGGGTAAAGCTGTCATGGAAAACAGTGTGGAGGTTACTCAAAAAATTTTAAGAAAGGACAACAATATAAAAAGCAATTTTACTTCTGGGTATATATCCTAGAGAATTGAGGCAGAATCTTGGAGAGATATTTGTACAACCATATTCATGGCAGCACTGTTCACAATAGTTAATAGATAAGAGCAACCTATTTTTTCAAATTGAGAACTGAATGGATAAAGAAACTGTACATACATACAGTGGGATTTTATTTGACATGGATAAAACTTGAGGACATGATGTAAGTGAAGGAAGCTAATTACAAAAAAATAGTTCAGTGTCTGGGAATCTGGGGAGATCCTGGCTGGGCTGAGAATGTCAAATCTCATTGTCTTCACAGCCCTTCAACCCTCCCCCTAAAGCCCTCGATAAAATGGCTAGACCTAAAAAAAAAAGACAAATACTGTATGATTCCATTTATATGAGATATGTAGAGGAGTTAAATGCACAGATCATAGAACACATACAAACTGAAAGGTGAATGGTGACTACCAGAGGTTGCGACAGTGGGGACTGGGGAGCTGTTAATGAGGACACAGTTGCAGTTTTGTAAGATAAAAGAACAATGTCGATATACTTAACACAATGAAAGAGTGTTCTTAGAAGTAATTTAAGATAATAAAGTTTGCTATGCATTTTTATTACAAATTTTTAAAAAACTCTGTATTGATAATTAAGTCACATACTTATAATCTAATTAGAGAATTAGGTGAGTAAGCATATGGTTATACATTAAACATGCATAGAGCTGATACCTAGCTGGTGTGCAATGGAATCAGATCCCCAGCTGTTCTGATTGATCAGCTATTCATTCTAAACCATTCAGTCTGTTTGGTGACTGCTCACTCCTTATCAGTACACAAACACATGTACCCACAAATATTAAATATCCACCTTCACAGTATCTCACCCTTACAAGGCTGGAGGGAAGAGGAAAAGGGAGTGGCACAAATAAAAACACAGAAGCCTGATCCTCTCGAATAAAGCAACAAGACTCCAGTACATGCATCCCCAAGGAGACTGCCTGTGCAGGATGGATGCATAAGAAATATTACCCCCTCATCTTCATTAGCATAGAAACACCAGGGGACCAGAGGTCCAGAGGGAGAGAGGTAAGGCTAGGGACTAAGGAGGATGATTTATGACATATTAAATAAATATAAAGAAATAATGGAGAAGTTGTAATATGTGAGGGAAGTGGATGAGATGAAGAGACAGAGGAAAAGAAAGAGAAGAGAGATACTGGAGAAAGAATGAGGGAGAGAGAGGGAGAGAGAGAGAGAGAGAGAGAGAGAGAGAGAGAGAGAGAGAGAGAGAGAGAGAGAGAGATCACTCCTCTTCATGATGTTTGAGAAACACAAATAGCTTGAGGTAATGTGAAATTATATTTGGGTGCTAAAATTCTATTCTAGCATATTTCACATTTATTAATGGAATATTAAAAGTATGAAATACTTTGGGTCCTGATATCTTTGATCTAAGAAGCAGGAGACTTGATTTGATAGTAAACAGACAAGATTTGAACCCTAACTCTATTTCTAACTACACAATAACCTCTTTTTCTTATTTTTTAAAACTTTATTGTTGAAAGTATTACAAAGGTCCTCATTTCCCCCCCATTAACCTATTATATCACCAAAGGAAGAGTCAAAATATTTATCTTATTCTTCGAGTCCTCATATGATCAGATGATGAACTTCTGAGATATCCTTTATTTCTACCTTGCTAAATCTTTCTCAGAGAGGTGTGCTGGGTTGTGACAAATGTTTTTCCTTCATCTATTGAGATGATAATAACATTTGTTAATATTGTGATATGTTCATTGATTTTCAAATTATAAATCAATTTTGCATACCTGGAATAAAACACACATGGCCATTATGTCTTATCCTTTTATTTTTAAAATGATTTTAAAGGTTATCAATTTTTTATTTGTTTATTTACATTTTAATTAATTTTATATTTTTCAATTACAGTTTATGTACAATATAAGTTTCAGTTGTACAATATAGTTATTAGACATTTATGTAATTTATGAAGTGATCATCCCAGTAAGTCTAATACTCATCTGACACCAGACATAGTTATTACACTATTATTGACTATATTCCCTATTGTACTTTACACACTCCATGACTATTCTGTAACTGAAACCAAACAAAGTGGGTTCAGCTTCCTGTGACAGCAAAAGCTAAACTTGTGAGACAGGTTCTTTGTGGGGAAGCACAGGACTTGGTTGGGAAGTCTATAAGGAGGATTCTTCGAAACGTTGGACACCCCTAGGGGATTTTTGCCAAAGGCGGCAGGCCCTGGCTTGACTTTTCCAAACAAGTCTGAGCCCCTCCAGGTGTTTTACTGGAATCTCTACGTTTGGTCTTTAGACACTACCTTGTTTAAAGAACATTACAGATACATGTGTCTTCTCAAGGATGCTTGCCCTACTGATAGTATCTAGAGCAGTGGTTCTCAACCTTTTGAATGCCGCAACCCTTTAATACAGTTCCTCATGTTGTGGTGATCCCCAACCATAAAATTATTTTCATTGCTACTTCATAACTGTAATTTTGCTACTGTTATGAATTGTAATGTAAATATCTGTGTTTTCCGATGGTCTTAAGCTCTACAGCAGTGGTTCTCAACCTGTGGGTCACGACCCACAGGTTGAGAACAGCTAGCAGGGTCGCCTAAGACCATCGGAAAACAATGAAAATAATTTTATGGTTGGGGGTCACCACAACATGAGGAACTGTATTAAAGGATTGCGACATTCAAAAGGTTGAGAACCACTGATCTAGAGGTTAATTTTTGTTCAAGCTGTTGCTACAATAAAAGCCTAAGGAGGCAGGTGAATGGGGTTGTCTCGTTCCTTTAGCCAGGCAGTCCCTTAGCCCTCTCTTTCACAGAAGCGTGTGTCAGTAATCATTCATCTATTGCTCAGGATCTGCTGGTCAGTCCCAGCAGTTCTTGTGCAAAACGAAAAAAGTTTATTCAGGTGCTAACCTGGGAGAATGGTGGACTCCCATATCAAAGACCATAACACCTTCCTGCTAAAGCCCACAGTTCTTATAGGAATAAAAAGGGGAGGTCTTTCTTTCTCTATCCAGTCACACTGCTAGCTTTAGGCATGCTTCGGTCTTGCCTATTCATCTTTTTAGCCCTTGGGGTGCTCAGTGTAAGAAACACCCCCTGTATCATCTTGGTGAACAGGGTGATCCCCCACACTCCCCAACTGACTACATTCACAATTCCCACCTGTAAAACTCTGGACCCTTATAGTCATACAAGGATAAATGGATGGAAGACTCACCTTCTGTACTTTCTTCCTGCTGTCAAGGAGCATAGTCATGCTTATCCCAGATTCAGAGATTCTTGCTATGTACTAAGGAAGAAGGGCATAAAAAATGGAGGGAAGCCTTTGCACAAGATAGAAGGATTGCTGTCTTCAAAAGGTGGAATATGCAGTGTCTAGAGGATGGCAATGCTTAACAAGCAAAGCTGGTAGACTCCTTTATTTTTCAAGAGATGGTATTGCAGATGGGCTTCCAAGGTGAGACCTTTAAAAGGCACTGTCCTGCCCTGGCTGGGTGTCTCAGTTGGTTGGAGCATCATCCCATATACTAAAAGGCTGTGGGCCTAATCCCCAGTTAGGATGCATACATAGGTTGTGGGTTCAATCCCTGGTCAGGGTGCATATGGAAGATAACCAATCAATGCAATCAATGTTTCTCTCTCACATCCATGTTTATCTATCTATCTATCATCTATCTATCTATCTATCTATCTATCTATCTATCTATCATCTATTGTCTATCTATCCTCTACTTATCATCTATCTATCACTCTAAAAATCAATAAAAAAGTATATCCTCAAGTGAGGATTGAAAAAAAAAAAAGACGAGGTGCTTTCCCTTTCAAAAGAAATAAATTTTAAATTATTTTTTTATGAATGCAGGTTCTGCTTTCCCTTGCAGTATTAACAGCAACAAGATGCAAGTCCCCTGTAGGTGGCACCTATTAATCATGTATCATTAATCCAAGGCTTTATTCCTGTGGGCTTTAGGGAAGAGTGTGTTGTCAGCAGACATCATAGAGACCAGTGCATTGCTCAGTTAACTGCTATTCAGGACCTCGAGTCTTCCAGGTCTTAAGACTAGGTCTCCTGGCTGAAATGGGTATAAGGGGTAGTCAGACAGGTAGATAGACCTGCAATGAGCAAATTAGTGCAAAATTGTTAGTTTTGTCTAAATGTTGTACATATTGTTTGATTTTTTATTCATATTCTAAATCTAAAGGGAGTGTCCCTAAAACAGAAACTTGGAAGGGTCTCCCATAAACTATTTAAATGGGCTTAATTTAAACCTACTTTAGAGCACTACCCTAATCCAGAGCAATAGGGAGTGCCTGGTTCCATTTCCAATGTGTTTCTTGGCATATTTTGAGTGGTTCATTTCCTCAGTCTTCCTCATAGATTGGGGTCTCCAAGATGCAAATAGTTTCCATTGGATCTGCAGGGCTTGTCTTCTCTTCTGGGAGATTTCTAAAGTGAAGGATGATCCACTGTTGCTCTGAATGATGTGAAGAAGTCCAAATCTGGAGATTATTGCTTTGAGTAGAAGTTTTGAAACCTCAGTTGCCTTATCTGTTCTATTGGGGTATGTTTGTACCCATCCAGAAAAAAAGGTGTCTATAAAAAATATGGTTTTGGGCATCTGTGTAAAGTCAATTTGCCAGTCCTCAAATGGGCATATCCCTTTATATTGTACTACCTTTGCAGTTGGGGAACATTCTGTTTTAGGATTGTTTTTGACACATCTGACAGCCTTGGGTAATCTTCTGAATGGTCCTTTGTAAATGAGGGTCCTTCAAATGTGGTGTAATGAGGTGCATTAAAGCCTTCCTTTCCATAATGGATCCCTTCACGTAGGTGTTTGAGGACGGGATATACTAGAACTTCAGGCCCATATAGAATTAGGGTCAGTGTTAGAGAATCCCAATCCTTTGCCTATTCCTCATACAAGTCCAGGTGGGAATTAAAGCCCCATAAGTGGCAGCTTCAGGTGATTTGTCTTCGCTTTATTGGCAGTTTGGTTTCCCTGACTTGTTTGGGAATTGTCCTTCTGGTGTCCTGGGAAGGGCATTATGACAATCTGGTTCAGGAAATTCACCGCCTCTAGCAATTTGAAATCTCATTTGCATGTTTTCTATCTTTATTCCCAAGGTTAAGAGTCCTCTTTCTTTCCACATTGCCCAATGGGCATGGGCTACCCTGAAGGTATATTTAGGGATCTGTGAAGATGTTATTCTTTCTCTGGGATAATTCTAAAGCTCTGGTGAGGGCTATTACCAGTCAGCCTTTTGTTCCAATGTTCCCATGACAAGGGCCTGTGCCTCTATTACCTTGTCTGTGGTGACTACCACATACCCAGCTCATTGTTGACCATTCTCCATGAAGCTACTACCGCCTGTATATAATTCCTAGTCAGATTCTGTCAGTGACTGGTCCAATAGAACTGGTCTGCTGGAATGAATTTTGTCAATGATCGCTAAGCAATCATGTTGGAAGTCTGAATTTCCCTTTGAGTCTGGGAGTAGGGTCGCTGGGTTTAAGATAGTGTTAGTTTGTAAGGAAACACTTTGGTTGTCTGATAAAATGGCCTTATAATTTCCCAATGCACCCTGCCCTCAGGCCAATACCGTCTTTTATGTTTTAATAGTGTTAGGACCTGGTGTGGTACAAACACCATTGTAGGTTTTCCAGAGTGAATTTCTCTACTTTTTATAGCTGCTATTGCCTGCAGGCATGGAGGCCATTCTTTTGTCATGAGCTCTAGTTTAATTTTATTGGTTAGATGTTAACCACTTTACCTGGAGTTGCATCAGCCCATACTGCTTAATCAACTTGCTCATAAATCTAGAGTGGAAAAGTTCATATCTGGATACTTCCAGGCAAGCCAGGAGCACCTGGAGCTGGAGAGCATATCCTGGTAGGACTCCTAAACATAATTGCTGTTTCTCAGGGAAAAATGTTATTTGTGCATGCAATTTACAAAGTAAATCTTGGCCCAACAATGGAATGGGGCAGTAGTGCATGTAGAGAAAACTATGTGTAATTTTTTGATCGCCAAGCAGGCATTGTTGAGGTTGAAGGTACGTCTATTTTTGTAACTCTCCAGTGACTCCAGTTACCAACTCTCTAGCTACATTCCTTGGATAGTTTTGTATTTCTGCCCAGTTTGGATGATAAATTGTCCCAGTATGGATAGGTATGCTCCCTGGCCAAACTGAGAGCCCTGTCTGATCCTTAAGGGGGAGACCATTCCTTCATCATACATTGTTTAATAACATAAATGTCTGGATATAAGGGATTTTGTCCCATTTCCCTCTCCATTGGCGAAACAATATCAACTGTATGACAGTGTAGTAAATTAGAGAACCATTTAGGGGTCATTTTCCCCCATAGTCTAAAATATACATAGGCCAAGCAGTGTTACAATAGAAAACCAATTTATTTTTAGTCAATGAATTATAGCTGTACATTGACCAATCTGCTAAAATCCAGCCCAGTGGGGTTCCTTCAGGAGTCAAAACAGAACAATCCCAAATGGCACAAAAGTACAAACCCAAAACCATAACCATAGAAAGACCCCAGACAAAGTGGGACATCTGATCAGAACTTGGATCCATAATTCCCTTAGTCCGAATGAGCTTTCATAAGCAAGTTCTAGCCTCTTATCTTCTGCCAACTGATATAGCAAGTGGTCCTGACCAGACCCAAATGGCACAGAACCCAAATGGCAGGGATAGATAACCAGCTAATTAAAACTTGCAGCTGCTCAGAATCTCTCAGCCGAATCAGATTCCAGAAGTTAGCAGTGTCCTTCCCATTAATCTCACATGGCCAGAACATCAAAACCACCTTAGCCGCTGTCAGTGGCTCAAAGCCCAGGCGGCAGGGGTAGAAGACCCCAAGTGTGCATGCTGGCTGCTGGTTTGACTCACCAAGTCCTGGGGGCCATCTACTCCTAGAAACTAATTTCTTTTCACCAACCAAGCATTTCAGGTGATTGGTGCCTAGAAATCTCTTTCATTTCATCAGCCTGCTTTCAGGATCAGCCTGCCACAGGCAGCTGGGACCTGAGCTGGGGCAATACAGGACTTACCATGATCCACATCTTCTCAGCTGGCTCACCAAAAACTGAAACCTAAGAAGTGGGTTTGGCTGCCAGTGGCAGCAAAGGCAAACTGGAGAGACAGTTTTGCTTCAAAAGGGAAGAGGCTTATTCAGGAGCCAACCTGGGAGAATGGTGGGTTCCTGTCTCAAAGACAATCTTGCCTTCCTGCTCAAGCCTGCAGTGTTTATAGTGATAAGGAGGTGAGGGCTTTCTTTCTCTATCCAATCACCCTGTTAGCTTTTGATGTCTTGGGCCATCCATTCATCTTTCAAGCCTTTGTTTTGCTCAGTGTGAGAAACTACCCCTTCATCATCTTGGCCAATGGGGTGACTTCCTGGCACTATTGACTTTATATCTTACCTAACAATAGACAAACATGTAAATTGACCATACCTCCGCTACACCCACAGCCAATCAGAGTGACTATGCAAATTAACCCAACAAAGATAACAGGTTAATTTGCATATGCAGGTGGAGCAACAGGGAGGGGCAGGACGCCTTCTATGCGGGGGGGGGGGGGGGGGAGGGGGGAAGGAGCAGCAGAGGGAGCTACAGGAGCGGTGCTCTGGACCAGCCGTGGGCAAACTACAGCCCGCAGGCCGGATCCGGCCCATTCGGCTGTTCTATCTGGCCCGCGGAGCCGAAAGAGCGGAGGGTTCTCTTGCTCTCCCCTCCGCTCCTTTACTTTGAATTTATATTAGTTCACACAAACACTCCATCCATGCTTTTGTTCCGGGCCCTCCGGTCCAGTTTAAGAACCCATGGTGGCCCTTGAGTCAAAAAGTTTGCCCACCCCTGCTCTGGACAGAAGCTGGGACGTGCTGGCTCCCAGGTGGCTGGGAGTAAAGCCAGGGGAAGGAAGGCCTATTCTTGCATGAATATCATGCAATGGGCCTCTAGTGGTAATACAACTACCAATTTGTACTTTTTAATTCCTTCACCTTTTTTACCTGTTTTCCCCAAACCTCCTCCCACCTGGCAATTATCAAAATGTTCTTTGTATTTATGAGTCTGTTTCAGTTACGATTGTTTATTTTGTTTTTTAGATTCTACATATAAGTAAAATAATCTGTCATTTGTCTTTTTCTGTAGCTTATATCACACAGCACAAGACCTTCTAGGTCCACCCATTTTGTTGCAGATGACAAGATTTCATTCCTTTTTTATGGTTGGGTCATATTCCATTGTACATATACACCACTTCTTTATACATTCATTTATTGTTTGACACTTATCTTGATTATTATAAATAATGCTGCAATATATATGGGTGCATATGTCCTTTCAAATTGATGTTTTGAGTTTCTTCTGATAAATACACAGTGGAATTTCCGGGTCCTGTTTTGTCTCCTGTTATAACATTTGTTTTAAAGTCTATTTTGTGATATAAGTATTGTTCTCTAGGTTTTTTTTCCTAATTTCCATTTTCATGGAATATCTTTTTTCATCCTTTTACTTACAATCTGTGTGTGTCTTTTGATCTGAAGTGAGTCAACAGCATATGTAAGGATCTTGTTTTTTTATCCATTAAGTCATCTATGTCTTTACTGGAATATTTAATCCATTTGGTTTTAAAGTAATTGTTGACAGATATGTATTTATTGCCATTTTATTAATTTTGGTTTTCATCTTTCTTTTTGTTTTTATTATAGAAGACCCTTTAATATTTTTTCAGATACCATATGGTGGAAATGAACTCTAGCTTTTTCTTGCTTAGGAAGCACTTTCTCCTTCAATTTAAAATAATAGCTCTGCTGAATAGAACAGACTTAGTTGTAGATTCTTGCTTTTTATCACTTTGAATATTTCATATCAATCCCTCTAGCCTGCAAAGTTTCTGTTGAGAAATCAGCTGAGAGTCTTAGGAGAGCTCCTTAGTAGGTAACTAATTGCTTTCCTCTTGCTACTTTTAAAATTCTCTGTCTTTATCTTTAAAATTTTAATTATGATGTGTCTTGGTGTGGGCCTTTTTGGGTTCATCTTGTTTGGACTATAAGTACTTCCTGGATTTGTATATCTATTACCTTTGTCCAGTTAGGAAAGTTTTCCATCATTATTTCTTCAAATAGGTTTTCAATTCCTTGCTCTCTCTTTTCCTTCTGGTATCCCAATTAACTGAATATTGGTGCATTTGATGTTATCCCAAAGGCCCCTAAAATTGTCCTCATTTTTTTGGATTATTTTTCTTCTTGATATTGTGATTGGGTATTTTCTGCTACCTTATTTTCCAAATCACTGACACAGTTCTCTGCTTCACTTAATTTACTGTTGAGTCTCTGTAATGCATTATTTATTTCAGTTACTATATTTTTCATTTCTGACTGTATCTTTTTTATGCTCTTGTAGTTCTTACTAAGTTCCTTGTGCATCCTTACAGCCATTCTTTTGAACTCTGTATCTAGTAGTTTGCTTGTCTCCATATCATTGAGTTCTTTTTCTGGAAAATTCTTCTGTTTTTCATTAGGGACATATTCCTTTTTCTCCTCATTTTGTTTTCCTCCGTGTTTCTATGTATTGGGTAGAGCTGCTATGTCTCCTGGGTTTGGTAGATTGTCTTATTTAGAAGGTCTCCTGTAGGTCCCAGTGGCTCAGCTTCTCTGGTCACCTGAGCCAGGCACTCCAAGTGCACCCCCTGTGTGGGTGGCTTATGCACCCTCCTGTTCTAGTTGAGCTTTGTTTGTTGTTGGCATGGGAGAGATTTCCCCCCAGGACAATTTGCTTGAAGGACTGGCCACAATTACAACAGAGAAGCTATGGACTCCAGAAAAGCAAGACTCTCTTCAGTGGGGCTCTGGTGGCCAGCACAATTTGGCCCTTGAATGTGTCACTGGTGGAGATGCTTGGGTGGTTCTCCAGGGTGGTCTGAAACTGTCCAATGGTATACTTGCTCTGGAGTCTCCCAGGAGGTACAGGTCAAGGTCAGTCACATCCTGCACTTTACCTATGGACACCTGGCATGAACTACAGGATGATCTGCATATGGCTGTTACTTGTGCTGGGCTTGGAGGTACCCAGGAGATGATAAGCTGAAACCCAGGTTGGTTTTCACTACTTCCAGATCTAGTGCCACTTAGCAAGAGGTATGTGACTCACCTAGACCAGATGATACTTGTTTGGAGCTTGTGAACATTTGAGAAATTTTAGGAAAGTTCTCAGCATGAGCCAAGATAAAAACATTTATGTGGAAAAATAAACCCTTCTAATATATTGTTGGATTTGATTTGCTAAATTTCTACTTAGGATATTTGCCTACATTTTCAAGGTAAATAATATTCTCTATTTCCATTTATTTGGTTTATTAACAGGGTAATTCTTCTCAGAGAAATAAATATAAAATAATTCCTCTTCATTTTTGGGGAAGCTTTAGTACAGACTTGGTATTATTTCTTAGTTAAGTATTTGGTATACTTCAAGTTGTTTTTTGCTTTTTTGTTTGTAGGAGAGTTGCATTATATATTTAGTGTCTTTAGTTGATATTAGAATATTCACTTTATTTATTCTTGAGGTAGTTTTATAGTTTGTCTTTGAAGAGAATTTGCCTATTTTTTCTAACTTTCATATTTATTGACATAAAATTTTTAAATATTAATATTTTCAGAACCTATTGTTATATCATCTCTTCATTCCTGAATCTTTCATTTGTATTATTTATGTTTTTCTGATCAGTCTTTTTTGAGACTTATCAATGTTATTGATCTTCTCAAAGTCCTAGCTTTTTGTTTTATTAATTTTCTCTACAAATGTTTGTTTTGTTTCATTTCCTGTGATACATATTATTTCTTTTTGTTTGATTCCTTTCATTCAATTAGGGTTCTTGTTTTAGCTTTCTAAGTTAGAAACTGAGGACATTTATTTGAGAGCTTTATTCTTTTCTATTATTGTCATTGAGAAATATAAAATTCTTCTATGGTTTTAGTGGTGACATAGCATTTTTAATATTGTGTATTTTCATTTTGACTCAGTTCAAAATGTTTTCTAATTTTACTTTGTTTTATTCATTTTTGTCCTATGATTAAGTTAGAAATGTGTTATTTAGTTTTTAATATTTAGTTTTTTCCAGAAATCTTTCTGTTTTGTATTTATAATTTAATTCTACATTGGTCAGAGACCACGGTTGTGTGGCTTTAATTCTTCTAAAATTATTGAGAATAGGCATTTTTGTTCTTGAATATTTTCTATCATAATAGTATTTCATGTGCACTTGAGAGAAATGTGCATTCTGCTTCTTCTTGGATGGAGTGTTTATCAATGTAAATTAGGTTAAGTTACTTGATAATTTTACTTAAATATTCTGTCATTGCTGATGCATTAACTGGATATAGAATTTCAGGTTGACAGTTTTATATTTTCTTTTAGTATTTTAAAGATCTTTCTTTACTATTGTTTCACTTGCACTTTTGTGGTGAGAAATTTCCTCTCATTGTTATCCCTTTCCTCTTGTTGCTTTTTAGTCTTTCTCATTTTCATTGACTATTAGCAATTTGATTATAGTGTGCTTTAGTATAGTTTTCTTCATGAATCTTGCACTTGGGGTTCATTGATCTTCCTGGATATTTGGGTTAACACTTTTCATCTAATTTTGGAAAAATTCAAATATATTTTCTCTCAACTCTTTTTGAAGACACCATTTGCTTGTATATTAGGTTGCTTGAAAGGCTAATATGAAAATTGCTCAATTTATTTATTAATTAATAAAGCTCTATTTATTTATTAATTAATAAAGCTCTATTTATTTATTACCCATAATTCATTTTCCCTCATTTTGTTTAGTTTCTATTACTCTATCTTCCAATTCATTAATCTTTCTTCCCAAAATATTTAAAATTTCTTTAATCTCACTCATTATATTTTCATCTGGAATACTAAAGTGTTCAACTCTAGACATGTATTTTAGGTGCCTTTAATATCTTCATAACTCTACTTAATGTTCTAAACATAGAGAATGCAATTATAATAATACTAGAGGCCCAGTGCATGAAATTCATGCACAGGTAGGGTCCTTTGAGGCTGCCAGCCGGGAGCACCTCCCTTCCCCCGGCTGCCTGCCACCGGCCCTGGCCCCTGGTTGAACTCCTGGTCGAACTCCAGGTTGAGGGGACAATTTGCATATTAGGCTTTTATTATATAGAATTAATGTCTGCTAATTCTGTGGGGAAAACTGAGTCCTTTTTCATTGACTTTTTTTTTTTTTTTTTTACTTCAGAAGAGGTCATATTTTTGTCATTTCTGGTCATTTTGATCGTGAGCCAAACATTGTTAAGTTTAGCCAGTTGTGTGTCAGATGTTTTGTTTTTCTATAAATAATTTAGGGCTTTTCTCTCAGATGCAGTTAAATTACTAGGAAACAGTTTGACCCTTTTAGACTTTGATTTTAGAAATGACCTGCATGGTACTGCATATCCTACCTAGTGCTCTGTAATGAATGGGGTTTTTATTTTTGCTGCTGGGGACAGGCACAATCCACAGCCTTGTATAAGTACCAAGTACTATTGCTTTAATAGTTTAGGTGGTGCTTTTTCCTGTCTTGCATAACTTTTTGCACAAATGCTCTTGTCAGTACTCTGCTGAATACTTAAGAAGTACCTTCTGGAGAGCAGCAGACTTCTATCCACTGCAGCTTTCCTTCCCTCAGGTAATGCATCCTACAAATGTTAGCTGCCTCGGGTTTCCTACTCACCTCTATCTCTTTAGCCCAGGGTGAGTTTCAGACTACCTGGTTTCCTAACTCCTGTTGCCCTTTTGGAACATTAACCATTGAACTCTAGGTTAGTGTACATGTATAAAAGTGAAGGAGAGATGTTCAAATAAGATACTTTCTCATTTTTGAAGAGGGTTTTACATCAGATTTTAAAGTACAAATAGGTGTTAGTTATTAGCAAAATTTGTGATTTTTATTCACTTTTTTACTCTTTGTTTAAAAGCCTATGTAAATTTTTGATATTCCAAAAACCCTAAACACACACTTTCCACTTTTTCCATTGTATAAACCTTTTTGGAGACTATACACTGAGTGGCCAGATTATTATGATCTCTGAACGCATAATAATCTGGCCACTCAGTGTATATCCTATATAATAAAAGACTAATATGAAAATTGTCTCCTTGACCAGGAGTTCAACCAGCAGGCAGGCCAGCCAACCACTCAGGTCTCTTTCACTGGCTAGGCTGGCCGGACCACCTATGCACAAATTCATGCACCAGGCCTCTAATATATATATGCATTCAGAGATCATAATAATCTGGCCACTCAGTGTATATGAGCAAAATAAAACTTATTTAACTGAGGAAGTGAGATGAATGGAAAATGACTGGGCATGTAACCGTCTACCTATAACCTCCTAATTGAAAACATGGCTAACAAAGAAAAGAGAATAAAAATGATATATGGCCAAGCAAGAGATATAAGTAATAATATGGAAATTATATAAAAGCACCCTACATTTGATGAAAAGCATAAATCTACACACCGAAAAAGCTAAACAAACCACAAGGAGCATTACCTCCAGTAGATCCAACCTTAGATACATTAACTAGTGTTGAATGACATCATAAAAGACAGAACCTTGAAGGCAGGAAAAGAAAAGAATGATCCCTTGTTTATCATGTACAAGGGATCCTTAATAAAATAAATAGCTGATTTCTCATCAGAAACCTTGGAGAATAGAAGTTAGTGGTGTGTGTGTGTGTGTGTGTGTGTGTGTGTGTGTGTGGTGGGGCAACCAAAAAGTTTATAACCAGTAAAATATCATTCAAAAATTAGTAAGAAATTGAAACATTCACACATGGTAAGGGAATTACTTATCAATAAATTTGCCCTACCAAGAGTGCTAAAGGAGTCCTTTAGATTGAAATAAATTTATAATAGATAGAAACTTAAAGCTAGATGTAGAAATATAAATTTTCAGTAAAAATAAACATATGGGCAAATATAAAATTCAGTATTTCATTTTTTTGAATGAAACTACACTTTTTATTTCCTATAGTATGTAAAAGACAAATGCATATAAAGTAATCATAAACATATTATTAGGCAGATGATTTTTAAGATTTAATGTGTGAAAACAATACCTGTGGGGGAGGACATAATGTATTGAAGCAGAGTTTTTGTATGCTACTGAAATCAATTTCTATCAGCTTTAAATAAATTGTTTTAATTTTAAGCTGTTAAATGTAGTCACCAATGTAACCATAAAGAAAATATCTAAAACATACCAATAAACTAAAGAAAAGGAAAATAAAAGGATTCCCTACAAACAATTCAAATAAACACAAAAGAAGGAAATAATGTAGGGAATAAGAAGAAAAAATAGTATAATATATACAGAAAGATATATTTTTAGAAATCTAATTTAAGCAATAAATCCTTAATAAGTAATTACTTGCATGTGAATGGAGGCTCTCTCCAGTGCAAAGGCCAAGTTGCCCGTTTCTTGTCTAGCATGCATGCAGAATGGAAGACGCCACTCCAAACTAACAAGTCAAAAGCTGAACAAAATAGACACTATTTCTCAGATCCATTAGAAAAGTGGGGTTATGGGCAAACACAGCCACAGAAATAAAGATAGAAGAATGCAGAGAATCTCAACCTTGCGAAGCAAAAGTCCATAACCAGAAACCTCATGGAAACCAGTAAGAGTGAAGGAACACATGAACAATAATTGAAGGATTGTTGGAAGTACCAGTGTATAAGAGTAGAAACTGTATGGCAAACCAGTTATAGGGGGCCTTTGACATTTTATGAGTTTAGCTTCCAGGAACTCCATGAGTTTCTCACAGTAAAGATCTGAAAAAAAAGTTATCCTTTGCTCTAGCCAGGAAAGAGAAACAGTAGCCATTTTGAAATCAATAACAGACAGATAGATGGGAAGTCTCACAATACTTTGGTTAACAATAACACTCCTAAATAAAGCATGAGGCAAAGGACTCTGAAGAGAGATAAAAACATTTTATCTAAATGAAAATAAAAATATAACATTGAAATTTATAGGATGTAGCAAAAGCAGTGCTTAAGAGGAAATACATGGCATTAATATACAGGTTACTGACCAGGAGTCTGCTAGAGAGAGCAGCTGGGCAGAGCTAATGTGAAGAAGCAGAGGCAGTAGGCACAGAGAATGTAGCTCCCATTTGTGCAGGAGAGAGTAGCTAAGGAGTGTGAAGAAGACTAAGCTGGCGAGACAGAGCTGAGAGCTGGAGCTCATAGAGAGCTCAGATATAGTTACCATGTTAACCAGCCAGTGTGCTGGGCAGGGGAGACAGGAGAAGCTGCTGAGCCAGAGAGCTCAGGTGCCGCCAAGATGTGAGACAGTGAGTCGAGGGGGCAGCATGCAGCTGCTCAGATAATAGCTGTGGGTACAGAGACTAATGCTCCTTTGTAGAAAAGATATGCATTCACCAGCTGGTGTCTGGCTGCCTGCCTGTATGGACTTTGTTGTGAAGAATTGTCTTGTCTGATGGCTATATGGTCACTGGCTTCTGCAATAATAAAGACTCATTCTTATATACCCACAACCTCTCATGGCTTCTCCATCTGAGACCCAGTGTCCTAGGAGTTCCAGCCCCAGGCAAACCCGACACCTATAACTAGTGAGCAGAGGATAAAGGAGGAACTTGGACTAAGTTCCCAACAGTTAGTACGGTGAGCAGGGTTCGAGAAGGACCTGCCCTAGCATAGTCAAGGAGAATTTAGAAGAATATATAAACTTAGAACAATTCAGAGCAGCAATGTCATGCAATGCTCCTGCGTTCTCTGACACTAGGCCGGAAAAAAAAAAAAAGGCATTACTGATTACTAATGAAAGAAGGTGAGGGGTGTCACTACAGAGCCCATGGACATTATAAGGATAAGAAAGGGAATAAGAAAAAAATCACAATGCTTGTGGCGATGTTGGTGCAAACAAACCTACTGTGCTGCCAATCTTAGAAAAGTCTAGCACATACAGCAGCACATAAATCTCAAAGATGATGGTAAATAGCCATGCTCCTGTTCTGGATATGAGGAGCTGCATTCTGAATGGCCTTTCAGTGTGCAGTCAATACCTTAGGAAGCCTGGCACCAGACTCTGACCTTACAAATTCCACCCACACACTTCCTCCACCTTTGAAAAGGAGCTGTGAGTCCCACCCTAATTAACACGTGCCAGGCTTTCTGGGCAGGCCTGCCACTCCCAGTCCAGAGTCCAAGCTCCACCAATCAACCAACCAGTAGCAATCACCCCAGGTTGCAGGCTATGTACCAGTAGTTTACTATCTTAATTTCAGCCTCAACACAACACTAGGGAGTGATAATCTCCATTTCACAAATGAGAAAACTGAGGCTGTGGAAGATCAAATTAACTTCAATATAGTCACAGAATAGAAAGAGGTAGAGCGGGGATTTGAGTCTAAATAGTTTAGCTCCAGTGTGAGTACCAAGAGAGAGAAGGGGGTTTGTCCAAAGTAAACCAGCTAATCCTTAGAAGTCAATCATAGCTTATGTGTTTGTGTCCCCCCAAAGCAGTGTCTGATACATAGACACCAAATAAATTGTCTTTACTGAATGAATAAATGGCCGTCTTCTTTGATGCACCTGCCCATCAGGGGTAGAAACTAGGCCAGGTACTACTTTCTTTATTTAAAAGATTGACTTTTACTCTCATTTTTACTACTTAAAACAAGCAAGCAAACAAACAAACAAACATCTAAATAGTTTAATTTAAAATTCCACCATTGATTACAGCTCCTGGTTATATCAGATCAGATCAGATCAGATTAGATCCTAGCCAGATATCCAGCAGCAATGGCAGGCATTGAGCCTCATATCTCACCCACAGTGAGCAAGCTCAGTGGTTGCTCTGACTTCATTTTTCTTTTAATATATACTTCATTTTTAGGGCATCCTATCTAATAAAAGAGTAATATGCAAATTGACCATACCTTCACTACACCCACAAGCCACATCCACCAGCCAATCAGGAGCAAATATGCAAATAAACCCAACCAAGATGGCTGTGGCCACAGAGAGCAGGAGGGAAGCTTGGGTTTCCCCAGCAATGGAGAAGGCCAAGCTTTCCGCCTGCCCTTGCCAGCCTAGGCCTCCACTCCAGGCTACAAAGTTTCAATTACAGAAGATAAATAAATCCCAACAGAAATGGTGGCAGCCACTGAGCTGGAGAGAGCAGGAGGCTAGGGTTGCCCCCGGCGATGGAGGAAGCCAAGCTTCTGCAGTCTTGGCCTGCTTTGGCCTCCGCTTAAGGCTACAAAGTTTCAATTATAGAAGATACATAAATCCCAACAGAAATGGCTGCTGCCACTGAGCGAGCAGAAGGCTTGGCTCCACTCCAGGCTACAATGTTTCAATTGTAGAAGATAAATAAATCCCAGATACCAGGGCCTCCACTTGGGTCACTTGGGGGTGTGGCCGGCCTGCAAACCACCGCAGGCCCCTCACCCAGGCCTCCCCGCACCCCAAGGGAACCCCCACCCTGATCCAGGACACCCTTCAGGGAAAACCAGCTGGCCCCCACCTGTGCACCAGACCTCTATCTTATCTAATAAAAGAGTAATATGCAGATTGACCATCACTCAAACACACAAGATGGCTGCCCTCATGTGGTCAAAGATCCTGCCCCCATGTGGACACAAGATGGCCACCACAAGATGGCCAGCAGGGGAGGGCAGTTGGGAGGGACCAGGCCTGCAAGGGAGGGAAGTTGTGGGCGATCAGGCCAGCAGGGGAGGGCAGTTAGGGGTGACCAGGCCGGCAGAGGAGGGAAGTTGGGGGTGACCGGGCCTGCAGGGAAGAGCAGTTGGGGAAGACCTAGGCCTGCAGGGGAGGGCAGTTAGGGGCACACAGGCTGGCAGGGGAGCAGTTAGGCATCAATCAGGCTGGCAAGGGAGTGGTTAGGGGTGATCAGTCCGGCAGGAAGAAGCGGTTAGGGGCAATCAGGAAAGCAGGCAGGTGAGCAGTTGGGAGCCAGCAGTCCTGGATTGTGAGAGGGATGTCTGACTGCCTGTTTAGGCCCGATCCCAATGGCATCAGGCCTAAACGGGCAGTCGTACATCCCTCATGGGGTCCCAGATTGGAGACAGTGCAGGCTGAGCTGAGGGGCACTCACCCATGCACGAATTTCGTGAACTAGGCCTCTAGTTTTAAATATTCACAGAAAATTTGAGCAGAAACTACAGAGATCCCATACACCCCATTCCCCCTTAAAAACACAGCCTCCCCCAAGATCAGCACTCTCCATCTAGGTGGTATTCTTGCTGTATTTGATTAACTACAGTGACATATCATTTTAACTGAAATTCTATGGCTCACAAGGAGCTTTACTCTTGGCTTTGTATATTCTATGGCTTTTGACAAATATATAATGATAGGGATCCACATTATAGCATTATATAGAATTATTTCCCTGCCCTAAAACTTCTATGTACTTAGTATTCATCCATTTTCAAATAATGCTATATGATTTCACAGGTAGTATAAGTACCTGTTGTCATTCCTTTTATATATATATATATATATATATATATATATATATATATATATATATATCTGTGTCTTCATAAATCATAATTATCTGGCCACTCAGTGTATAAACAAATATATTGTTTCTACTATTATTTTACATGAACTGTTATCAGTTAAATCAATTAAGAAAAAGAAGAAAATATTCCTTCTCTAATGTTCTTTAAATAGTTTAGAGTTTCTGATGCATAATAATTTCCTCCTCTCTAACGAATTTATTTTTAACATTTTATAAAAAGTCAGTCAACCCAAAACAAATTCCCTCACTGATTACCTGAAAAGTTTTTTTCTTCACTTTTTAAAAATATTTACTTTTCAATTGAAGTTGACATACAATATTGTATTAGGTTCAGGATAATTTTTCAGAATACATAATTCCAGGATGGTGGATTTTTCTCTCAACACTTTATTCCCTTCTATTCAGCTTGCACAATTCTAAGATGTCAGAAGTAATTCCTATGTTTACCTATATATTGGTAATGTATCTTTTATCTATGACTTCTATCAGTTTTATTTTCTTTTTCTTTGATTTTCTGAGTTTGGATATGTTACACTCCTAGGTGTAGTTGTTTGTTTGTTTTTTATCTTACTAGGTGTTCACTGGGTTTGGTTTCTAATTTTCAATGGGGAATTTCTCAGTCATTGCAGCAAATGTATCTGCTGTTCCTTTCTTTTTCTTTTTCTGGTAGTCCAATTATATACTTTTTGTAGTTATCCTTCAGTTCTTGGATTTTAGGTTTCATTTTTTTTTTTTTTTTTTGTCTTTTACTTTTCTCTTTGCATTTCAAGTTTGGAAGTTTCTGTTTATATATCCTAAAGCTCAATTTTTTTCTCTTCAGTTGTGCTCAGTCTACCAAGGAGCTCCTCAAGGCATTCTTCATTTCTGTTTCAATGGTTTTGATCTCTAGCATTTCTTTTTGGTCTTTATTAGAATTTCTATCTTTCTGCTTACATTATTTATATGTTCTTGCATGTTGTATATTTTTTATGTTAGAATTCTTAGCATATTAATGATAGCTTTTTAAATTCCTGGACTGAAAATCCCAACATCTCTGCCATATCTGAGTCTTGGTTCTAATGCTTGCTCTTTCTCTTCAAATTATGTATCTTTTCTTTTAGTGTGCCTTTTAAATTTTTGTCATAAGATCAACATGATGTACTGGGTCAAATGAATTCTGGTAACTAGGCCCTCACTGTTGTGGTGGAGAGGTGTAGGGAGAGAGAAAGTGTTGCATAGGTCTATGATTAGTGACCCTGTGCCTCTCAAGTGTGAACTTCACAAGAGACTATGCCCCCCCTTCTCTTCATCCTCCAGTATCCCCTTTCCTGCACCCCCTCCTTCAGCACCTTAGTTGTGAGAGGATGGAGGAACTGCAGGAAACTGGGGCATTTCTCTTTCTCTATGTGGGAGACAAGAATGGGCTAGAGTCAGACCTTTTCCTTTGCCCAGTTCAGGTAGGCTATGGTCAAACCCCAGTAGGTTGGGCAGAGGTAAAATAGTCTCCCTCTGGGACAGACATGGTTGAGGACAGAATTTTCCAGCATATTTCACATAGCCACTTTTCTCTTCTAGAAGCATGTGGGGATTTTTCTCCAGCCTTCACTGTGAGGACCTGGTGGAGCTCTAAGAAGTAAAACTCACAAAAGTATTTCCCCAACCCCTTAGAGTTTTTAACTCACAGATTTTTCCACTCAAGCATCCTACTCCAGCACCACCACACTGGTCAACACCCCTCAGTGTTTCACATCTTCAGCCTCTCTGAGGTTCCCAAAAGGGCAAAGTGAGTTTATTCCTTGGACAGGCCTTATATAATTTGCTTCCATTTTTATTTGAGTTAAGTAGTTTAGGTCAGTTTATTTCATGTGTGTGTAAACTTAACCAAAATAGTAGAACACTGTCTTGCTGACTTAAGAGGAAATTAAGTAATAGCTTCTGGGGACTGCTCACACTATGGCACTGTCTATCCAGAATGTCATGTGAGTGTGAGTGTGTGTGTGTGTGTGTGTGTGTGTGTGTGTGTGTGTGTGTGTGTGTGTTGGAAGGGCTGGAGAGAACACAGAATTGGTTGAACAGGAAAGACAGGTTAACCTGGAAAGCGAGGCTGGATCAGAATGCAGAAAAGTGGGGGTTTGGACCTGGAACAGTGGAAAGCTGCCCAGGTGCCCACCTACCTGCTGCCTCATATATGCACCACAGACTGGATACAATCATATTTCCCAACTTTCAAACCAAAGTTTCTTTACTACTGTATACTGCCTCAAAAAAAAAAAAAATAAATAAATTAGACTTTATTCCATTTTTAATGGCAACGAAGGCCCTAACAAAGCTTCCCATTTTCTAAATAAACTAGAGGCCCAGTGCACACATTCATGAATGGGTGGAGTCCTGTCAGCCTGTCCTGATGGGGGCGATCAGGCCAGGCTGGTGGAGGGAGGGGACTCAGGAGGTCGGCTAGCTGGACCCAACCCCCATCAGGGTGTGGGGGGGTTATCAGGGGTGGGGCCAGTGGGGGGAGGGGCTGTAGGTAGTTGTCCAGCCAGCCCCACCCCCAATTGGAGGGGGGGCGATCAGGGGCCAGGCCAGTCAGGGGGAAGAATTTCAGGAGGTTGGGGGGTCATCAGGGCCTGGATCAAGCCAGTTGGCCTCCACAGTGCACATCATTGTGACCATTGTTCTCGTCATTCTGGTCATTCTGGTCATTCCATTGTTCCAGTTGCTTGGCTTTTATATCTATAGATAATGTTTCCAGCTTTAGTCAGTATGTTGGATTGTATCCACTATTTGAAATCCCAATTTTCCCAGTGTCCGATAGCAACAAGGGTCTGAGACACTAAATGGATGCTGGCAAAAGCTTAGCTTTCAAATTGGACTGGATCATGTTTGTGGTAATTAGTAGGATGGCTGCAACAGGCATGGGTAATAGAGGAAGTTGGAGTAAAATCTAATAATGAATAAGATTTAAAATAAAAGGAATATTGCCATGGCCAGCATGGCTCAGTTGGTTGAGCATCATACTTTGCACTAAAAGTTTGCAGGTTTAATTCCCAGTCAGTGTACATGCCCAGGTTATAGGTTAGGTCCCTAGATGGGATGCTTATGGGAGGAACTAATAGATATTTCTCTATCACATCAATGTTTAACTCTCTCTTTCCCTCTCCCTTCCTCTCTCTCTAAAATCAATAAAAATATATTTTTTAAGAAGGAAGATAACTATGCCCAGAGTTCAAATACCAGCTCCACCATTTACCAGTTACTTCTAATCAACAACACAATTAACAAACAAAAATATATGTGATCTGCTCCTCTGAGTCTCTTTAATGCAGTGAAAACTAATATTTATCTTTGCTTGAAAGGACCATACAGATATTATAAGTAAGGTATATGTCAGAAACCAGATTCATTTCTTATAATTTCAAATCCAAAAAAATAAAAATAGCATATACATTTTATCTTGTTATAAACTTAGAATGCAATTAGCATAAGGCTCTCCAGTTCCATACATGCTGTTGTAAATGGTAAAAGATCCTTCTTTTTTATAGCAGCATAGTATTCCATTATGTAGATGTACCACAGTTTTTTAATCCACTCATCTGCTGGTAAGGACTTGGGTTGTTTCCAAATCTTAGCTATTGTAAATTGTGCTGCTATGAACATAGGGGTGCATATATCCTTTCTGATTAGTGTTTCTGTTTTTTTGGGATATAGTCCTAGAGGAGGAATTACTGGGTCGAATGGGAGTTCCATTTTTAACTTTTTAAGGAAACCCCATACGGTTCTCCACAGTGGCTGCACCAGTCTGCATTCCCACCAGCAGTTCAAGAGGGTTGCTTTTTCTACACATCCTCATCTTTGTTGATTTGTTGATGATAGCCATTCTGACAAGTGTGAGATGGTACGTCATTGTTGTTTTGATTTGCATCTCTCAGATGATTAGTGACTTTGAGGCATGCTTTCATATTTCTCTTGGACTTCTTTATGTCCTCTTTCAAAAAGTGTCTACTTATGTCCTTGACCCATTTTTTGATTGGATCATTTATCTTCCTTTGGTTAAATTGTATGAATTCTCTGTAAATTTTGGAGATTAAACCCTTATCTGAAATAGCATTGGCAATATGTTCTCCCATGCAGTGGGCTTTCTTGTGTTTTGTTGATGGTTTCTTTTGCTGTGCAGAAGCTTTTTATTTTGATGTAGTCCCATTTGTTTATTTTCTCCTTAGTCTCAATTGCCCTAGGAGCTGTGTGGGTAAAGATATTGCTATGACACATGTCTGCTATTTTGCTGCCTATGGAGTCTTGTAGGATTTTTATGGTTTCCCTTCTTACATTTAAGTCTTTTAGCCATTTTGAGTTTGTTTTTGTGTATGGTGTAAGCTGGGGATCTAGTTTCACTTTTTTTGCAAGTATCTGACCAAATTTCCCAGCACCATTTATTGAAGAGACTGTTTTGACTCTGTTGAATGCTCTTGCCTCCTTTGTCAAATATTAATAGAGCATAATGTCTTGGGTCAATTTCTGGGTTCTCTGTTATGTTCCTTTGGTCTATATGTCTGTTCTTGTGCCAATATCAGGCAGTTTTGAGAACCATTGTTTGGTAATATAGCTTGATATCTGGTATTGTGATACTTCCAACTTTGTTCTTCTTTCTCAGGATTGCTGTGGCTATTCAGGGTCTATTTTTATTCCAGATGAACTTTTGGAGAGTTAGTTCTAGATCTTTGAAATATGCCGTTGGTATTTTATTGGGAATTGCATTGAATCTGTAGATTGCTTTGGGTAGTATGGACATTTTAATGATGTTGATTCTACCAATCCATGAACACGGTATGTTCTTCCATTTGTTTATGTCTTCCTCTATCTCTTTTTTCAATGTCCTGTAGTTTTCTGAGTACAGATCTTTTATCTCCTTAGTTAAGTTTATTCCTAGGTATCTTAATTTTTTTGGTGCAATGGTAAATGGGATTGTTGTGTTTTTATGTTTGTTTCTCTTTCTTTGAGTTCATTATTGGTGTGTAAAAAGACCATATATTTCTGGGTGTTAATTTTGTATCCTGATACATTGCCAAATTCATTTATTAGGTCTAGAATTATTTTAATGGAGTCTTTGGGGTTTTCTATGTACGGTATCATGTCATCTGCGAATAATGGCGATTTTACTTCTTTTCCAATTTAGGTGCCTTTTATTTCTTCTTCTTGTCTGACCACTATGGCTAGCACTTCTAGTACTATATTGAACAGGAGTGGTAAAAGTGGGCATCCCTGTCTTATTCCCGTTCTTAAGGGAATTGAGTTTAGTTTTTGCCCATTGAGTATGATGTTGGTTGAAGGTTTGTAATATAAGGCTTTTATTATATTGAGGTATGATCCCTCTATTCCCACTTTGCTGAGAGTTTTTATGAAGAAAGGGTGTTGGATTTTGTCAAATGCTTTTTTCTGCACCGATTTATATGACTATGTGTAGTATTTGTCGCTCAATTTGTTTATGTGATGTATCACATTTATTGATTTGTGGATATTGTACCATCCTTGCATCCCCAGAATCAATCCCACTTGGTCATGGTGTAGGATCTTTCTAATGTAATGCTGGATCCAATGTGGTAGAATTTTGTTGAGGATTTTAGCATCTATGTTCATCAAAGATATTGGCCTGTAGTTCTCTTTTTTGTGTGTGGTGTCTTTATCTGGCTTTGAAATTAGGGCAATGCTGAAAGATCTTGGAAGTGTGCCTTCCTCTTGAATTTTTTGGAATAGTCTGAGGAGGATAGGTTTTAGTTCTTCTTTGAATGCTTAGTAGAACTCTCCTGTAAACTCATCCAGACCTGGGCTTTTGTTTGCTGGAATATTTTTTATTGCTGCTTCAATTTCTTTGGTAGTTAACAGCCTATTCAGGTTTTTTGATTCTTCCTGATTTAGTTTTGGGAGCTTGTATTTTTCTAAGAATATGTCCATTTCATCTAGGTTATCCATTTTGTTGGAATAGAGGTGTTCATAGTATTTTTTTCATAATCGTTTGTATTCTGTGAGATCGGTTGTTACTTTACCTCTTTCATTTCTGATTTTGTTTATTTGGGTCCTCTCTCTTTTCTTCTTGGTGAGCCTGGCTAGAGGTTCATCAATCTTGTTTATCCTATCAAAGAACCAGCTCTTGGTTTTGTTGATCTTTTGTATTGTTTTTTTGTTTGTTTGTTTGTTTGTTTGTTTGGTGTTTTTTTTTTGGTCTCTATGCCGTTTATCTCTGCTCTGATCTTTATTATTTCCTTCTTTCTGCTTACTCTGGGCTTTTCCTGTTGCTCTCTTTCTAACTCTTTAAATTGTAGAATTAGATAATTTATTCTTTTTTGTTGTTGTTGTTTATTGATGTACGCTTGTAGAACTATGAACTTCCCTCTCATGACTGCTTTTACAGTGTCCCATAGATTTTGAATTGTTGTGTTTTCATTGTTGTTTGTTACCATGATCTTTTTCTTTTTCTTCTTTGATCTCTTTGGTAACTCAGTTGTTGTTTAATAGCATGCTATTTAGCCTCCAGGTGTTCAATTTTTTTTTTCATTGTTTTTTATTTTATTATTATTTTTTTCTTTATTTATTTTTTAACATTTTAATTTCTTTATTGGCTCTACAGCAGCAGTTCTTAACCTGTGGGTCGTGACCCACAGGTTGAGAACCATCAGCAGGGTCACCTAAGACCATCGGAAAACATGGATATTTACATTACGATTCATAACAGTAGCAAAATTACAGTTATGAAGTAGCAACGAAAATAATTTTATGGTTGGGGGTAACCACAACGTGAGGAACTCTATTAAAGGGTCGTGGCGTTAGAAAGGTTGAGAACAACTGGGTTAAGGTATTACATATTTGTCCTCATCCCCCTATTACCTTCCCACCCACCCCCACTCCTGCCCTCACCCCCCTGTTGTCTGTGTCCACCGGTTAGGCTTATATGCATGCATACAAGTCCTTTGGTTGATCTTTCCCCCTTACCCCCACCCTCCCCTACATTTCCTCTGAGGTTTGATAGTCTGATCGATGCTTCCCTGTCTCTGGATCTATTTTTGATCATTAATTTATGTTGTTCATTATTTCCCATAGATGAGTGAGATCATGTGGTATTTATCTTTCTCTGACTGACTTATTTCACTTATCATAATGCTCTGTTTTTATTGTAGTTCATTTCTAATTTGATGGCATTGTGATCTGAGAAGATGCTTGCTGTGATTTCTATCTTCTTGACTTTGAAGAGACTTTATCTGTGCCCCAATATGTAATCTATGTTTGAAAATGTCCTGTGTGATTTCGAGAAGAACGTATATTCTGTGGCTTTGGGGTGAAATGTTCTGAAGATGTCAATTAAGTCCATGTAATCTAGTGAGTCATTTAGGATTGATGTTTCTTTGCTGATTTTTTGTTTAGAGGATTTATCAAGTGGTTTTAGTGTGGTATTAAAGTCCCCACTATGACTCTATTGGCATCAGTCTCTCCATTGATATCTTCCAGAGTTTTTTTTTTGTTTTATGTATTTGGGTGCTCCTGTTTTGGGTGCATATATGTTTACCAGAGTTATATCTTCTTGTTGAATTGCTCCCTTTAGTATTATAAAGTGGTCTTCCTTATCTCTTGTTATGGCTTCCACTTTGAGGTCTAATTTGTCAGATATAAGTATTGCTATCCCAGCTGCTTTTTTTTTTTTTTTTCATTTTCATTTGCCTGAAAAAAAAATTTTTCCATCCCTTCATCATCAGTCTGTGTGAGTTCTTTGTTCTGAGGTGGGTCTCTTGTAAATAGAAGATCTATGGGTTATGTTTTCTTATCCATTCAGCTACCCTGTGTCTTTTGGGGCATTTAATCCATTTACATTTAAAGTTATTATTGATAGATAAGTTGTTTGTCGCCATTTTTATTCTTTATGCCTGTGTTCCTTCTCCCTTTTCTATTTCTTCTTTTTACAGCAGACCCTTTAGCATTTCTTCCATTGTTCATTTGGAGGTAATAAACTCCCTTAGTACTTTTTTGTTCGTGAAGCTCTTGATTTCACCCTCAACGTTGATTGTTAGCCTTGCTGGGTACAGTATTCTTGGTTTCAGACACTTGCTTTGCAGGACTTTATATATTTCATTCCATTCCTTTCTGACTTTATGTGTTTCTGTTGAGAAATCAGTTGATAGTCTTATGAGAGATCTCTTGTAGGTAACTTTCTGTCTCTCTCGGGCAGCCTTTAATATTTTTACTTTGTCGTTGGTGTTTGCCAATTTAATTTTAATGTGTCTTGGTTTCATTCTTTTTGGATTCATCTTTTTTTGGACTCTGTGAGCTTCTTGGACTTGTGTGAGTTTTTTCTTCCCAATATCAGGGAAGTTTTCTGTCATTATTTCTTCAAACAGGTTTTCTATTCCTTGCTTGGTTTTCTCTCCTCTGGTACCCGTATTTTGTGGATGTTGTTTCATTTTGTGTT
This sequence comes from Plecotus auritus, assembly GCF_963455305.1. NCBI lineage: Eukaryota > Metazoa > Chordata > Mammalia > Chiroptera > Vespertilionidae > Plecotus > Plecotus auritus. The sequence goes on from NC_137776.1 coordinate 96,029,037, forward strand.
GTCCCAAAGTTCCCGTAGGCTCTCCTCCTGTTTTTTAACTTTTCTTTTTTTTTTTCCCAGTTGCTGCTCTGCTTGTGTATTTTTTCCTTCCTTGTATTCTAGTTCACTAATGCAGTCCTCCACTTCCTCTAATCTGTTGTTGATGCTTTCTATTGTGTTATTTATTGCAGCAATGTCATTCTTCATTTCTTCTTGGTTCTTCTTCATTTCCTCTTTGTTCTTACACATGTTGAATTTGTCTTCCATTCTTTTAACCATTACTCTGAATTTTTTCTCTGAGAAATTGCTTGCCTCCATTTCATTTACTTCCTTTTCCAGTAATTCCTCCTTTTCCTTTGTATGGGGGCTGTTTCTTTGTTTCCCTATTTTTGCTCCTCTCAGGGTGTCTGGTTATGTAGTTCTCACTCTCCTGCGTTGAGTCTCTCCAGGTGAATTCTGACCTTTCTCTCCATGGACTGCCTCACCAAATGTGTTTAATTCACCAATTCTGAGTGGATGTTATTCAATTTAGCTGTTCCTTCTATCTGCTCTGTCAGAAGGCACAGGTCCCGACCCCATATTAAGCTGCCATTTTCTCTCCCCATGGACAAATGTTTTAGGCACCCATGGCCTGGGAGGCTGGAGTCTTGGTGTTTGTGGGTTTGCAGCTGAGGCAGCTGGTTTCTGGGCATTGTGGTTTTAGGGTCCAGTGAGGTATATGAGGTCTTCCCAGTTCAAAGTAAGGCTTGGCTTCCAAGCACAACTGCTCTCTCCTTCAAGATGGCACAGTCTCTGTGGCAGAGCTGGCTGCTCCGGGAGAGATTTCAGCAGTAGTAGATGCTGCCCAGCCAGGGAAGCCTGGTCCGCCAGTCCCCAACAGTCCTGTGGAATATAACTGTCTCCAACTCACAAATACAGACCCTCCCCGCACATCCGTGCACTCTCCTTTAGCTCTCTCACTTACACACTATCTTGCAGTCAGCTATCCCATCGGCCGCCATCTTGGATCTCCCTGTGCATAAAATTTTGAAAGCATGCAATATTCAAAAATAGCGCTGACATACTTGGGAAAAGAAAGTTGGGATGACTAAAATCAATGATGTTTAAGAAAAGTTGAGAAGAGCAGTCCACTGCAACATTTTTAATATTTAGTCCTATACAGTGAAATTTAAGACATACAGAAAATTGTATGGACAAACATACAACCTAACCAACTACTCTAAAACCAGTAGACAGTTTATGTAACTACTTCCACCTAGGGAAGGAGCTTGTCAGCACTCCCAGAGGCCTCTGAATTCCTCTTCTGGATTACAACCTCTCCTCCTCCAGAAGTAACCATATTTTGCCTGGAATGGAAATCACTTATTTGCTTTGTTTTCCAGGCTTACCACCTTTTAATGCATCCACAAATGAAACTATTTAATATTGCATGTTATTGAATTTTGTATAAATGCAGTCATGCTAATCAACTTTAAGATTTTCAAATGTCACTATGGACTCATAATGTTTTTTCTATTCAAAAATATATATATTAACTCTCAACTGACAAGACCTAAAAGTAATGACTAAGTCAGTAACAATGGGTATCCCTTGCACCAGGATAGCATAGTAATCTACGTAAAAGAACCAAGACTTCTTAAATAAGTGGTCAATTCCAAGCGCAATATTCTGATTTATGTGAAATACATATTTGACCATTTGGAGGACCAAAATATATATATTGTGTATATTTGGTCTTCAGACAAAATTCCTGGCTCATAGCTCCAGAAACACTTGGAATTTTCTGCTGGTTAAAAGTATTAAATGTCTTTTGTTATGGTAATGAGGTGACTTTTGGGAAGAACCTATGGATGGGAACTGGTTGCCAGGAGACCAAACCATGTGATTAGAGGGTTGGGATTTTTAGTCCCACCCCCTGCTTTCCAGAAAGGGGAGGGGAGTGAAGATTGAATTAATCTGCAATAAAAAGTGATTTAATCAACTTTGCATATGTAATCAAGTTTCCATAAAATCCCAAAGATGGATTTTTGAGCCTTCATATCAATGAGTACATTTGGGGAGAGTGGCACATTTGGAGAGATCATGGAAACTCCACACTTCCATATGGCTGTTCCTGAGTTATATCATTTTACAATCTAGTAAGTAACATGTTTTGCTGAGTTCTGTGAGCCATTCTAGAAAATTAATTTAACCCAAGGTGGGAGTTGTGCAAACATCTGATTTATAGCCAGTCAGTCAGAAGTACAGGTAACAACCTGGGCTTGTTATTGGCATTCTAAATTGGAGGGTATCATTGAAACCTCTAATCTGTGACCAGCAAGTCAGAAGCACAGGTAACCTGGGCTTGTGGCTAGTGTCTAAGGTATGTTTGGGGGATAGGACAGGGGGCAGTCTTGTTAGACTGAATTAAGACTGAATCCTTAACCTGCATTCTGATACTATCTTCAGGTAAATAGTGTCAGGATTGAGTTGAATTTTGGATGCCGTGCTGGTATCAGAGAATTGTTTGTTGGTGTGAGGAAATCCCCGTGGTGGAACTGGGTCCAATAACCTAATTTACCATATGTGGAGCAAGAAGTATACTAGATAAGCCTGGGATAACTTGTTATACCTCAAAATTAGTATGTTATTAAACATAATGAGAAGGAAAAGCATGTACAGGGCATGGACATCAGGAGGAGCTTGATATTTTAAATAAAATTATCAACTATAGACACTTGGGTGCATGGACGGTTGGGTGCATGGGAGTTTCAATGAATGGCTTAAAATATATATAGCTATTTAAACTTAATTTTAGTTTTCTTTTGAGCCTGTTTATTCTGTGAAGATTTTAAGGTATAGCTGAGATTTTTACCTACTTCATAGAGTTTTTCTTGATTCCTTGATCATTTAGTTGACAGCTATCAATTATATCCATACTAGAGACCTGGTGCACAAAATTGGTGCATTCGGGAGGGGGGCCTCATCCAGGATTGTGAGAGGCACAGGCCAGGCCGAGGGACCTCACTGGTGTATGAATGGGGCTGGGGAGGGACACAGGAAGTTGGCCAGCTGGGGAGGGACCACGGGAGAGCTCCAGGGCATGTCTGGCCCATCTTGCTCAGTCCTGATTGGCCAGACCCCAGCAGCAAGCTAACCTACCAGTCAGAGCGTCTGCCCACTGGTGGTCAGTGCACGTCATAGCAAGCAGTTGAGCAGCCTTAGCATATCATTAGCATATCACGCTTTGATTGGTTGAATGGCCGACCAGATGACCGGGCACTTAGCATATTAAGCTTTTATTATATAAGACTAGAAGCCCAGTACATGTAATTCTTGCCCTCGGCAGTGGGGGGGCGGGGTGGTCCCTCAGCCTGGCCTGTGCCCTCTCACAGTCCAGGAGCCCTGCATTCAATAGCCCCAAAGAGGTAGGCCCTGCCCACCCAGCTGGTGCTCTGCAATGGATCACGCCTCGCCCATCCACCGCAGCCCGCTAGTTAGTGGCCTGGGTCTCCCACTTTGGGGCATAAATGGAGCCCCCTGATATATTGCCCCACCAGCCTGCAGCCTGGGACTACCTCTTCAGGGCAATCATGCCATAGTTCGCGCCCCTGTAGAGGGAGGCCCCGCCCACCCACCACAGCCCAGCAGTTGGTGGCCTGGGCCTCCCTCTTTGGGGCAGTGGTGGAGCCCCCTGTTTGACTGATCGCCCTGCTGGCCAGTGGTCTGGGCCTCCCTCTGCAGGGCGATCATGTGGCAATGGGCCAGGGCCCCGACCAATCGCATCACACCCGCCTTGGTTGGCCTGGCACCAGTGGGTGTCATAGCATGGTCATCCAGAAGGTCATCCAGATGGTCATTCTGCTATTCAGTCATTTGGTCAATTTGCATATTACACTTTTATTATTATAGGTGATCAGAGCAACAGCTACATAGCAGAGAAAAATTTCTAAGAATTATAAAATTACATCATAAAATATGTTTTTAACATTTCCTAATGGATATTTTAGGAAGTTTTGATTGTTTATTTGTTTGCTTGCTTCACCTAATAAAATTAATTATTTTTGTACAATGACATAACTTCTCTGATTAAAACCTTTCAATGGCTCTGCTTGGCCCATAGATGTAATTTGAGCTCCATCCACAGCTCTGCTTCTCTGGTACCTTCTACCTCTCCTGTCTTACCTTCCTCTGGCCTTACATTTTATTGGTCAGCAAATTTAAAGCAGTTTATTAGTTTCCTGTGTGTGCTGTGCAATTTCTCTTTCTGATGGCTTTGCTGGAAATTACATCCACTGCTTTCTCACCCTGCCCTTTGCTCAATCAGTTAACTCCCAATGTGCCTTTGATATGCAAAACTGCTTCCTGTAGGCAACTTTGCCTGACCCTCTGGTTACTGCATCTTGACATCAGAGATGGGACAAGCAAAGGCCCAAATTGTTTGGATAATATATTTTTACTTATATGTTTTGTCATTAGTAGTACATAGATGTGGATTTAAAAAAGTTAAACAGGCATTCATTCATTATTCAAACAGGCTTACTGAACTGTAAGAAATATTTTCTTAGAGTATTTATGTATACACTAGAGGCCCGGTGCACAAAATTCATGCACAGGAAGTGGGAGGTGGGGGGTGGGTCCCTCAGCCTGACCTGCACCCTCTCCAATCTGGGAGCCCTCAGGGGATGTCCTACTGACATCTTAGACCTGCTCCCCTGTGGTTCTCTGCTCTCTGCAGACCTGCCTGCTTGTCGCTGTCGCAGGCCCTGGTGTCTGCTCTCTGCGGGGTCCTGCTTGCCCCTCGTCACCGCAGCCAGGGGCAAGCAGGACCCTGGTGTCTGCTTTCTGTGGGTGCCTGCTTGCCCTTCTCTGCCATGGCCAGGAGCAAGCAGGTCCCTACTGTCTGCTCTCTGGCTCGCCACCACTTCCAGGGCCAAGCAGGGCCCTGCTGTTTTCTTGCTGCAGGAGCCCTGTTGCCTGGTCTCTGTGGGGGCCTACTTGCCCCTCACCTTGGTGAGGGCTAAAAGGACTACTCCAGCAGGGCTGAGGGGACTGGGCACCACCATCTTTGTGATGGAGTGATGGTCAATTTGCATATTCCCTCTTTATTTGATAGGATATACAGAATTATATTCAATTTCATACAACTAACTGTAAAACATAACAGGATTTAAAACAGAATGATTATGTCTAGGAAGGCCCAGGATCACAAATTAAGATAGCAAAGTCTATCTAATTGACAAGAACAGAACTACAAATAGGCACTTGAATTAGGATTAAGGTAATATGTGGCTACAATTTCTATACATAAGCCAAGGGGCATCTTTAACCAGAGGAGGCACATTTATATTCAACCATTTAGGCAATCACCAGAAATCTTCACATAAAATAATTGTTTTGTGTAACACAAGGTGAAGTAATCAGCTTGTCCTGAAATAGAGTAAAGCAATCAAATTTGGGGGTACCCTATAGCTATTGATTGTAATGCTTTTTCATTTGCCTTTAATTTCATGCCTTTTTAAGCCCAGTGAGAAATCTCAGTTAAACTAGTTATTTTTTCCTTGCTGGTAGGATTTATTATAATTGTTTTTATTGAAATTTTTCTTACCTCCCAAACTGCTACAAAATTGGCTAGGAGTATCAATCAAAAAAGTTATTGTATTATCTTGTAACCTTTAAAAATAATTGATCATACAATAAAGATAAAAATATGTTGACATTCGTTATGTTGAGAGAAGTTTTATTTCCTCTTCAACTTGATACATTTTTCTTTCCCAAATGTTTCTGAAATTGGTAGGAACAATTTGATTATACCAATAATAAATTTAGGGAACTATATTGAGACAATATAAAATGACACATATAACTTCATTTATGTTAAACCATTTTTATACTCATCAGAATGATATGAGAAAATTAATATGTAAATCATCAAGTTATACCCCCATGCATTGTGTTCTGCAACAGAAATATATATTTGGTGATATCACATTTTATTGCAATCTCAGAGATAAATGCTTTAGAAAAATTAATTGACTATATTCAAAAGATGTTAATTAAATATTATGTATTTTGAAAGAAATATCTTATGAATTATGTTACCTGTTTTCAATATATTTCATATCTTTTAAATATTTTCTTTTGTTGACTGCTTTTGTTACATTTGCATGTACAGTACATAAGTTTATATAAACTGATTCATCAAGTTTTATTAGTATTATAATTATTCTTTAATACTTACTACCATGAAAGTAAAATGATATTCTAGAACTAAATTTTATATTTTTTTAATTAAAAAAGAAAATCTATGGTTTTACAAATTGGAGGATTTTATGTTGAAATCAGATAGATTGGAGTTCAACATAATTGAGAAAGTAATAGGACATTTCTGGGTTTAAGGTTTCCCACTTATAAAAATAAACTAGCATTATTATGAGATTAAGTGGATTATTTTGTTTTTTACCAGATTATGAAGTAATATTTCTGGAAATATTACCCAAACACAATGGCTTTGGGATGACATTCTTGACTGCTAGAAGCCAGTTTTCTACTAGGTTCCACAATACCAGATAGTTCTAGGAACTCCCTGGAGACAGTCATAAATGAAATCAAGTTATTGTTTACACCTTGACCACCTGGCTCTGGTTACTGAACTCTGTACTTCCAACAGTCGTCCATTGAGAGCATCTCTAAGACTTCCTAGATCAGCGGTCACCAGCCCTTTGGACCACATGGACCACCAGTGGTCTACGGACCACTGTCTGGCAACTGCTCTCCTAGACTACTAGTCCATTAGAATATTGTTTATTTCCTATATTATTTCCAAACATGGACATATTTTGTTTGCTTATTGCCTCCTCAAATCAGCTGATATCATGGAAGACCTTTTGATAAAGTCTCAATGAGAATGGAATGTAAAACCTACACAGTAGCTTAAAAGTGGACTTGGTATGTCTCCATACCCATGGGCCTAAGCATGACACCAGATGTGTAGTTAATTATACAGCAACTAGAGGCCTGGCCTGTGGGATGGGGCCAAAACCGGCTCTCTGACATCCCCTGAGGGGTCCTGGATTGTGAGAGGATGCAGGCCAGGCTGAGGGACCCCATCGGTGCACAATCTGGGCCGGGGAGGGATGCAGGAGGTTGGTCATCCAAGGAGGGACTGTGGGAGGGCTCCACGATGTGTCTGGCCCATCTCGCTCAGTCCCGATCGGCTGGACCCCAGCAGTAAGCTAACCTACCAGTCAAAGCGTCTGTCCCCTGGTGGTCAGTGCACATCATAGTGACTGGTCGACTGGTTGACTGTCTGCTCCCTGGTGGTCAGTGCACAGCATAGTGAGCAGTTGAGCGGCCTTTGCATATCATTAGCATATTACACTTTGATTGGTTGAATGGCTGACCGGATGACTGGACTCAGTATATTAGGCTTTTATTATATAGGATTTCCTTTCAATGTTGAGGATTAAGGTTTATGAAGCATCCACTATGGGCTAGGCACTATCATGGATGCTGGAGATGCATGTGTTAGCAAACAGATAAACATCTTTGCTCTCATAGGGAGAACATCTTTTCATGTATATCTTCTAGGAGGGGAAGACAAAAATGGTGGGCATAATAAGTAAATCATTGATTAGGTTTCATATAATTAAAATTGTTAAAAATAGATTTGGTTTAGGTACTTTGGGCATTTCTGGGTAGGATGCTGTTATTTTAGATGGCATGCTCAGGGTTAGAAACATTGAAAAACAACATTTGAGCAAAGAGTGGAAGAGCTAAATAAATTATTGTGTAGATAAATTGGGAAAAGAGTGCTCCATACAGAGGCAAAAGGCAGTGCAAATACTTTGAGGTGGGATCTTACTGACCTTTTAAAAAAAGTGTGGTAAAATATTTATAATATTTTATAATATAAAATTGAAATTTTTAAGTATTTTCCAATATATGATTTCATAGCATTAAGTATATTCACAAGTTGTGCTATCATCACTACCATCCATCTCCAGAACATTTTTTATCTTCTCAAACTGAAACTCAGTCCCATTAAACAACTCCCCATCCTCCTCTCCTATCAGCCTCTTGTACCCACCATTCTACTTTCTGCAGTCAAATGTTCTGCCACTGAGCTACACTCCCTATTCTACTTCCTGCCTCTATGAATTTGGCTACTCTTGGTATGCCACGTAAGAGGAATCATATAGTAAATGTCACTTCCTGACTGGCATATCATTAGTGTATCATCCAGATTATTCCGTGTTTTATTATATGTCAGAATTTCCTTCCTTTTTAAGACTGAAAAATGTTTCATTGTATATATTTATCACATTTTGTTTAACTATTCACCCACTGATGGACACTCATGGATTGCTTCCACATTTAGCCACTGTGAGTAATGCTGTGATGAACGTGGGAATACAAACACCTGCTCATGTCCCTGCTTTCAATTCTCTGGTATCTACCCAGAACTGTAACTGCTAGATCATATGGTGATCCCATGATTAATTTAATTGTGTTTTCCACAGTAGTTGCACAATTTTACATTCCCAACAGCATGCAAAAGGGTTTGAACTTTTACATAATCTTACCAACACTTGCCTTTTTTTCTGTTTTGCTTTTTGCTAATAGCCATCATAATAGGTATGAAGGTTACATTTGCATTTTCCTAGTGATTTGTAATGTTGAACATTTTTTTCATGTATTCATTGGCTATTTGTATATCCTCTTTGGAGAAACACTTATTCAAGTTCCTGCCTATTTTTAAATTGAGTTATTTATTTATTTATTTATTTATTTATTTATTTATTTATTTTTGCTGTTGATTTGACAGAGTCCTTTATATATTCTGATATTAACACATCACCATATATATGATTTACAAATATTTTCCATTCTATAGTTTCCTTTTCACTTTGCTTACAATTTCTGCTGATTAAATATTTTACCTTTTGTCACCTGTGTTTTTGGTATCATATCCAAAAAGTCATTGATAATGTAAATGTTGTGCGTCTTGTCCTATCTTTTCTTCTAAGAGTTTCAGAGCTTTTTCAGATGTTTACATTTTGACCCATTTTGAATTAATTTTTACCTATGATATAAAATAAGTAATCTCATTTATGGTATCTGATTGTTTATAATAGTCTCCTGTAATATATTTTATTTTTGTAAAATTGGTAGGAATGTCCACTCTTTCATTTCTTATGTATTTTATTGTCTTTATTCTTTATTTCTTTGTCAATCTAGCTAAAGTTTTGTCAATTTTGTTTCTATGTTCAAAGAACCCACTTGATTCCTTTGATTTTTCTCTATTTTATATTCTCTATTTTGTTAATCTCTGCCTAATTTTTAAAATATTATTATTTCCTTTGTTTTGCTAGCTTTTGATTTAAATTGCTAAATTTTTATTTTCTTAAGGTTGATTTGAATTAGGTTTCCTTTTTTGGTTAATGTAAACATTTACATTTTTACATTTCTCTCTTGGCACTGTCTTTACTGTATCCCATGTTTCAATAAGTTGTGTTTTCATATTTTAAAAATTTTATTAAATTTGGGAGGTGACATTACTTAATAAGATTATGTAGGTTTCAAGTACACAATTCCACAATACATTATCTGTATATTGCATTGTATGTTTACTACCCAAAATAAAGTTTCCTTCCATCACCATATATTTGACTCCCTTTACCCTCATCTACCTCTTTTCCTCTGATAACCACCAGACTGTTTTCTATGTCTCTGAGTTTTTGCTTATTTTTTTTTGTTCATTTTTTACTTTCTGTTTTATATCCAACACCAGAGGCCCAGTGCACACAATTCATGCACAGGTAGGGTCCCTAGTGGCTGCTGGCTGCCGGCCAGGGCCTTCCTTCATTCTGCGCCACACCCTGGTGTTTAGCACATGTCATAGTGAGCTATTGAACTCCCGATGGGTTGAACTCCTGAGGGGAAACTTTGCATATTAGGCTTTTATACATATAGATATGAGTGAAAGCCTATGATTCTTGACTTTTTTCCTCTGACTACTCTTAACATGATATTTTCAAGAATCATTCATGTTTTCATTTTTATTTTTTCAAGACATTTAAAAATTTTTTGCCCTGGCCGGTGTCGGTCAGTTGGTTGAGCTTACTAGTAGTCCCATGCATCGAAAGGTCACTGGTTGGATTCACAGTCAGGGCACATGCCCAAGTTGTGGGTTCATCCCCAGTCAGGGTGCATATGAGAGGCAACTGATGGATGTTTCTTTCTCACATTGATGTTTCTCTCTTTCCCTCTCCCTTCCTCTCTCTCTAAAATCAATAAGAACATATTTTTAAAATTTTATTTATAATCTCTTATTTGACCTGTTGGTTGTTTAACAGTGTATTGTTTATTTCCACATATTCTAAATTCTAAATTTCTATTTTCCTCCTGCTATTGATTTCTAGTTTCATTTCATTGTGATAGAAATAGATACTCTGCATGATTTCAATTCTTATAAATCTATTAAGATTTGGGGTTTTTTTTGCCTAAAATACAGTCTATACTAGGTAATATTACACATTCACTTGAACAAAATGTGTGTTTTGGTGTTGTTAGGTGAAGTGTAACCTCTTTTCCCCAGGTTTCTGCAGGTCCAAGTCCCCTTTTTAGTTTCACAACCCAAGCCCACTGCCACCCACATCTTATGGACACTTGAGCTCTGATTTAGGTGCCACAGACAAATCAATCAGGCAACCTGCACACAGGGTATAAAGTTACAATTTCATCTCTTCTGCTCTCTGTGTTTCATAGATGAGACTAGGGATCAGCCTGCTCCTCCTCTCACATTGCCATGTCCTGCCAGGGAGAAGGTAGACAAAGATGAATAAAAACACAACAAAATTCCTTACTCTTTGCATATTTTTTAAATTGAGCATTCTCTTAGTTCCTATAGTGTGTTTTTAAAATTTATTTTCAAAGCTTCTATAATGTTATTTTAGTCATTGTCTAATTGCTTATTTAATGTTTCTATGGAGGAACCAGGTTGCTGGAGTTTCTAGTCCACCTTTTTGCAAACATCACTCCTGGACTAGCATTTTTTAACAAAAGCAAATAGTCAAAAGTGGTAAAAACAGAATGAATAAAAAGGAGAAAACAGAATTTATGTTTACAGAGGTAATGGGGATCCAGATAATGGACTTTTTAGACCATTGTAATGGATGTGGTTTTTAATTTGAGGGAAATGGGAGACATTGTGGGTATTGGAGCAGCACACTCACCTGGACAGATTAAAATGAGCAGTAATACATTGACAGACATGTGACCACAACAGACTGTGGGCAACAGGTGCAAAGTGAGGGTGTTGTGAAGTGTTTATACTTTGTATAGCACATTGTCTGCTTGAAGACAATGTGTGCTGTGAGCAAAAGAAAGGGATCCAGGCTGGCTCCAAGATCTCTGGCCTGAGCTACTTAAAGGATTAGTTGCCATTGTTCACAAGTAAGTTTTGGAACAGGATATATCCAGAATTGTTTTAAACAAATTATTTCAATTTCTTGGAGAATCAGTTAATGCCTGCAATGTGATTTCTTTTATGAATACTTGCACTCTAGGAAATCAATTATCTTTAAATCTCTAGGGTGGAAGGTTTTTCTCCCTTCCTTTAATTTATGGACAGCTTCCCTATTTCCCATTTCCCATCCAAAGTTATGTTTCATCACAGGATATTTATGTTAGAAATATAACTTTCCTCCAGGGAAAACTTTATCCATAAGTTATCTCATCCTATTTTAAGCCAATCTATATCTATAATAATAATAGCGTAATGTGCTAATTAGACTGGATGTCCTTCTGGATGACCTTCCGGATGAAGATGGGGCTGCGAGGGAAGCCCCGGTCCTGGGTGCCAGAGGGAAGCCAGTGCTGGCAACCTGGGGAAGGAAGGCCTGCTCTTGCACGAATTTTGTGCATTGGGCCTCTAGTAGATATATATTTATAAGATGGCTCATACCTATGTTGCACAATGACCACCAGAAGGCAGATGCTCTGACCAGTAGCTATGATGCACACTAACCACCAGGGGGCAGATGCTCAATGCAGGAACTGTTGAGCTGCTATGATTTGGCAGCTGCAGTTCTCGGGTGATACACCCAGAAACAGAGAGGAGGGAGCCCAATTCCAGGGTGCATCACCCAAGAGCCACTCTCTCACAATCCGGGACCCCTCAGGGGATGTCGGAGAGCTGGTTTTGGCCTGATTCCCACAGGCCAGGCTGAGAGACCCCACTGGTGCACTAATCAATGCACGGACCCTCTAGTCCAATGGCTCCCCAATTTGGGTCTGGCTCCCCACAAGGCCTCTAGCCCATAGCAGAGGTAATGGGTCTGGCCCTTACAGAAACTATTAGCAGAGGTCGTGGGTCTGGCCCTAACAACTCGATTAGTTAAATGATGAGACATGCAGGACCTACTGGTTGTGGCCCCAATGTCTGGCGCCAACACCGGCCCATCTGCTTGATATCGATTTCCAGTGGAGGCAGCAAATTTTCCCACTACCACTCTAGGCTGGGAAACCGGCAGCAGCTTCCCTCCTTCTGGGCAGGCTGACAGTAGTGCCAGCAGGCAACCTCAGGGGAGGGAAGAAAGCGAAGGAGCAGCTCAGGTGGTAAGAAGGAGGTTCCGCCGCCTCAGGACTCTGCCTGGGCAGAAGGGCCTAGGCAGGAACCTGACATTGAGCAGGGTCCTGCCCTAGGCCAACTAGATTCCAGGCTAAGTAAATCCTGTTTACTAAATAATTGCATTTTGCAGCTAAATGCCCACAAGTCATAAGTTACTGCCAAACTTAGGGTAAAGTGAGATGAAAGAAGAGAGACAGATACAGAGAGAAAGTGACATAATATTGGGAGATGGCCAGGCCGAGGAACCCCACCAGTGCACAAATCCCTTCACCAGCCTCTAGTATAGCAATAACATCAAAATACATAGTCCAACATCATTGCTTTCCTAAATAATGCCATGTAGGTAATTTAAATTCCAATCCAGGTTGTATCATGGCAAACGATTTGAAGCTCCTTGTCACAACCTCTTCTCTACCAGGAAGGAGGAAGCCTCCTTCAAAGCATTCACCTGCATTTTGCATCTCAGCTTCTCATTTCCCAGGCTAACAGCTCAAACAAGAGCACATGCATGTCAACATCCTGCAACAGTATACCTGTCACACTGCACACCGTGCATGTCTATAAAAAATCCCTACCGGGTAGATGAAGTCTAACTGTGACAGATATATAAAGCTATGGACATTATCAAGTCACATCAGACTCTTCTGTCAACCACATACACTCAGGGTTACCTCATGTTGGTCGTCAATAATAATGAGTAAGTATGTACTTGTTTGATCTTTTTGTTACTGAAAGATTCATTTCAAGCTTGCCTCAACTCTAGATAAATGAAAACTTTGCAAAGAATAAATTCAGTTTTATTGCTTCCTAGATAGAAACTGTTTATAGCTCCTACATTTTTCTTTTTCTTCCACTATAATCATCAATGTGTATTTCAATGGAAATTTAAGGTCTTAGTTTCAGACAATTTACTTTTTATATCATGAATAGAACTATTATTAGGAAAGTCTTTTTTTTAAATAAGAGGTACGAATTTGATTTAAATAAGAGGTACGAATTTGAGTAATATGATTGGAAATATTATTTTATTTGGCCTTCTTTTAATTTTAAGGAGAAAAAAAAGGAAGATGTGCCTTAGATTTTAGTAGAAGGTAAAGATTTCTATATGCTCTTGGTGATGGTTTACTCTGGGGAGCTGATTCTAGGTTGTAGATTTTAAATAAAAGGAATGTGGACCCAGAAATTCTATAAGCACTGGCAGATTAGGCTTGGGATCAACCCCAAGTATATTGGTTCATATGGAGGAGACTATGACCAAGAAATTCAGAGCTAGAGGAAAAGACTAGGCAAATAAGGGGAAAAGCCAGAATGTAGCTTAAAAAGGATAAGGCAAAAGGCTTGTAAACACTGGCATGTGGGAGAGGAGAGGGCAGAAGTCAAACACTCCCAAATTGGACAGGAGAGAGAGGAAGGCAGGGCCTTAATCAACAAAAACACATGGTAGATTTTGAGTCAGACACTTGCTCCGTGGTCTATTTGAAGAGACCTACTGAAGGTAGGTGAGGGTCTTGAGAGCCTGGGAGGAGAGAGAATGGGACAGTTCCTGGGAGATGGAGGGCCTGCTGCTGGGGAGCCCTGCAGCCTGAGGCTTTCACCTGGGTGTGACTGTGACTTACTCCGCTCAGGCCTCTACATTTCAATTCTTACCTCTTCTAGGGTTGTTTTTAACATTGGTCTCTGCTATTAAAGCATACAAAATACTTTGCAAGTAATTTGTAAGACTGAATAAAATAAGCCTTCCAATTTGGCAATCTTACTGTCATGTAGAAATTGAATAGATGGGAAATATTGTAAACCATATATTTTATGGTGTGTGTATTTAAACGTTTAGATTTAATCTCCAAACAGAGTAAAGTTAAGCCATGTACTTTGATTTAGGTTTGATTAATGGTCTTCAGTTTTCATTTAGAGAGTATTTTACTATTGATCTGACAACATATTTGTGCTATGTAAGTGTTTTGTGGGGGAAAACAAGACAATTTAGCAGGATATGTTGCAACCATCTCTAAAATTGTTTGCTAAATTGTTTTACTCAATGAATAAAGGTTTGAAATAAAAGAAACTCAGATGATGGAAAAGTCTCATATATAATATGAATCACATAGAGGCAATCTGGGATTATTTTAATACTGTTTTCTTCTTCTTTATAGGATGTTTAAATATATTTCACACCTCTTATAAGTTTCCAATTTTAAATTTTTTATTCTTTCTGATTTCTACAGTGGTTAGGCAGCACCGTATCTTCTGTATGATTTTATCAGTTTTTAGTGTTTTTCATAAATGCTGGTAATTTAAAAAATAAAGACATTATAATATTAATAATGTAATTACACATTTACATTTATAATTCTCAGTATCTACGAGATAATTGTCTTTGGAAAATTAATTTTATAGGCTTAAGTGCATTTTGAAAGCTATTACATGTGAAGCAGATAACTTTCTTTTTAAATAATTTAGTTATTACTTCTTAATGTTACTTTATAAATTACTCCTTTTTTCTAATTTATTTAAATATTATCCCCACACTTGAATTTTGATAAAATTAAGTTTTTATCTTGCATAATCATAACCATGGTAATAATATCTGTCATGTACTTAACACTTTATATTATATAAAAACTAGAGGCCCGGTGCATGAAATTCGTGCACTCCGGGGCATCCCTCAACCCAGCCTGTACCCTCTGGCAGTCCAGGAGACCTCGGGGGATGTCTGACTGTCAGCTTAGGCCCATTCCCCATTGGGAGCGGGCCTAAGCCATCAGTCTGACATCCTTATCGCTGCTGTGAAGGCAGGAGAGGCTCCCGTCACTGCCACTGCGCTTGCCAGCCTTGAGCCCAGCTTCTGGATGAGCAGCGCTCCCCCTGTGGGAGTGCACTGACCACCAGGGGGGCAGCTCCTGCATTGAGCATATGCCTCCTGGTGGTCAGTGTGTATCATAGTGACCAGTCATTCTGCTGTTTGGTCAATTTGCATATTAGCCTTTTATTATATAGGATGTTTTCATATTGCTTTTAATTTTCTTTTTTCCAAACCAGATGTGAGCCAACAAGATCGTGGCATGTTAGCATGCATATCATGACAGAGAAGAATCGGATATTTGTAAATATAATATATAAAATACGTACACACTCACTCATTCACACAATTCATAGTTCAATATCTTGCATAATGGCAGTATAACTTCTTGTTCTGTTTTGTTCCAACTAATTATGTACCATCAAGTCTTTGTTTAGACCCAATTTGTATTAGGTAAGAAAATTGTTGGTATTATTTAACTATAGTTTTCTACCACTAGAAAATAATAATCAAACACTCCCTTTACTCCTTCCAAATTCGAATGACATGTGATTCATTTTCTTTCCATCCCTTTTTTCTTCATCAGATGTTGGACAACTTAATCAGCATTTTACTTAAATGGAAGCATGTTTATCAATGAATAAAAGTCCATTAGCAATTTTATCTGGAGTGTTACTAGTTTGTTCATGTTTCATTTAGTTTTTGTAGGTAACTTTTTTTCCTAATTAGATTCCAGAATATTTACCAGCTCATTTAAACTCAATAATATTAATTTGATTTTCTACTTCAATTGATATGATAGAAAAGAGATCACGATACACATAAGCAAAATAAAAATCCAACTGGTAGACATCAGGAGACATTGATTCAGATGCCCAAAACATGTCAACCAAATCAATTCTCTCTCTCTCTCTCTCTCTCTCTCTCTCTCTCTCTCTCACACACACACACACACACATACACACACACACATTTCTATATTTACCTCTCTCATTCTCTCTCTTTTTCTCCCTGCCCTTCCTCCCCGTGGGCACCACCTTCTTCTGTCAACTTTACTTTTGAATTTTCATTTTCTTTATTTTTTAATTTTATTTATTGCTTTGAATTTATTGGAGTGACATTGGTTAATAAAATTATATAGGTTTCAAGTATACAGTTCTATAATACATTATTTGTATATTGTATATTGTATTGTGTTTTATCCATAATGTAAAAATTAATAGAAAGAAACAAAATGTGGTCTTAAAGAAGCATTTTATACTATTTCAGCCTAGCAAATCAGTGGGCCATGAATCTTCTCTCAGGCAAAAGTGGGAGAGGTTGATCCTTCTCCAGTCTGCAGTTGTGGGCCTTAAGCCAATCAGCAGTTCAATTTTTGAGGTACTTGCAACTGGCCAAGAATGCCATATGCCCCATTTTAGATCACTAGAGCCAGGCAAGGACATATTATTGACTTTCATAGACAGTGAAAGCTTGCAACTTTTGGGTGACTTTAAAAATGAGAAGCTATATTATATGGAATTGATGTCCATAAGCAATGAAAACATTATGAAATGTTTCATAATATGAAAACATCCTATATAATAAAAGCAACAACAAAAAGTAAAACTCATGGACACAGGTGACAGTATGGTATTGCCAGAGGGAAGGGAGGTGGTGGGAGATAGAAGAAGGTAAAGGGAGAATAAATGGTGATGGAAGGAGGCTTGGCTTGGGTTGTTCTAGTTGAGTAACTTACTACCACAGAGAAATTTATTGAAGGATGAAATGATAGGAAATATATGACCGAGTATGGAATTATGTTGGAAATGGTGAACATGTTCATTCCCTCTTCTCATACCCATGAGAAGAAATGCTCAGTCAAGGGAGAAACTTCTCAACTCTCTTATGCATGTTTTTCCCTGTGATTAGATATTATGGTGGAATGTAGCACACATTTAACACACTGCTATAGTCTTGGGTTATTTCTGAAGACTCTGTGTTGTCTCTACTATCTCTTTATTAATCTTGCATCTGGATGTGGAAACCTCTGAACCATTAAAAGATTTCAAAACCATAAAATGGAGGCAAGCCAGGTCTCTCAATCACCATATGGTGTTAAGTTACAAAAACTAGAACACCTGCAGTGGACTATTACAGAAGGAAGAAATAAACTTATGAAATTGGGGGTTTAATTACTGAGTAGTTGCTGATACTCTAATTAATACTAAATTAAGTGATGATCAATAATTTCTATACCAGCTATTTCTATGTGCATCCTATTATTAACACACTAGAGGCCTGATGCATGAAATTCAGCCAAGAATAGTCCTTCCTTCCACTGGCTGCCAGCACCGGATTCCCTCTGGCACCTGGAAACCAGGCTTTCTTCACAGCCTCGCTTCATCTGGAAGGTTGTCCAGAAGGTCGTCCAGTCTAATTAGCATATTATGCTTTTATTATTATAGACTAGAGTCCCGGTGCACAAAATTAGTGCATGGGAGGGTATCCCTCAGCCCAGCCTGCACCCTCTCCAATCTGGGACCTCTTGAGGGATGCCTGACTGCCAGTGGGATCGGGCCTAAACAGGCAGTTGGACATCCCTCTCACAATCCAGGACTGCTGGCTCCCAACTGCTCACCTGCCTGCCTGCCTGATTGCCCCTAACTGCTTCTTCCTGCCAGCCTGATCACCCCCTAACCACTCCTGCCAGTCTAACTGATGCCTAACTGCTCCCCTGCCAGCCTGTTTGCCCCTAACTGCCCTCCCCTGCAGGCCTGGTCACCCCTAACTGCCCTCCCCTGCAGGCCTGGTCACCCCTAACTGCCCTCCCCTGCAGGCCTGTTCCCCCCACAACTGCTCTCCTCTGCAAGCCTGGGTCCCCCCAACTGCCCTTTCCTGTAGGCCCGGTCGCCCCCAACTTCCCTCCTCTGCTGGCTTGGTCACCCCTAACTGCCCTCCCCTTCAGGCTTGATTGCCCCCAACTGCCCTCCCTTGCAGGCTTGGTCCCTCCCGACTGCCCTCCCATGCTGCCTGATCACCCACAATTGCCCTCCCTTGCAGACCTATTCCCTCCCAACTGCCCTCCCTTGCTGGCCATCTTGTGTCCACATGGGGGAGGCATCTTTGACCACATGGGGGCAGCCATCTTGTGTGTTGAAGTGAAGGTCAATTTGCACATTACTCTTTTAATAGATAGGATTAGATAGGATAGAGGCCTGGTGCATGGGTGGGGGCCTGCTGGTTTGCCCTGAAGGGTGTCCCAGATCAGGGTGGGGGTTCCCTTGGGGTGTGGGGCAGCCTGGGTGAGGGGCCTGTGGTGGTTTGCAGGCTGGCCACGCTCCCCAGTGACCCAAGCAGAGGCCCTGGTATCTGGGATTTATTTATCTTCTATAATTGAAACTCTGTAGCCTTGAGTGGAGGCCTGGGTCTGCCAGGGTGTGTGGAAAGCTTGGCTTCCTCCATCGCCGGGGGCAACTCAAGCCTCATGCTCTCTTCAGCTCTGTGGCTGCTGCCATTTTTGTTGGGATTTATATATCTTCTATAATTGAAACTTTGTAGCCTTAAGCAGAGGCCAAGGGAGGCCAGGGCAGGCAGAAAGCTTGGCTTCCTCAATTCCTGGGGAAACCCAAGCCTCCTGCTCTCTCCGTGTCCGCAGCCATCTTGGTTGGGTTAATTTGCATACTTGCTCCTGATTGGCTGGTGGGCATGGCTTGTGGGTGTAGCAGAGGTACAGTCAATTTGCATATTACTCTTTTATTAGATAGGATTACTGGGAGAATGAACAAGTAAATGGACCTTATTTCTTTTTACAATATTTTTTTCTTTTAAAATATAAATGAATAAAACCTTTAAAACTAATTCCCTGGAGAAAAAAATAACTTTTATTTTACCATACATCCCATTATAAATAATTACTATTAGAATAATTATCTCAGCATTATACCCATGAGCAGCTTAAAATCGTCTTGTCTTACTTAAAGGAAATTCCAAACAGATGACAAGGCCTAGGAGAACCAGGACTTGGATACCTGCAGGGAGCTATGAGTGGCTTTGACTTGGGATGTACTGAGCCTACAATGTGATGGGAGGTTTTGAGCAATGAAGCTTGGATATTGGCAGGCTTTAGGTGAGGAAGGACACTAAGGCCAACCTAAGGAGTTTAGGCATACTCTGAAGAGAGCAGGGTCACTGAAGGGTCATAAAAGAATGAGTCAGGATTTTGTTTTAGAAAGGTCACTCTAGTTTTCAAGTAAAAGTTACCTAAATAAGTTCTCTTCTCTTTGAAATCAGGTGAAAACAAAAAGATTGAGAAACAGAAAATACATGAACTCTGAAAAACTAACCAACTTCAAACCATAATCTACTTATAAAGTTCTGCTAACTTTAGTGAAAATTGGTCAAGTAAGGAAGCTGAAAACAAATTCAAGCCACAGAGGCATTTGCAACATGGAACTCCAAATGTTATTTGCTTATTAAGAATCCATCGTTAAGATCAACAGGTTTTGGTGAGTGGAAACATTCTCTGAGCATTCCACAGCTTTCTCTCCTGACATTGCAGGTAAGGTGCACCCAAATGAAGAAACAGTCAGGCACTGCATTTTCACAAGAAGAAAGTTGCAGAACTGAGGATAAAAAGCATATCAAGTTGAATATCTTATTTTGTTAGTGATAAATAAATGCCAAATAGATTCATAAAAAACCTGTGACATAAAAGGCATCATTTAAACCCAATTAATTTCCTGATGGTCCAAAGAGGAGTCCAGCTCCCAGGTGTTTAGACTCTGTGACAAGGATTAAGAGATTATGAAAGATAATCAAACAGTCCTGGGTCAAGTCATTACCTTGATTTCTCTTTCCCACTATTTGTTTCCAATGAATGAGGCAAAAAAAAAAAAAGGCACCCAAGATGTATAATAAATAGATATGTACCAGCATGAACCCATGTAAAGACACTTTACAAAAAAGGGAAGTGAGCAAAAATACCAGAAAAAATAAACAAGATCAATTACACAGTAAGTCAAAGTATAATATACACAATAATGCTTCACAAAACCTGGCCACAACTAAGATCATTATTTTCAGAGAGGCCACACTAGAGGCAGAAAGCCCAGTAATAATCTGATTATTTAAAGTGTTCCCATCATAAATTTGGATGCTGAGAGTAAAAATGTATAAAACAGGGTAGGCCCCTTTTAAATGCCTTTGTTTTTTAGATATTTGCATGCACGAGGCTTGGGTTCATCTTTGCCACTTACTCAGACTGTTTTCAGAAGAGTACAATAAGGCTAAGGAGGCTCAGCCATTTGCCTGAGCAGCTTGAGGAAAATTTAATAATTAGACATTTATAAATATGAACCCAAGAAATGTGAGGAATATGAGGTGTTTACTAGCATAGACAAGTCTCCGGTATGATTGTCTCACTTGGGACAAGAATTACAAGATCACCAAGGCCCATCCTTCCCCAGGTGCCCCCACCACATAATGAGGGCAGTATTTGTTTTAATTAAAAGCACCCCACCCCAAAAAATACTCCACACATTTCTTAGGGCCTACTCTGGGTTTAGTATTTATTTAATATTTCAGATTTGATGCACAATTTTCTAAATTTTTTTGACAGAGAGTTTAATCTTCTGTGTTAACTGATGACTATTTTGTCTGCCTCTAACTACAAAGCTCCTAGGGTAGTCTAGTCATATTTCCTTTATCTAGTACTTGTGGGCCAGCTCATTTCAGAAGTACTTCAGTAGTTTATTATTGTATCTTTTATTTTGTGATAAGCCAGTAAGGTCTAGAGTGCATCTTATATTAGAACCTTTTAATATTTCTTCAGCAAAACAAATTAACATTCACTCTATCTGGGACAAATAAGGTCTATAAGGAGCTTGCATTATTTCAGGTCAAGTGTTATCATAAAGCTAGAGGCCCATTGCACGAGATTTGTGCACACAGGGTGGGATCCCTCAGCCCTGCCTGCACCCTCTCGCAATCTGGGACCGCTGGCTCATAACCACACGCCTGTCTGCCTGATAGCCCCTAACTGCTCACCTGCCTGCCTGATCACCCCTAACCACTCTGCCTGCCTGCCTGCCTGATCACTCCTAACCACTTGCCTGCCTGCCTGATCACCCATAACCGCCTTGGCCTTCACCGCCACGGCTTCATCATGAAGGACATCCAAAATGAAGTCCAGAAGGTCATTCGGCTGTCTGGTCTAATTAGCATATTACTCTTTTATTATTATAGGTGAGTTTGCAGAAAGTTTTTTAAGATTCTTGAAAAGTATGATATTTTAATTTTGTAAACCCAAATAGGGAAGGTATTGTAGATCTGTATTTCTATAAACCTAAAGTGACCATGCCACTCCCCTGCTTCCAATACTTAAGTTGCTGCCCAAATACTACATAATAAATATAAAAACTCCCAAAATGGAACAAAAGATTACCTGTGTTTTGGTTCTATTTGACAAATTCTTGCTTTGATGTTATGATCTAGCAATAAGAAACACCTTAGTATTCTCTTGTATGAGTTATTCCTTTTATTTCCAAGGAAATCTCATACTTTTAGTCACCTCATTTTATGTACTTATTAGACTGCCAATCCTACCTTTCATATTGCTTTGCATACATAATTTAACATGCATTTTAAGGCTCATCCAGATATCAATGCCCCAGTAAGCCTGCCCTGACAGAGCATCTCGCAAATCAACCATTCACTCCAATGCTTCCCCACCACACACACACACACACACACACACACACACACACACACACACACCCCACAGGGCCCAGCTGAGTTCAGTGTCTTGTCCCTATTCTGTGATTCTTTATGATCTTATTTATAATCTCTGTCAGTGTATTTACTATAGTGTACCCTACATTTTTGTTTTTGTCACTTTTTCTTTGTCCAGGTTGAGTTTTTAGGAAAATGACTATGCCTTTCTCATCTTTGAATCCCTAAGTTTTATAAGATAGGTTCCAGTGTTTAAAGTGTTCATTATTGAGGGAAAATATAAAAGCATAAGAATGAATAAATGAGTTTGCTGTAATGAGAAACCTTTTGATTCTGTCTGTTTGTGAGGAAATGTGGAGAGAGGCAATGTGCTTGCTCATGTTTGACAAATGTTTCCACATTTCCTGGATTCTTCAGTCATTTGAACAATGTTAAGTGACAAACTCATCAACTTGTTGCCTGCTCTGAGTGCCTAATCTGTATATCAGCAAGTCCATTAATCATCCATATATTTTTGTGATTGTGGGAATAGGGGGTTGAAGGTAGAAGAGGGTAAGGGGGGATAAATGGTGATAAAAATATAAAAATAAATAAATAAAAATAGTTTATATTAGCGGTAAGTGCCTTATAGAAGATATTGTTAAAGAATGGCCAGCTGGTGTTAATGGCATTTTGCTATCTGAACCATCAGCACCACCCAGGAGGTCATGTGTGTCCCCAAATAACATGTAGAACAAGTCATTGTTTAAATACAGCGCATTTGACATAGGTGAGTTCTAATTTCAGTGAGTTCACTGAAAAATAGATCACCATAACTACACAGAGCTGAGACAATGGGACTTGGTTATAAAAACTTTATACTTATGTTTTCACTGGATCTACTGTCAGCAAATAGAGTTATTTTTTAATGAGTGAGATGTTTGGATATGAAGTATGTTCAAGGTTTAAAACACTACAATTTTCTTTGTTTTCCCTCTGCTTAAGGATGATGCTTAGCTCTACTTGGCTGGCTTTGACTAAAGATGTGAGGACAAAACCTAGAAGGCGGTGGTTAAGGGTGAGTGCTTTAGATAATCTGTCCCTTCTCTGCTTCCTTGTTAGCCTAGGACAGTGGTTGGCAAACTTATTAGTCAACAGAGCCAAATATCAACAGTACAATGATTGAAATTTCTTTTGAGAGCCAAATTTTTTAAACTTAAACTTCTTCTAACGCCACTTCTTCAAAATAGACTCGCCCAGGCCGTGGTATTTTGTGGAAGAGCGACACTCAAGGGGCCAAAGAACCGCATGTGGCTCGCAAGCTGCAGTTTGCCGACCACTGGCCTAGGGCCCAGAGAGAGCTATTTAATGTCTTACTCTTCTCCCTCTTGTTAACAGGGAATGTGAAGTTAGACCTCGGTCCTTGAATTCAGCTAAGAAAGAATTCAGAGTCAAGAACTCTATGCAAGAGAAATTTTATTCATCAAGCAAAGCAAAAGTACACTTGAAAGAAAAAATAGAGCAGGTGGCTCAAAATGCTGCTCCAGGATGCTGGCAAGGACTCCTTGTGGCTGGGAGGGGCTGATTACTTCATTCTTCCAGATGGCCAATTGAGTCCTGTCCTGACAACCTCTCCTGAGTCATATGAAGCTTTTATCCAGCCCCCTGTTCCTCTTTTAAAGAGGTCAAACTGCATGACAGGGATAAATCAGGGGAGGAAAGATTGCCCTGGGGGTGAGGTCCTAGGCTATAATCCTTGTTTTCCCAGTTTTGTCCTTTGCTAGGCAGCTGGGACTTTCCACCCTCATGACAGTCCCTAGCTGGACTATGGTTCCTGCTCTGCTCAGGCCTAATTGCCTATGCTATCACTTCTCCTATTTAAAAAATGACACCAACATGTGCCAGCATTGGAGCACTAGGATTCCAGATTCAAATAAAATAGGATTTCTACTTTCTAGCAGCTTATTAGAAAACTCAGGATAATCCTAGCTACCTTGCAGGATGTGTTGACAATATGCTAAAACACATGGCCCACAGGAGGGGCTCACAAATGGCTAGCACTCTCTCTCTCTCTCTTTCTCTCTCTCTCTCCTCTCCACTCCTCTCCAAACTGGCTACTTGGTATCCTAGTAGTTTTGCAAGATCTTTAGACCTGAGAAAATAAAAGATATTACTCAGACTTGTCAATTTTCTGCTAATTAACATTTTGATAGAAAAAAAAAAGATTGGTTGGGAATAAAGACATACCTGAGATCTATATATATATAAGGCTAATATGCAAAGTGTTCCCTCGGGAGTTCAAACCAGGAGTTCAAATGCTTGCTATGACATTCACTTACCACCAGGGGCAGAGCAGAACATGGTGGACAACCAGCACAAGAGCAGGATGCTGAGGGAGCAAGGGAAGGAGGAGGCAGGGAGGTGGGGAATCTGGTCGGCCCTGATCACTGGCCAGGCCTAGGGGCTGCCCACCAGTCCCCCCAGATGATTTTACAGTGAAACCCTTACCTTCACACCTGGAAAGGAAGACTGGGTGAAAGTGGAGAGCTGTCTTAGTTCAACCAAGGCATTTTTTTCTTACTTAAAATCTAAATTTTAATTCTAAAATGCTAATGTTCCTAGAAATCAGATTTAATCAAGTATAAACCTGTGAAAACACTAAAAAAAAAAAAGAATTTCATGCACTGGACCTCTAGTTAATATAATAATTTAATATCAAAGGTACCAAATGACTCAATGTCTTATCTCTAGATATTGCATTTTCATCCAGATGATTGGGTTCTAAAGTCTTATTTCACAGGCTCTTCCAACTGAATGAGTCTTACAGAATTTTGCAGGGAGAAAACTGAGGTCTACAGAGGACTTGTGAGCAAAAGGAAATAAGAGTGATGCACAGGGGTAGATGGAGAACTGTACACTCCTTACCGAACACGCCTGGATTACATCTTTCCACCTGGAAATCAGTAAAGTGAAGGAGACAGGAAGGAGCAGATGAGGAAGGAGGACTGCTGGATGAAATGTGAAGCCCAGGGACACCAAGTCACCAGAGGGCACTGCAGTGAGAACTGACCTCAGAGGAGAGGATCTTCACTTCTTTTGCTATAACACCACCACCTTGGTCACATTGGTAATTTACTAGCCAAACAGATGCAAGAGCTAAATGGTTTCACCAACAGGGCCTCACAATTTACTTGTTTTGAAAAGTAATGGTGAGTTCATTCTAATTTTATTTGAGCTATCTTTTCAATATTTAAACAGTGACAATTTAAAGGTCTGTGTAATGCGGAAAGGCAGAAGTTGGCCAGCCTGATGGAGGAGGTCAGGATTTACTATGTCTTGGCTAAAGGAGAAGGTTACATTGTCTGAAATCTGCTCATAGCATTGTTATTATTTTCTTCACTTGATCCTTACAGTAACATTTAGGTTTCCAATAATGCTTCCACTCAGACTTGAAAACACACATTAAAAATTGTGAAGCCATTAGGTAAAATGCGAGATCCTGGAGTTCCACACAAAGTGACATTACAACTGCGGGTATAAAGAGAATTGATGTGAATTAAATTCCATAATTCTGAAGATGCTCCAAAGCAGAGTGGTAGCTTCTAAAGTCAATTTTAAACTGAGTGAAGAGACGGTGAAATCCCCACATCTTCTTTCTTCTCCGCAAGGTGGGTAGACAGCAGCAGCACACACCTTCCACTGGAAAGAAGAGAAATGGTCAGGGTTTGTCTTTACTTGGCAAAAATCATGTCTTTGTCACTATCATTTTTCTTCAAATAGAATAGATAAAGAGCACACATACCTTTCTTTATAAGGGCTGTTTTGTTAATCAGGATTCCTTCAGCTTCTCTCTCCAAATATATTGTTCTAAACCTAGTATCTTCAGTACTTCTTTGGTTTCTGTCTCCTCTGTTTATTGCTCTGTCCTTCTGTGATTTCTTCCTCTTGCACTTCCGACATAGTTTCTGAAGTTCCTTTTACTCCTAAAAGGATTTTTTTATTTACCATCTTGAATTGTCATCACCATAGAGACAATGGATAGGAAACATAATTTAAAACCATGAGATGTTTGCTACATTGTGATTCCACTCCAATGTTCTTTCCAAGCCTAAATTTTAATCTGCAAAGTGGGGAAAGTGTATGGATTAAATTTGGATTATATAGAATAAATGAGTGAGATAGGGTTTATCTGTGTGGTCATGGCTTTATTTTAGGTTTTATCTGTATATAATTTGAGGGAGAGGAAGTTTCTTTCGGCTATTTGTATTGTAACTGCTGTTCTAAGTTATAAAATAAATGCTCAGTAAATGTCTGAATAATTCACTTAACTATTCCAAACCTTGTTTACAATTACAAAGGTTACCTTGTACGACTTTATATGACCAGAACTACAAATCTAATAGCCAGGAAATAGACACATCCATCATCTTAACTTGCAGCTCGTTTGTGCAGTTCTTCTTTCTTTTATAGGGAAGAGTGTTGGAAGATGCACTTTCCTGCACTTAGACCCTCTCCTAAAATTAGAATGCAAGGTGAATAACTCCAGGCTGTATAATTTGCTTTGAATAACAAATTGCATTCACATGCATGCATCCAGTAAGTGCTTTAGGACGGTAATGGCTATGATGATCACTCACACCAAAAAAGATTGAGTGGAAGTTGGAAGGATGGTGTTTATGAAATAAAATTGAAAGAATTAACATGTTTATTATGACCTAGCAATAGCTAGAGGAAAACTATTCATAAAAATTCTTATTTCATTCCACTTCTGCATGTATCTGATCTTATCATAACAGCCCCAGGCAAGCTACAATAATGAGAACAGCATATGGCACCTAAAGAGTGCTAACGCCAAGGAGAGAGCATGATTTACAGGGCACTACCGGGGGAAGTAATGGGGTAAACACTCGTTGTTAAGACTAGGAAATTGGTTCCAGAAGATAGATCTTATTTCTGTGTTCTGTGAAGTCTATCCTTTTTATATTATTTTTGTCATCATTTTTTCTACTTGTTTTCTTTATTTTTAAACATACTGACCATCGAAACAGGCTTTGAGTATCGCCTAAGAATAACAGCTAAAGTTCTGTCAGTTCCAGCCAAGATAGATTCTGTGAGACATAAAGAAGCATGGACTCAGTTTAAGGTCAGTGGAGATATTTCTACACAATGAAAAAGGGAAGACAAACATGTTATAAATGATAAATTCTAGCCAAATAAATTGTTATTATATAGGAAGATAACGTATAAATGTTTGGCTCATTTTAAAAAAAAATGTCTAGATTAACTAATTAGGGTTGTCCTCAAAATTATTGGGAAATGTTGATAGTGGTTGTGTAATCCTCACAGAATCCTAAAACTAATTTAGATAATCATTTCCTTACTGATATTGAGACAATGTCCTCACTCAACATTTTTCAAGAGCATGTTAAGAAAAAAAAAAGTATTGCAACCCAGAATTTTAGAAAACCGTGTTTGTTTGCTTGCTTGTTTTAAATCTCACTAGAAGTTGCTCATAGTTCCATAAAGAACAAGGCTGTGTCCTAAAGGGTTTTGCTAGAAAGAGGAATTTGTGTCAAACAACAACAACAAAAAGTTTATGAAAACATTTTGATCCTTGTATTGCTTGGAGATGCCTCCTTGAGAATGAGCCAGTGTGGCTCAGTTGTTTGAGTGTTGTCCCATGCTCCAGGAGATTGCTGGTTCGATTCCTGGCCAGGGCACATGCCAAGGCTGAGGCTTGATCCCCAGTAGGGGGCATACAGGGAGCAGCTGATCAATGTTTCTCTCTTATTGATGTTTCTCTTTCTCCCTCACCATTCTTCTCTCTATCTATCTAAAAATCAATACAAAATTTAAAAAATATATATATTAAAGAGTGTCATGTCTCTAGCAACTGAAGAGGTTTATTTTAGGAAAGAATTAGTGTAGTCATCTCACTCGGTTGTGAGTTGTGTTAATGGGACACACACACCTGAAGTACAGGTTCTCTTTTATAAAATGCAGTAGAAACTGAGCAATTTGGGGTGGGGGGGTATTGAGATAGCAAATGAAACTATAGCTGTGAGATTCTACACTAGGCAGGTAAGAACTAGAGCCTTAGATTCCTATTTGTAAAAGAGTTACACAATAATACTTAATTAATAAAGATTTGGGGGGATATACTTGATAATATATGAAAAATAACACCTAAAGTGGAGTAAGATGACTCAATGATTTCACTACTGGAAAAGTTTCTGGTCCTAAATTTTGGAAATAAGGTAATTTTAAGTAAATGTATATGAAATCGATATATATTTTCTTCTATTGGAAAAGTTATTTTTTTGTTAATTCTTTGGTAAAAATAGAAATGAGTAACTGTATTCAATTCAATTCAAATAAAGAGCTTTTCTATATAAAACTGATACCATTGTAACTAGCTAGTTATTAATAACTAGATGCTCAATGCACAAAGATTCATACAGAATGGGCCTTCCTTACCCTGGCTGCCAGCACAGCCTTTGCTCTGGCCTGGAGCCGCCTTTCTGCCTTTGATCCACCTGCAGCCGCCTTTCAGTCTTCCCTCGCTGCCCAGAGGCCCGGAGCGGCTGGGGCCATGCAAACTGCCTGCGTTGTCACCATGGCAATGACCAAGCATCCTGCCCCCAGCCTTTGGGCCCCTGTGTATGCAAATTAACCCACCAGCTTTGTTGGGTTAATTTGCATACTCACTCTTGATTGGCTGATGGGTGTCACAAAGGTATGGTCAATTTGAATCTTTCTTTTTTATTAGTGTAGATAGGAAAGGAGCAAAGGGACGGTCAGACATTAAAAGCATGTCATTTGGGCAGCTTCACTAGGAAGCTGCATTTCACACTCCCCAGGGGACTGGACAAAGGGAAGATAGATACATGCCTAGTAAAGTTGGAGTGACTAGGGAAGGTGCCTGTCAATCACATGTGGAGACAGAAATCATTGGACAGAATGGGTGTGGCCAATGCAAGTGGGAATAAGTAATCCCCTCCAAGCATGTCAAACTCATGGACAGTGGGCCACATGCCTCCAGCAGCAATGAGCCCCTCTCCTATCCATGAACAGTTCTTCCCTTTGTTGGATCCCCTGCCTCCCCCAATTGCTGCTGGGGGTGGAGTTCTTGCCTTGGCCTGAGTAAAGGAATTTTCTGAGACTCCTATGGGAGGATATAATATAGTAGAGAGTTTTATTTTCATAGAAATACACCCCTGAGTTTCCAAAGTCACATTTCCTTAGTCCAGTCATAGAAGAAGTGCAGCTGGGGCTTCAGCAGAGCTAAAATCAGAGCCAGCGTCCAAAGTTCCCTTTCCATATTGAAAATGGGTCCAGTCCAGCATCAGTCTGGCTTAGCTTGTGTTTCCAGCTACAGTCCATCAGTCCATTGCATGTGGCATGCACAAGGCCACACGGCTATGGAGGAAACACAGGCAAGAAAGCCCACAAGCCAAAAGCTAAGAGCACCAAGAGCACCAAGGAGCAACAAGAGAGAGAACTCCATTGTTAGGGGATTACTTTTTCCCAAATGTTTGCCCACTTGCATTGGCCACTCCCATTCTGTCCAATGATTTCTGTCCCCACATGTGATTGACAGACACCTTCCCTAGTCACCCCAATTTTACTGAGCATGAGTCTATCTTCCCTTTGTCCAGTTCCCTGGAAAGTGTGATGAAATGCAGCTTCCTGGTGAAGCTGCCCAAATGACATGCCTTTAATGTCTGACATTCCCTTTGTTCCTTTACTCTTATTAAAATCTAGCTAATTACAATGGTATCAAAACCATTTGCAAATGAAAGACTTCAGCAAGATTAACCTTTTTAACTGATGACAAAGAGTCTGGTAAGTCACAATGCAGGGCTGATTTATTAACTGAAAACTATTGTAGCTAATAATAAATGTTGCTACAAAAAACAGTCATGGATATACAACTTCTAAATATGTATGAAATAATTTTAAGTTATAACTCAGAATGATATCTAAGATGTTCTTCCATTTGCAAAAGCTTGTAGGACAGAGCTGAAATTGTTCAGTTCTATTCAGAACCAATTAATATTTTATATTAGTTCATCTCTAAGTTGTAAAAGATTTAGATCTTGAGGACATCAAAATTAACTTAAGAGATTAATGCATAATAACAAAAAAGTAGCTTCACTTTGAATTAAAAATCATGGGGAAACCTAGTTCTGAGATTGGCAGTCTGCCACCAGCAGCATATCCCTGTCCAAAGCTGCTCTGCCATGATATTTTTCTCAAGTCATAGGTCAACTGAATTTTATTGTATTTATTTAAATAATCAGCCTGACAATTGTTCCTTTGATGAAACAGCTATTTCCAAAAGGTTCTCTGGGACAAAAATTATGAAGATAAAGACAAGATGAACTCATCTTTGATAACTGTACAAGACCCACCTGGGGAGGGAGAGAAATCTCCAGACATATGGAGTTCAGATTTTGGTGTGTATTCCAAAGAGTGCTTTCTTTCTTTGAAACATCAGAATTAATAACATGCTTAAAAAAACAATGACAATACAGTCTTAAAGGCAAAATTGTTTGGTTTCTCCAGCTAATTTGGACCTCTTGTATGCTCAAAGGGATGAATTTATTTTAAAATTTCCAATGATAGGTTCAGGTTGAAGATATGCTGGAATAAACAAGCCACTGAAATGCCTTCAGTGAAGTAGAAATGGCATGTGATGACAGCATTTATTTCAGCAGCAATCTCAAGAGACATAACTAGAGCCAAGAGACTTGCCATCATGACCATAATATAAGTGAGGCAAGGCTTCACTAAAAAGACCCAAGGTCAAGTCTAGGAATGGTTTTGAATAAATTGTTTTGATTTTGTGAACTTGGTTTACTTCTCTGAAAAGTAGTGATAATAATGTTTACTGGGCCAGTTTGGAGATTAAATGTGACAATTTATGTACAGAGCTCTATACCCAGAGCCTTTCATACTTCTGATTATCTCCTCCATCCCCTCTTCACTGATAATGATGTCCAAGGCAGTTTGCTAGCAGTAAAACATTTGAATTGCTTTCAGGAGTGAATTTTCTGTGTAGATCTGAATGTTAGTGTAGATGTGTTTACCCCTGAGTGTGTATGTTAGAGAGAGCCAAAAACAAAAGATCTTTCTAGAGAATATTATCAGCTATCTTGTCAAACTGTTGATTAAAGTAAGCTAGATTAATGAGCTGACTTTCTCCTCTTCACCCATCATCAGTTCCTCTCAGGTCCAAACTTCTGATGAGATGGTGCACATCTGTGGTAGAAAGCACTGTTTCTATTCTTCAGCCTTGTGAGCTGATCCTGAGGGCCCAGAGTTGCACGTCTTTTTTCTACTCCCATAGATGACATTGCAGTTTTTGTTCCTTGGGGCTGCAAATAAAAGCTACCATCAATTTCAATCCTAGTGTACTTGAAACTACTAAATTATAGTCCAAAAGGACCTAGTGGGACCACCTTCAGTTTTCAAATTAATAATTGTATGTTCTGAAAGACCCAGCAGGCCCCACATATTGACTGGCTACGGAAACTTTAGGTGGGGAGAGGGAGGCCCACCATGCAGCTCGTTATTCCCACCCGCAGCCACGGACTGCCCTGCTCAGTAGCTCCTGCTCTGCCTGCTGCTTGTCCACGAGCTGCTGGCAGTGCCATCCAGAGAGAAGCCCATTGATTTCTGTGCTAAGAACAAGTTGCTAGAGCGTCCAAGCCTCGGTGGGAAGTGGAAATGGAGCTGGGGCTCCAGACAATATTGTGCTGTGTTCTCTGCTGGAGAGATGCAGGGCTGAGACAGTTGTGGCGGTACATTTAGCCTCTTGTTCTCAGAAGAATTTCTTCACACCCTTTCATCCTTCTGATTATCTCCTCTCTCGCACCAAGTAGCTCAAAAACAATTGAGATGTCTCACCTCTAAGAGGTAGACATTAATATCAACCTCACTGGATTTCTGTTAAGATTGAATGTGATACTCGGTGGGAAATTCCTGGAACAGTGCATGCACACAAAGACAGCTCAATAAATGGGAGATGCATTTCTGTCATGGTATAGGATTATCTTTACCACCAAGAGACACATCTGTGGGTGTCTTTGATTTATTGTGTGCTGTCTTTTTAAATGAGAAGCTAAAACATAACATAGTCAAGAATCCTGATCTGTCACTGCCTGAGAATGTTTCTAATGGAGAGACTCTTTAGTATTATGAGTTTATCTTTCAATGTTTTTTTTTTTCCTTTTGAGTCTTTTACAGAATTATATTGCTCAAAGGAAGGTAAGATAACTGTTAAAAATGTGTTTTGAAGAAGTAAAAAACTTCACAGTAAATTATTTAGATTTCTTGAGAGTGTGAAATAAGAGAATCATTGTAAAGCATCAGTTACCTTAATGATATCCTGTATTTTTGCATATAGAATGAGCCAAGTTCACCTGCCATAAATTGGCTTTTTATGTAAGATGTCAGAAGCATGTTCAATTTCACAGTGTTTAATCTCTGTCAAGAAACTCATGTCAACATAAAATTTAGAACCATTGTTATCCTACAGTCTCAGATACGGGACTTCCAAGTTCATGTCCTGCCACACAGAATAGAATTATCTTTTCTTTTGTGTTTGTCAGGAAATGTCTTTATTCTGCCAACATTGGGCAGTGAGCAGAAAGATGGACCTGCACACCCGGTCGCACAGGAGTCTGTCCACCTGCTGGTAAGTGTTCTCTGATCTGTTTCTGCTTCTTAGCCCAGTGATTTCCAAACAGTGGTCCCCACACGCTGTCAATGGGTCCAAGAACCCTCTGGAAAGCTTGTTAAAACAGAGATTGCTCGGCCTCGACCCAGAATGCCTGATTGTATAGATATGGGTTGAGCCTGAGAATTTGCATCTCAGGCACGTTCTCAAGCAACACTGTTGTTGTTCCAGGGACACAGGGAAAACCACTGTCCTGGGGCACCCCTCTTGCTGTGGATTTCTGGAAACACAGGACCAAGTATTCAAGTTTCTGTTCATGACAAGTAACATCCATACTGGCTTTTTTATGTGTTTTGTACTTCCTATTTTTCACTAAGATGCTTTGGTAAAGCATGTGCTTCAAATTTTTGTTCAGAATATTGGATGAAAGGCTGGTAAACTTTTCCTGCAAAACATAGAATTTTAATTATTTTCATCTTTGTGGTTCACAGAGGGCATCTATTATAAGTACTAACTCACTTGTTGTAGTGTGAAAACAGCCGTGGGTGATATACAAACAAATGGTTGTGTCTGTGTTCCAATAAAATTTAATTTACGGACACTATGAATTTCATGAAATATTGTTTTTCTTTTGATTTTGTTAAAACACATAAAAATGTAAATAACATTCTTAATTCTTAGGACATAAAAAAGTAGGGGCCTCACTTTGCTCACCCCTAGGATGGGTCATTGAGCCCAGTGCTTCGGTGATAAATGATGCCTTCTAGAACCAGGCACAGAGGAGTTAGGACACCCTGCTGCTCCTGTCCTGGCAGCAGGAGTTTCCAAGGGCCGATGGGGTCAGCAGGATGACCTGAGATTATTATATTGATAAATTACACCTTTGCCCCCAACCCCAAATCAGATTCTTACTTTTCAGAGCTGAAAGGAGCTGACATATCTGTTTTGCAAGCAAGCAAGCAAATAAAAAATCTAAAAGCATTTGTGATTTTAATGCTCAGTGGGTTTTTGGAATCCCTACCCTTATAGTGTTCAGCACAGTGCTAGGCAGAGCGGGTCCTTAGTGAACATTAGACATGAGAAAACGTATCCTGATAGAGATATGCTCAATATGAATATATTAATAGCAGCGTTCTGTTGTTTATATAAGGATTAAGTCCATCACTCAATTGACAGGAACCCTTTTATTATCTTTATCTCTTCACCTTAACATTCTTTAAAGTCGTGCATAATATTTTTACTTCCCCAAATCGCTGCATTCCCTCTGTACGTCTATCTCAGTGTGAACTTAAAGCTCCGGAGATTGGTTATCCAGTTTCTTGGTTGGAGGCTTCTGAAACATTTTTTACTTTCAGTCAGATTTGTTGCTGGGACTCTGCATTGCGGTATTCTGAAATGCAAAGCAGAAACTGAAAATGACATGGATTTGGTTCATGTGTACCTACCCAGGGACACAGGAGCTAAGAAGACCAAACTGATAGAACAAGTGTTCACATCTGAGTGGAGTTAAATTAATCTACTCACTGACTTTATATCTCTAATTCAA
This sequence comes from Plecotus auritus, assembly GCF_963455305.1. Taxonomy (NCBI): domain Eukaryota; kingdom Metazoa; phylum Chordata; class Mammalia; order Chiroptera; family Vespertilionidae; genus Plecotus; species Plecotus auritus. The sequence goes on from NC_137776.1 coordinate 96,063,346, forward strand.
AGCTACAGAAGATAGATTTAGAAAAGAATGTCAACCTGTGCTGTGTATTCACAATGATTGTTTAATTTGTGACAAATACTGACAGGCCCAGCGAACCTGACCCCATGCTTTGATTTGTGGTGCTTGTGTCACGGCTGGTTCTACTTGAATGATTTTCTTTAAACTGCATGAGACTAAAGGCACTCAAGGCCAAAAGATGCATGTCTTGATAGAATGTATTAATTAATGAGGCAAAACAATCTCACCCTAAAGTACCGCATTATTGCTACACATGCTATTATAATTGAATTACATATTCTGTGGGGAGAAAAGAGCTATTATGGTTGTACAATTAATTGTCATTTTATAAAGCTTCCAACAGTGTCACCAATTGAGGAACTCTGATTGAATATAAGTTGAAGGTGACAGAGGCACTTTTCTATTGAAGCCTCAAAATCCACCCAGAGGATCAGCTAGCAGTGCAGCTCCAACTTCTTCAGCAGCCTTTAGCCATGGAGAAGGACTTTGAGTTGTTAGGAATCACTTAATAACCAAACATCGGTCCTTTATATCTAAGATTTCTCATAGTACAGATGGAGCAGACCAATCTGCTCTCCCTACCGCTAAGGACAAATTGAGAATGTAATACAAATCTAAAAACGTATCATTCTTACTATTATTATAGTAACTTTTCCTCAACTGGATCTGTTTTGGATCCTGAGTCGTGGGTGCCATATTTGGGACCAGGCATTCTTTTTTATGAGAAAAGATAGAGTATAAGAGCCAAATTTCTTACACTTTAGGCCTGGCCAAGGCCAGCAAACAATATTGTTGCCATAAGAATGACCCTCAGTGGGTGGATCACATAGATTAAAGGCATGGAGTTAGAGGAGAGAAATAAAGCAAAATAAAGCAAAAAGTGGAAAGTGTGCTACTCTATTTCTTGCATTAATATTTAAAAAGGGCATCTGTCTTTTTCCAACTGGCTTATTTCACTTAGTGTAATAATCTCCATGTCCATTCCTGCTATTGCAAAGGGTAAGATTTCCCTTTTTACAGCTGCATAGTATTCCATTATGTGCATGTACCACAGTGTTTTATCCACCCATCTACTGATGGATGATACCATATGATATCACTTATATATGGAATTCAATGAACAAAATAAATTGAGGGACAAAATAGAAACAGAAGCATGGCTACATAGAACCGACTGACAGCTGTCAGAGGGTAAGGGGGGAAGTGGGGACTGGATAAAAAATGATTAAAGGCACTTCCTCCCTCCCCCGCTACAGCCAGGGCCGCCATCGTTGCTGCCCCCGGTCCAGAAGCTCCCCTGCCACCTGAAGAATTGCTCCCCAAGGCGATGAGGAGAAGACAGGAGGAGCTGGAGGAGGATGAAGACGAGCCAGATGAGACCCTGTCGGAGACTCTGGGGTCTGACGGAGATGTTTCTGGAGAGGATCCTGTCCACGGCTGGAGCCACCTTTGAGCTCTCCCTCTGTGTGGCTGAAAAGATGTGCAGGTTTCCAGGGCAGCCTTGTGCATTGGGACAACTTTGTCATGATCCCGGCTCTTCCTGTTGCCTCTGAGATGAGAAGTTGCAAATGGAGCAACAGCAGCAGCTGCGGTAGCGGCAGATACTCCTAGGGCCTCACACAGGGCTGTCAGGAGGAATGCCAGGGACTCTCCCTTCACTTCCTGGAAAGATCTAGATTGTTACTGCTCTATTTGAACTGTCTTGGTGGGAGAAGTTTGAAAATTCAATACTGTTTGAACTGCTGATTTTTTTCTTCCTTTTTCTTTTTGACACCAAAACAATCTGGTTGGGAAAATTTCCCCTTCATTGTCTCATGGAGAGACTCCCAACTTGCAACTGTGCCCTCCAAGCTTCCCTGACTGACTTCTCTCCTCACTCTGACACCAGAGTGCATGGATGAGGTTGGTCAGTCCAACTCCGGCTATCCAGCCTCTTGCTGAGTTATTCCTAACCAGAAGCTCTCCTCCGTGTCTGCTGGTGGAGTAGGAACTGATGCCAGGGGGAAGGATGTACCCTGACCATTAAGGATGGTTTTGTTTTGACACATGCACACTATATGAAATACAAAATGCATCCCAGCTGTGGTAAAAAAGCAGCCACTGTGAGAGTTCCTATATATGTCGGGAAAGAGGGAGGACCCACAGCAGTTTTAACCGCAGGATGGGTACAGTGGAGGGCAAGCGGGAGCTCACTTCCTCCGCACACTTTGGCCATTAGACCAGTGTGTGTGTCTAAAAGAGAAAAAAAACAAAAAAGTCAGTGCTCACTTTTGTAATCAAATATTTAAAATGAAAAAAAAGATTAAGGGATTAGCCAAAGAACATACTATATTCATAAGCCACAGACACAGACAACAGTGTGGTGATGGCCAGAGGTAAGGGGTGGGCAAAGGAGCGGGGGAGGAGGCATCTGTAATAATGTCAACAATAAGAATCAAATAAAAAAAGAAGATGATATATATATATATATATATATACACATACATATGTGTATATATATATATATATACACACATATATATATATTTAATATATTTTAAAGATCAAAAAAAATAAAAATAAAGGAAACAGAGAGGCCTTTGCTGCGTTCTCCCATTTAGGCCTTTGCTGCCAGGTGTGGCAGCCCTGATGCTGCGGCCTGGCTCCTCTTCGTGATGCTCATCATTCACCACATCCTCAAAGTACAAGCACAGAGCCTCCCCCCATCTTTTCTTTGTTACTGGTTTGCTTATTTTTATTATTAGTTTAAATTTTAGTTTTTATTGTTGACTCTATTGATTTGCTTTTATTTTATGATTTTATTACATACATTTGGTCATTTAAGCCTCAAGGTTTGGCAGTAAATGGAGTGAAATTCTACCAGACCAAAATCTGTTTATGCCTTTTCCCTGAGCCATTATTTATCACATCTCTCCATCTAATCTTTTATGTGCATTCATATCTTTTGATTTAATTGCATTTTACTGAATTAATCTAAGATACTTTTGCAGTGCTCAGATAAATGCTCTCAGAACAATTCACATTGAAAGTGATATGGTAATTCTCTACTTAAAGGAAATATTTTCTCTGAGTTCTAGTTTTCTTCCATGTAGAATATTAACTTCATAGATCTCAAAAATATCTAAGAAGTATTATCAACAAATCAACAAATGACAAGTGCTGGTGAGGATGTGGAGAAAAAGGAATCCTCATGCACTGCTGGTGGGAATGCAGACTGGTGCAGCCACTGTGGAAAACAGTGTGGTGTTTTCTCAAAAAATTAAAAATGGAACTTCCATTTGACCCAGTAATCCAACTTCTAGGAATATATCCCCCCAAAACAGAACACCAATCAGAAAGGATATATGCACCCCTATGTTCATAGCAGTACAATTTACAATAGCTAAGATTTGGAAACAGCCTAAGTGCCCCTCAGCAGATGAGTGGATTAGAAAACTGTGGTACATCTACACAATGGAATACTACGCTGCTGTAAAAAAAGAAGGAATTCTTACCATTTGCAACAGCATGGATGGACTTGGAGAGCATTATGCTAAGCGAAATAAGCCAGTCAGAGAAAGATAAATATCACATGATCTCACTAATTTGTGGAATATAATGAACAACATAAACTGATGAACAAAAATATATACAGAGAGAGAGAAGCATCGAACAGACTGTCAGATTTCAATGGGAAGGTGGGGGTGGGGTGTGAGATCAACCAAAGGACTTGTATGCATTCATATAAGCATAACTAGTAGACACAGATACTAGGGGGGTGAAGGCATATGTTTGGGTGTAGGGTTGGATGGGGGGAGGCCAATGGGGGGAAAAGGAGACATATGTAATACTATATGTAATACTTTAAACAATTAAAAATATCTAAGAAGTTAAAGCATTAAACAATACCTTGGCATAAAGAAGATACTCAAAAGTATTATTTAGAAAAATAATGGGGTACCTGAGATTTGTGTGCCCACTTTTCAGAGAGAATGTCAAAAATAAAAACAGAACTTTTTTGTTCTTTGTAACTTCTAAGCATGATGTTAGATTTAAAGAAATGCCTTTCTTATATATCAACCTGAGATTATAGAACCTGAAGGTAAACAGTTTTCTGTCATTGTTCCTAGGATATGTCTGGTACAAAGCAAACCTTGTCCTTTCTGCCTCTCAAATGCCTACCTGAATTTCCAGCCTTAGTTCATTTCCCAACTCTTCCAGCAAACCTTCCCTCATTAGCTACAGTCCCAGCCCTCTTGCCCATCTTGCACCCGTTAGTCTACATGGCATGATATGTCACATTGCTAGTTATCAGTAGTTCCAAGCACTGGGAAGATAAAAGAAATCACTTGCATTTCATTATAAATATAGTTAAAATGTTATTAGAAATGAAGAGACTGCAATCATGCAGAATTTATTCATGTATTAACAACCTTTAGTTCCAAGTATAGACATTTTTATGGTATCTGAACACTGTGCTGGACATCTAGCAAGCATTTCCTGTGGTGTCTATGCAACCACAGACTCGGAAACACCCAGAAATGGGCTGTTAGAGCCTGAGGCAGGTTCCTGACATTTGCTCCTCCAGGCCTACACCCTGCCTGACATGATATAGATATTCTTCAATCCAGTCTACATATTAAACACATTTGGAAAAATCCTAGCATGTACCAATGCCTGAGACCCATTGAGAACAGTTAAATCATAATCTGTACATGAGATTCAGTGCTCTCAGGTGATTACAGTAGCAGCCGGGGTTCAGTGGCTATGCAGTAATTATCTACTGATTTATTCATAAGAAGAGTGATGTATAGGAAACTAGGTTGAATTGGTTGGAGTAGAGAGAGAAATGAATTCTCTAAAGCTAAAAGCAGGAAGCTAAAATAAACTGAAGAAAGGAAGGAGAGGAAGCCATTCAAATTAGGAAAATTGAGATAAGAACAATGGCTACTTATTGCTGATTGTACTTGCCTGTTCTCTAACCGGCTCTTCTCACTCTCATTTCAAAGTGACTCTGGATCAATGTCTTCCCTACTTCCATTGCCTCACATAACCACCTAGAGAAGGAGTTTCTAGAAGAGTCCATGAAAAAGCAAGTCTTCAAAATAGACCTTTCTCACTTTTTTTGTTGCTTCATTAATGCAGAGCCAGCCCGCCTCACTCCTTCAACCAAGAGTGACTCCGAGAAGCTCTGATGACAATTCCAAAGGGACAGGGATTGAGTTGGCAGAGTTGTTTGGACTTGGGCTTGGCCCCAGGGAGGTGGGGGAGGCACAGAAAGTCACTGAAGATTCCAACGACTCAGTCAAGTTTGTCCTGGTAGAAAATAATATAAAGATTTTCAGTATGACACACACATAGAAGGAGAATGCAAATATTTAATGTCTTCAGTCTACTGTATACCCTGACAGAGAATAAGACCTAGGTATTTGCCCTCACTAATCCTATTTAACATCATAGTAGGAGTCCAATTCAGGGCAATAAGCCAAGAAAATAATATATGTGACACACAGATTAGAACAATAACTTAAATAACTGTCCCTGCTAACAGACAATAGATTGTACATATACAATAGATTGTACATGAAACTTTCAAAAAAATTTTACAATATTAAAAATAAATAGACAAAAATCTATTGTATTTATATGTACTAGCAATAAACAATTTGGAATAAATAAGAAATTTATTCTTCTAATAGATCAGGGGTTCTCAACCTTTCTAATGCCGTGACCCTTCAATACAGTTCCTCACGTTGTGGTGACCCCCAACCATAAAATTATTTTCGTTGCTACTTCATAACTGTAATTTTGCTACTGTTAATGAATCATAATGTAAATATCTGTGTTTTCCGATGGTCTTAGGCTCTACAGCAGTGGTTCTCAACCTGTGGGTCACCCACAGGTTGAGAACCGCTAGCAGGGTCGCCTAAGAAAACACAGATATTTACATCGGAAAACACAGATATTTACATTATGATTCATAACAGTAGCAAAATTACTACTTATGAAGTAGCACCGAAAATAATTTTATGGTTGGGGGTCACCACAACGTGAGGAACTGTATTAAAGTGTCACGGCATTAGAAAGGTTGAGAACCACTGTAATAGATGAAGAACTATTACTTTTAATCTAAGCTAAAAATCTATATTTAGCTATAAATCTAAAAAAAATATTCAGGTTGTTATGCTAAAAACTACAGTAGCCTAATGAAAGAAATCATGTATTGAAAGACTCAATCTTTAAAAGATGTTAATTTTCTCCAAATTTATCTATAGATTTAATTCAATTCTAACCAAAATCTCAGAAAAAAATATTATAGATATAGACAAGTGGTTTCTACAATTTATGCAGAAAGGAAAAACAAATAGAGTAGCTAAACAAATTTTGAGAAAGAATAAAATTGGCACAATTATACTGCATGATTTTAAAACTTCATGTCAAAATAAAGCAATCAATATATCAAGGTGCCTGTGAGGAGATGGACATGCAGATGAAAATGAACAGAGACAGAAAAGCCCTGACAGATATGGTCAGTTGGCTTTGAGAAAGTTGCAAAGATAAGCCAAAGGGGCTATGGAACCTTTCAGTAGTGTTAGAATAATTAAACATCCAAATGCAAATATCAATATTATGTGCTGGGTCCTGGGTCGGAGGTTTTCATAAAGGTCTGTGGAGCCAAGAAGAATCTCTTTATTTTTATTTAAAGGATAGGTGGGGGGAAATTGCTGGATATTTAAGGTTAAGGTGTCAAATTTGAATCCATAATGTGAAAGAAGTTAATACCTTCCATTGACCTTTCAAATGTCAGCTATGAAACTTATTCTACCAATTTGGCTGCACAGCAACTTATTCCAATATATTTCCTCTGCCTCCAACATTATGTAAATTGACTGATGCTCTTAGAGAGAGCGATCTTGGGAGACATTTAACTCTCTAAGATGATCACCACCTGTTTCAAAGACGTAATTGTTTTGTTCTGTTTTCAATTAAGAATGTTTATTTATTATTTATTTATTTTTTTATTTTTTTATTTTTTTTTAAATATATATTTTATTGATTTTTTACAGAGAGGAAGGGAGAGGGATAGAGAGTTAGAAACATCGATGAGAGAGAAACATCGATCAGCTGCCTTCTGCACACCCCCTACTGGGGATGTGTCCGCAACCAAGGTACATGCCCTTGACCAGAATCGAACCTGGGACCTTTCAGTCCGCAGGCCGACGCTCTACCACTGAGCCAAACCGGTTAGGGCTATTTATTTATTTTTATTAAATGTATTGAGGTGACTGGTAACACAATTACATTGGTTTTAAGTGTAGCTTTCTATAATAAATGATCTGTATATTACATTGTATGCTCACCACATAATGACATCTTTGTGAAAGACAAGTCTCTGCATATAGTGGGACTTCAGGTACCCAATCCCTCTGAAAGTAGAGGGTTTAGCTACATAACTTCCCAAATTCACCTTCTTAAAAAATGCCTGATATCCCAGTACTGCAGAGACAATAATGTGGGCAATCCAGATGGAAGTTCTGGTTCCAGCATTTTCTGATAGTTTCAGGGCAAGGTGTTTCCAGAATGTAATGATCTCTGAGTGGAAATAAAGGTTATTTTTCATTGTAAATTTCCTAATATTTTTTGTGTATCATGAAAGCTAGAAATGCTGAACATATCCTTAACCATACTTTCTCCCACTTTCTATAAACAGAAAAGATTTAAGAGTAATTTCTCCACCCACTGATGAAGCACAATATCACTCTATGGCTGCTGATTAAAACTGAATGTTCTTTTAACTATTTAACAAATACATATTGGCTGAGCTACACCATGTTCCAGGCATTCTGCAAGATTTTGAGCTACCAAACAAAGTGGATGTGTGTGCACTGTCTTGGAATTCATAGGTAATAGGTGGGGCAGATGTATATGAAATAGACACAATATATAAAAGTTAAAACTGTTGCAAGTTCTTGGAAGGAAAACCAAGATACTCCATGTAATGTCGTATATTTCCCAAAGTTTATAAATTTCCATGAAAAGCAATGGAGGGTTTGTTTGTTTGTTTGTTTGGGGGGGAAGCTAATGAGGAAGTTCAGCTACTTGGAGATTCCCGGACTTACCAATGGCATCACAAATGCGAAGCAAGACTTTCTTTTTGTTTTGCTTTTCAATCCTCACCTGATGATATGTTTTTATTTATTTCTTAGAGAGAGGGAAGGAGAGAGAGAGAAACATCAATATGAGAGAGAAATATCTACCACCTGACTGTGGATCAAACGCAAAACCTAAGTAGGACACTGACCAGGAATCAAACCCACAATTTTTTTGTTTCTGGGACAATGTTCCAAGCAACTGAGCAATCCGGCCAGGGTACCTTTCTCTTTCTTAACTCAGCCCTTTTCCACTCTGCCACATCACCATAAACAATTCCAGAGAGAGAGAGAGAGAAATTGAATTTTTACCCATATAATTATGTGGAGTTTTTAGAATGATTGAGGTATATCAATGAGTCAACATCAAATATGACAAAGTGTCAGAAACATTAAAACAAAATTGGCAGGCAAAAGATAATTCAGATAGTCAATACCAGATGTCTGCTTTGGTTGAAATATGTATTCTCATAGAAAAGAGAGAGAGGGAATTGAAAGAAAACTGTCCCTTTACAAAAATGAAATATAATTATTAGAGTTACAGAGATTACTTAAGTCATTCCTACTCTCTGAAAAGACAAAAAAAAAAAACTTTCTTCAAATCAATTCAATCTACTCTTGTTATTTTAGAGCATTTAGCAATTTTCAATATTTCAAGCCAGATGGTATTCCTCCAAGATGTGAGAAAGGAGATTTCTAACTGCAACCTGAATGAATACTGGTAATTTAACCATCATTACATATGTATTTTCCTCTCTAACCAAGGAGATAAATACAATAATAACTTATGTATAATTAGTGTCAGTCTTAATTCTCTAATCTTAAGAGACTTATTCTTGGCAAAATTGCATTTGTCTACAGATGATTATCTTCCTTCCTAAAGTAGCCACAGGAATAAGCTGCTGTAATTGAACTAAGTATGCATAAATTCATGTTACTTTTTTATCATTTGGAAATGATTAATATGCACGTGTTGCAAAACATCCTATATTATTACAGTAAAAGATCTTCAGAAGAGCATTCAGGTGGATTCTCTTCAAAAGGTGAGTCTAAACTTGAGGTGTGTCTAAACTTGAGCAAGACATTTAATCTTTCACAGCTCACCTTGAGATCTTTAAAGACAAGCTGTAGTGACTGACCAAGAGGGCATGTTTACGGGTCTACAGGACTTGCATCCTCCAGAACGGGAGGAGGATGCAGGACATCAGTCAACAGGCAGCAAAGCTTCGGGGCGTGGCTATTACTTCCTTATCACAGGGAGCATTCAGGGGGAAGAAGCTCTCCTTACCGAGCCCCACCTTGTGCCATTTACCATGCTGGGTACTACAGATGGATACAAAAGTTAACAACAACTAGATGATGCATGGCCTCCAGAATGTACCATCAGTGGGGGAGACCAATTAGGCCAAAGACAATTTGGATGCTGCAGTAGGTGCAGAAAGCAGAGGCCTGACTACTCAGACCTGTAGGATCTGAGCCAAAGAAGCCTCAGAAAGAAGTCCCAGTTGAAATCAGCTCTGAAGAATGGGCCTGGATTGAAGGACATACTCAGCTTTGTAGCATATAGAATATGAAGTGAGTCGAAGCAGAAAACAAAAGGCCAGTCAAGACTATCATGAAGGGATGCGCTTGCACATTAGGGATCTGCATGTGGTGAGCAGCACGGAATCAGTAGGAGAATGACAGTCAATGTCTCAGACAACTTAGTGCTGGCTGCTTGGAGAGTGGCTTTCACAGCTTACAGTCTCACAGGTGAAATAGGTGAGTGCCTGCATGCAAACAACATCAGAGAGGATAAGAAATAGCTCAGTTTAAGCAGAACGTACTGACGGGGCACGATGATTTGACCTCAGAAGGATCTCAAAGGGGTTTTCCATATTCCAGGTGTGGGAGGTGGTTGGGCAGGTGGACATAAAGGAGTATACGTGAGAAAAGAAGTTGTTAGGGGAATGCTTATTTCAATGTTTTTGGTTCCTTTGGGATATCTAAGTAGAGTTATTCAGAAGCCAGACTTGATTCTAAGAATAAGGAGCTAATGGGAGAGCTGTGTTTGAAAATCATGAGTCTTTGGTAAGTCAGAGATTACTGGAAAAGGTCCATTTGTTCAGGGAGAGTAAAAATTATATATAAACCAGTGTCTCTTGATTTGTGGTGACTGGACCAGCAGCACCTGGGTTACTGGACCCAGCCCACAACAACTGCATCAGAGATTCTGAGTGGATGGAGCCTAGCAACCTGTGCTTTGATATGCCTCCAGAAGATTATAATAACACCTTGAAATGTGAGAACTGACACAAATTTTGTTTGTGGGTCACAGATATTTTGAATATTTGATGAAAGCTATGCCCCTTTATTGTGGACTTGGTCAAGATACTTCAGAAAATAAACCGTTTACATTTAATGTTCAAGAGTTCATGAAATGCTGAAACTCATCCAGTGATGCTTTATGAAACACACAAACCAGACTTAGTCCTGTTGGTGCTGCTAGAACTAAGTCTGAGTCTGCTCAGGCAGCCATGACAAAATACTGCAGACTGATGTCCGAAACCAAAGAAACCAATTTTCTCGCCATTCTGAAAGCTAGAAGTGAAAAATTAAAGTGTCATCAGGGTTGGTTTCAAACCTCTACTCATAGTTTGTATATGGCCTCCTTCTCTCTGTCTTCACATGCCCTTTCTTCTGTGTGTGTGGGGTGGGGAAGAGAGAAAGAGAGAGATTGAGAGAGATAGAGTTAGATAGATAATAGATAGATGATAGATAGATAGACAGATAGATGTGTGTGTGTGTGTGTGTGTGTGTGTGAAAGAGAGAGAGAAAGAGAGAGAGAGAGAGAGAGAGAGAGAGAGAGAGAGAGAGAGAGAGAGAGATCCCTCATTACACCTTTACTCCCTAAAGGCCAGGTATCCAAATAGTCTCCCTTGGGGTTAGAGGTTAAACATATGAATTTGGGGGAACAAAATTCAGTCCATAACAATGCCAGATTCAAATTTGTGTTCAATTACTCAGTTTGAGCTATGAAGGCATAAAAATAATTTTTTTAATGTCTTTATTGATTAAGGTATCACATATTTGTGCTCATCCCCCCATTCCCCTCCCGAACCCTTCCCCACGCATGCCCCCTTCCCCCTGTTGTCCGTGACCACTGGTTAGGCTTATATGCATGCATACAAGTCCTTTGGTTGATTTCTCCCCCTTACCCCCACCCTCCCCTACCTTCCCTGAGGTTTGACAGTCTGATCAATGCTTCCCTGTCTCCAGGTCTGTTTTTGTTCATCAGTTTATTTTGTTCATTATTTCCCCTAGATGAGTGAGATCATGTGATACTAGAAATACACTTATAAGAACCGAAAATGAGACAAACAATAATGGTTATGCTGAGAGGCAAATGAATCAGTCTGTAGTGAGTTTCTTTCTGGGCCAACAGTTCTTTTGAGTCCCAATTTCAATGTCAAACAGTTCCTTATGTGTACATGTCAGCAATGATATTTCAGTTCTGGATGGTGGACAAATGGTGGTAATGCAGGTGTGACCCTCTTTGATTTGGTCTTGGGCAACTTGCAGCAACGCACAGCTGCTGACTACTAGTATGGCAAGGCATTGTCAGCATTTTCCATCTCTGGACTGTTTCTCTTCTGTCTTCATGGCTGGAGCAATTCCTCTCTATTGCAGGAATCCACATGGTCTTGGAGTTGTTTTCAGAAAACAATTCATAAGAAGAATTTTGATGGACTTTTGAAAAAAGAGATATTTTCTCCCTTCCCTTCTGTATTTTAACCTTCATTTATCAACAATAAAGACTTGCAACCATTTTTACGCTCTAAGAGATGGGATTGTCCCAGGATGGAGAAATAAGTTTTAAAGTGGGGTCAAGGAATGGAAAAAAGAAAAAAAAAATCAGATGCTGGAAAAGTATTTGGCTTCTAGATCAAACTGTAGCTGAAGCTCCCACTGATATTTTAATCCCATGAATAGCAATTCCCACTTTGGCTTGAGAAAGATCAAAGTCGTCAACTTTTCTACACTTATAAATAATTCAGAGGCAAGTAGGATTGGACTAAAAAGTAATGAAGAATCCTCTCTGGCCTTCCTCAGGTAGACAGTCTCTGCCTTGCCTTTCTTCCTTCCTTCTCTGCACACCTACTTCCTTCCTTTCCCTCTGCTTTCATGCACATGTTAGAAAATCGGCTTCACAGTTCCAGAGCTATAGTATCTTACTGCTCCAAGCCAACTGCCTACTGACCCCAACCTCAGTATACCAACTCCAAGTGTTCTAAACATAAACTCTCATTAGGTGTAGTTAACTCAGAAGCCCATCCTCGTTTTGGGAGATGGGAAGTTATAAAATGTCATTCTTCTGGAAGATCAACACTTTGCTTGAGAAACTTGAGTGTAGGTGGCAAAGAACATATGTGAAAGGCAATTGGCCCATTACCAGCCCACCTTGCCAAATGAGACAGGAAGTAGTACAAGTTCTCTTGAGTGCTAATCTCCCATGTCGTTCTTGCTGCTCACATGTGATGAAAGGCATTTTACCCATCACCTACATGCATTTTTGTACTGAAATCTGATGTGGAGAGATACAGAGACCTACCAAAATTATAATTTCTAAATGTTGAGTTTCCGTACATGTCAAAAGATATAAAACACAAGCTGTAGTTTGCTTTTTAATGTAAATTAAATAAACATCTTCTTCATTAGGTCTTAAAGTATAAGCATTTCCCCCTAATTATAGGTTTCCTTAAGATAAAAACAAACCAACCAAAAAAAAAAAACAAAAAAAAAAAACCCAGAAAACTGAATCTCAGAGTTGAGGTTATCTAAGAGAAAAAGGAGAAATTCTACAACACATAAAAACTCTTGTTAAATCGGTAGTCAGATAATATGGTATAAGAATAGTCAGTAGGTGCTGATGTGTTTACATTTAGGGATATAAGCATGTGGTGAGCACCAACCACATCACCTGCAGTGAGACAAAATAAGTGTGAAATGAGATATCTAAATTGGGTATCTCATTACAGGGAAATGAGGGAAAGTGAAGGCCTGCAGCCCGCTGCCTCTGGATGTGAACTGTTGGGATATTGCAAAATTATACAAGCAGCTGGTTCTGGTTCTTGGTCACGATATCCCAGGAGCAAAGCAGGAAATTGAAGCTTTCAACTATATTCAAACAAGTTTTCTTGGAGAAGCCATGATTAATTTCCTTTACACTGATGTCACCATAGCGGTCTCTCCAGGATCCTGAGAAGCTCAGGATGGGACACCACATCCAAGCTTAAAGTGTGAAATCCTAGAAAAAAACACAGCTGTTCTCTAGGTTCTAATACTTTCCATGTTTATCTGACAAGGAAAGTCCATCACAATACTCTTACTTACCTGGGACATGTGTTATTTCAATGTTAAATACGTTTTTTATTATTATGAACTTATTGTCAATGTATAAGGGGAAAAAAAAACGTAAAATAATCAGCCCCCTCCAACCCTCATCCCTAAATTTAATCCTAAAAGATAAAAATTTTAAATATTTTTAATGTAATATCTTAGAAATTTTCCATACATATGTTTGTGCACTGGGGCGGGGGTCCCCTCAGCCCTGCGTGCGCCCTCTCGCAGTCCGGGACCCCTCAGGGAGGTCTGCCTGCTGGCTTAGGCCGGATCCAGCCTAAAACAGCAGTCGGATATCTGTCTTGCAATCTGGGACCCCTTGCTCCTAACTTCCCGCCTGCTTGCTCCTTACCACTTGGCTCACCACTCCTTAGCGCTGCCCTGCTACAGAGGCGGGAGAAGCTACCACCACAGGCCACCGGCCACCGGCCACCGCCACTGCCACTGTGCTCGCTAGCAGTGAGCCTGGCTTCTGGCTGAGCAGCGCTCCTGCTGTGAGAGCACACTGACCACCAGAGTGCAGCTCCTGCATTGAGTGTGGGTGGTCAGTACGCATCCTAGCGACCATAGCGACCAGTCGTTCTGATCAATCCACTGTAATGGTCACTGGGCTTTAATTATATAGATATATATGTGTTTGTTGTTAATTTTATTTTTCTTCTTGCTTATATTTTCACTTAGCGTTTTTTTTTTTTTTTGAAGAAAATAAATTCTCAGTTTTAATGACTGCATTATATCTATCACCAAATTATGTTAACTATTCTTTTCTTGGTTAACATTTAGGTTATTTCTACTTTTGTTTTTGAATTTTTGTTTGTTTATTTACTGTCATGAGCAATGTTTCAAAAGACATTTTTGTAGACACATTTCTGCATCACATGGAAGAAATGGATTGCCCTCTATTGAGCCTATACAAATATTAACTAACAATGTATGATGCCCCTGTACTCACATCCTGTTTTACTTTGGGCTGTTTTATTTATGCTGTGAGTTGTGTTACTTACGCTTATTTATGCTTTGCTACTTGATCCACCTGAAGTTAGATAGGCAGGCTAATTACTCATTATGGAATTGCATTTTGGGCTATTTTAACTTTAATTTATTAGTGTTTTTATTTATACATTTTGATATAATGAAATATGAAGAATAAAGATTCATGGTATTTATATCTTTAATAGTTATTTTATGCAGCACCAAAGCAGTGGCCAACACTTTCTCTAAGGTGCCAGACAGTAAATATTTTAGGCTCTCAGGCCATATGGTGTCTGTAACAATTGTCCCACTCTGTACTTGAATCAAAAGGCACACTTGTATGTATTTGCATAATTATCTTGTCTTAATTTCTTTCATATTTTAAATATTTTTGTTTATAATTTACCTAATTTTTGCTTTTTACATTTTGTTATAATTTTTATACTTTGGAAGATTTGCTGCTATTTTTCCTTTTTTTAGTTGATTATTTTAAAATCTTCAGTACTATATGCGTAAGCATATCTTCCTTGATTTATTTACTGACTCTGGAATAAAATATGAGGAAATAAACAAACTTATTCGAAGCCCATCTTCTGTCTTTTTTACTTCTGGGTTTGACTAGTATTAAAAAAAATACATTTTTTTCTCCCAACATAATTCACACAGCTTTTTATTGTGCTTTGATTATACATGTAAATTCATAAAATTTTCAACACACTTTTTTAGAAAAAAATAAAATTATCTAGATTTCAGAAAAAGTAATTAAAAAAAAATCACGCATGCTGTGTATCTTCAATTCTTGCATTTTTTAACAATTCTTGAACATGTGGACAAGGCTCCTTTTGCCTTCACATTTGAGCAAAGCTGTAAGCTCAAATTCTTGGTGCACACTTTCTTCCCATGAATATTTTGTGGAATTTCTCTTATTGTTTTCTGTTGTTGCTGGGAAGTATTCAGCTAACCTGAATTGTTCTCTCTTCTATGTTATTAAATTGGATTGAGAAAAAAAGTCCGCTTTTTATAATAATTTTTGTAGCTTCAAATGGCTATATCTTATTGTCCTTTATCGATGTTTTCTCTAAAATGGCACATATTTTCTATCTACAGATTCAAGTATCCTTTTTTCAAAAAGTTTTCCTGTACTATACTTGCAATAGTTCTCTTTTATTTTTTTTGCATCCTTCATTTTAGGAATAACATATGTTGAATTAACATCTTTAGTTTTTAATATCTATTATTTTATCTTTTCTTGTTTTTAGCACTCTATTTTTTTCTATGTTATTCTGCTAGGTTAACAAGACTCCTTCCCCACCTTCATATCCCTAATGCTGTTTCAGCAGTGGCTTCATACATTTTTGTTTGTAAGGTGAATATATCAATGGATTGATTTTTTTTAAATTTAATTCTTTCCTGGATTGCATCAATTGCTATTTATATTTTTCTATTATATTATTCAGCTGTATTTTATTTGATATACTTTATTTGACATAATACAGAAATGTTTCTTTTATAGCAACATTATAATATGATTCTTCTTTTGACCTATACCCTTTTTATGCCTTGACTGTTATGATATTTCTCTCTTTGTTTTCCTGTAATTTATAACTATAGACTTCACTCTGGCCCACTTATCTTAATCATTATTGAGTGGAACATGTGCTTCACAAAACAGCTATTTCCTGAAGAATCTGTCAGGTAAACACTTGGGATATGAGCTGATAAGATAGACAACCTGAATTTTACTATGTTTCAGATAACTTTCTGGTGATGTTTGGTATGGAGGATATTGTAGAGGTCATGTGTCCATATGTTCTTTTTCTCTTTGAGGTAATAAGAATGTCTCCGTGGCTGACTGTGTAAGTCTCGATGGCATGAGTGTTTGTGTATGTTAATCTTTGTTTATGTCCACTCAGGTTAGTGGAATCTGTAGCTGCTTAGCCCTAGTCCACCTACTGCATGTGCTTGTACCACCTCAGAGGCAGCCTGCTTCTGAGCAGGGACAGCAGTTCAGTGATGCTATGCTCCCCCTCGGCTTGTCCACTGCGTATCTCCGAGGTGTGCGCTGTGGTGGGCGCACCTGCATCTCTGACATGCTCCAGACTTGGGTGTCTATAGCAGAGAGCTTTGTTGGACCTTTCAGAATAAGATTCCTCATTTTGGAGATTTCAGCATATTGACTTCACATTCTCTGACTGGCTCAGTGGATTAAGTAGAGACTTAAATGGGCATAAACTGTCAGAAGTATAGGCTTGAAGATGGCAGGGACAGAGAAATAACAAATCCTTATAACCCAGGTCACTTTGCTTTAAAAACAGCATAAAAAACCCAAATAGAGTCCCGCTGGTATGACTCAGTGGTTGAACTTTGACCTCTGAACTAGGAAGTCACTGTTCCATTCTTAGTCAGGGCACATGCCCAGGTTGTGGGCACAATCCCTAGTAGGGGAGGAGAGTGTGCAGGAGGCAGCTAATCAATTCTCTCTCATCATTGATGTTTCTATATTTCTCTCCCTCTCTGTTCCTCTCTGAAATCAATAAAAATATTTTTTTTCAAAAATCCAAATAGAAAAGGTAACTAATTCTACAAAAATTACATTTTCATTTATAATCCTTTTATTATTTTTTACCTCCTCCTATTTTTATCCATTGCTTTAATCTCTCCTATTTTTTAATATAATTAATGATCACTGGAAAAACAGGCTTTTTTTAGACAATTAGTATACCAAAGCTATGTGAAATTATGAATCATTCCCAAACATGAAGCATTAAATTATGTGTTTTTTGTTTTTGGTATTTGTTGTTGCTGTTGTTAGGTTTACATACAGCTTTCCTCTTAGGAGCTCAAAGGAAATAAACAACTATGCTTTATACCTCCTCCTCCCCCCCCCCCCCCCAGCCACATTGTCCTTTGTGCATCTATGCTCTTTCTGGGCTTATTACTTAGAAGTATCAATAAAGTTAAATAAGACAGGTGATAAGTGGAACAGGTCAAAAGAATATGGAGAATATGTAAAAGATTTCTCGATTTCTTCATTGTGTATTCTCCCTATAAATGTTTTAGGATTATAAAAGTAAAGAATACTTAAGCTGATCAAAGCATCTGGGTAATAATCAGTGTGTTCCTCCCTCATTTATTTGACTTTATTTTCAAAATTAACCTTATTACTTCAGGTATAATAAGCTTCACACTGCTCTCTCTACATGGCACACTCATTTTCTCTTTGGCTTCTTCTCAGCATGACCCTATCTTGCCAAGTCCTTACATGTATAATTCTTTACTTCCAAAACTCATTAACTGCAAACTTCTCCCAACTTCCATTTCACTTAAATTAGTGCAGATGCTACAAGGATTGGGCAATCGACCATCACCTCAAAAATGTGGAATGGTATCATTGTGATTATTAAATAGGGAACTGATATGGTTACCTTTGCAAAAGGACAAACAATCAGACACTTAAAGGCTAGATGTTTGTTTATTTCTCGCATCAAAGCAACCCAGGCATAAAGAGTGTATGGCTAACATGGAGATTCCATGTGTTAGAATTATGGAATTCTTCAAATGTGTTGCTCTGCCAGTTTCAATATATGACATCTTTTGAAGTAAAGGGGCCTTTCTGGCTTTTGCCACTCCACATTCAGCCTAGCCAGCATCATGTGGGCTAACTCCTTCTTCAGGAGGTACTCATCGAGTCCATCCACAGGAGCATTGGGGAGATCTTGAAGGCATGACTAACATTAGCTGCAGTCTTTAGTTAGATGGTCATATGTTCAGATGGATCTTGGGGCTCTGAATATAAAAAGAAGTAGGGGAAAATTATACTGGAATACAAAATTTCATTTACCATTTCCATCCATGAAATCTGTCACTAAGGAGAGAATGTTTTCATCTCTCCTATGCAAGATTCGAGCATAATTTGTAAATGTGTTTTGTTTTTTTGTTTTTACTGTGAATTATTTAATTGAAACTTTAAACATTGGTCGTATGAACTCCTTTTAGCATAAACTCATATCTCCAAATCCTATCAAAAAGGAATGCTGAATTTCAGAACCTTTAGGACTCTGGGTCAGAACATGGTAGATTCCACCATGGGAACAAGGTGCCTTGGTACCCAACCAGTCAGCCTCTTCTAGCCAACACATCTCTGCAAACCATGTGCCAAGAGAACCTATTTCAAGTTGTAAATTCTCTCTCTTCCAGACTCAATTATAGTCAAATAAAACCTAGTTCCAAGGGCATATTGCCTGATGGGAATTCTGGATTCTTGTTTATTCTGCAGAGGTAGCTCAATTCTCCATCCAGAGTTTCATGGACTCCAAATACACTAAGTCACTTTTATTAGTGACCTTCTGAAGCCTATTCATATCACTTCTTCCCCCAATATATTTGTGTTCTATCACAATGAGAGCAATAGCCATAAAAATATGATGAATTGACCTTTAATGCTTATATGAATATTAAAATAAGAAATGTTATTTTAGGCATTGTGTCATCTTTTTCAATATGTTAAAAGCTTCTTTAGAGAAGACTGTTTCTTATACTATAAGCTCGACTGTTAATAGTTTTCAATTAGTGCTCATGATTTGAATATTTTATGTTATACTTTATGAATATAACCATATGAAAAAGGAGATATATGCACTACTATATGTAATACTTTAAACAATAAAAAAAAATTTAAAAATGAATATATTAATAGATAATAATTTGTATGACATGTAGGAAGTATTAAATGTGATAACTGTGTTATCTAATTTATTTTCAGGAAGGTACTGTTGTATTTCCATCAATCAGCACATTGACTATTCAGATGAAGATACTGATGCTACAAAAAAAGAGATATACTTAAGTTTATTCTGAGACTAAGTGGTAGAATTCTCAAATTAAGGTCTGCTTAAATGTAAAGTCTATGCAGGTATTGGCACCAGTGCACTGCTATAATTTTTTAACTTAGTAAACCAAAATAGTATTCCCTCTACAATTCTTCTAATTTATTTACTACATATTTATTGGCTATAAAAATACTGGGTTTGTCATGTAAACCTGAGAAAGAAGACAACTACTAAGAAGGGTTTCTGGTGTCTAACTGAGTTCATATCTTAAAAACTAGAGCCCAGCAGCCATTCCAACACAGGGCCTTCTAATACAAACTGCACTTCGGAGAGAAGCCTCCACTGAACTGCTGCCTGCCCTGTGTGCCTGCCATCAGAGCCAACCCTTATGAAGGAGTTCCTAGAATCCCATTTCAACCAACAGGACTGAGGCTTTCCTCATCCAATCAGAGCTGTGCAGCTCCAGCCAACCAGAATGGCTCTATTCTCACTAATCAGCACAGTTGGGTCAATCAAATTTCAAGGATTAGTCTTTATTTGCATGAGGATGGATTAATAAGGGGTAGGGGCTGAGACTTCTGTCTGTAAGTCAGATCCTACCGGGCACTTTCTCTTTCCATGAAGCCTGCATCTCCCTGGCTGAGCTGAAACACTGAAGATATCTCACCTGGGCAGACCAGAGCTGTCTATCCAGAGAAAGTCCTGGTCCCAGACCTGTCTCACAGCCATACTGTTGTCACAACCATGCTTTTTCTGATGTGCCACAGGTATGCTGTTTTCACAGCTGTGCTGTATTATAACTAAGCTGTTTTGCACTGAATAAAGTTTTCATCATTTCTGTTGGTGTTGCATTGGCTCCAACAACCATTGGTTGACAGTCAATATATCGAGGGTCAATACAATAAATAAATATTTATTTTTCTATTATTCATGAATAACTACCATTGTACAATAATGAACAAAAGTCTATATTAATTTCATATTATTTGAGATACCTTTGAATAGAAGTTGCAGATATATATATAGGATGGGGCAAAAAGTACATTTATAGTTGTGAGTATGTGAAACACAGAGTAATTATTCATCAATTACTGTATTATTTTCCATATAAAAAATTGTAGCCTACTTTTGCCCAACCCTGTATAATGTTGGAAAAATACAGATAATTGATGTTAAAAGAGGGGAGAAAATCATCTTTTTGCATTATCCAGTGGTATTCCCTTCCATAAGCATTGGGATTGCAAAATTATAGAAACCTATTTTTTTTTAAAATTTTATTGATTTTAGAGAAAGAGGAAGGGAGAGGGACAGAGCGATAGAAACATCAATGACAGAGAAACAGCATCAACTTGCTGTCTCCTGCACACTCCCTACTGGGGATCTAGCTTGCAACCTAGGCATGTGTCCTGACTAGAATTGAACCAGTGACCTCTTGGTTCATGGGTCGACGCTAAACTATTGAGCCACACTGACCGAGCCAGAAACCTATTTTAGAGTTGACTTCTTTATTGTGTTTTTTTCTCCCAGAATTCAACATAGGTACTAAAGTGTCTTTTCTACAGGAAGTTCCTTAGAATGTGTTCTTTAGGTGCACAAACGTGGGTCCACATCCCTATTCTCCCATTTGCTAGCTCTGAGACATTAGGGAAGTTACACAACCTTTCCAAAACTTAGATGTCCTGTGAGAAAAATGGTGTAATATTAATAACTGCCTGTATATCTCAGTAAGGGTAACTACAAGTGTGAATATAAAATCTTTAGCAGGAGAAACAACTTTACTATTGAAATAAATGTTAGGTGAATTTCTATTTTCATTAATTATCATAAGTGGAACTTCATTAATATCCTTCCTCTTTATGCTTTTCTAAATCTAGTTACTATTCATGGCCATATATAGCCACAAAAATATTTTTTCTTATAATGAGGACTTTTAAGATGCACTCTCTTAACAACTTTAAATATGCAATGCAGTGATATTAACTATAGTAAACATGCTGTACATTATATTTACATTCCTGCTTTTTTCTTTAATTTATTTTCATTATTTCGCTAATTTCTTAATCAACTACTCAATTTTCCTGATTGTTTAATAAAATAGTTAACCAGTATCATTCAAGCCTAGACTATTATTTTCTTTAAAAGCAAAAAAGCAGAAAACTGGAGAATCTTTGGGCTACTTAGGGGCTCAGTAATGCATCATGAAACCTCCTACTCTATTAAAGGAAAGCATTCCCAGTTTATGTCCCATGAAATAATCCACACTGACAATTTTAAATTGAAGTTAGCATACTTTTTTAACTTGGACTCTTTGTTGGTTTTGAATGTGTGTTTTCTTAGAAATTTGAATATGCCATTCACTTTTGTACGCACAAATGAGGGGAAAACATTTTTATCCTAGTCCACTTGGGTGCTGGAAAAGAATAGTATAGACTGGCTTATAAACAACAAACATTCACTTTTCATAGTTCTACAGGCCGGGAAGTCTAAGATCAAGACCTATTCGGTGTCTGGTGAGAGTTCCCTTCTTTGTTCATTGTTATGCCACACACTGTAGAAAGGGCAAGGAAACTTTCTTAAACTTCTTTGCTGAGGGTACTAATCCCACTCATGAGCTATCAACTATCAGGACATAATCTACTTCCAAAGGCATTCAAATGTCATCACATTGCAGACTAGGATTCAACATTTGAATTTTGGAGGGATATAAACATTCAGTCTATAGCATTTTTAAGTTTTTTTCTCTGAGACAGAGGCTTTCAAGTATTTTATATATGTCATGGTTCAGGGTTATCACAACAGACTTCTGAAGTGAATATTATGATCCCATTTATAAAGCTTCCAAATAACAGTCATTTAATAATCAGCAAAGCCCAAGAACAGTCATTTAATAACTAGCGAAGCCAGATTTTTACCCAGGGAAGAATATCTGGATTAGCTTCATCACTTACAAGCTAAGTGAATGTGTTAAAATATTTACTATACAAGACTTTTTCGGAGGAGGAAATAATGGCAGCTGAATAGGCAGATTTGCAGAGTATCTCATCCTGGGGCCAGCTGGAAATACAACTAAGTTGGAGAACACTACCACTATCAACCACAAGGCAAAATTTTATATTAAACTAATTCTATATTAAACTCTTTGTTATCTTTTAAAATTTGATTTGACTTAATGTTTGATTTAACTGGCCACTCTTTTCAATTTACCAAATTACTAGATTATGCTTTTCTTGTTACTCAGTTTCCAGCACATAAATTTATCTTAATAGGCAAAAATTATATATAAATCCCTCTTCCCAAAGTTTTCTATAGAAAGAAAAAAAATGAGAGAGAGAGAGAGAGAGAGAGAGAGAGAGAGAGAGAGAGAGAGAGAGAGAGAGAGAGAGAGGCTGTAGGGCAGGAGAGGGTGGAGAGTGGGGGGAGACAGAGAGAGACCTAAACATCTGGTTTATGCTTGAATGCTGCCTGAGCCTCCATAGGTATGCTTCAACCCAATTTCCTTCCATGAGAAATGTTGAAGAGTTGGCTGAGCTTCACTGACATTTGAAATTCTTAACAGGGAGCTCAAATGGCCCATGCATCTCTCACTTCTAATAAGCTAATCACACTTATAAATGTAATGTGTTATAGTAATATTTTTAAGTAAGGGTAGGATATATATCCCTTAAGAATCCTTGCAGGTAGGGAGACCATTTTCAACTACCCCTAAGTTAGTAACTGAGCAAAATAGAATAAATATAATCTAATGCATCTTTTGAAATATCCTTTATGCAGGAATATCCAGCTGTGATTGAGTTTAGTCATTAGAGACTTCAGTAGCTTCAGCATCACATATATTTGACCACCTCCACTTTGGTCATGTGCAGGCTGATGAAAAGGAGGGCTGACTTTTGTGCACAAATTAAACAAAAGACAGAAAAATTTTCTACATTAAACATTTAAAATGCACACACAATCAAAACAATCAGAATTCTGCACTTCTCCACCTTAATTTTCATCAGCTGGTGCAGCTGTGCACTTCCCACGGAGCAAAGTCTCACGTAGGGGCTTTAATTAAGTCATTATGCCCTGAGAAACAGTTATAATTACGAATCTTCTCACCATACTATTTTGAGTTTCAAAAATGTAATATGTTAGAGGCTGAGTGGTTTTATTTTTTTCAAAATGCCACGGGGGGAGAGGGAGGCCAGCGACAACAAACAAAACCTCACAGGAGGGGAAAACGATCACACCCCCATTACAGAGAGCTACATGAGATGGTTCTAGAGAGGTATCATTTGGTCCTCTCAACCCAGTTTGAGAACTACTATCACAAACTTTCAGCAAGAACCATCCACAGGTGGTCAAGGACATGTGGACATGAATGGAGATTGCCCTAAAAGTAAATGACCAAAAATAAACCAAGGCTGGACAATCGGCCTTTCTCCTATCTCACAGGGATGCAGCACATGCCTATCGTAGGGACGGAGAAGATAGAGAAAGACGGCTCACCATCCTCTCTCATCTCTTTATGAGAAGCACAGTAACAGTTTATTTGTAGTGTGCTGGCATGGAAAGTTCCAAATAGGAGGAACATATTCTAGATTCTAGAAGGTAATCCACAGAGTTTGTTTGCATTTAACATCTGAAAATTTGAACAACCAAGAAATAGGATTGCATTTTTGTTGTAACATTCAAAAATCTATTTCCCATTGCTGGAAATGAATCTAGGTTCTTCCAGCTAATAAAGAAAATCACTTAATATCAGAAAGGGAATACTCTAGTTATGGGTGAAAATGAATTTTAATATGTTCTGCCTAAAATAGCTAGTAGATATTGAGAAAGTAGCATCTAAAGGCTGCTAGAGTGAACTTCATGTAATCTCTTCTGAATTCAGAAATAACTTCCTCCCAGGTATCGTTACCAACTTAGGGCATGGATTAATTCATTTAAAAATGCAAGGCCTTTAGAGCTAGGGTAGCATCTCTTATTCAACACAAAGCTGAGTGACGTCCACATGTGTTGTCTGTACTAGTCTGTAAATCTATGTTTGTATGCAAATAATTTCCTATATACTATCTTTTAATTGTTATAATGTTCACCTCTCTCAATAATAACATGTCTAGAGAGCAGATTTAATATCTTTGAATTTATGTGAACTCTTTAGCCTGGCCCTTGAGATGTTCCCACCAGCTGACTCCACTCTAGCGTTACAGCCTTACTTCTAGATTGCCTCTATGGGACCCTTATTTCAGTTAAGTCTGTCAAATGAAATATAACATAGCAGGTAAACTGGGAATTCCAATTACAAATCCACTTTTGCATAAGTTACTTAACTTCATTTTGTCATTTTAGATCTATAAAAAGGGGATAAAGGACTGACCTCATTGAGTTGAAAAATGTAAGTGTTTTACTCCATATAAAATGTTTACTGCCTGGTTTCACACATGATAAGCACTCAATTAATGATAATTAACATTATTTTGTCACATACACATTTTGTTCATTATACCTCTTGATTCTTTGCCTGTCTCAGTCTTTTTATTCTTCAACAAATAGATTCCTCTCTTTTGTGAAGACAATCCTGAGCTATCTGGCATAATCAGCCATATTTGCATTTAGAATTAGAATGCTTAGTAAACATCTTTTCAGCCCTTTCTTATCTATATATATAAAAGCCTAAGCAACCATTACAACTGAACAACCAGAACAACGAGAATGACCAGTCAAGCAGTCACTATGATGTGCACTGACCACCAGGTGGCAGATACTCAACACAGGAGCTGCCCTCTGGTGATCAGTGTGCTCCCACAGCCAACCTCTCACAGCCCCTCCCCAGGGCTGGCCAGCCCTTCCATTGACCCCGATTGGGGGGACCAATTGGCCAACCTCCCGTAGTCCTTCCCCCATGCTGGCCAGCCCCCCAATAAGCCTTGATCGCCAGCCAGGCCAAGGGACCCCACTTGTGCACGAATTCGCACACTGGGCCTCTAGTATAATATAAAAACAATGCACCTCATGTTAAAGACATGTTATAAGCCACTTTGCGACTCTCTATAATAACCGTCACTCTCATATGTTCACTCTCTATATTCACATGCTACCTCCATAGGCACTTGAATTCCGCTCATTTCTTGACCGCTTAGCATGTATCCTCTCTGTGCCATTTTCTGCCTACCATTTATAACTATTTTTGTGACCTGGCATGTTTTCTATTCTGATTTACTCCCTTATGGACCAGGTGCCTGCATTTTTATCTGCATCCTATTAGGCTGAATTAGTTCTCCTTCCCTTCAAAATGGCCCTAAAGGTACAAATTGAAATCCTAGCACTTTGTTTTCAGGAAATCACACACTGAGTCATAGGACACTAGTTTTAAGAGATGTGCACAGATTAAAACTTTCACTGCAGAGCTTGGTGTAAAGCCAACTAAACTCTCCTCTGAGTCTCTGGTTTGTTAGTACCCCTGAGATTGGGCAGTGAGAGGGGTTAGTGCTAGTACAAATTCAGGCTGATGCATGTCTGCACCAGGGATTTATGAGGGAAAGGACAAGGTCTTGGCCCCATTGTCTTTGAAAATAGAATGAGGAGCATGAACAGGGAGTCCTTCTAACATTGTGGATCAGAATATTCTACACTTGGGCTTCCCCTGTCTCATTGACCAAAGCAAACCATGTTAGGCTGCTAACTTTAAAGTGAACAAGCTAGTGCAGTGTTTCCAGGTGCCTAAAATGGGAAAATATAGAAGTACTTGGCATAGCGGCTTTTAAGATAACTCTCAATACTGTGCACATCTTAGCACTGGCCAACATACATAACAGCATATGACACAATAGAAACATTTTCTTATTGTCAGATTACCTACTTTTTTTCTCCAATTTATTTTCTGCAGTTATATTAATAACCCAAACCAAATGTTTCCTTCACACACACACACACACACACACACACACACACACACACGCACACCAAATAAAGGCTTCTTTTTCAACCCTGACTGCCTCTTCCCTTCCATATAATGTTTCCCTACTTCCACCTCCTATTTCCGCAGGAACAGCAAAGCAGCCACAAAGCTGATGGATGAGTGAGACTGCACAGCAGGCAAACCGCAGTGCTTCCGGGCTCACCGTCCTGTTCAGGCTGTTTCCGTGGGACAGGACATGGACTCCTCAGCTGGAAGGGACTTTGGGTCCTGGAGGAGGAGGCCGCGTCAGGGATGTTTACCAAGGGAGATTTACAGGCTGACTGAGTCACAGGGCTTATAAGACAGAGCTGACTGAGGTATTGGACACAGGTATTTTCTGCCAAGAAAAAGACTGATAAACAATCAAGAGATTTGTTTGACAGCTGAGAAGATCTATGTGCGTGTGAAGAGCCGTGCCAGTGTTCTTCACAGGATGTGTAGTATGCTGTCTGTTTTCACACAGGGCTTGACAGAGGTTCACTAATGCTGCTCTGACGCTTCAAGTAACCTCTGCAGGAAACCTCTCGGCTCTTCAGGGATCTTTATCTCAAGCGAAAAGAGCTGTTATATAGGCGATATTCATATAGGACATGTGTACACAATCCACATTTGGACTCATTAATCATTCTTATTATGGAAAAAATATCCAAGGCTGTAAGATATAATGAAAAAGTATCTTGTTAAAATACTAAAAT
The DNA here is from genome assembly GCF_963455305.1 of Plecotus auritus. Taxonomy (NCBI): domain Eukaryota; kingdom Metazoa; phylum Chordata; class Mammalia; order Chiroptera; family Vespertilionidae; genus Plecotus; species Plecotus auritus. The sequence goes on from NC_137776.1 coordinate 96,090,311, forward strand.
GTCCAAGAGAGTACTTAGGGAAATTAGATCGAAAAACATATGTTAAGTGCCTTCCAAATTACAATTTGTAAATAAATGCTTCTGGTTTAATCACATGGCAATATATAGGGACATTTTGCTAAAAAGAATCACATTACAGTCTCTGACAAGAATTTGATAAAGATTGAGCCATATGGCTTGCTGCTTGAGTAGCTTTAGAGATTTCATTTGTCATTAATCTTTTTAAACACATGTTTTATTATCTTACTGAATAATTCTGTTTTTAAATCAATTATGCAGTAAATATGCAGTAAATTTTGAAATACTGTTCCATGTCCCAAATCTGGAAATCTGTTTTCAGCCTTCAAATTCACCACTCTTTATGTCCTGACAATTTTACAATTTCCAGTGCTGGATAGCAAGGTGAACTCCTATTTTATGAAGCATATTTCCTGCAGCTATTTTGTAGATTTATTGGTTTCAATGAGAGAAGAGAAGCCAAAGCTATCAGTGATTCTAGGTACTGGTGTACGCAGAGGCAGACAAGAGCTTGACCCCACAATCAGATGGTAAGTCAATCCAGTCAAGTGAACCATCAGTGCTTAGCCTGTGCCTCAGATGTGATAGACATGAAAAGATAGATGAGTGAGGTTGGAGATGGGAAGTAATACAAAGGTACAGTGTTATGGCAGCAGGCTGTGTTCCTCAACAACTGTTTACTCATTTTTCTAAGACACATGGCTATCTTTTCCCTAATTATTTTGCATCTAGATGGGATGATGAACTAGGTTTGCAGCAATGAAACAGGAGTAGAAAGGACATGAGCAACTTCTCAAGCATTTGAAACTTTTAAGTAGGCCTTGCCCCTTAGACTTTGGCAGTCTCTCTTTCCCATGGTCTGGAACACTTTCCACCACACAGGTAAGGACAACTATCTAGAAGTTTTTCAGTAGCAAGGTGAGAGGAACTTGGGACCCTGAATAACCTTGTGGAGAAAAATTTCCCAGCTGTTCTTAATGAACTAGACTGTCATGTTAGATAAATAAATTTCAATTAAAATTACTGTTGTTTTTTACTTGGGGGGTGGAGGATCTTATATTTTATCCTTTTTTATTTTATTTTATTTTATTGAATTTACTGGAGTGACATCTATATACAGTATATAAAAGCCCAGCAACCAGTACGGAACAACTGGAACAACCAAAACGACCAGTTGACCAGTTGCTTTGATGCACACTGACCACCAGGAGGCAGGCGCTCAATACAGGAGCTGCCCCCTGGTGGTCAGTGTGCTCCCACAGCAGGAGTGCAGCTCAGCTGGAAGCTGGGCTCACGCTGGCAAGTGCAGTGGCAGTGGTGGGAGCCTCTCCCAACTTCCACGGCAGCTCTAAGGAGCAACGAGCCGAGTGGTGAGGAGAGAGCAGGCGGGCAGTTAGGAGTGAGCAGGTGGGTGTTTAGGAGCAAGGGGTTGGTTCTGGATTGCAAGAGGGATGTCCGCAATTGGACATCCCCCAAAGGGGTCCTGGATTGCGAGAAGCCCCCACTCGCGTGCACACATTTTGTGCATTGGCCCTCTAGTCCTATCTAATAAAAGAGTAATATGCAAATTGACCGTACCTCCGCTACACCCACAAGGCATGCCCACAAGCCATGCCCACCAGCCAATCAGGAGCAAATATGCAAATAAACCCAACCAAGATGGCTACGGCCACAGAGAGCAGGAGGGAGGCTTGGGTTTCCCCGGCAATGGAGGAAGCCAAGCTTTCCACCTGCCCTTGCCGGCCTAGGACTCCACTCAAGGCTACAAAGTTTCAATGATAGAAGATACATAAATCCAAACAGAAATGTCGGCAGCCACGGAGCTGGAAAGAACAGGAGGCTAGGGTTGCCCCCGGCAATGGAGGAAGCCAAGCTTATGCAGCCCTGGCCAGCCCAGGCCTCTGCTTAAGGCTACAAAGTTTCAATTATAGAAGATACATAAATCCCAACAGAAATGGCTGCTGCCACAGAGCCAGCAGGAGGCTTGGCTCCGCTCCAGGCTACAAAGTTTCAATTGTAGAAGATAAATGAACCCCAGATACCAGGGCCTCCACTTGGGTCACCGGGGGGCGTGGCCAGCCTGCAAACCACCACAGGCCCCTCACCCAGGCTGCCCCATGCCCCAAGGGAACCCCCACCCTGATCAGGGACACTTTTCATGGCAAACCAGCTGGCCCCCACCTGTGCACCAGGCCTCTATCCTATCTAATAAAAGAGTAATATGCAGATTGACCATCACTCCAACACACCAGATGGCTGCCCCCATGTGGTCAAAGATTCTGCCCCCATGTGGACACAAGATGGCCACCACAAAATGGCCTGCAAGGGTGGGCAGTTAGGGATGACCAAGCTGGCAGAGGAGGGAAGTTGGGGGCAACCAGGCCTGCAGGGAAAGGCAGTTGGGAGGGACCCAGGCCTGTAGGGGAGAGCAGTTGAGGGGGACCAGGCCTGCAGGGGAGGGCAGTTAGGGGTGACCAGGCCTGCAGGGGAGGGCAGTTGGGGCAAACAGGCTGGCAGGGGAGCAGTTAGGCATCAATCAGGCTGGCTGGCAGAGGAGTGGTTAGGGGGTGATCAGGCTGGCAGGCAGAAGCGGTTAGGGACAATCAGGAAGGCAGGCAGGCGAGCAGTTGGGAGCCAGCAGTCCTGGATCCTGGTGGGATCGGGTAAACGGGCAGTCGGACATCCCTCGAGGGGTCCCAGATTGGAGAGGGTGCAGGCTGGGCTGAGGGACACCCCCCCACCCTGTGCACGAATTTCGTGCACCGGGCCTCTAGTAGGTTAATAAAATTATATAAGTTTCAGGTATACAATTCTATGATAGGTCATCTGAATATTGTATTATGTGTTCACCACCCAATTCAAGTCTCTGACTAGCACCATTTATTCCCCCTCTAGCCTCTTCTACATACCCCCCATCCTCCTTTACCTTTGGTAGTTACTATACTGTTGTTTGTGTCTATAAGTTTTGTGTTTTTTTTTTCCTTTGCTTAACCTCTTCACCCTTCTCATCCAGCCCCCAAAAATCTTCCCCTCTGACAGCTGTCAGTCTGTTCTCTGTACCTATGAATCATTTTCTGTTTTGTTTATTTTGATCATTAGGTTGCACATATAAGTGAAATCATACGTTACTTCTCTGACTGGTTTATTTCATGTTGCATAATACTCTCCAGGTCCATTCATGCTGTTGCAAAGGGGAGGAGCTCATTCCTTTGCATGGCTGAGTAGCATCCCATTGTGAAAATGTGCCACTGCCTTTTTATCTGCTCAGCTACCGATGGGCACTTAGGCTACTTCCAAATCTTGGTATTTGTAAGTAACACTGCAATTAACATGGGGTGTATATATTCCTTTCAGTTAGTGTTTCAAATTTATTTGGATATGTTCCCAGAAGTGGAATTGCTGGAAAAATGCAGTCTTATTTATTTATTTTTTTATTTTTTGAGGTAACTGCATCCTGCTTTCCACTGTGGCTGCACCAGTCTGCATTCCCACCAACAGTGCACAAGGTTTCCCTTTTCTCCACATTCTGGCAAACACTTGTTTTTTGACTTATTGATGATAAGCATTCTGACATATGTGAGGTGATATCGCATTGTTTTTATTTGTATTTCTCTGATGATTAGTGATGTTGAGCATTTTTTTCATATGTCTATTGGCCTTCTTTTTTATTGTTTAAAATATTACATATATTAGTACATATATCTCTTTTTTCCCCCAGCCTCCCCTACCCCCTGGCGCATGCCCTCATCCCACACCCCCCTCAGTGTCTTGTGTCCATTGCTGTGCTTATATGCATGCATACAAGTCCGTTGGTTGATCTATTTCCCTCCCTTCCCAACACTCCCCAGCCTTCCTGCTGTAATTTGACAGTCTGTTCGGTGCTTTACTGCCTCTGTATCTAGCTTTTTATTCATCAAGGTATAATGTTCTTTATTTTTCATAAATGAGTGAGATCATGTGGTATTTTTCTTTCATTGCCTGGCTTATTTCACTTAACATAATGCTCTCCAGGTCCATCCATGCTGCTGCAAATGCTAAGAATTCCTTCTTTTTTATAGCAGCGTAGTATTCCATTGTGTAGATGTACCATAGTTTTCTAATCCATTCATCTCCTGATGGGCATTTAGGGCGTTTCCAAATCTTAGCTATGGTGAATTGTGCTGCTATGAACATAGGGGTGCATATATCCTTTCTGATTTGTGTTTCTAGTTTCTTGGGATATATTCCTAGAAGTGCGATCACTGGGTCAAATGGGAGTTCCATTTTTAGTTTTTTGGGGAAACTCCCTACTGTTCTCCACAGTGGCTGCACCAGTCTGCATTCCCACCAGCAGTGCACGAGGGTTCCTTTTTCTCCGCATCCTCACCAGCACTTGTCGTTTGTTGATTTGTTGATGGTTGCCATTCTGACAGGTGTGAGATGGTAACGCAATGTTGTTTGTATTTGCATCTCTAGGATAATTAGTGACTTTGAGCATGTTTTCATATGTCTCTTGGCCTTCCTTCTGTCTTCTTTCAAAAAGGTTCTATTTAGGTCTGTTGCCCATTTTTTTATTGGAACATTTATCTTCCTTTTATTAAGTTGTAATTTAAACCTTTATCAGTGATAACATTTGCAAATATGTTATCCCATACAGGGGGCTTTCTTGTTGTTTTGTTGATGGTTTCTTTTGCTCTGCAAAAGCTTTTTGTTTTGATGTAGTCCCATTTGTTTATTTTCTCTTTAGCTTCCATTGCCCTAGGAGTGGTATCGGTGAAGAAATTGCTTTGGCCTATGTCTGAGATTTCTCTGCCTGTGGATTCCTCTAGTATTTTTATGATTTTCAGTTTTATGTTTAAGTCCTGTATCCATTTTTAATTTGTTGTTGTGTATGGTATAAGTTAGTGGTCTAGTTTCATTTTTTTTCATGTGTCTGTCCAATTTTCCCAACATCATTTATTGAAGAGACTGTCTTGACTCCATTGTATGTTCAAGCCTCCTTTGTCAAATATTAATTGAGCATAGTGGTTTGGGTCGATATTTGGATTCTCGATTCTATTCCATTGGTCTATATGTCTGTTCTTGTGCCAGTACCAGGCTGTTTTGAGAGCAGTGGGTTTGTAGTACAGCTTGAAATCTGGTATTGAGATCCCACCTACTTTGTTCTTCTTTCTCAGGATTGATGTGGCTATTTGGGGTCTTTTTTTATTCCAGATGAATTTTTGGAGAGTTCGTTCTAGGTCTGTGAAATATGCCATTGGTATTTTAATGGGGAGTGCATTGAATCTATAGATTGCTTTGGGTAGTATGGACATTTTAATGATGTTGATTCTACCAATCCATGAACATGATATGTTCTTCCATCTGTTTATGTCTTCCTCTATCTCTTTTTTCAGTGTCCTGTAGTTTTCCGCATATAGGTCTTTTACCTCCTTAGTTAAGTTTATTCCTAGGTATCTTAATTTTTTTTGGTGCAATGGTATATAGGATTGCTTTTTTTAGTCTCTCTTTCTGTAAGTTCACTATTGGTGTATAGAAATGCCATAGATTTCTTGTCGTTAATTTTCTATCCTGATACATTGCCGAATTCATTTATTAAGTCTATTAGTTTTTTGATGGAGTCTTTTGGGTTTTTTATGTATAATATCATGTCATCTGCAAATAAGGACAGCTTTACTTCTTTTTTTTTTTTTTCCAATTTGGATGCCTTTTATTTCTTCTTGTTGTCTAATTGCAATGGCTAATACTTCCAGTACTGTCGAACAGGAGTGGGAAGAGTGGGCATCCCTGTCTTGTTCCTGTTCTTAGGGGAAATGGTTTTAGTTTTTGCCCATTGAGCATGATGTTAGCTGTGGGTTTATCATATATGGCTTTTATTATGTTGAGGTATGATCCTTCTATTACCACTTTGTTGAGAGTTTTTATCAATCAAGGGTGTTGGATTTTGTCAAATGCTTTTTCTGCATCAATTGATATGACTATGTGATTTTTATCTCTCAGTTTGTTTATGTGATGTATCACGTTTATTGATTTGCAGATATTGTACCATCCTTGCATTCCTGGGATAAATCCTACTTGGTCATGGTGTATGATCTTCCTGATGTTGTGCTAGATCCGATTTGCTAGAATTTTGTTGAGGATTTTGTCATCTACGTTCATGAGGGATATTGGCCTGTAATTCTCTTTCATTGTATTGTCTTTATCTGGTTTTGGTATTAGGGTGATGCTGGCTTCATAGAAGGAGCTTGGAAGTGTTTCCTCCTCTTGAATTTTCTGGAATAGTTTGAGGAGGATAGGTTTTAGTTCTTCCTTGAACATTTGGTAAAACTCCCCTGTGAAGCCTTCTGGCCCCAGGCTTTTGTTTGTTGGAAGCTTTTTGATGACTGCTTCAATTTCTTCCATAGTTATTAACATATTGATATGTTTATATTCTTCCTGACTGAGTTTTGGAAGGTTATATTTTTCTAGGAATATGTCCATTTCCTCCAGGTTGTCCAGTTTGCTGGAATACAGTTGTTTATAGTATTTTTAAACCATCCTTTGTATTTCGGTGGGGTCTGTTGTTATTTCTCCTCTTTCATTTCTGATTTTGTTTATTTGGGTCCTGTCTCTTTGCTTCTTGGTGAGCCTGGCTAGAGGTTCATCAATGTTGTTTATCCTTTCAAAGAAACAGCTCTTGGTTTTGTTGATCTTTTGTATTGTTTTTTTTGGTTTCAATGTCATTTATTTCTGCTGTGATCTTTATTATTTCCTTCCTTCTGCTTACACTGGGCTTTTCTTTTTGCTCTCTTTCTAACTCTTTGAGTTGTAGGGTTCGGTAATTTATTACCATTGTTTCTTGTTTTTTTGCAGTAGGCTTGTAGAGCTATGAACTTCCTTCTCAAGATGCTTTCACTGTGTCCCATAGATTTTGGATTGTTGTCATTTGTTGCCATGATTTTTTTTTATTTCTTCTTTGATCTCTCTGGTAACCCAGTCATTGTTTAATAGCATGCTGTTAGGTTCCCATGTGTTTGATTTTTTTGGATTGTTTTTATTGTAGTTGATTTCCAGTTTTATGCCACTGTGATCTGAGAAGATGCTTGATATGATTTCTATCTTCTTGAATTTGAAGAGACTTTGCCTATGACCCAACATATGGTCTCTCTTTGAAAATGACCCATGTGCACTTGAGAAGAATGTATATTCTGTGGCTTTGGGGTGAAATGTTCTGAAGATGTCAACTAATTCCATCTGTCTAGTGAGTCATTTAGGATTGATGTTTCTTTGCTGATTATTTTTGTTTAGAGGATTTTTCCATTGGTGATAGTGGGGTATTAAAGTCTCCTACTATGATTGTATTGCTGTCAATCTCTCCCTTGATATCCTCCAGGAGTTTTTTTTTTTTTTTTTTTTTTTTTTTTTATGTATTTGGGTGCTCCTGTATTGGGTGCATATATGTTTACCAGAGTTATTTCTTCTTGTTGGATTGCTCCCTTTAGTATTATGAAGTGGCCTTCCTTATCTCTTGTTATGTCCTTCACTTTGAGATCTAATTTGTCAGATTATAAGTATTGCTACCCCATCTGTCTGTTGGCCTTCTGTATGTCCTCTTTGTAGAAGTATTTATTCAGGTCCTTTGTCCAATTCTTAATTGCATTGTCTGTTGTTGTTATGGTTTTGAGTTATAAAAATTCTGTATAAATTTTGGATGTTAAGCACTTATTTGATGTGTCAGAGAATATGTTCTCTCATTCAGTGAGTTGTCTTTTTATTTTTCTGATGATTTTCTTTGCTATGCAAAAACTTTTTATTTTGATGTAGTCCCATTTGTTTATGTGATCTTTTGTTTCCTTTGCCAGCCGTGATATATTATCAGAAAAAAATATTGCTATGATAAATGTCCAAGATTTTGCTGTATATGTTTTCTTTTAGGGTTTTTATGATTTTGAGTCTAACAAGTCTTTAATCCATTTTGAGTTTATTCTTGTGTATGTTGTAAGAAGGTGGACTAATTTCTTTCTTTTTTTTTTGGCACATATCTGTCTAATTTTCCCTACACCATTTATTAAAGAGACTATTTTTACCTATTGTATGCTCTTGCCTCCTTTGTCAAATAGTAAGTGAATGTAAAGGCTTGGGTTTATTTCTGGGCTCTCTATTCTGTTCCATTGATCTATATGTCTGTTTTTATGCCAGTACCAGGCCGTTTATTTATTTTTTATTTTATATGTGTTTTTATTTATTTTAGAGAGAAAGGAAAGGAGAGGGAGATAGAGAGAATTATCAATGTGTGAGAGAAACATTGGTCGGGCTCCCTCCTGCACACAACCCAACCAGTTATTAAACCAGCAACGTTCACAGTGCATGGTGCACAGGACAACACTCAACCAACTGAGCCACATCAGCAAGGACCCATGCTGTTTTAATTACTACTAGAGGCCTGGTGCACAAATTTGTGCATGGGTGGGGTCCCTTGGCCTGGCCAGCAATCGGGGCTGATTGGGCCACCAGCTGGGGGCTGGGACTGCAGGAGGTTGGCCGGCCATGGGAGGTTGGCTGTGGAAACGCACTGACCACCAGGTGGCAGCTCCTGTGTGGAGCATCTGCCCCCTGGTGGTCAATGCACATCATAGCGACCGGTTGACCAGTCATTTGGTCTTAACAGTCGCTTAGGCTTTTATATATATAGATGGCCTTGTAATAAAGTTAGATATCAGGTAGCATGATTTCTCCAACTTTGTCCTTCTTTCTCAATATTGCTGTAACTATTAGGTAGCTTTTGTGGTTCCATATAAATTTTTGGAATACTTGCTCTAGTTCTGTGAAATATGCCATTGATATCATGATAAGAATTGCATTAAATTTATAGATTGCTTTGGATAGTATGAACATTTAATGATTTTAATTCTTCCTATCTATGAACCAAGTATATGTTACTAGTTTTTTGTATCTTCTTTATTTTTTTTTTCTTCAGTGTCTTATAACTTTTCCCAGTACAGGTCTTTTACATCCTTGGTTAAATTTATTTCTATGTATTTTTTGAAGTAAGTGTGCATAGGATTATTTTTTAGCTTCCCTTTCTGATAATTTATTATTGGTATATAAAAATTGAACTGATTTATGGATATTTATTTTGTATCCTATTAACTTTAATGAGTTAACTTATCCATTCTAGTAGTTTTATGGTGGAATTGTTAGGGTTCTCTATATACAGTATAATGTCATCTGCAAATAATGACAGTTTTATTTCTCCCTTTCCCACCTGAATTCATTTTATTTCTTCTCTGATTGCTGTGGCTAGGACATTTAGTACTATGTTGAATAATAATGGTGAGAGCTAGCATCCCTGTCTTGTTTCCAATCTTAAGAGAAACACTATAGTTTTTCCACATTGAGTATGACATTGGCTGTGGATATGTAATATGTGACCTTTATCATGTTGAGGTATGTTCTCTCTATTCCCATACTGAGAGTTTTTATCATACATGGATGCTGAATTTTATCAAAAGCTTTCTCTGATTCTATTAATATTATCATGTGGTTTTTATTCTTCATTTCTTCATTTTGTTTATGAGTTGTATCACAGTTTATTGATTTGCTGATATTGTACCAACCTTGCACGCCTGGAATAAATTCCACTTGATTATGCTGTATGAACTTTTAAATGTACTGTTGGATTTGATTTGCTAATATTTTGTTGAGGATTTTAGAATTTATGTTCACCAGGGTTATTGGCCTATAAATTTCTTTCTTTGTAGTGTCTTTACCTGGTTTTGGACTAGAATAATACTGGCCTTGTTAAATGAGCTGGGCAGTCTTCTCTTCCTTTAAAATTTTTGGAATAGTTTGAAAAGTACAGGTGTTAGTTCTTTAGATGTTTGGTAAAATTTAGATGTTTTGAAGCCATCTTGTATAGGACTTGTGTTTGTGATGTGGTTTTATTTAATTGTTATTTTTTATTACTACTTTCAATTTCACTGGTTGTAATCTGTCTATTCAGATTCTCTGATTCTTCCTGATTGTATGTTTCTAGGAATGTATCCATTTTATCCAGGTTATCCAATTTGTTAGCATATAGTTGCTTGTAATATTTTCTTAGAATCCTTTGTATTTCTTTGGTGTCAGTTGTTGCTTTTTTCCCTTTCATTTCTGATTTTATATATTTGGGTCCTCTCTCTTTTTTCTTGATAAGTCTAGTCAAAAGTTTTTCAATCTTGATTTGTGTGTTATATGCCTTTGAGTCAGCTCTGACCTCTGGTATTCTTATGAATGAGTGATCTCCACAAGGTCCTGTCTTCACACGCCTTGCTCAGCTCCGATATACTCATGCCTGTGGCTTCTTTTATGGAGTAAATTGATCTCATATTTGGTCTTTCCCTTTTTGGGTTGACCTCTATTTTTCACAGCACTATAGTTTTCTTTCCCAAAGAGCCCTGCCTTATTATGATGTGCCCAAATTAGGGCACCTTTAGTTTTTTCCCTGTTTTACTAAGTAGTGTTTTGGGCTTAATTTTATGTAATATTCACTTGCTTATCTTACTGGTTGTCCAGGGCATTCTTAGAGATCTCCTCTAATAATTCAAATGAATCAAATTAACTTTACTAATAAAAATCACTTGATTCAGACATAGATCGACTTCCTTTCAGTCAAGATGGTATAATAGGTAAAAGTTGTGCTGGCCTTCCCACATGACCACATAAAAAATATAACTAAATTAGAGAACAACAATCAATGAGAACCACCTGAAGACTAGCTACTAAGAACTGTTATAACTAAAGATATAAGGAAGTCACATTAAGACAGATAGAAGGGGCAAAAATATGGGACAGGCAGGTTCCTCAGTCACAATGTGGAGGTTAAGAAATGGGAAGGGTATATTGGTTGCTGAGATCAAGGGGTCCCAGCCCCACACTGGACTCCAGAGTCCAGGGTTTGAATGGCTAAAAGAAAAGTCCCCATAATACTTGGCTATAAAATCCAGCGGACATTGCATCTGAGTGAGGTGGAGAACTGCTGGAGACCTAAGCATTGAAGGTATTAAAGGGCTTGCACACAGAATCACTCACTTCTTACTTTGAGCTCCAGAGTTGGGGAAGCATCTAAAAAAAGTTCCAGGGACATATGGGAGTAACTGAATTGACTAGCTTCAGGAAAAGGGCTGGAAGGGCAGATGTAGGGCAACTCTCTCTGGAGACAGAAGTATTGCAGATGTCACTATTCCTTTGTTTAGCTAGCCCCACACCAATCCAGCAGCTATAGCTGAATGCCAAATTTGAGCTCTCTATTAACTTAGCTATGACTGTTTACCTCACACTAGTGATTTTCTGGGATGCCCTACCCCACCCAACACATACACATACACACACACACACACACACACACACACACACACACCTATCCACAAACTCTTACTGCATTTTTTTTCCACACAAGTGTTCTTTTTTTGTTTCATGCTGTGGACTTCCTTACAATTTTTCAACGGGCCACATATCCCAAACAAGCAGCAGTTGGTCTCAGCATGCCCCATTTCTCTTATTAAGCAGCCCCTTGCCTGATGGAAGCTGGCATCAGTTCATAGCTTCACCTCTTCCAGGGATCCCCAAGCCTTGCAAATTAGAAAACTAACTGCAGAACAATTTGTAGTTCTGACCAGGTGGCCCCAGATTTAAAACAGGCAGTGGCTATACTGGGCCTGCCTCAGAACCCCTCCCAAGAAGCCCCAGAATCAGTAGACCTTGTGTCCAGGTTTAGTCCACACCAAAGCACCACCCTCATCGCTACAAATGACATACCCTAGGGCAGACTTGGCAAGATCTACAACTCTGCTAAAGTAAATCTGCTCCACGGGAAGAGCCCACACAAAACATTATGTGCTATAGTCACAGCTATTACTCACAACCAGCCAGCCTGAGTGTCAGTCCCACCCACTGAGTCCTAACAGCAATAAAAACTAAACTACAACAGGAGGGTACACACAACCCATACAAATAATACCTCTGGAGCACCTGGTTCAGATGATCAGAAAGCCTGCACCATTGGGCCCCACAGAATACCTATTACATAAGCCACTGTGCCAAGACCAGGAAACATAGCAGATACAATGAATAAGTAGAAGAAAACACAGATAGTTAGTCAAAATGAAGAAGCAAGGAAACATATCCCAAGTGAAAAAGCAGATCAAAACTCTAGAAAAAGTTCTAAATGAAATGTAGACAAGCAATATACTAGATGCAAAGTTCAAAACACTGGTTATAAGGTTATTAAATTAACTGAGAGAAATAATTGATGAACTCAGTGAGAACAACAACAAATAAATAGGGAACATAAAAATGAAGACAGAAGACAAAAAATCAGAAATAATGAATACAATCACTGCAATAAAGAATATATTCAGAAAAAAAGAATATATTATAGGGTATCAACAGCTGATTAAATGAGGGAGAAAGTAGAATCTGTGATCAGGAAGACAGTTAGTGGAAAACACCCAAACAGAACAACAACAAAAATAATAGTTTAAAAATGAGGACAGTTTAAGGGATCTCTGGGGTAACATCAAGCATAGAAACATTGACATCCTTGGGGTTTCAGAAGGAAAAGAGATAGAGCAAGATATTGAGGACCTATTTGAAGGAATAATAATGGAAAGCTTCCTTAACATGGTGAAAAAAATAGCCACACAAGTCTAGGAAGCACAAAGAGTCCCAAACAAGATAAACCCAAAGAGGCCCACACCAAGGCAAATCATAATTAAAATGCCAAGTTTGAAGACAAAGAGAGAATCTTAAATGTAGCAAGAGAAAAGTAGTTAGTCATGTACAAAGAAGCTCCCATAAGACTGTTAGCTAACTTCTCAACAGAAACTTTGCAGGCCAGAAGGGTTGGCACAAAATATTCAAAGTGATAAAAAGCAAGAAAGGAACTGCAACCAAGATTACTCTGCCCAGCAATGCTATCATGTATAATCAAAGTAGAGGCAAATAGTTTCTCAGACCAAAAAACAAACAAAAAAACACTAAAGTAGTATATCACCCCTAAGTCAGTATTACAAGAAATATAAAAGGGACTTCTTTAGGAACAGATCATATAAAAATATGTAAATGCTATGTTAAATGAAATAAGCCAGTCAGAGAAAAAAAAAATACCACATGATTTCACTCAATATAATGAACAAACTGAAGTACCAAGCAAATTAGAGACAGACTCATCGATAGAGAGCAAGCAGACAGCTTTGATGAGGAAAGAGTGTGGAGGTGGTGGTGGAGAGATTGAGATAAATATAAAAAAAGAGAGAGAACTCATGGATATGGACAACAGTGTGGTGATTGTGGGGTGAGGTGGATGGGTAGAGGTGAAAGAGGGCATAGAGAGGATAAATGCTGATCAATAAATTAAAAAAAAAGATAAGTTGCAGAATTTAAAAATATAAAGAAGAAAATATAAGAAAGAAGAAGTTCTCACTAACAAAAGCAAACACATAGTTAAAGCAGTGAATCAACCAACTACAAATTTTAAAAGGCAAAACTAGGAAGATCATATGAAATTACAAGTTTACAGATAAACTCAATCACACACACAGAAGTAAAAAATAATGGCTAAAACATAACATCGAGGAAGAGAGAAAAATTGTAGTGATTTTAGAATGTGTTCAAATTTAAGTAATCATAAAATTAAATTGATTTCTGTAAGCATAACTTTGTGTATTAGAAGCACATGATAACCATGAACCAAAAATCTACAAAAGATATAAGAAATAAAGAGAAAGGCATCCAACTATGATCTCTAGGGTTACGAAGTCTCAGCTTTTTCTCTTTTTTTTCTTATTTATTTATTATTTTTATTGAATATATTGGAGTGACATTGTTTAATAATAAAGTTATATAGGTTTCAGTTATACGATTCTATAGTACATCATCTGTATATTGTGTTGTGTGTTTACCACTCCAAGTCAAGTCTCTTTCCATCACCATTTATCCCCCCCTTTATCCTCTTCTACCTCCCACCCCCACCCATTCCTTCTGGCATTCACCTTACATTTTAGCCCCCAGGCCCCAAAGTTTGCTGGCGCATTGAAAATCAATGAAAATACCTGAGACTTCCCAAATCTGTAAAATAAAGGCAATAATAATTTTTAAGAAAGAGAGAGAAAGGAATCCAAACACAAAACTAGAAAAATTCATCATATTACAAGAGAATGAAGCAAAAAAATAAGAAACAAAGTAGAGCTATAAAACTTATCAGAAAACAGTTAATAAAATGACAATAACTATATACCTGTCAATAATTACTTTAAATATAAAGGAACTAAATGCTCAGATGAAAATAGGTCTGAATAAATAAAAAGACAAGGCCCACACATATGCTATGTACAAGAGACCACCTCAGTATGAAAGACACTGAATTTAAAGGATGGAAAAATATTTTATGAAAATGGAAACAATATAATCTGGTGTAACAATATTTACACCAAAAAAACAACAACTTTAAAACAAGGACTGTAACAAGAGACAAAGGACAGCACTTCATAATGATAAAGGAATCAATCTAACAAGAGAACATAAACTCTCCTAAACATCTACATAGTCAATTTAAATATAAAAAGCAAATATTGATAGGCATATAAGGAAATACTGGCAGTAACACAATCATAGTAGGGAACTTTAACACCCCATTCACATCAATGGATAGATCATTCAGACATAAAAAACAGGTGGAAAAATGAGTCCAAATTCATAAGGAACTCTTACAAATTAAACACACACACACACAACAACAACAACAACAAAACAACAACAACAACAAAAAAAACCCACACAAAAATCCAATTAAAAATTGGGCACAGGATCTGAATAGAGGACATACAGATGATCAATAGACATGTGAAAAGATGCTCCATGTCACTAATCATCAGAGAAATTCAAATTAAAACCACAGCAAGATATTACCTCACACCTGTCAGAAAGGCTGTCATCAATAAATCAACAAACAAGTGTTGGTGAGGATGTGAATTTACAATTCAATGTTGTTTGAATTGTAAATTGCTGCAGCCACTATGCAAAACAGCATGACATTCCTAAAAAAATTAAAAATGGAACTACCATATGTCCCAGCAAGCCCACTTCTGGGTATTTATCTGAATAAATCTAAAACACAAACTTGAAAAGACATATGCAGCCCTTTGTTCATCGCAGCATCATTTACAGTAATCAACATATGGAAGCATATATAGTTCATTGATACAATATACAATGAAATATTACTCAACTATAAAAAAGATTGAAATATTGTCATTTGTGACAACATGAATGGACCTAGATGCTATCATGCTAAGTGAAATAAGTCAGAGAAAGACAAACCATATGATTTCCCTTATATGTGAAATCTAAAAATAAATAAATAAACAAACAAAAGGAAACAGACTCACAGATAAAGAGATTAAGTTGGTGGTTGCCAGATGGGAGTGTGGTTGGGGGGAAACAAAGTCACTTGGTTCAATGTTTTATAATCTCACTTAGCCTGATAGGGAGCACTTAATATGGCAGCGTATTAAGCACCTCAGGGACATCACTCTTCCTGGCACCTAAAAGGCTATGCTGGTAAATGCATATTAGCAAGAGGAGTGGGCTTGCCCTCTTGATAAAGACAGAGTAGTTATGAGTTCAGTGTTTGCTCATACAAACCTTAGTTTTGGTTACCTGAACCACCCAGCTTTCATCTGACCTGTTTCTCCTGGCTCTTCTAACAACCTAGGCATATGGACTGAATCTTGCTTATTCAGTAATTGTCTTAGTGCTCCTTTGTGTTCTGATGGACATTAATGGAGTTTACAAAAAAAAAAGACCATTAGGAATGATAAAAACAAGGCCTTAGGAAAAGCTGCCTTTCAAATGCACAATCATTGTCCAGATGCTGTCAGAATTGACTAGTATCCTTTCTAAACTTCTCATTCAAACTAACTGCCTGTAACTTAACCTAGGACAAATGTTCCTTTATAATGTACTTGTTCAAATACATCACAAAGATATAATAGGAAATTCACTGTTATAAAGATAACTAGAGGCCCAACACATGAAATCGTGCGCGGGTATGGTACCTAGGCCTAGCCTGTGATCAGGGCCATCTTCCGCAGCTGCTGGCAGACAGCCCCGCCCCCTGCCATCACCCACCTTGGTTCCCTGTTCACCATTGATGATGTGAGTCTGCCAGCTTGGGGAGGGACCAAGAGGTTGGCCATTCCTGCCTGCTCGCTGGCCCCACCCTGCCTCAGGTCACCCTCTGTGTGGGGGGCAACTGGTGGGGCAGGGGCCTTGGCCTGGTGCCGCCTGCATCCCCTGCCACCCACCCCAGTTCCCCATTCGCCATCTACAATGGGAGGCTGGGGGGAGGGACCAAGAGGTCAGCCTATTCTGCCCATTTGCCAGTCCCACCCCCCAGCCCCACCCATTCTGTTCCCAGATCGCTAGCTGGAGAAAGAACCCAAGAAGTGGTCAGTGCACCTCATAGTGACTGGTTGAGTGGTCGTTCTGGTAGTTCTGCTGTTATGGTTGCTGGGCTTTTTTATATAGGATAGGTATGAAAACACTCTGATGTTATGTAATTTAGGTCATGTAATAAGTGAGATAAAATTTCATTTACATTAGTAAAAAACATCAAAATTACAAGTCTATCTGATAGCCTTCAGTGAGAAGAAAATAAAAATGGTGCAGGGTACCAAATAATCAGAATATAACTTACAACAGAAAATAATAAATTGGAAAAACAACTTAATGGAATTCCTCTTTCTCTACTTTTTGTTTTTTACTTTCTCTACACAAAACTACAAGCAGTGAGTACCTAAATGAGAAACATGAATCTTTCAAGATTTATACATTTTTAGATTAACTGTTAGTGGGCTTAGCTTTTCTGTAGATTACCTTTTTCTACTCTACAATTAAACCCCACTCTCCTTAGCCTCCTCCCTCAATAATTGTTAGCAAATTGGTCTCTGATAATTTATTTTAATAAGGTAGTCAGAAATGTCACTTTCTGCCAATTATATGGTACATCAATCACTCATCATATGCACAAATTGTTTTCCTCCTTAACAATCGTACTATTGCATGTTATTATCTCTGACCATGATATACTGACATCCCAAATTAATATGAAGGAAGAAACACATGAGAAAAAAGTAGTAATCAATTTCTTCCTCTTCAATGGAATAACATATTCCTTAAATGTGTTTTATTTCTGTAAATATGTGAAGCACACACATACATACATACACACACATACACACACACACACACTTAGCTTTGGTAAAATGCTTGTGCTTTCAAAGCTAAAAAAACTATGAGCAAGACTCAACATGATGTGACCAGGAGGGAATCTATACAGAAATCCACTGATAGGGAAAGCACAGCACAGGTATGCTCCAAAGACAGGCAGTGAGAAACTGAATTGATATAAGGTGGAAGACACAGTGGAATAAGTGTGCACCAGATAAAATAACAAGCTAATTTCCCAGGTAGGCTCCCTAAATAGAAATGTGGAATAATATTAAAATACCAATGATTACTGGGCACTGATATTTAAGAGTTGGTGTGCCCCAACAGGCATGAAGTTCTGACTCTAAGCTGGTAGACTAAAAGCCATGTGCCCCTAATGCAATTTGATCACTACAACCACATTGTTAGCAAATTGGTCTCTGATAATTTATTTTAAATAAGCAGCATTTGGTAAAAAAATGTATATTAATGATATCTATTTTTAACTATTACTACTTATGTTCAAAAAATAAAGAGATTGTGTTCTCATTTATGAATCCTTAAACATAATCCTCAAATACATAGACTTTTCCAGATTTTTTGTACTTTAAGTTTCTGATAATTATACATGCCCTGAAAACAATATTTTTTAAAATATCTGAGGAAATTAAGTGTTTAACTGTAGAGAATTCATCAGAACAAAATAAAATTTTTGCAATTACATACAAAAAATAAAAATAGTTGAATAATCTATCAATTGTTAGAAATTTAAATTTCTCCTAATAGTATCACATGTGTTATTGGACTCAATAGTTTTCAGTAGAATTACATGTTAACTGGAAGATAAAAGTGTGCGATGAGGCTACATTGTAAAGTTAGACAATATTTTTTTAAACTCTCTTTCTTCTTTACCTCCTGTCCAAATGCTCTTTCTGGCCTTGGTGTTCTTGGATAGTTTAGTGCACAACCTGTGGTACAGAATGTAATAAGTGAGATAAAATTTCATTAGTAATGGAGTTACTAGGACTCATGCCTCTAGGTAAGATCCTGTGACTAATTCTGGCCAATAGTTTATAGAAGTAAGTTGTATAATTTACTTTCAGAGAGTTAAAAAATAAAACAAAACAAAATACAATACCCT
Source organism: Plecotus auritus (assembly GCF_963455305.1). NCBI lineage: Eukaryota > Metazoa > Chordata > Mammalia > Chiroptera > Vespertilionidae > Plecotus > Plecotus auritus. The sequence continues at coordinate 96,108,675 of NC_137776.1, forward strand.
ATGGATCCTGTACCTCTCACTTATCCTGCTAGACTAGAGTTTGGGAGGCCCTAGATGCCAGATGGCATGACCAAGGAGATGTGAGCTTATGGTTGTTGGGACCAATTCAACACCAATAGGAATCCCCAATTTAGGGTTCTGTGAAGAAGGAAACATTATTCAGTGCAAAACACTTCACCAGTTGGCCTCTGTGCCTCTCTGCTGCTTTGCTATAGGGAGCTGGGAAATCACAGTCTTCAGTGGAAAGGGAAGGTATACTCCAGGCACCAGAGAGGAGCTGGCTTATATAGACAGAACTTCCCACATGCAGATCCCTGATTGGTCCATCTTTTTGCAAATGAGGACTCTGAATCTTCACAGTTTGATAGGTCTAAAAGACACTTCATGATTGGTCAGAATAGAGACACTCTGATTGGTTGTAACTGCAAAGCTCTGCTTGGATGGTAAAAGAATCCTGTTGGTTGAAATAGGATTCCGGGAAGTCCTTTATAAGGCTGCTCAGATGGCAGGAGCACAGGCAGGCAGGCAGTTCAGTGCAGAGGCAGGTGGTTTAGTGCAGGCTTCTCCCTGAAGTGCAGTTTGCCTGAGAGGCCCCTGACAGGCTGCTAGGGTCTGTTTTTGTTTGTTTGTTTTGTTTTAATTTGAGCCTAGTTAAGCCATCAGAGGCCTTATTACTTGGTAGGTATCTTCTTTCTGAAGGTCCACACCCCTGAATCACTGCACAGAGGAAGGCAGCCCTGGGGAGCTTCCCAGTTCCATCTCAATGTGACCTGAGCAAAACTTTAGCCCTTATATTAAACTAGAGGCCCAGTGCCGCCGCAGTGTGCATGATAGCCACCGGTCTTTCTGTCTTTCTGGTCACTTGGCTTTGATATACCGGTATATAGATTACTGAAAATTCAGGGTCTGTCTGTTATAATAGCTCCTGTTACTTATTGTGACTTCTACATAAATTGATCCAGAAGGGAAAATTAACTCTGAAATATGTTACATTTGCCTCATGTCCAAGTGGAAAACTGATCTTACAGGCTTTAAAATGTGGCAAATATGTGGATAAAACATACCAGGGCAAAACTCAGGGTGAGGATATGGTTTTCCCATTCAAGTTCCACTTGAGAGAGTGAGGGCTGAGTGAGCAGGTGGGGAGGAAGTGAAGAATGAAGGTATGTGGGAACTATGGTTGAAAAGGACATTATTAGCACAAGGTAGGGATTTGGACTGACCAATAGATTAGAAGATTATAAAATCATGCAAGAAAATATATTGCTACCAAATATGAGCCCTTATTTAAAGTCTTCCACAATTTTTAAAAAAAGCAAAATAAATATATTTTCTAAAATAAAATGTCTTCTTAGACTTTGGAAATCTATCAAAGTTACAGGTATTTAGAAATAGGACCCTGGCAAGAAGGAAAATGCCTAATTATAAGACTTTTATTCTGTTTCATTTTTTCTCCTCAAAACCTCTGTTCATTCACATGCTCCAGAGGCTCAGAGGCTGAAGGAAAGTAGCATTTTAGAGGCTGAGAAGCTGAGAAAAGCTGGTAGCAATGCTATAGGGCTGAAGGGACACAATTCAGGATTCAGAGTCAATGAGCTAGCCAGGACTTGAAGGGTCAGGATACTGGGCAGAACAGAAGCATGAAATGGTGAGTCCAACATTTGGCACAATGCTTCTACTTGGTTAGAAGCTGATGGGCAGTAGCTGGCTTAGAGGCTGTTGGTATCTGGCGGTTATCTGTTCCTTTCAGATAAGACTGAAATAGCTGCCTAGGAGTTGATTCCAAGTTTCAACATATGTACAGGAATGCAAGCATCTTTTTGTTAGTTTCAGTGTGTGACTATTAACTGATTATTAACTGATTTATTTCTGTTGTCTCTTTGTTCCACCCTCCAGATTGCTGTAATTTAGAACATCTCAGAATGTTTTTCCTGCTGCTAGTTATATCTATCCTCATATATAATAAAGAGGTAATATGCAAATTGACCATCACTCCAACACACAAGATGGCCACCCCCATGTGGTCAAAGATGGCCGACCCCATGTGGACACAAGATGGCCCCTGCAAGATGGCCAGTATGGGAGGGAAGTTGTGGGCAAACAGGCCAGCAGGGGAGGGCAATTAGTGGTGACCGGGCCGGCAGGGGAAGGCAGTTGGGGGGGACCCAGGCCTGCAGGGGAGGGCAGTTGGGGGGTACCAGGCCTGCAGAGGAGGGCAGTTAGGGGCAATCGGGCTGGCAGGGGGGCAGTTGGGTGTTGATCAGTCTGGCAGGGGCATGGTTAGGGGGTGATCAGACTGGCAGGCAGAAGTGGTTAAGGGCAATTAGGCAGGCAAGCAGTTGGGAGCCAGTAGTCCTAGATTGTGAGAGGGATGTCCCGGATTGGAGAGGGTGCAGGCTGGGCTGAGGGACACCCCTCCCCCCGTGCACGAATTTCATGCATTGGGCCTCTAGTAAATAATAATACCTATAGGTAAGTATATCTATGTATATATGTACATATATCTCTGTCTCTATCTCTATCTCTATCTCTATCTCTTTATCTCTATCTCTTTATCTCTATCTCTATCTATCTATCTCTATATCTATCTCTATATCTATATCTATTTCTACCTATAGCTCATCTGTTACATAAAATATTCCCACCACTTTACAGATTACAACAATGAAATTTAAAAGCTAAGTGAGCTAATATTTGAGTTAAATAGAATTCAAAACTAGGTTTTTTTAAGGAATTAAACCTGTGACTTCATTTGTATCCCTCAACAATGTCTAGGTCAGGGATGGCCACTTAGAAATTCTTCAGTTGTTGAATAATTCACGTTTCTCCCACTCTCACCAGCTTGTAGTATAAAATGAAAATGCAATATTAGTAATACACTATAATCATTCTGGGTTGATTCTCAGTTATAAAACAGTAGAACGCTCACCAGGCTCATATTTCAGTTCCTTGAGTGCCACAGTTGGGTCTCAAGTGTTTCTGAGCACTGTTCTGCAGTTTCTGGATAGAGTTTTTGGATATCTTGCCTAAAATATCTCAACACAACCAGTATTTAGGCATGTGCTTGTTCAATGCCAACTTTCTGTGCTTATGCTAAGCTTCTGGCATGGGTTCGATTTCTCATAATCCTCTCATGTTCAGATGTGCTCTGTTACTTTGTTGAAGAAAGAAATATTTTGTTCATCTCTTGTGGGTTATTAGATAGCAAATGTGACAGCTTGTTTGGTGTTTTTTATTTTACTATGACGTCCTTGGATGTCATAGGTACTTGGATATCAGCCATAGAAATGGACTTTAGAAACATGCTGAATGCATTACAGCAGGCTATAGCTAAAATTGCTTCACCACTCTGCTCCCTACTATAGCTAGCATTTGAATTTGTGTCCCATACATATGCATCCACCTCTTCTATCTAGGAATAATTTCTTCCTTTGTATTTATTAAAAAGAAAGACTTTCCTCCCTGTGCTCAAGCTCTTCCGATGTGTTTCACTCAAGAGCTGGTTCTGGATTTCAATGCTGCTCCTTCTGTCGCCTGTTACATTATTTTCAACGAATGGTTGGTAGAAAGTATAGTTGGAGAAAAATCACTGAAGACCTCCTTGGGCCTGTCTTTACCAGAGAAAAGCAGTGTGGCTTCTTTTATGGATAAGATATCTATGCTGTAATGATGCAGTTTTGAGATTAGAGTTAAATATATTTATTAAAGGTTGGGGTTTAATAACCCCTGGAGCAGCCTGGAGTCCACTGGTAAAGACCACAAATATGTCCATTCATTTCTCTAGAAGCAAGTGCCCTTCCAGTTTCTTTTTCATGCAAGTGGGTGCACCTGGGCTGCGCTTGGCAGGATTGCCACTGTGACTGCACTGTGACCTGCAGACTGTAAGAGAACAAGACTGACCAGTGCCCTGTACCCACTGGCTGCTAAAGTGCTCCCATTTCCTCCCCGCTTCCAGCAGGCAGCAGAAGCAACATGCTGATGAGGCTGTGGGGAAACCTTTCTGCTGGATGCCATCCTTCCCTTCTCTCTTTGTGGGACAGCAGGAGGCAGCGCTAAAGAAGCTAAGGCATTATGCTCAGTGAGATAACCCATGCAGAGAATGAAAAACCTTGCAAGGCATCATGCTCATAGTACCTTTTAGATAAGAATCCAGAACAGAATAGAGCAGAGAGTTGCCAGGGACTGTGGTGTGAGAAAAACAGGGAGAGATGAGTAAAAGGGTACAACTTTCAGCTATGAGATAATATAAAATGTACACATTGTTTTATTTGATATGATGAATATAGTTGATAAGATTAGAACTTAAATGAAAAAGAAATTCACAATGTAAAGGTATATGAAATCATTATGATGTACAATTTAAATATCTTACAATTTTGCATGTCAATCATACTTCAATAAATATGAAATAAAAAAATAAAACAAACGTTTTATTAAGAGGTAGCTGTTCACTATCGTTGGACACACACCGAAAGGTAAAATTCAGAGCTGATCTGTCACCCGCATGCAGGTTCTGGCCTCACAGACCAATTTGATATTTAGATGAACAGTTGCATCCTGTAGAAAAGGGGAAGAAAACTAGGTAAGGGTAACCAGAAACTACACTTTGTAATGATTATCTTCACCCAGTCTTTTGGCTTCATATCTGACTGCATATATGAGCACAAAATGATTTCATGGGTAAATCAATTGGAAGAAGGGAAAGAAGAAATTTGTTAATGACATAAAATTAGCAAGGGGAGAATGATTTTTTTTTTTCATTCTCATTGATAATAATAAAAGAGTAAGGGAATTTATAGGAGAGATGATTAGGCCTCACAATATGATTAATTGCTAATTTTTACTTTTTCAGTTATTCCATAATAAGCAATAAATGAGAAACAAGCTAATCCCTAAAAATGGGAGGAGTAGATAACAATGTGTATTACATATGTGCATGCCTGTGTGTTTGTATTTAGTTCAGTGTTGCTTGAAGGAAATACAGTTGGGAATGAATGATATTAAAGTTCATTTCTATCCCTAGGAGTCAAAGAATTATTTAGAAAATCATACGGAAGTCATTGTTTAAATGCACTCATGTGTCTCTGGAAGCACCGCTATTGCAGATGGTGGTGAGTCACTTCTCCTACCCTAATATGTAAAAAGCCAGGGGCCTTCACGACTGAAACAACCAGATGAATGACTGAAGAGCAGGCTGTGTGGGGTGACAAGATCAGCAAGAGGGGCCAGTGAGGGATGACCAAATGATCAAACAGCAGCTGCGTGGGGTGGCCAGGCCAGCAAAGGAGGGGCAGTTGGGGGCAACCAGGCCGGCGGGGGTGGGCAGTGAGGGACAACCAGGCTGGCAGGGCAGGCAGTGAGCGGCAATCAGGCTGGCAAGCAGGTGAGTGGTTAGGAGCCAGCAGTTCAGGATTGTGAGAGGGATGTCCAACTGAGGTTTAGGGGCCTAAACCCTCAGTCGGACATCCCAGGAGGGGTCCCAGATTGGAGAGGGTGCAGGCTGGGCTGAGGGGACCCACTCCCATGCAGAATTTTTGCACTGAACTTCTAGTCTATATATATAAAAAGACAGTGATCGTAACGATTGAAGGCTTGACCGAACACCAGAAGTCAGTCCTGGAGTCAGTGCTGGTTGCCATGGTGAGCCAGCACTGACTGCTGAGGGGGCTGTGGATCAGGCCTGGAGAGAGGCCTGAAGAGAGAAGCAGGGTCTGATCCGTAGCCTCCATGGCAGCTGTTGATTAGCCCTTGCCTCTCTCTTTCTCTCTGGGCCTCTGTGGGGGCTGCTGATCAGCCCCAGAGATAGGCCTAGAGATGCTGACTGGCATAGAAACCAACCAATCAGAAACAAATCTGCATGAACTGCGAGGAGCCAATGGCTGCCTAGGAGGCGGAGCTTTTGACACTGACTGGCATAGAAACTGAACTAATCAAAACCTAATCTGGGTGAACTGCAAAGGCAGAACCTAAGATGGGGGCTGAGGAGTGGTTTTAAGGCATTTGGGGGCAATATCAGGCCTGCAGGGGAGGGCAGTTTGGGCTGAGATCAGGCCTGCAGGGGAGGGCCATTGGGGGTGAGATCATGCCAGCAGGGGAGGGCAGTTGGGGGTGAGACCAGGCTGGCAGGGGAGGGCAGTTAGGGGCGATCAGGCAGGCAGGGGCAGTTAGGGGCAATCAGGCCAGCAGGGGAGAGCAGCGGGGGTGAGATCAGACCAGCAGGGGAGGGCAGTTGGGGGCAACCAGGCCAGCAGGGGAGGGCAGTTGGGGGTGAGATCAGGCAGCAGTGGAGGGCAGTTAGGGGCGATCTGGCAGGCAGGCAGAGGGGTTAGGGGCAATCAGGTAGGCAGGCAGGCAGGTCAGTGGTTAGGAGCCAGTGGTCCCAGATAGTGAGAGGAATGTCTGACTGCCAGTTTAGGCCCAATCCCTGTGGCAGTCAGACATTTCCCAAGGGGTCCCCAATTGTAGAAGGTGCAGGCTGGGCTGAGGGAACCCCCCTCCCCCCCGCATGCATGGATTTTGTACACTGAGCCACTAGTTTGTAATAACAGCAATGAGAGCAATGCAATTCATCAGAGGCATTTCATGAGACAGGAAAAGTGCTGACTGTAGCCATGTGGAAAGAGTGATAAAGGGGACACCAGCATAGCCTGGGAAGGATTCCCATGAAAATCAATGTGTCCCCAAAGTGTTATTTGCTACTTAGTAATAAACATGATTTGAGAAAAATTGAAGCAAATTAATGTGAATATGGGCAAAAATTAATCAAAACAACTCTACTAAATGACAAAAGGCATCAATAAAAAAGACAAAAAATATGTAAATTAAAAATGTGCTGATTAAAAAAGAAGGAATTAAGTCCGTTCAGTGAAGGATTTTATCTCTTCTACCTTTGCAAATCTTGTTTCATTTTAGTTCTTTCTCAAGCACGACTTCTTCCAGTAAACCTTCCCAGAAAATTCAAGCTCACTTTAACTCAGCCTGTTTCCCAATGGAGCCTGTGTCTGTGTGTCTGAGGATTAGTGGGGAATGCCAGGGACGAAAGGAGAAGCAGTCATACTTCTCATACTTATTGCTTCGTAGTACCCTTCTTCATAAATATCAACTGTACTTTTCCAGTTGCTCAAGATACAAAAGTTACCATTATCCTTAATTCCTCCTTAAAAAAAAGTCTATCCTTTTTAGAGTGTTTTACATTAATAAAAACAAAAGTAAGATAGTACAGAGTTCCCATATGCCTTGTACCCAGTTTCCCATATCATTATTATTACTATTTTATCCTCATCCAAGAATATGTTTTTATTGATGTTTAGAGAGGAAGGGAGAAGGAGAGAGAGAAATATTGATAGGTGGTTACTTCCCGTATGTGGCTGGAGATCCAATCCGCAACTTAGGCATGTGCCCTGACCAGGAATTGAACTCACAACTTTTTGGTATATGGGACTGTGAGAGTACAGGTCCTTCTCTGCCAGGTTCTGTACCCCCATGGACGCCAGGCGTTAGATGGAGAAGACATGAGAAGTCATAGGCATGTAGGAGAAACTTTATTGTAGACCAAGTAGCCATTGCTAACAAGGAGCCATCGGATAGAACAGTTGTTCAAAGTAGCTTACAGAGCAGCAGCACAAACATAGGAGCCCAGTAAACTGGCTTACAAATCAGCCACAAACATAGGAGCCCTTGCTAATACAGTAGCAAACATAAGAGCCATAGGAGCCAGCTGTCTGCTGTCAGTAGTACATTTTATACCAGCTTTAACAAAGGAGGCTTCTTGCCAAATAGTGACATTAGTATTTCGGTTATAGAAACATATGCCTGCGCAGTGCATACGGTAAGATTGCTGTGTCTTGCTTTTGCACCTGCATATGACAAATTGGCCTTGAACATCTGGCGTACTCTGATTAGGATTCCCATACTCAGATTGGCCTTGAATATCAGGCGTACTCTGATCAGGGTTCCCATAGGGATAAAGTTCCCATCACTGTATCATCCAGTCAGGTCCAGTTTCCCATATTATTAATATCTTCAATTAGTAAGGGAACATCTTCACAATTAATGAACTGCTATTGGTACATTTATTAACTGAAGTCCATACTTCTTTCAGATTTCTTTAGCTTTTAACTGATGTCCTTTTTCTGTTCCATGTTTCCATCAAAGATTAGGCCTCCTCATACTCCCTTTGGCTGTGTCTGTTTCTCAGCACTGGCATGCTCTTGATGACTTTGGCAAATTTTAGGAGTCATGGTTAGGTATTTTTTAGGATGTCCCTCTATTTGAATTTGATGTTTTCCTTCTGATTAGACAGTTATGGGTTTAGAGGAGGAAGAAACAAAGGTAATGTATTATTTTTATCACAATATATCCTTGACACTTTGTTTCATAAGCAAGACCAATCTATTAGCAAATCCCATGGGCTTTTCCATTGGTATATTTCCAAGAACAAAACAATTAACAACACTACAACCAGCACCCTGGCTTATGCTACCATCATCATTCTCTTGTATGATTTTAGTAGCTTTTGAACTGATATTCCCTCTTTTACCTCTGCCCCTACATAAAAGGCAGAGTGAGGGTTTATGTGTATTATGTGTGTGTGTGTGTGTGTGTGTGTGTGTGTGTGTGTGTGTGTGTAATTCTTACCAGAGGATATTGTTTTTCCATTGATTTTTTAGAGAGAGAGGAAGGGAAGGAGGGAGGGGAGAGGAGATGTGAGAGAGACACATGGATTGGTTGCCTTCCACACCAGCCCTGAACCTGCAACCCTGGTACATGCCCTTGACATGGAACCAAACTTGAAATCCTTCAGTGCTAGGAAGTATTTCACCACTCTAACCACTGAGCAATACCAGCCAGGTTTTTTCTTTCTTTTTTAAATGTAAGTTAAGTCATATCACTCCTCAGTTGAAAGCCTTCAGTGAATTCTCATCTCACTCAAAGTAAAAGTCCTAAACTCTTTTCAATTAATGTATGTATGTATTTACTAGTATATTGCATTTATTGGGGTGGCAACCGCTCAACCTGCCTGCCTGCCTGATTGCCCCTAACTGCTTCTGCCTGCCAGCCTGATCACCCCCTAACCACTCCCCTGCCAGCCTGATCGATGCCTAAATGCTCCCCTGCCAGCCCGATTGCCCCCAACAGCCCTCCCCTGCAGGCCTGGTTGCCCCCAACTGCCCTCCCCTGCAGGCCTGGTCCTCCCCAACTGCCCTCCCCTGCCAGCCTGGTTTCCCCTAACTGCCCTCCCCTGCAGGCCTGGTCCCCCCCAACTGCCCTCCCCTGATGGCCCTGTCATACCTTACTGTCCTCCCCTGCTGGTCATCTTATGGTAGCCATCTTGTGACCAAATGGGGGTGGCCATCTTTTGACCACATGAGGACATCCATCTTGTGTGATGGCATGATGGTCAATTTGCATGTTACCTCTTTATTATATAGGATAATTAGTAGATACTTCCTATATAATCACTAACATTGTATAGATCTGTACAATCTTTTGTTATGCCAGATTCTAGTTACCAGTGTAATAGCCACTGAAATGTTTTCAGAGATAAATGGGATTTCTGAAATTAATCTTCTGAATTAATCAGATAAATGGGATTTATGGAATTTATCATCCTCTGAAGGAAGATTAATAATTTAGTTATGAGGTGATTTATACAGATTTTTTAGAAATTGAAAACTGTTCCTAGATTTATAGCTATATTTTAATTCTAGTTATTTAAACAAAGTTTATTAAGGGTTTCATGTATTTAAGGAAATATTCCAAATGTTTCAAGAGATGCAAAGAAAAACAGGAGATACTAATACCAAGAAATCTGCAATTCATTGTGATAAAAATGAAATAGCTTGTTGTTCCCAAAACTTTGGAGACCTGAAAATGAAAGATTGATGTGCAGAGCAATGACAATGAAATCTTCAGACTCATTCCTTCAGGCATGCTCCACCCAAGGCAGTGGAATGGACTAGTCACTCAAAGAAAATGCGACATTCCAGTCCACCAAACACATCCCCCTTGTGTACTATTTTGTTTTCCATTTCCCACAATCTCTTTCTCTTACTTCATTCCATTTAATCTGCAATTGTCATGACAAGTAAAACATCTTTTGACGCATGCATAGATGGACTTGCCAGCCTCCATCCTTGATTCTGGTAATTGGTCTTATAAATCATACACTCTCATGAATAGATGTATGTGAGAAGAAAAAAAAATCCTCATTTTACCAGTTGAATAATGAAAAAACTGAAACTTTGTAACATTTTATAATCTATTTTTTTATTATAGAATACATTTTTAAAAGTAAGGAAAAATAAAGGCAGCAGAAAGTGCTATAAAATATTTCACAGAAAATTATCTGATGAAAATAGATAAATCCCAAAGCACTAACAAAATAAAAGCTTATATCTCTCCCAGGGAAATCCCCAAAGATATTCCTGATTAGGTTTTCCTCCAAGGGACCCACAGTTGCTGGTCTTGCCCAGTGGTTTCAAGGTAATGGAGCAAATGCAAAGGCAAACACAGACCATGATGGGACATGCCTGGGAGCTTTCACAAGCCAAGCTTGTAAGTAGTGCTTCATTTTAGTTATGTTCTATCATTGCTTAGAACTGAGAACCTGCTATCCTACGTGCTCACCTGAACCCCGAGGGACCATCATGATAGTTTACCTGCAAAAAAGCAACACATAGAATTTCACTTGATCCAGAAAATGACCAGCCACAGACAACTATCAGCCTCTTAGTTCAGCAGACTTCTTCTTTGAAATCCTTCAAACTGCTTGCTAAACTTAATTTCCAATCTACTGGAAGACAAATTAAGAAGTCTTTCTGGATTCCAAATTCCTCACTAATAGAATGTTTGACAATGAGAAACTGGCTCAGTATTTCCTCCTTTTCACTTCGTGTTATGGACCAAATGTTTGTGCTCCCATCCTGCTGCTCCCCTCCCCTACAAAAATATCATAAGCTGAAGCTCTAACTCCAATGTGATGGTATTTGAAGGTGGGGTCATTGGTAGGCTATTAGGTCATGAGGGAGGGACCGATGGGATTAGTGTCTATTTGAAAAGAGTTACCACAGAGCTTGCTTTCTCTTTTCTCTCCACAAGTACCCTCCTGGGAGAGGCCATGCATGCACACAGCTAGCAGGGGACTGTCGAAGCCAGGAAGCAAACCTTCACCAGCAAGCGAATCTTCCAGCATCTTGTTTTTAGATCCCACACACTCAAAAACTGTGAGAAATCATGTCTGCTGTTTAAGCCTTAAGTCTATGTATTTTATTACAACAGTCTGAGATGACTTAAACACTAGAAACATCACTCTCTTTTCAAATATCTTTGAAACTCTATTGAGACTAAAGTGATGGCAGATGGGGTCTCTTATAGCATAAATCATAAATAAATGGCTTTTGCTAATTTTGTATATGACTTGGCTTTATTTTTCTTAGAACTCAGTCATATAACCTCACCCAATTGGAAGAAAAACTTGAATGTGTTGCCTAGCTATGCCCACAAAGTAAAGAAAACCAAGTAGGTCAGAAGCTAGCCAATTATGCCACATGAATCAGAGCGGCCGTGCAGAAAAATATTTACTTATTATGGTGATATTTATAACAGGAAAATGTGCAAGTAAGCCCAAGCCAAATGCAGTAATAGCCTTGCTCTTTCTTATCCCGTGAGCAGTGTCTGAACCATCAACCTTTCCTTCTCCCTGAAACAGGCCCTCCTCCTGACTTCTGTGACACACACTGTCCTTATTTTCCTTTTCTTGGGGCCTTGGCAGGCTCCTCCACCTCTGCCCATTCATCAAGTGTTCTGGCCTCAGCATTCTTTTTTCCTTTAAGCCATTCACCCTCTCCAATCCAATCAACCCCTTTAATTTTATTTTTGTATAAATCCTGATGATTTTTAAACATTCTTCAACTACCGTAGATGTAGATGAATATAGTTCCACAGGCAATCACAATTTTTAAAAATGAAGAAAGAAACAAAGATCATCTCCTTTTAACATCAGCAACTGGGTTCCCTTACTGAGGTGTTTTGTCTTAGTTTTTATTTTTTTTTATTTTTTCTCAAAGATATAAACCTGAATACCATTGTTACTCTTTCTCTCTATCACTCTTCTTAGCTAATCAACCCCAACCCCTGCCAGTTTGACCTCTCCGGTGCAATTTAAATCATATGCTTCTCCTCATCCTACAGCTATTGGTTTAATTCTATTTAATTCACTTTATTAAGGACATCTTTATTAAGGACAATTGATAAATTCCTTTAAGTGGTTTCCCTTCAGGCCTATTCACCTCTCATTTTTAATCCTTATACTTTAACTAGAACAGTATCTCTGCAATATAAGAAGGGTTATGTTGCTGGGAATGGGGACTGTAAATTGTGTTGTTGCACTGTCAGTGTCTGTATTCTCACAGCATAATTGTGCTGGAAGAGAAACTTCTCTCCTTATAACATAAGACTTATTACCAAATGCCCTCTTTAGCTGTTTGAAGTTCAGTGTGTTCCAGAATCTAGGAAAAGAAGGAATCGAGGGAAAAGAGAAAATACTTCATCGCATCCCTAAAACCGATGATGTAATTAGTATGAAACCTTTCTGGGCACTTGAACAATCACACAATTTAATTGGAAAACAGAGCTCTCAGGATGTCTCATTCCCGGGGTTCCATTTATTGGAATTAGGACTATTCTCTTTAGGTATTTTGAGTGTATTATTCATTTTAATTGATTCTAGTTTGACTTCTATCATGTTGTGTGTTTTTTAAGTTATTAATAGAAACAGTTTCCTTACACAAAGGAAAGGTACTGCCTTGGTGGCATAGTTGTAAACTCTCATGATAGGGCCTCCTAAAGCCCTATTAATCATTACACCATGGTATTTGTGGAGGCTTGCTTTAAAGGGAGAACAGAAGAAGCAAGCAAAGTAGCAATGGGGCAAGTCTAAAGTGGAGAAAAGGCCTATAACTGTGAGTTTTAGGACACAGGAAAAATGTTCTTTATAGTTTCATCCTTTTCCATATTCAAGATTTAAAACTTCTATTATCAAATATATAAAGCTTCAAGAAAATTGATATAAAGGAAAGTAAAAATTAAAATACAAGTTTCTCATGTCTGTAGGTGAGAAAAGTTAAGCTCAGAGGATGAGAAGGATGTGTTTAAAATTTTCTAGGTCCAGTAAACATAGAGCTTTGCATCTGTGTGACTTATCCAATCATTGCATTATTATCTTTATTTTATATTTGTTTTTTATTGTGCATAATAAATTACCTCACAATTGATGGCTTAAAACCATATTCATTTATCATCTCTCAGTACCTGTGGGCCAGGAGTCTGGGCAAGTTCACCTCCTGAGACACAAAGTCAGATCCAGGTGGTCATCTGGGCTGCACTCTCATCTGAAGCTGAGGGTCCTCTTCCAGATCTTGTGGGTATCAGCAGATGCGTTTTCTTGTACCTGGAGAAGTTATTGTGACCAGCATCTTCCAGGACAGCTAGAAGGCCTCTTAAGCTTCCAGGTCACTTTGTTTTAAGGTGTATCTGATTAGGTCAGACTTACACAAGATTTTCTTTTGATTAGTTCAAAGGTAATTGATTAGAGATCTTAACTGCATTTGCAACACCCCTTTTCCTTTGTAATGTAACAAATCAGCAATTGAGTAATATCCCATCATATTCACATGGTTTTGGATTTCCTCTGAATAGTTTACTAGCATTAGACAAAGAGATAATAAAGAGTAGATGTCTTGAATTAGACATCCAGACTTCAACTATTGTCTTTGGTACCTATTAAGTATTCTTACAACTTAGTTAGACTTTACCTGGGATTTTAAATCTTTGTTTTCTTCTTTGCAATATTAGCATAAAATATATTTGCATACTAGATGCCTTTTTGAACTGTATATCCAGAATAGAATCCAGAACCTATTTCTTGCCATTTGATCAAGATCACCATCTCGTGACTGATTTATTTAAAGTCAATGTTGTTTTTTTCCTATGAGGAAATATATAATAGTAGAGGCCCAGTGTGCAGATTCATGCACATTGAAAGTAAATTAATTAGAAGGTGGCCGGCGGGTGGGACTAGGCAAGATGGGCCAGATGTGCCCTGGAGACAACCTCCCGCAGTCCCTCCCTGGCTGACTGTACCTGGAGTGGCGCCAGGGCTCAAAGTGTGTCTGTGGAGTGAGTGGGGTCCCTCTAGCAGGTTGGGGTCCTTTGGCCTGGCCTATGGGTATTGGGCTGAAACCAGCTCTCTGACATCCCCTGAGGGGTCCCGGAGTGCCAAAAGGCACTCTGCAAAGTTACTGCCTGCATTGAGCGCCTGCCCCCTGGTGGTCAGTGTGTATCATAGCTACTGGCTGGTTGGCCAGTCAGCCCGTGGGCCAGTCGTTTAGCCTTTTATATATACAGATAGTTGCTAATCTTTTTACTTCAACCCACAAACTTTTTTTTTAACTAAAACTTCAAAATTTTACAAACCTTATTTATTTTCATTTGCTTGTTTTATGTGAATAAGATTATAAAACCAACATGAATTGGCAATCACCATGGAGTGAATGTTAACAAAAGGGTATTATGACCTTTGTCCCACTTTTCTTTTCTCTGAATTATATTTTCAAAAAAGCAACAAAATGGCAAATGTTAAAGTCTTGTACACAAAAAGTAAGACTGTTTTGATGTAGGTCCATTTGTTTATGTTTTCTTTTGTTTCCCTTGGTCGAGACAATATATCAGAAAAATATTGCTACTAGAAATGTATGAGATTTTACTGCCTATGTTTTCTTCTAGGATTTTTATGGTTTCAAGTCTAACATTTAAGTCTTTAATCCATTTTGAACTTAATCTTGTGTATGATGTAAGAAGATTGTCTAGTTTCATTTTCTGCATATATCTGTCAATTGTCCCACACTATTTATTAAATAGACTATCTTAAGCCCCTTGTATTTTTTTGCCTCCTTTATCAATTATTGATAGACTATAAAGACCTGTTTTTTTTTCTGGGTTCTCTATTCTGTTCCATTAATCTATATGTCTGTTTTTAATCCAGTGCCAGGCTGTTTTGATTACTATGACCTTGTAGTATAGTTTGAAATCATGTAGTATGATTCCTCCAACTTTGTTCTTTTTTTTTTTTTTTTTTTAAGATTGCTGTGGGTATTCTGGGTCTTCTGTGGCTCCATCAGAATTTTTTGAATACTTGTTCTAGCTCTGTAAAATATGCCATTGGTATCTTATAGGAATTGTGCTGAATCCGTAGATTGCTTTGGGTAGTATGAATATTTTAATCATGTCAATTCTTCCTATCCATGAACATGGTATTGCTTCAACTTATTGAATCTTCTTCAATTTCTTTCTTTAGTGTCTTATAATTTTTTCCAGTACAAGTCTTTTACATCCTTAGTTAAATTTATTCCTAGATATGTTATTCTTTTTGAAGCAATTGTGAATGATATTTTCTTAGCATCTCTTCCTAAAAGTCCATTATTGGTGTATAAGATGCAACTGATTTCTGGATATTTATTTTATATTCTGCTACTTTACAGAATTCATTTATCAGTTCTAAAAGTTTTTTGGTGGAAAACTCCATATACAGTATCATGTTATCTGCCAATAATGATAGTTTTACTTCTTCCTTTCCAGTTTGGGTGCCTTTTATTTCTTCTTTCTGTTTGATTGCAGTGGCTATGACTTTCAGAACTATATTGAATAAGAATAGTGAAAGCAGACATCCCTGTCTTGTTCCTGATCTTTCAGAGGAATGCTTGTAGTTTTTGCCCTTTGAGTATGATGTTGGCAGTGGATTTGTCATATATGGCCTTATTACATTGAGATATAAAAAGACAACCTACTAAATGTGAGGACATATTTACTGATACATCTAATAAGGGTTTGATATCCATAATTTATAAGGAACTTATAAAACTCAACACCAAAAAAAGTCCAATTAAGAATTGGACAAAGGACCTGAATAGACACTTCTCCAAAAACGACATACAGATGGACAAGAGACATATAAAAAAATCATCAATGTCACTAATCATTAGGGAAATGCAAATTAAAATGACAATGAGATATCACCTCACATCTGTCAGAATGGTTATCGTCAACAAATCAAAAACAAACAAGTGTTGGTAAGAATGTGGAGAAAAGGTAACCCTCGTGCACTGTTGGTGGGAATGCAGATTGATGCAGCCACTACGAAAAGCAGTATGGAGTTATCTCTAAATATGAAACTGCCTTATGACCCAGTAATTCCACTTCTGAGAATTTGTTCAAAGAAAACCAAATCACTAACTCGAAAGAATATATGCACCCCTATGTTCATTGCAGGGTTATTTACAGTAGCCAAGATATAGAAGTAGCCCAAGTGTCCATCAGTACATGAATGGATAAAATATATGTGGTACATTAACACATGGAATACTACTCAGCTATAAAAGGAAGGAAATCTCACTCTTTGCAAAAGCATGGAAGTATCTGAGAGTATTATGTTAAGTAAAATAAGCCAGCCAGAAAAAAAAAACAAGTACCATATTATTTTACTTATGTGTGGAATCTAGTGAGCAAAATAAACTAACAAAGTGGAGACAGATTCATGGATACAGAGAACAGACTGACAGCTGTCAGAGGGGAGGGAGTTGGGGGCTGGGTGAGAAGAGTGAAGGGATTAAGCAAAAAATAAAATAAGACTCATGAACACAGACAACAGTTATGGTGATTGCCAAAGAGAAAGGGGTATGGGGAATTGTAGAAGAGGGTAAAAGGGATAAATGTTGATAGAAGGTGACTTGACTTGGTGAACACACATACAATATACAGATGATATATTATGGAATTGAATACCTGAAACTTATATAATTGTATTAAACAAATGTAACCACAATAAATTAAATAAAAAATGAAACTTTTGCATTTATTCATTTAACTTTAAAATATATTAATGCTGTGGTGGCTGAGCAGGAATCAAATCTTACAAAACAACCCTTGAATGGAAATTAGCAATAAGAAAATTTCAGAATCATCAGGAGGTATGGTCCTTCACCAAGGTTTTCATGTATCACATTTGCAAAGCTGAAGGGAAAATTATCCAGGTACAGTTTCCCTCCAGTGATGTTTTGATGTTTGCTTCATTGAAGGAAAAATAATTTCATAGTTTTTTCAAGTTATAATCTATTTTGAAGGAAAAAGAAAACAAAACTTTAGAAGTAAATACAAAATAATAATGTCTTATTGGGTATCTACTAGGTGACTGGTATCTTTCTCATCCCCAGGAGTTAGAGATGCTACATGACTTACCCTAAGCAAGAAGTGTCTAAGCAGTATAAGAATCTAAGTGTACCTGGCCACATGGTTTGCAATAAGAAAAGCTCGTACAGGGAAATGGTGACACTCTGTAAGAGGAAAAGTAAGCCAATCCACTTGCAAAATTGGAAGATATGGTGAAACAGGTTGCTGATATAGTGCTGCTATATATGTAGTCTCTGCAAGTCTTTTCTTTATTTATTAACTTAAACGTTTAATAAGCACTTACTATGTGCTAGACACGGTACTAGGCCTTTAAGATACATTCATTAAATAACCAATGGATTAAATAACAAATTTTGTGACCCTTTGGAACTTACTTTTATAATGCTCAACAGACTGAGTAGTGCATATAAGAAGTAAATTATATGGTAAATTAATAGATTATGAGAACAAGCAAACAGTGTATAGGGATCAGGAGTACAATTTGAAACAGAATGGTCAGAATAGGGTACATTGGGAAGAAAAGGTTGGTCAAAAGCTAAAGAAGGCAAATTAGATATGAGGGTATTGAAAAGGAATACAATAATGGAAGATGGATCAAAAATTAAGCTGGGAGTGATTCTGATTTTTTTTCAACTATAAAAATCCATCCCAATTCTATTTTATTTTTTTCAATTCTGCTACAGGTCATGGCCATCATCTTCCTGTTTTGTCTCTTTCTTCTTTTACCTCTTCTTTGACCATTTCTAATTCTCCATTCACTTTCTTCTTATTTTTCTTCATTCTCCTCACTGATACAACTCACTTTTATAATTTTTCAGAATGCATGGTTTCATTTTTTATAGTCCCATTACAGTCTTTTACCTATTCTGCCCAAAGCTCCTCTACACAATGCCACATACAGAAGACATGTGAATAACTGTTCTTCTTTTTTCCAAACTCTAATCTATGCCTGATTTTTACTTAAGGATTGACTAGGTCTGTGTGTTATATATTATCCATTTGACTCTTAAGATGCATTTCTCACCCTGGCTCAGTGTCCAGAAATGTGTCCTCTGTGGACCTCTGCAACCTCACAGTCTTTCCATCTGACTTCCAATTGGTCTCATCTAGATCATAGGACAAAGAGAAGTGATCATCCTCATCTTCCTTCCTTCTTGGACGCAGTTTTCAGTGGCCTATCAAAGTCACACCTCCCATCTGGTAGCCCCCTCTTCCAGCTATAGTTAATGGTAACTACGTATTCTCTTGTTCCTTCAGACAAAGGTAGCAAATACTTTATGCAATCAAGATATACTTCACCATTTCTTCTGGGTTTTGTTCTGTGTATATCTTTGTAAATAGTCCCTTCAATAGGCCCTTTTTTAATGAACCTTTCAAGTGTGCCATCTCTTTCTACTTGGATGCTGACCTATACTGTTATTGTTGCTCTCATCATATTATTCCATTGCAGGGTCAATCTCTATCTTATCTAATAAGGAGGGAATATGCTAATTGACTGCCTCACCCTCAAAGATGGTGGCACCCACAGCCAATAAGGAGGGAATATGCTAATTGACTGCTACGCCCTCAAAGATGGCAGTGCCCACAGCCACAAGATGGTGGCGCCCAGTCCCCTCAGCCCCGTCAGGTCGGCAGGCGTGCAGCACAGCCAGACCTGCCCCCAGGCGGTTCCGGCCACACCACACTCCTGCCTCCGGAGACCCCCAGTCCCTTCAGCCTCCCAGCTGCCCAGGACCAGTCAGAGGCACAGGCAAGCCTCAAATGGCAGCTGCCCAACCGACACCCAAGGCGCAGGCAAGCCTCGGATGGTGGCTGCCCAGCTGACCAGGGCCGCCCGAGTCTCAGGTAACCAGGGCTGGCTGAGGCTTATGCTGCCAGCAGTGGCAGCAACAGAGGTGTTATGGGGGCTTCACCTTTCCCTGATCACCAGGTCGCCTCCCGCCCCTGAGGGCTCCCAGACTGTGAGAGGGGGCAGGCCAGGCTGAGGGACCCCCCCTCTAGTTTACTATAAGATAACAATATACAGATGATGTATCATAAAATTGTGCACTTGAAATCTATATGATTTTGTTAACCAATGTCACCCCAATAAATTTAATTTAAAAATAAAAAAATAAATAAAAGAGCGTTAATACTTAAAAACACTACACACATATTTTCATCTCAAAGACACAAAATATAGATTGTTAAAAAATAACTTAAGCCCTAACTGGTTTGGCTCAATGGATAGAGGGTAGACAGGCAGATTGAAAGGTCCCAGGTTTGATTCTGGCCAAGGGCATGTACCTTGGTTATGGGCACATCCTCAGTAGGAGGTGTTCAGGAAGCAGCTGATTGATGTTTCTCTCTCATCGATGTTTCTAACTCTCTATCCCTCTCTCTTCCTCTCTGTAAAAAAGCAATAAAATATATTTTTAAAAAATACATTACAAGCATTTATAATACCAAAACTCAGTAACACTAAGCATTAATGAAGATATCTTATATAATAAGGAGGTAATATGCAAATTGACCATCATGCCCTCACAAGATGGCTGCCTACAACCAGGCCGGAAAGGGGGTTAGTGAGGGAAAAAAAAACGACTGAACAGCAGGCTGTGTGGGGTGACCAGGCCAGTGGGGGGTAGTGAGGGTGAGCAGGCCTGCAGCAGGGGCAGTTGGGGGTGACCAGGCCAGCAGGGTGGGCAGTTAGGGGCAACCAGGCCAGCAGGATGGTGCAGTTGGGGGTGACCAGGCTGGCGGGGGGGGGGGGGGCAATCGGGGGTGATTAGGCTGGCTGGAGGGCAATCAGGGGGACCAGGCCAGCAGAGGGGGGCAGTTGGGAGTGACCAGGCCAGCAGGGAGGAGGCAGTTGAGGGTGAACTGATTGGCAGCAGGTGGTAGTTAGGGGCAACCAGCCAGGCAGAGGGAGCAGTTAAGGGCAATCAAGCCAGCGGGGTGGGGGGGCAGTTACAGGCAATCAGGCTGGCATGAAAAGGCAGTGAGGGGCGATTAGGCCGGCATGGAGGGCAGTTAGGGGTGACCAGCAGGCAGGCACATGAGTGATTAGGAGCCAGCAGTTCAGGATGCTGCCAGCAGTGGCAGCAACAGAGGTGTTATGGGGGCTTCACCTTTCCCTGATCACCAGGTCGCCTCCCGCCCCTGAGGGCTCCCAGACTGTGAGAGGGGGCAGGCCAGGCTGAGGGACACCCCCCCTCTAGTTTACTATAAGATAAGAGAAGAATTTCCAATTGCTGGTTTAGGCCCAATCGCAGGGATTGGGCCTAAACCGGCAGTCAGACATCCCTCTCACAATCTGGGACTGCTGACTCCTAACCACTCACCTGCCTGCCTGCCTGATTGCCCCTAACTGCTTCTGCCTACCAGCCTGATCACCCCCTAACTGCTCCCCTGCCGGCCTGATTGATGCCTAACTGCTCCCCTGTCACCCAATGGCCCCCAACTGCCCTCCCCTGCTGGCCTGGTCACCCCTACCTGCCCTCCCCTGCTGGCCTGGTCACCCCTACCTGCCCTCCCCTGCTGGCCTGGTCACCCCTACCTGCCCTCCCCTGCTGGCCTGGTCACCCCTACCTGCCCTCCCCTGTTGGCCTGGTCACCCCTAACTGCCCTCCCCTACCAGTCCAATCATCTCCAATTGCCCTACCCTGCTGGCCTGTTTGCCCCTAACTGCCCTCCCCTGCAGGCCTGGTCCCCCCAACTGCTCTCTCCTGCTGGCCTGTTTGCCCCCAAGTGCCCTCCCCTGCCATCCTGATTGCCCAAAACTGACCTCCCCTGCCAGCCATCTTGTGGCAGCCATCTTGTGGTGGCTATCTTGTGGTGACATGGGGGCGGCCATCTTGTGATAACTTTGGGGCAGCCATCTTGTGGTAGCCCTCTTGAAACCACATGGGGCGGCCATCTTGTGATGATGTAAGGGTGCGAGGGCCATCTAGGCTTTTATTAGTATAAATACTTACATGTCTCTGATTTGCAATTATACCACTACTATTAAGAGTGAGTTCTCCTTATTTTCCTATTATTTATGCTGTCAGAGATGTGAACTTTCAACAATGATGAATAATATTGGCGAGGCCAGGTTATTTATTTATTTATTTATTTATTTCTGACTTTAAAGCAATTGGTTCCACCATTTCATTTTTAAGAAATATATCTACTTTATTTTCTAAAGACAGTCTTAGCTATTCCTGCTTTATTATGACTATAAAAACTGGCCTTAAGTTTTAGGACAGTTTGAAGCTTCTACCTAGATGCGATATTCAACCAGAGACAACAGCCACCTCCCACAGGAAGTGTTTCAATGTCGTGTGAAAGGGGAATCAGTCTTGTAGGTCACTTCCTTAGCTGGAGAATGCTCCTGGTGGTTACTGGAAAGAGACCAGGAATGGCTACGGTTCTGCCATGCACAGCAACATCCTGCTTGGCTGCAGTCGCTCTCCCTGCTGAGATCCTATCCAGCTTATGTTTTATTCCTGAATATATTAACATTATAGGTTACATTAATAAATTTGTTGTTTTTTTCAGAAGGAAATTGCATTCCCATATGATAATATAATTGATCATGACATGCTAGAATAGATTTTATATTTTATTTCAAAAATTTACATCTATAATCATAAAAAGATTGAGCTAGGATTTTACAAGATCACATATGTACACATATATATCTTATGAAATGAAAAATTCATGTCAGTGTTCTTTCTTCTTTTTCTATGTTCGCTGTTTATTATGTTTTCTTGCAAATTTTCTTCTCTGGCTTCATTGATCATATCTCTCCTCATTCCCTTATTTATTTGAAAGATATGAACCCTGTGTTTATTCTGCCAATGGCTTACTTGTGTATTTTGAATCTAAATGTCTGCATTAAGTTTAATAACAAAAGCAATTGCATGGAGTAAAATATTTTACACTTTCTTTCTTCTGACACACTTCCTTCAGAAAATGTTAATTGGAAAGGAGAAAAGGTAAAGTGTGTGATGGACACAAGTCTGGGAAGAAACCCCTGATGCTGATAGTGCTCATAGGATTTTGGTGAATGGAGGATATTAAGTTAGCCTCCAGTTTGCCTCTCTATACCCTCACCTCTACCTCTTCATGACCAGTGTCTTAGAAGCCCATCTTTGTTTTCAGCTTTGTGGGATGGGTTTCTTCTCACGTGAATGGATTATTTCAACAGAGGAAGGCACAGGAGCAGTTTTGTTCCCATGTGTTAGATTGTGAAAAGATTGCTCATAGAACTTCAAATAAGGAGAGCATGTGATGAAGTAACAGCAGTATTTTAAATCATGGAATGTTCATCTTTATCTTTATTCATATTCATTTATTTTTAAAATAATACTAATGCATATGTGTGTTAAAAACTGCAAATGATAGTGAACGTTGTGATAAGCAAATGTCTTCTTACTTGGACCATGGATTTATTTTCCTTAGTAAACCAGAAATTATTTTTAGATAAAGAAATACACACATAGGAGGCACACACATATATATTTGCATTATAGGATAATTATATACAGGTAATTTTTTCTTTCTCTAATAAAACCTACCTAGTTCTTATTAACTTCTATAGAATATTTTGTCATTATAGTTGTAGCATAAAGTAATTTAACCATCCACTACTGTCGGTAAACATTAAAGGTATTTAATTTTATTTTCTTTTAGAAATAATACTATGCTGGATTTCTTTCTACAATTATCTGGAGATAATTTTGTTAAATTCTAGCAATAAAATTTTATTATTGAAAGATATGTTTATTTCTGATTTTAGGAGATATTCCTAACTTTTTTCAAAAAAAGTTTGCTCAAAGATTTTATTTATTCATTTTTATATCCCTAGATCCTGGCATAATTATTGGATCACAGTGGGCATATGATTAAATGAGTGAATGAAATATTTTATACCTATTTCTATCAATAATATTGATAGATTCTATGCCTGCCCAAATTTGTAATATTACCAAACTTTCAAATTCTCAAATAGTTTTCTTGAACTGATCCTCATTATAACCAAAGATATATTCATGGTGGATGCAATTCTACTATATGGTCAGATAATATTACCAAGACTCACTGTAAAAACTTAAATAAAAATAATAAGTTCAGCACTAAAATATATTTTACCATTTAACCACATTTAAGAAATATTTTTCATAATATTTCTATTTTCTACAAAATAAAGTTTACCACATCTAAATATGCTGGGGCTACATAAACTGGAGCCAACATTTGACTTCTATAAAACTCCATCTTCAAGTTTTCAGCCTAAGTTTTTGTTTTTTTTATTCCCACTCTGTATCATTGAAAGTATTCCTCTAGCAAACAAGAAAATATTTCCTTATCAGGATGCCACTGACAGTGTGTTGTGAGGTATGGCTCATCCTTATTCTGTAAGTGAGGGAAATATGGCTTAGATTCATTTTTTGCCCAAATCAAGCAGGTATTGAAAGATAGACTGAGATTCCAAGTCAGGCCCAAACCAGATCTTTCCTATGAAAGCCCACGACTTGTTTGGCTTTGCCAATATATTGCCCTAGTAATTCACTGCTGTGTTTCTATTATTTTCACCAATGCTATCAGTTAATAGAAAGATTGGCTACTGAGTTTAAGCATTGTGATCATTCACTGTCCGTTCATTCCTCAGCATCATAGAATATCAAATTCTGTGCCCTGGCAACTTCTTCAAAACAAAGCCTTTAAGAATATGCCTTTACATCTTGTTGCGACTGATATAATATGCTTCAATACAGTTGTTATTAGATAAATGAATGACATTAAATTTGATTGTCTTATTTTCATCATCACTGAGTTATCTAATTCTCAAAGATAAAATGAATTTTTATGCTGATTTAAAATGAGCCCCTCCCTCTTTTTAGAAATACAGTTTTGCTAGAAAGAAAGTTGGCAACTATATTAAAAATCTGAATCTAGACCCCCCCCCCCCCTTTCTGTGTGAAAGTGAAATTGCTTTAGAGAGCGAAAATATGCCAGCCCTGATGGAAGGGAATCTAAGCACTAATAGCTTTTCCCTGCAGTGCTGAGAAATTTATACCACTTCCCACCTAGGATGCAATTTCAGCCTCTAGATAGTTTGGGGAGTTCATAGGTAATCTCCCAAGTTCTCTTTTTCTCTACTATCCTTTGTGCTTATAAATGTAAGCTTGGCTGAAAGACTTGGATGAAACTAGATGATTTTACATAAAAGGGAGGTAATATAACAAAAACGACCCTGTTCTTCAAGAAATGGCTGATTTGTCACAGGAAACAAGGAAAATACAAGATGAGACTAGAAAGTCTTGCACCAGAAGGTAAGAAAGGTTTCAAAGAATCATAAGGGCATGTGTGAAAGTGCATCCCTTAGCTATGTATGGGACAATTTGAGCACAGAAAAAAATTGATGATGGCATATTTATTATGAGTCTTTGAAATAGATAAATACATAAATACAAGGAAAAAGAACACTTTTTAGATGTTTTAGTAGGATGCAATCTATAAATAGTGAAGGAATAAAAGAGTTAGAAAATCACCATTAGTAACTATCCTATCTAATAAAAGAGTAATATGCAAATTAACCATCACTCCACTACACCCACAAGCCATGCCCACAAGCCACACCTACCAGTCAATCAGGAGCAAATATGCAAATAAACCCAACCAAGATGGCTACAGCCACAGAGAGCAGGAGGGAGGCTTGGGTTTCCCTGGCAATGGAGGAAGCCAAGCTTTCCACCTGCCCTTGCAGGCCTAGGCCTCCACTCAAGGCTACAAAGTTTCAATGATAGAAGATACATAAAACCAAACAGAAACGGTGGCAGCCATGGAGCTGGAAAGAGCAGGAGGCTAGGGTTGCCCGTGGCGATGGAGGAAGCCAAGCTTTCTGCACACCCTGGCCAGCCCAGGCCTCCACTTAAGGCTACAAAGTTTCAATTATAGAAGATACATAAATCCCAACAGAAATGGCTGCTGCCTCAGAGCAAGCAGAAGGCTTGGCTCTGCTGAAGGCTACAAAGTTTCAATTGTAGAAGATAAATAAACCCCAGATACCAGGGCCTCCCCTTGGGTCGCCAGGGGGCATGGCTGGCCTGCAAACCACCACAGGCCCCTCACCCAGGCCACCTCACGCCCCAAGGGAACCCCCACCCTGATCCAGGACACCCTTCAGGGCAAACCAGCTGGCCCCCACCTGTGCACCAGGCCTCTATCCTATCTAATAAAAGAGTAATATGTAAATTGACCATCACTCCAACACACAAGATGGCTGCCCCCATGTGGTCAAAGATCCTGCCCCCATGTGGACACAAGATGGCCACCACAAGATGGCCAGCAAGGGAGGGCAGTTGGGAGGGACCAGGTCTCCAAGGAAGGGCAGTTGTGGGCGATCAGGCCAGCAGGGAAGGGCAGTTAGGGGTGTCAAAGCTGGCAGAGGAGGGAAGTTGGGGGCGACCAGGCCTGCAGGGAAAGGCAGTTGGGAGGGACCCAGGCCTGCAGGAGAGAGCAGTTGGGGGAGACCAGGGCTGCAGGGGAGGGCAGTTAGGGGTGATGAGACCTGCAGGGGAGGGCAGTTGGGGGGGGACCCAGAACTGCAGGGAAGGGCAGTTAGGGGAAAATAGGCTGGCAGGGGAGCAGTTAGGCATAAATCAGGCTGGCAGGGGAGTGGTTAGGGGGTGATCAGGCTGGCAGGCAGAAGCAGTTAGGGGCAATCAGGAAGGCAGGCAGACAAGCAGTTGGAAGCCAGCAGTCCTGGATTGTGAAAGGGATGTCCCAGATTGGAGAGGGTGCAGGCTGGGCTGAGGGACACCCAGCGCCCCCCCCCCCCCCCCGTGCACGAATTTCGTGCACTGGGCCTCTAGTCCTATATAATAAAGCAGTGATATGCAAATTAACTCTTACACCCTCACAAGATGGCTGCCATGGCCAGGCCAGCAGGGAGGCTAGTGAGGGACAACCAAATGACTGAACAAGCAGGCTGAGTGGGGCAACCAGGCCAGCAGGGGTATTAGTGAGGAATGACCAAATGACTGAACCAGCAGGCTGCATGGGTAACCAGGCCAGCAGGGGGGTTAGTGAGGGGCTAGCAAACAACTGAAGAGCAGGCTGTGTGGGCTGGCTGGGGGGCAGTTGGGGGCGACCAGGCCAGCAGGGAGGAAGCAGTAGGGGATGAGCTGGCCAGCAGCAGGGAGCAGTTAGGGACAACTAGGCCAACACGGGGGGGGGGGGGTAGTTAGGGGCGATCAGGCCAGCATGGGGGCAGTTAGGGGAGACCAGACAGGCAGGCAGGTAAGCGATTAGATGCCAGCGGTCCAGGATTGCGAGAGGAATGTCTAACTGCCAGTTTAGGCCCAGTTGGACATCCCCCGAGTGGTCCCCGATTGGAGACAGTGCAGGCTGGGCTGAGGGGACCTCCACCACTGTGCACGAATTTCATGCACCAGGCTCTTAGTCATAAAAATAATTCAAATAAGTACCATCAATAGATGCTAGATTTGGGTGTGAAAATTTGAGAAGTAAAAAGATATTTGCGTAGTCTGATAGTGTAATCTTACAAATTACTTATAATTGCAAACAGAGAAGTTTAAACTTTATATAAGTTAAACCTAGCACAAACCTCTGAAACCAGGGCTAACAGCTCCAGAACTGGGTCAAGACAGCATCATGTGGATCCTCATATAATGCAATGAAAAGTACCAGCAGCAGAGCCAACAGCAAGTCCTCGATATTACCATGAAAATTCTTACCCAAAACTGAACATCAAGAAATTATCAGAAAAACACAACTGGGGAAATTTTTTAAATATAAATGATATGTTCATCAATATTAATGTCAAGATAGATGAGGGAATGTTCCGATTAAAAGAGGCTGATGAGATATTACAAATCAGAGCAACACATTAATTGGGATCTTCTTTAGTTATAAAGCACAAAATTGGGACAATTAATAAAATCAGAATAAGTCTAGAGATTAGATAATGTTATTCTTTCTATGTGAATTTCTGGATTTTGATAACCATTGGTTTCATATAAGAAAATGAATATGTTGGTTTCAGGAAAATCACTCTGAAGTATTAAAGAATAAAGTAAGATGATATTTTGAAACTTAGGTGGATCTGCAGAGTGTGCCCTTTGATTCTGGGCTGGGGTAGACTTCTGATAAACCCCTGCCTAGACCTGCAGGACCTGTGAGGGGTTTGGAAACATTAGACCAGGAAGCGTTTTACTAATGGTGCAGAGAATCCTCTGTACTTTTGAGTAGTTTACTCCCACACTTATTTTTTTTTTTAATTTATAGACTGCTATTTTTCTAAATGAAAGGGTTATGCTGGCAGGCTAAATAACCCTCTCAGATGGTGATTAAAGAAAATTGACTTTATTTAAGGGAAGGGCTGGGAGATGAGAATTCCAAAGGGAAGGGTTGCAGAGCACCCAGCCAAGGGGGCATTGGGTGGATGATGGCAGCCCCCAGGAGCTGGAGTTTCATTCTTATGTGCAGTCACTGGCAGGAACCTTGGTCAGTGGGCCTGGGGGCTGAGGTGGTGCTCTGGGAATGTGGATCAAATGTCATCAGGACAGTTTTCATTCCTTATGTGGTCTGATTCCTTGTGTCCCTCAGGTTTTTTCTGGTGTTTGTCCTTCTGGGGTTGGAAGCTTATAAATGGCCATTAAAGCCCAGCCATAGTGGTTCAGTGGTTGAATGTTGATCTCTGAACCAAGAGATTATGGTTTGATTCCCGGTTGGGGCGCATGCCCTGGTTGCAGGCTTGAGCCCCAGTGTGGGGCATAGAGGAGACAGCCCATCAATGATTCTCTCTCAACATTGATGTTTCTATCTTTCTCCCTCTCCCTGCCTCTCTAAAATCAATAAAAAATATCTTTTAAAAGATGTCCATTAAGGATCATATTGCCCAATAGTCTGAACACTGAACACTTCCTATGTAAGATCCTCCTCACTTTCCTATTTAAACCCTCTTTTTATACTTAAGGGAAAATAATGAAGGAGGAAATATTCCGTTTTGTATTCTGAAGGTAGGGGTCTGTGTTTAACTTTGACGAAGGGTCAAATTTTACCCTGCTTGCCACTGAGAAAGAACCACTGTAAATGTTTTACAAGAATGGAGTGCCTGGGGGATTGTTCTTCTTTTGTTAATATATGTAATCCATTTTTTCTCTAAATATAAAACATACTTTTGTTCAAGGCTTTTAAACATATTAGAAAAACTCAAAATGGCTTAAAGTGCTTGCAAAATGCCATTTTGATAACATAAGTGTAAATTAACTCACACTACTTAGCTAAATTTTTTAAAGTTACCTTTGATTCAAAAAAAGTAAAGTGAAAATATATTTGCAAATATACTGGATGGTTCAATGGATCATGGATGTTTTGGAATTCAGCGGGAGTTGCTTGATGCATTCTGATCTGTCTGTGCCCATCAACTGGCAAGTTGCACCTGGAATTTCAAACAGATCTTTTCTCTTCAGAGGAGCCTTGACGTGTAACTTCATTCACTATCACTCGGTTCCTCACTATGCTATGAAATGTCAGGAGAGAGAAGAAATGACATACTTACTAAATCTGTCTCTGCTTGATACAAAATCACTCTGATTTTGAAACAACAAACGTCTCCCCTGCATAAAGAGGCTCAGAAACATGCCACATGGCTTTTGTCTAAACCGGCAGTCGGACATCCCCCGAGGGGTCCCAGATTGGAGAGGGTGCAGGCCGGGCTGAGAGACAACCTCCCCCCACCCGGTGCATGAATTTCATGTACCGGGCCTCTAGTATTAACATAAATGTGAGGTATTCATACATGAAAGAAAGATTAATTAAAAATAAGACAGTTATAGCCCTAGCCAGTTTGGCTTAGTGGATAGAGCATCGGCCTGTGGATTGAAGGTTCCCAGGTTCAATTCCAGTCAACATCACATGCCCGGGTTGCAGACTCGATCCCCAGTAGGGGGCGTTCAGGGGCAGTCAATCAATGATTCTCTCTCATCATTGATGTTTCTATCTCTATCCCTCTCCCTTCCTCTCCAAAATCAATAAAAATACATTAAAAACATAAAAATAAGACCATTATTTTCCAACTCACTTATTCTAGTTTAGGGTTGAGGGTAGCTGGAGCCTATCCAAATAGTTGAGGGTGCAAAGTAGGAACCCACCCTGGATAGGATGCCCTTCCATTGAAAGGTGCACACACACACACACTCACACACACACTCAGACTGAGACTATTTAGACATGTCAATTCATATCACATGCATATTTTAGGGATGTGGGAGGAAACTAGAATACCCAGAGAAAGCGTCCCACACATAAGCAGAATGGGCAGACTCCAAACAGATGGTGGTTCCAACTGGAAATTGATATTTTCTTCTCATCAATATAATAATGAAACAATGTTGAATGAAGCATTATTAGAGGACCTGCTGTAGTTGGAAGGAGTGAGCTGTAGGAGATGAGACCCATAGGAAACAGGGTGTGGTAATAACTGGTCTGCAGGCCACTGTAAGAGTCTATTTCTTTTAGTGAGATGAGACACCAATAAGGATAGGGTCCTTTCATTTAGGGGTGAGCATGGTTGCAGGAAATCCCTCTTTCCAAGTCTTTATCATAACTTTGGTTGTGGTGGTTGCAGGTAAAAATCGAAGTTTTTTAATAGCAAAAAAGGTGACAGATTTTTACAACCTGATTCAGCTCTTCATCTAACAAGAGATCAGCACTAATAAAGGGTCTTCCATATAGGGTCCTGTATGAATGTGATCCTGACAGTGGAGTTGGACTTATCCTCATTCTTAGTGAGATTAGGAGCATTTGAACCTGGTTTTGAAGGTTTCCTGGTACAGTTTTGTGATTTCTCTCTTTAGAGTCTGGTTCACTCTTTCAACCTTGCCTGATGGCTGAGGCCTCCAAGCAGAGTGTAGATGCCAAGTGATGTCTAGAGCTTTACTAGCCCATTGGCTTGTATGCTAAGTGAAAGCTGGACTGTGGTCACTTTGCAAAGACCGAGGAAACCCAAATCATGTCAAAAGCTCTTTTAACAACATTTTAGCTACTGAGCCTTTTCTGTCCTAGTGGGGAATACCTCAACCCACTCCATAAAGGTGTGTATAAAAACCAATAGATATTTGAATCCTTGACATAAAGGCATTATGTAAAGTTCAGCTTCCAGTCATCCCCTGGGTAAGACCCTCTCCTTTGTATTGGGTCAACTAAAGCAGAAGGTTGTCTTGACCCCAGAGGGTTATTTATAGCACAAAGAGGACAGCCTTGACTTATTTGTCTGACAGTTTTCTGTAGCCCATTCCCAGCTAAATAGGTGTGAAGAGAATTGTGTTAGTTTGTCTCTACCAAAGTGGCAATCTTGGAAGGCTTAAATAACTTTCCATTGAATATTTTGGTGAACGTGCATGAGGCCTTCCTTCTGATACCACCCCCTTTTATCTTTGGTATATTCATGTTGGTCAGCCCAGTCTATCTCCTCCTTTGTGTATTGAGGTAAAAGGTTATTCAAATTTATTGAGAGTATCAAGACTCCCAATATTGGGCTTTTTGTTGTGCCTGCAGTAATAGCAGTGTGCTCAGTGAACTTATTTCCTATTATGATATCATATGTGCCCATTTGATGCCCCTGACAGTATATTACTGCCATTTCCTTAAGCAGTTGTACTGCTTCAAGGAGCTGCAAGATATATCTTCCATATCATATTGGGCTTTGTTTGGCATTTAAATATCCCCTTTCCTCACAAATAGCTGCATGGACATGCAGTACGAAGAATGCATATTTAGAATCAATATACACATTCAGTCTTTTTCCTTTCCCTAATCCCAAGGCTCTTGTTAGAACTACTAATTCTGCCAGTTGTGCTGAGGTTCTGAGTGGTAAAGCTTGCACCTCTATTATCTTATGTGAAGAGACAATGGCATATCCAGTATAATGTATTCCTTCTTACATCCCAAACCAAACATCATCTGGATGTAGAAGAGGTTGGTCTTAGAGGTCTGATCTGCTTACATAGACTTGACCTATGACCTCACAGCAGTTATATTCCATTTTTTAATTGGTTGCAGGCACTAGGGTAGCTGGATTCAGGACTATGCAATTCTATGTTTTCACTTGAGGATTTTCAACCAAGGTGACCTGATATAATATGTGATTATTAGTAAGCCAATGGAGCTCCCCCTTGGTATTTAATAAGCGTCCTATTTGATGAGAGGCATATAGGGTAATTTCTTGTCCTAAGATATTTTAAAAGCTTCCTCTAAGAGCAGGACAGTTGCCATGACTACCCTCAGATAGTGGAGCCAGCCCCAGGCTACTGTACCCAATTATTTTGAGAAGTAGCCAAGTGGTCTCTTGGTAGATCCCAAGGCCTATGTAAAAACCCCTAATGCCATCTTCTGCCATTCAGTGTCATAGAATTGGAAGGTTTTTCAAAGTCCTGCAAACTCAAAGCCAGAGCTTGAGTTAAGGCCTTTAGGCCTTCTAAGGCCCTTTGTTGATCTTTTCCCCATTTTAAGTTAGGTGTTTCCTGCCGATTGCTTTATTATAGGGTCTCATAAAGGGTCAGGCTTTTTCTCCCTATGTTAGTATCCATAGTCCAGAGTATCTCATTAACCCCAGAAAGGCCTGTAGGTGTCTTTGGGTGGTAGACTCAGAAAAACCCAGGATAGTCTAGATTCTTTTTGAAGACAGCATTCTTTTCCTAGGAGTTATCACAAGGCCTAAATATTTTACTCTTTGTTTGAGGACTTGAGCCTTATTTTTAGGGATTGTATAGCCTCTCTCAGCCAGGAAATTTAGGGTTTGTATTACATGTTGCACCCTGATTCTTCAGTAGGAGAACAGAGTAGTATGTAATCCATATTTTTATGACCTATCCACCCCTTCAAATGATAGGACTCTTAAAACCTCTGTCAAGGCCTGTCCAAATAAGTGTAGGCTATCTCTGACCCTTTGGGAAAAACTGTCCATGGAAGCTTTATGTCCCTGGCATCTGACCATTCAAAGTCAATCAAGAATTGGCAATTTGAGTCTAATGGGATACAAAAGAATGCATCTTTCAAGCATAATGCTGAGAACCATTGAGTTTGAGAGAGAATTTTCCCCAAAATTGTATATAGATTTGGTACCACGGGGTGTATAGGAATTGCAACATCATTGATAACTTGCAAATCTTGGACCAACCTAAATGTTCAATCGTTTTCCTAACAGGTAGGATAGGGGTGTTGCATGAGGAATTATAAGGAACCAGCCACCTGTAACCAAGAAATTTTGTAATAACCTTTTGTAGGCCTTCTCTTGCTTTAGGATTTATAGGATATTTCATTTATTTGGAAAATTTTTGGGATCTTCCAGACTTTACCCTATGGAATGGAGTTCCCATGGCCCATACATAGGGGTTAAACTCCTGGTCTATGTCTATATCTATTTCACCTGTTCCTCTTTTTACAAGTAAGGTCATAATTGGAATGGGACTCTCGGTATCTATTTAAAAAATCACTAAACTTTTAACTTTGCTTAAAATATTTCTCCCTAACAAGGGAGTGGGACATTCTGTCATAACTAAGAATTGGTGCAGAAAACTCGTCACTCTCTATAGGCAATTGAAAGGTTGTGTAAAATATTTCCCTTGGGTTTTCTGTCTATCCCTGTATAATGTTTCTGACAGAAGAGAGAGATCCCCAGTAAGAGGTCAGCATAGAGATGGCAGCTCCTGTGTCCACAAGGGAATTAATGGACCTTTCTGCCACTCCCAGGGTTACATTTAGCTCTCTTCAATTATGATGCTCTTACTGGGAGCTGACTGGAGAATAAGGCCCCTTCAGTTCAAGGCCATAGTATGGGTAGGTTCTTGACTGGGGACCCTTTCCCCCTGGGAACAGTCCCTCTTCCAGTGATCAAACTTGTGGCAGAGGGGACACAGTTTTTGAGGAGGCCCCTTTCCAGAGCAACCCCTTGTCCGGTATCCAGGCTGCCTGCATTTATGGCAATTGCCTTGTTAGAAGAAGCACTTTCGGGCTTTCCCTTCCATGGCATCATT
The DNA here is from genome assembly GCF_963455305.1 of Plecotus auritus. NCBI lineage: Eukaryota > Metazoa > Chordata > Mammalia > Chiroptera > Vespertilionidae > Plecotus > Plecotus auritus. Next base: position 96,141,947 of record NC_137776.1, read on the forward strand.
GGCCTCTGCCCTTATAGGGTGGTGAGAAGTTGGGCCTGCCTTTTCTTTTTGTGTTTTTCCTTTTCTAAAGCCCTCTCTTCCTCTTCCCTATTTTACAAAATACTGATTTATCCTAATTAGTTTCTTCCTAATATCTGGGGACAATTGGATCATGAACTTCTTTCAAGACAATAACTTCAACTGGATCATTAGGATCCAGGTTGGTATACTTATTAAAAGCTTCCCTTAGCCTTTCTATGGAGGAGGTAGGATGTTATTGGAGGCTTTGATCAATGGCTGCCAGTTTGTTATAATTAACAGGTTACTTTTGGGAGACTTTCATTCCCTTTAGGAGGTAAAAAAGCATGTGATCTCTGGCCCATCTCCCATCCTCCAAATCATAGTCCCAATTAGGAAAAGAATATGGGATGGACCTCATTTGCCTAGGTCAATGCCTTTCCCTTAATGCTATAATTTTCTGAGGTGGTCAGGGCTTATTGAAATATTAGATTAATACCCCTCCAAAATAAGTCATATGTTAAGGTGAGCTTTTTCCATTAGATAAATTTGCCATGGTCATCTATAAACTCCCCAACCTCTTCTTTATGTCCATTAAGTCTTGCTTGCTGAATGGAACCTGAATTCTTATTATTCCCCCTTCCTGGGGCTTCCCTGAAAGGGAAGAGTTAAGATTATATTCTTTGTTTGTCTTTGGAATTTATTGTTTTTTCCTTCCTCCCACTGGCTGGCTGATTCAGTACAGGGTGGTGCAGATTCTGGGGCAGTTGGTTCTTGAGGCACCATGGGTGGAAACATACATTCACCCTCAAGATTTAATTATTTCTTTGCTATGGTTCATAAGAGTGCAGGATCTACCTTACAGTTTTTGCACATTTTGGAGTCATTTCTCAGGGCTATGAAGACCTGGACATATGGTATTTCAGTCCACTTGCCTTGCCCTAGACAGAATAAGTCTAGTTGTGAGATTATATTATAGTTTAGGCTTCCATTTCTAGGTCAAACTTCCACATCTTCTAATTTATATTGGCCCAAACTATATTACAAAAGAAAATTAATGTTTTTCTTTTGAAGACATGAGGGTCATATTCTGTATTTTTTAGGATGCATCCCAGAGGTGAATCTCATAGTATTGAATTTTGGTTTCCTATCTAAAAGAGAATAGAGATCATCAGAGAGAATGGGTATCCTTGTTCCTTCTCCTATGTTGTTTCCACTGTCTGGAGAAGGCATCCCTTCTCAGGCATAGATTTGTGAAATTAACTAGTCTTACTGTGTAACCCAAATTTCTGGCTCAGTTGTTCATGGACCTGTTTATCCCATGCCCTGGGGGTGGCCTAGACTCCAACATCCTTCTGTCTCACATGGATGAAATTCCCACTTATTTTCACAACCTCATGCTGTGAGGACTCCTTTTTTCAGCATTTGTGGTCCAGGGTGGGGAGTCCTGTGTGGGGCTGGGACCACTCCCTCCTCAGTGGTAACTTCCACAACTGAGATATCCTTCCCAGTTATTTACTGCCACCCATGGGTATGGGACCAACCTCTTTTGTGTCTCCACTTCTCCTATCAGTCAACTGCCCTCTTCTTTATATCCTTAGTTATAAAGGTTCTGTTCAGGTTTTTCTCTTGGATGGTTGTTCTATAATTTAGTTGTTATTTTTATGTGTTTGTGGGAGGAGGTGAGCAGTGTTTACCTACTTGCCATCTTGCCCAGAAGCTTCCTTCCTAGCTTACTTAAAAATAATGATGAATAGACAGCTATATGTTTATGCCTAGAGCTTTAGGAAAGATTTGGTTGGATGAGAAACTGGGATAGACTCAGGGAGGGCTCATGCATTGCAGTTGGAACAAAGGTAGACTATATAGTTGGAAAGTTCAGAATGGAGTTAATGAATGTTTTCTTATAATAGCTCATAGCATCTCAGTGGAGAAAAAAAGGTCATTACCTAAATGTGACTGTTGGAGGAGAAAGGCTAATGGATTGAGCTAGGAGGAGAAGGGATCCAAAGTATTCTAGGAGAGCATGATACTGATAAACACAATGAGTGTTAATAGGCTTGCTGTAGAGCATTGAAATGCCTTCTTGTTGCTGAAGTCCATATATTTAAAGTAAAAAGGATTTGGAGAAGGATATGGTAAACAAGTGTACCTTCCATGTGTATAAAAATAGATAAACTACTGGAAGATCAACATCTCATCTGGAGGAATTGATAATAAGTAATTGTGTTATTATGAGAAAGAGAATAATATCTAAATAGAGATTAATGTGACAAAGATTTACCAGATCATGAATGAAGGTGGTTTTCTCCTCATGACCTATGTTTCTTATACTGGTGATTTTCCAGCTTCTTTTATTAACAAATAAGTAAATAATTGAGATAAATATCAAGAAGTTTTGGTATATATTAAGACAAAACCAACTTCTGGGTAAATTTTTCATCTGTAGTAGAGTCTCTAATAAGATAGCAGGAGTTTTCCAGTTTTAGGAAATCCAGGATAATATGATGAATGTTTATGTGTATGTAAATTTGTCTGCATGGGTCTTCACACTACCAGTTTCAATGGTTTGTTTCCTTGACTGTAAAGATATAAGAGGTAATGAGTGCTTTGTTGTTCACTAATTGTGCACTTTAATTAAGTCACAAGCAGCAATTGTAAATTGCTGCTTTACTCCAGTGTTTGGGTATTTCAGTGCAAATAATCACACATACATCTGTTCTCACATAAAGCAAACTACTTCTGCTAAGAAAATAAACAGATGCAATGAGCATAAAAATCATCGTGGTGAATTTGATCTATTAAAATTTTGTGGCTTCTGCTTTTTATATACAGTTTTTTTAAACATTCATATCTATATATTGGTTTTCTTAATGAAGATGCTGAATGTGTTATTATTAAACTTCCTTGTTTCCTTGCAAGGCTGCTGCTTCACTGTATAAAAATGGCACAAACAGTTCATAACTACCTCTTGATAATGTTAAAACGACAAGCCCAAAATAGTGTCACTTGTGTTAAAGGCTCGCGGTGTCAAACTTAGGTTTCATACCTGATCTAATTACAGTTTCAACAATCTCAATCAACCAGTATGAAATGTTCTGGGTAAGCCCCAGCAGGTAATCTGTCCTGGGCCCTTTCCATCTTCCAAAGGAGGAGGACTGCATGACAGAACTCTTGTCTCCCTTCCACCCAAAAGAAGATGTTTTAGTCTAAAATTAATCTTTCCTTTTCTTTTTCTAAAGATGTCTCTGCTATAGCCTTTGACCCATAAAAACCTTATATTTTGTACAAGCCTCAGAGTGCCCACTATTTGCTGGATGGTATGCTGCCCAATTCATGAATCACTTATTAAGGTCAATTAGATCTTAAATTTACTCGGTTGAATTTTGTTTTTAATAGCATCAGTACAATTCTATGCCTACAAGCATAAAGTTCTGAGGCAAAGATATGGAAGTTGTACAGCTCACATTGAGACCCCAAACCACTTTTTTCTTTTTTCTTTTTTTTAAATATATTTTATTGATTTTTTTACAGAGAGGAAGGGAGAGGGATAGAGAGTTAGAAACATCGATCAGCTGCCTCTTGCACACCCCCTACTGGGGATGTGCCTGCAACCAGGTACATGCCCTTGACCGGAATCGAACCTGGGACCCTTCAGTCCACAGGCCGACGCTCTATACACTGAGCCAAACCGGTTAGGGCACCAAACCACTTTTTTCAAGAGGATATATATTTTAAAAGAAATGTTTTAAAAATATGTAACTTAGAGTCACATCAGAAAAATGATGTAAGTAGCTCCCAGTGCCTATCCTTCCACAGAAATTTAAAAAAACAAACCATATTGACAGGACCAACTCTGTCACAACCCTGGAAAACAGCCAAAAGTTCACAACAACAGGCAAACACTGAATCAACCAAAAAGAAATTTGAAAAACTTTGTGACATTTCTACTTGTCTTCTTACCACTTTGAGTAATGAGAAGCACATCGAGGCTAAGATGCACCCACACCAGTGGATGTAAGACTATATTCCATTTTTAAGGGACAGATGTGAGAGAGCACTCCCCCTGGCAACAGCAGAATGTGCACCTGGCCTATTGCACAGGAAACACTGTCCAGTTGTTAGTCAACAAAACAAGCTTCAATTTATTTCAGGAAAATAAAATTATACAAAGTATATTTTCTGGCCACAATTAATAAAAAGAAATAAAACTGGAGAAATCACAATGTTTGGGAGTTTAAACAATGTACTCTTAATCACACAATAGGTGAAAAGGGGAGAGACACAAAATAATTTAAAATATACAAACAAATTAAAATGAAAACATAACATACAAAAACTTATAAGAAACCAGTCCTCAGAGGGAAATTTATAGCAGTAACCACTTACATTTAAAAAGAAATCTCAAATCAATAATCTAATTATAAAACTTAGGAACTATAAAAGTTAAAGAAAACTAAAACACAAAGCTAACAAAAGGAAGAGGATAATAAAGATTAGAGCAAAGATAAATGAAATAGGTATTAAAGCATAACATAATCAGTAAAACAGAAAGTTGACTCCTTGAAAAGTTTAACAAAATTAAAAGCCTTAAGCCAGACTATGAAGGAAAAAAAGAAAGAAGATATAACTAAAATTAGAAATAAAACTGGAAACATTACTACTGACTTTATAGAAATAATAATAATAAAAAAGATTTTACAGCCCTGACCAGGTTGCTCAGTTGTTTGGAGCATAGGTATGGATACCAAAAGGTTGTGGGTTCAGTTCCCAGTTAGGGCACATACCTAAGTCATGGTTGGATCCCCAGATGGGGCATGTGTGGAGGCAACCAGTCAATGGTAGTCTCTCGAGGAGGGAATAATGGCGGCGGAATAGACAGACTTGTTCCGAGCCTTGTCCCAGAGCAGAAAGAAAGAACAGCTGAGGGTCGCACAAGGAGTGTTTGTTGGCTGGTTGGGAGACAGCTGAATTCCAGAAGGAGGTGGGGGACTGCTAGACGGGGTTCCCCTGACCTGGCAGCACCAACTGCGGCTGGGTCCCCTCCAGGAGCTGCGGGCTTGGATGCGGAGTCTGCGCCATCTTGATCCGGAAAGTGGAGCTTATCGGAGGCCTGAGAATCCACAACTGCGGCACCCAAGGAACGACTGCAAGCCCCAGAACAACGCTCCCCAATTGGCGCAAACACACGGGTTCAGAGGAGCTCTACACTCCACCACGGAAAGGTCAGATTTCGCCTGGGATAAGGTGAGGTTTCTGGTCCAGGCGGGAGAGAGGAACGCGCGTTTTGCGGGAGCTGGAGGACCAGGGAAGTCTGTGCCTAGAAAAATCCTTGGCTGTAGGGGCTGGCGTGATCTGTGATTGTGGAAAGGGGTACTCAGAGCTGCTAAGAGAAGGGCACTCTAAAAAGCAACCCATTTTGATCTGACATGCAGGGACACCCTAAGAATTTCAGGCAGTCCAGACTTACACGCAGCCCCTGCGTTCCCTGGGTACCTGGGCTTACGCGCAGTCCCGGAGTTCGCACAACTGGGCTTTTTCCTCTTGAAATTCTTGCTTCTGATTACTAAGCCCAATACATAGGATCACCCAGTTGGGGACACCCTGGGAGACTGCAGGGGAAAGTTGTTTTTCTGGAACCTGGGGATCGGAGCAGGGAGTGACCATCGGAGAGTCAGCTCTGAGGCAGCCCACTCCCACAAACCGGTAGTGAGTTCCACAGGGAAAGAAGGCTCTAACACTGCCTAGAGAGGCCATAGATAGACCCGGAAGTCAATCCAGAAACACTGCCACCCAGGGGCTGAATCACAAATTGACTCTTGTGTAATCAAAAATAAAGGAATACGAGAAATTAAGACACACCGCCTGCTTAAAATCAGGACTGGCTTACAACACTGAAGAGCAGTGGAACGCAGGGAACTGCAATACTGTCTGGACTGAGAAACAGGCATGCCAAACAGAAAAACAGAGGAAGTGAATGACCTTCACTACTTCACATCTTATTTTTACCTTTTATTTTTTAAATTTTTTTTTATTTTCATTTTTTGCATCTTTTAATCAAGAAACTTTTTTTCTTTTTTCATCACTTGATTTTACCCTTTTAATGATTACATTTTTATTTTCAATCCGTATTATTACTACTGCTATTTTATCGTTTTTTTTTTTTGTTTGTTTGTTTGTTTTTAAGTGTCATTTTATTTTCTCTTCATTTTATTTTGGGATTAGGGTTCTACATTCTATTTTTATCTTTCCTTTAACATCGTTTTACTCTATCTCAACTCTACCTTTAGGCCATCACTCTCTTCCTAACCTCCCCCTTTTCAGTGTCCTGTTTATCTTACCCTTTTACTGCTTTAGATTTTCCCTATTCTTTCTGTTTACCCCTTGTTAAAATTTCACCCTACTTACATATCTAATCTCCAATCCCCTGCTCCAAGTCCACATACACCTCTCCCTTCGCTATCTGAGCTATCCATAAACTTGTCCTTCTCTCTGTCCTTTTGTTGTTGTTTGCTTGAATGTAAATTATATCGAATTTTTATGCTTTTTTGCGAGATTGTTCTGCTTATTCTTCTTTTGTTTATTTTTTTGTTTGTTTTGTGCTTCAGCTTTCCCTTGCCTCACTCCATATTAGTTGGTGTTGTAGTTTGTACTAATCCCCAGGCACTTGTTGCTGGCATTTGCTGGGATTAGTGATTGTTCTATTGGAGTTTTATCCCCAATATATATAGTCTGTTCCCCTTTCTCTCTTAGTCACTTTCTTGTCTCTCTTACTTTTTTTTTCTTTACTTTCTCTTTTCCCAATTTCATTTTCACACTCCTTTTTTCTTTTTTTCTTTCTTTCTTTCTTTTTTCCTCTTCTTCTTTCTCTCCTATCACCTAATTTGCCTTTCTCTGGTGGTCACCTATATTGGAGGTTATTAATATCATGAATACATTCCTATTCAGTGCCTTGTGAGTTGTACCTGGTAGTTCTGTAGTTTGTGCCTTTAAATCAACCCAGGAGAGAGAGAACTACATAACCAGACACCCAGAGAAGAGAGACCATGGGGAGACAAAGAAGCAGCCCGCATATGAAAGAAAAGCAGGCATCACCAGAAAAGGAAGTAAACGAAATGGAGGCAAGCAACCTTCCAGAAAAAGAATTCAAAGAAATGGTCATAAGGTGGCTGAAAAGAATGGAAGACAAATTCGACAATATAAGCAAGAACCAAGAGGAAATGAAGAAGAACCAAGAAGAAATGAAAAATGACATCGCTGCTGTAAAGAACTCAATAGAAAGCATCAAGAGTAGACTAGAAGAAGCAGAGGACCGCATCAGTGAGCTAGAAGACAAGATGGAAAAAAATACCCAAGTAGAGCAACTTCTAGAAAAAAAAAAATTAAAAGGCAGGAGGAGAGTCTAAGGGAACTTTGGGACAACAAGAAACAAAACAACATCCACACAATAGGGGTTCCAGAAGGAAAGGAAGCTGAGCAAGGAATAGAAAACCTCTTTGAAGAAATAATGACAGAAAATTTCCCTGATATAGGGAAGAAAAAACCCACACAAATCCAAGAAGCTCACAGAGTCCCAAGCAAAATGAACCCCAAAAGACCGACGCCAAGGCACATTATAATTAAATTGGCAAACACCAACGACAAAGTAAGAATCTTAAAAGCAGCAAGAGAAAGACAGAAAGTTACATACAAAGGAACCCCCATCAGACTAGCAACTGATTTCTCAACAGAAACTCATCAGGCCAGAAGGGAATGGAATGAAATATACAAAGTCATGCAAAGGAAGGGTCTGAATCCAAGAATACTGTACCCAGCAAGGCTGTCAATCAAAATTGAAGGTGAAATCAGGAGCTTCACAGACAAAAAAGGACTAAGGGAATTTATTACCACCAAACCAGCAATGCAAGAAATGCTAAAGGGTCTGCTGGAAAAAAAAAAAAAAAAAAAAAAAAAGAAAGAAAGAAACAGGAAGCGAAGAATTAACACAGGGGTAAAGAATAGGAATGGCGACAAATAAGTACCTATCAATAATAACTTTAAATGTAAATGGATTAAATGCCCCAATCAAAAGAAATAGGGTAACGGATTGGATAAGAAAACACGACCCATATATCTGATGTCTACAGGAAACCCACCTCAGAAAAAAAGACGCACACAGACTGAGGGTGAAGGGATGGCAAAAGGTTTTCCAGGCAAATGGAACTGAAAAAAAAGCTGGGGTAGCAATACTTATTTCTGACAAATTAGATCTCAAACTGAAGGACATAACAAGAGATAAGGAAGGCCATTTCATAATATTAAAGGGAGCAATCCAACAAGAAGAAATAACTCTGGTAAACATATATGCACCCAATACAGGAGCACCCAAATACATAAAAAAAACAAAAAAACAAAAAAACAAACAACAACAAAAAAAAACAACTCCTAAAGGATATCAAGGGAGACATTGACAGCAATACAATAATAGTAGGAGACTTTAATACCCCACTATCACCATTGGACAAATCCTCTAAACAAAACATCAGCAAAGAAACATCAATCCTAAATGACTCACTTGACCAGATGGAATTAATTGACATCTTCAGAACATTTCACCCCAAAGCCACAGAATATACATTCTTCTCAAGTGCACATGGGTCATTTTCAAAGATAGACCATATGTTGGGACATAGGCAAAGTCTCTTCAAATTCAAGAAGATAGAAATCATATCAAGCATCTTCTCAGACCACAGTGGCATAAAACTGGAAATCAACTACAATAAAAACAACCCAAAGAAATCAAACACATGGAGACTAAACAGCATGCTATTAAACCATGACTGGGTTACCAGAGAGATCAAAGAAGAAATAAAAAACATCATGACAACAAATGACAATGAAAACACTACAATCCAAAATCTATGGGACACAGCGAAAGCAGTCCTGAGAGGGAAGTTCATAGCTCTACAAGCCTACTGCAAAAAACAAGAAACAGGGGTAATAAATTACCTAACCCAACAACTCAAAGAGTTAGAAAAAGAGAAACAAGAAAAGCCCAGTGTAAGCAGAAGGAAGGAAATAATAAAGATCAGAGCACAGATAAACGACATAGAGACCAAAGAAACAATACAAAAGATCAACAAAACCAAGAGCTGGTTCTTTGAAAGGATAAACAAGATTGATGAACCTCTAGCCAGGCTCACCAAGAGGCAAAGAGAGAGGACCCAAATAAACAAGATCAGAAATGAAAGAGGTGAAATAACAACAGATCCCGCCGAAATACAAAGGATTGTTAAAAAAATACTACGAACAACTCTATTCCAACAAACTGGACAACCTGGAGGAAATGGACATATTCCTAGAAAAATATAACCTTCCAAAACTCAATCAGGAAGAATCTAAACAGCTCAACATGCCAGTAACTATGGAAGAAATTGAAGCAGTCATCAAAGAGCTTCTGGCAAACAAAAGCCCGGGGCCAGATGGCTTCACAGGAGAGTTCTACCAAACAATCAAGGAAGAACTAAAACCTATCCTCCTCAGACTATTCCAAAAAATTCAAGAGGAAGGAACACTTCCAAGCTCCTTCTATGAAGCCAGCATCACCCTAATACCGAAACCAGATAAAGACAACACAATGAAGGAGAATTACAGGCCAATATCCCTCATGAATGTAGATGCCAAAATCCTCAACAAAATTCTAGCAAATAGGATCCAGCAGTACATCAGAAAGATCATACACCATGACCAAGTAGGGTTTATCCCAGGAATGCAAGGATGGTTCAATATCCACAAATCAATAAATGTGATACATCACATAAACAAATTGAGAGATAAAAATCACATAGTCATATCAATTGATGCAGAAAAAGCATTTGACAAAGTCCAACACCCTTTTTGATAAAAGCTCTCAACAAGGTGGGAATAGAAGGATCATACCTCAACATAATAAAAGCTATATATGATAAACCCACAGCTAACATCATACTCAATGGGCAAAAACTAAAACCATTTCCCCTAAGAACAGGAACAAGACAGGGATGCCCACTCTCACCACTCCTGTTTGACATAGTACTGGAAGTATTAGCCACTGCAATTAGACAAGAAGAAGAAATAAAAGGCATCCAAATTGGAAAAGAAGAAGTAAAGCTGTCCTTATTTGCAGATGACATGATATTGTACATAAAAAACCCGAAAGACTCCATCAAAAAACTAACAGACTTAATAAATGAATTCGGCAATGTAGCAGGATACAAAATTAACACCAAGAAATCTATGGCATTTCTATACACCAACAGTGAACTTACAGAAAGAGAAACTAAAAAAGCAATCCCATTTTCTATCGCACCAAAAAAATTAAGATACTTAGGAATAAACCTAACCAAGGAGGTAAAAGACCTATATGCGGAAAACTACAGGACACTGAAAACAGAGATAGAGGAAGATGTAAACAGATGGAAGAACATACCATGTTCATGGATTGGTAGAATCAACATCATTAAAATGCCCATACTACCCAAAGCAATCTATAGATTCAATGCACTCCCCATTAAAATACCAACGGCATATTTCACAGAACTAGAAAGAACTCTCCAAAAATTCATCTGGAATAAAAAAAGACCCCGAATAGCCACAGCAATCCTGAGAAAGAAGAATAAAGTAGGAGGGATCTCAATACCAGATTTCAAGCTGTATTACAAAGCCACTGTCCTCAAAACAGCCTGGTACTGGCACAAGAACAGACATATAGATCAATGGAACAGAATAGAGAATCCAGATATCGACCCAAACCAATATGCGCAATTAATATTTGACAAAGGAGGCATGAGCATACAATGGAGTCAAGACAGTCTCTTTAATAAATGGTGTAGGGAAAATTGGACAGATACATGCAAAAAAATGAAACTAGATCACCAACTTACACCATACACAAAAATAAACTCAAAATGGGTACAGGACTTAAATATAAGATGGGAAACCATAAAAATACTGGAGGAATCCACAGGCAGCAAAATCTCAGACATATGCCAAAAGAACTTTTTCACTGATACTGCCCCTAGGGCAATGGAAGCCAAAGAGAAAATAAACAAATGGGACTACATCAAAACAAAAAGCTTTTTCACAGCAAAAGAAACCATCAACAAAACAACAAGAAACCCCACTGTATGGGAGAACATATTTGCAAATGTTATCACTGATAAAGGTTTAATCTCCAACATCTACAGGCAGCTTATACAATTTAATAAAAGGAAGATAAATGATTCAATAAAAAAATGGGCAACAGACCTAAATAGAATCTTTTTGAAAGAAGACAGAAGGAGGGCCAAGAGACACATGAAAACATGCTCAAAGTCACTAATTATCCGAGAGATGCAAATCAAAACGACAATGCGATACCATCTCACACCTGTCAGAATGGCTATCATTAACAAATCAACAAACGACAAGTGTTGGCAAGGATGTGGAGAAAAAGGAACCCTCGTGCACTGCTGGTGGGAATGCAGACTGGTGCAGCCACTGTGGAGAACAGTATGGAGTTTCCTCAAAAAACTGAAAATGGAACTCCCATTTGACCCAGTAATCCCACTCCTGGGAATATATCCTAAGAAACTAGAAACACCAATCAGAAAGGATATATGCACCCCTATGTTCATAGCAGCACAATTTACCATAGCTAAGATTTGGAAACAGCCTAAGTGCCCGTCAGCAGATGACTGCATCAGAAAAATATGGTACATCTACACAATGGAATACTATGCTGCCATAAAAAAGAAGGAATTACTACCATTTCACCTGGATGGAATTAGAGAACATTATGCTAAGTGAAATAAGCCAGTCAATGAAAGAAAAATACCACATGATCTCACTCATTTGGGGATAATGAAAAACATTATAAACTGATGAACAAAAAGATAGATACAGAGGCAGTAAAGCATCAAACAGACTGTCAAATTACAGCAGTAAGGTTAGGGAGAGCTGGGGGAAATAAGAGATCAACTGAAGGACTTATATGCATGTATATAAGAGTAACCAACGGATTCAAAACATTGGGGGGTGAGGCATGTATGGGAGTGGGGGGGGGGGCAATGGTAAGATATGTACACATATAATACCTTAATAAAAAAAATAAAAATAAAAATAAAATAAATGAATAGCACACACACAAAAAAAAAAAAAAAAAGAAAAAAAAAGGAAAAAAAAAGGAACCCTCGTGCACTGCTAGTGGGAATGCAGACTGGTGCAGCCACTGTGGAGAACAGTATGGAGTTTCCTCAAAAAACTGAAAATGGAACTCCCATTTGACCCAGTAATCCCACTCCTAGGAATATATCCTAAGAAACTAGAAACACCAATCAGAAAGGATCTATGCACCCCTATGTTCATAGCAGCAAAATTTACATTAGCTAAGATTTGGAAACAGCCTAGGTGCCCGTCAGCAGATGACTGGATCAGAAAACTATGGTACATCTACACAATGGAATACTATGCTGCCATAAAAATGAAGGAATTCTTACCATTTGTAGCAAGAAGGAATGAGGCCATGTATGGGAGTGGGGTGGGGGTGGGGGCTATGGTAAGATATGTACACATATAATACCTTAATAAAAAAATTAAAAAAAAATGGTAGTCTCTCACTATAATGTTTCTCTCTCTCTCTCTCTCTCCTTTCCACTCTCTCTCAAATCAATAAAAACATATTATTGGGTGAGGATTTTTAAAAAGGTATAGAAAAGTACTATGAATATTTCTATGTCAATAATCAAATAAGCCAGATGAAAAGGTTCTTAGAAATACACAAATTGCAAAAACTAAATAAATAATAAATAGAAAATCTTATACATTTTAAAGAGATGAATGATAGTTTTGAATTTTAATTGTTTCTTTCCATGTACAAAAATATTTTTTCTACAAATAATATTGTGTGTGTGCATGTGTGTGTGTTGGAGGGTGTAAAGGAAAGCAGAATGCTTTATCATGATTTTGCTTCAATAACTTTGGGACATATTAAAAGTCGTAAATTCTGGTTTCCCCTCCCCCACAAACAATTAAAAACTAAAAAGAATTAAAATTTAAAAATAAATAAAGTTCTTAAAAAATAAAGCTTAGGTCCAGATGTCTTTACTGTTGAATTATACTAATAATTTGCATAACAATTACTCCAATCTTCTTCAAAATCCTCTATAAATAGATTAACTCATTCCATTAAGTCACCATTCCCTAATACCAAACCCCAATAATGATATTATAAGAAAAGATAATTGCAGATGTAAAAGTTCTAAAAAAACCTCTAACTAAAGGCATAATGTCAGGTATTACTGATAAGACCAGGTCTGTAATGTTGCTTTAATATTTTAAAAAATCTGTATAATAGACTACATAAATCAAACAAGAAAAAACACACACAGGACCATCTCAATACATGCAGATAAAGCCTTTGATAAAAGTCAACACTTAAATATATATATTTAAGTGTTGACTTTTATCAACACTTCCTCTCTAATAATAATATATATTATTGATTTCAGAGAGGAAGATGATATAATCATTGATTGGTTGCCTCCGGGATATCATACTTGGGATATCAAGCCTGCAACCTGGCATGTGCCCTGACTGGGAATGGAACTGTGACTTCCTGGTTCATAGGTCAATGCTCAACCACTGAGCCACACTGGCCAGGCAAAAGTCCACTTTTCATGATAAAAACCTTAAATTAGTAATACAAGGAAATTTACCTACATGATCAATTACACTGATGACAAATTCATAGCTAACATCACACTCATGATGAAGACTGAAATATTTCCTTCTAAGGTTAGGAGCAATATAAGAATTTCTGCTTTCACAATTGATAACCATCATAGTACTGGAAGTTTTAACCACAGTGATTAGACATTCACTATAAATAAAATATATTTAAAATTGAAATAAAGGAATAAAATCATTTCTTTTCACAGATAACATGTTATATACAGATAATCCAAAATAATTCACATGATAATAGCAAAGTCATCAAATCTGCAGGATACAAAATTAATATGCAAAAATTAGTTGAGTTTCTACACATCTACAATGAACAATCTGAAAATGAAATTAAAAAGCAATTTCATTTGCAATGGCTTATGTTACAATTAAATACCCAGGAATAAACTTAGCTACAATAAAAAAAAATTGCTTGCTGAAAACTATAAAACAATTCCTTAAAGTAATTAAGTAATAGCTAAATAAAAAAGATATGTTTTGCTCATGAAATGGAAGTTTTAATATTGTTGAAAGGTCAGTGCTCTCCAATTAATGCAGAGATTTAGTAAAATTTTAACCAAATTTCCATTGGCCTTTTATGCAGAAATGAAATGTATTGTAAGGGGCAACAAGTAGCCAAAACATATTGACAAGAAACAAAGTCAGAGGACTCACACATTACAACTTCAAAAAATCATTGTCAAACTTCAGTAACAAAAACAGTGTGGTACTGGTATACAGAGAGACATATATACCAATGCAATAGATTTGAGAGAACAAAAATAAAACCATACATCTATGGCCAGCTAATTTTCAACAGGGATTCCAAGATTAGCAAATAATAGTCTCCTTAACAAATGGTGTTTAGACAAGTGGATACCCACATGCAAAGGAATTTCTCCAAAGTGGATATACAAATAGCCAACAAACATATGGAAAAATGCTAAGCCTCATTAATTATTAGGAAATGTACATTAAACAACCATAATGAGGTAGCACTTCACCCTACTAGGAAGAAATAGAAAAAGCAATTCCTTTTGCAGTTGCAACCAAAATAATAAAATACACAGGAATAAACTTAACAAAGAACATGAAAGACCTATATATTTAAAATTTGGAAGCCTTATTAAAAGAAATTGAACAAGACACACAATAAAGTAGAAAACTATTCCGTGTTCATGGATTGGAAGAATCAACATATCTAAAATCGCCATATTACCCAAAATAATACACAGATTTCATGCAAGCCCCATCAATGTCATTGATGTCATTTTTTAAAGAAATAGAGTGAGAAATCATCAGATTTGTATGGAACTACAAAAGACCTTGAATAGCTAAGGCAATGCTGAGCAAAAAGAACAAAGCTGGAGGTATCATGCTACTTGACTTCAAGTTATACTACAGAGCTACGATAATCAAAACAGCGTGGTATTGGCAGAGAAACAGGACACAGATTAATGGAACAGAATAGAGAGCCCAGGTATAAAACCACATGTAATTTTCCACATAAGAACTAGAAACACACAATGGAGTAAAGACAGTCTCCTCAATAAATGGTCCTGGGAAAAGTGGAAAGCTACCCGCAAACGAATGAAACTTGATTACAGTTGGTCCCCATGTACAAAAATTAATTTAAAATGGATCAAAGACCTAAATATAAGACCCAAAACAATAAGTTACATACAAGAAAATATAGGTACCAAACTTATGGACCCTGATCTTAGAGAACATTTTGTGGACTTGACCCCAGAGGCAAAGGAAGTAAAGGCAAAAATAAATGAATGGGACTATATCAAACTAGAAAGCTTCTGTGCAGCAAAAGAAACTGACAACAAAACAAAGAGCCAGCCAATCAGATGGGAGATGATATTTGCAAACAGTAGCTCTGTCAAAGGTTTAATTTCCAAAATATATAAAGAACTTGTAAAACTCAACACCAAATAAATAACCCAATCAAAAAGTGGGCAGAGGGCCTGAAAATACATCTCTCCCAAAAAAGACATTTGAATAAACAATCCTATCTAATAAAAGGGTAATATGCAAATTAACCATCACTCCACTACAAAGATGGCAGCGCCCATAGTGGCCGGGGCGGAACACTGGCATCGTAGCCCCGGCAAGGAGGCCAGCTTCCCAAGCAGGGCTGCAGAGGCAGGGATGGCCTCTAGGCAGTGGGCACACACCAGGGGTGGGAGCGGCTCAGAGCACGCCCTCACCCCAGTGGACAGGGCTTGGCAGCCAGTGAACAGTGGAGAGCTACCAGTGGTGGTGGGTGTGGTGGCCCGGCTGCCAGGAGGCCAGCTTTCAGCTGCTGGGGCCTGTGCTGAGACGATTGGTGGTGTGGGCAACTGCGGGGGCATATCTGAGGCTGAGGCGCTGGGAGACATGGGATTGCAGCCCAGGAGGCGAGGCGCCAGAGGACCTGGCCGCCGGTGCCCCGGCACTGGAGCTACCTCCTTCGAGATGTATCCTAGCCTACATGTGGGGAAAGTGGGTTCGGGGAATCTCTCCCATTGCAGTGCCCAGAGCCCAGGCTGGCCAGCACCCCAGAGGAGACCCCCGCCAGGATCAAGAAGCATGGCCGGCCTCCAAACCACCAGTGACCCTAGCCCAGGCTGGCCAGTGCCCCAGAGGAGACCCCTGCCAGGATCGGGGTCATGGCCCACCTTCAAACTGTGGCAGCCCCTAGCCCGAGGAGGCCTCCTGGCGGAGGACGCCCAAGTCTGTTCTTGACCTAGGGCCAGGCTCTCCCAGCGAGGGACTCAGAAGCCTCCAGAGTCTGCCGGTCTCTGGGAGGTGGGAGTGCATCCACTGTCCACCAAAAAGTAGGACCATCGAACCATTCACAGTCTCAGTGCAGGCGCAGGTCCATGGCTGAGGGGGTGGAGGCCAGACCAAAACAAAACAGCAGAAACACCCTGCTCACCTCAGCGGGTGCAGCTGCAGTCCATGTGGCCTGGGCAGTGTAGAAAGCGCTACCTTCTCCCAGGTCCTGTGCTGGCACTGCCGCCTCGCTCACCCTCAAGCCCCTCCACCCCCCCCTCCCCGCCCCCTGTGTCCTGACAGGGAAGTGTGTAGGGCATCCTGAAGGAGTTGTACCATTCTGGGTTCTTTTACCCAAAGACACCCTTTGGGATGAATTCAGAGCCACATCTCACTTCCCATGAGATTGGAAGAACCATGTAAAAGGAATTCAACAAAAGCTTTCCACATCTCTGTTTATTCTTTTGAATCCATAAAACGACCTTAAAAAAAGCATTCGGCCATCTAAGAGAGAATGCACTTTCTGCCAGAGCATGCAGGATTCTTTTGCCCAACAGGTTAAAGGAAGCAGAGAGCTGGCACAGTGGAAATGGCCCTGGTGCCCTATGAGGAGCCCGCGGGAATGGGGTTGCAGAAATTCCACAAGCCTCTTGCTACCTTCTCCTTTGCAAACCACACCATCCAGACCCACCAGGACTGGAGGCAACTGAGAGTCACAGACGTGATTTGGGAATCGGTGACCAAATCCTGGGGGGCCTCTGAAAACATCTGCAATTGATTATAAGACTGGTCTTTATTTCAAAAAGAAATAAAAGAACAGCTTTGTTGAGATCTAATTCATATACTGTACATGTCACCTAAAGTGTACAATGAACTGGTTTTTTAAAGTAAATTCAGAGTGGTACAACCATCACCATGCTCAATTTTTAAATATCTCCACGACTCCATCTCCTCCAAAAAAAGCTTCTACCCACTAGAATCACTTTCCTGATCATCTTCCCCAAAATAGATTGCATTTTAAGGGTGGGTAAATGAAAGTTGAGGGAAGTTAAAATACTCCACAAAGGATATTGTAAAATGAAAAAGCCCAAAGTGAAGATCATGTGTTTTCCTTATTTTTTTTTTTATTTCAGAGAGAAAGGGAGAGGGAGAGAGAGCTAGAAAAATCAATGATAAGAATCACTGATCAGCTGCCTCCCACAGGCCCCCTACTGGGGATTGAGCCCGAAACCCAGGCATGTGCCCCTGACCAGAATCAAACCTAGGACCCTTCAGTCCACAGGCCAATGCTCTCTCCATTAAGCCAAACCAGCTAGGGCCATCTGTTTTCTTTCAGTTCTGCATGGTTGTAATGGTCTCCAAATCTATGCTAATAAAAGGGTAATAGGCTAATTAGAGTGGACGTCTTCTGGAGGTCCTTCCAGACAAAGCACCAGTGGCTGCAAGGGCTGAGGCTCAGGCAGCCATGGGCAGCTGTGAAGGGCTGAGGCTCAGGCCAGCAGTGGCAGCAGCAGCGGGATAATGGGGGCGGTGCCCCCAGAGGGAGGCCAGACTGGGGGCTAAGGCACAGGCAGTTTGGGGTGAACAGGCCGATAGGGGAGGGCAGTTGGGGGCTATCGGGCCAGCAGGGGAGGGCAGTTGGGGGTGATCAGGCCTGCAGGGGAGGGCAAGGTAGGGGCGATCAGGCTGGCAGGGGAGCAAGGTAGGGGCGATTAGGCCAGCAGGCAGAGGGGTTAGGGGCAATCAGGCAGGCAGGCAGGTGAGTGGTTAGGAGCCAGCGGTTTAGGATTGTGAGAGGGATGTCCGACTGCTGGAAGTTGGACATCCCTTGAGGGGTCCCAGATTGGAGAGGGTGTAGACTGGGCTGAGGTGCACCCTCCCCCCCCCCCAGTGCATGAATTTCGTGCACCGGGCCTCTAGTAGATATATGAAAAGATGTTCAACCTCACTGGCAACTAGGGAAATGCAAATCAAAACTACAATGAAATACCACCTGATAGCTGGTATTATCAACAAGACAAGCAATAACAAGTGTTGGAGAGGTTGTGGAAAAAAGGGAACACTCATTCACTGCTGGCAGGAATGTAGACTGGTACAACCAATATGGAAAGCAGTCTGGCAATTCCTTAAAAAATTAAGAATAGAGCTACCATACAACCTAGCAATCCCTCTCCTGAGCATAGACCCACAAAAGTCGAAATCCTGTCACAAACATATAAGCGCCCCTATGTTCATTGCAGCATTATTCACAGTGGCCAAGACATGGAAATGGTCAAAGTGTCCTGCTATAGAGGACTGGATAAAGAAGATGTGGTGCAATGCACAATGGAATACTACTCAGCCATAAGAAAGGATGAAATAGTGCCATTTGTAACAACATGGATGGACCTTGAGAATATTACGCTAAGTGAAATAAGTCAATCAGGAAAAGCTAAGAACTAAATGATTTCACTCATATGTGGGATATAAAACTGAAACTCGTAAACACAAACAGCAGTGTGGTGGTTGCTAGAGGGAAGCAGGTAGGAGAAGAGGGACTCCTAATATATGGTAACAGGAGAAGACCTGACTTTGGGTGGTGGGCACATGGTGTAATATACAGATCTTGTAACAGAGAAACCCACACCTAAAACCTGTATGTTCATGTTGACCAATGTCACCCCAATCAATTTAATAAATAAATATTTTTTTAAAAAAAGAAAATGAAGTCAAGATTCTGGGTTATCTCTGATTACCCAAATTGAGTTCAATAGAGATTCTTAGAGTTTATCAAGTATAGTCTCAAACTAAATTTTACTTATCATTTTTCTCTGCTTATATAGATACTAGGGGCCCAGTGCATGAATTTGTGCACCTTGAAAGGATCTGTGGGCCACGAGGCTGCGGTAGGCCCATCTTCCATACCCCTGACAGGCCCCTCCTGCCACGGCCCCTGATCCTCTGTCTGCAGCCCCCATTCCCACTGCCGCTCCCATGTGCTGACGGTGCCGAACCCACTTGAACCCACTGATGGGGCGGAGCAATTGGGGCTGGGACTGGCAGTGGGTTTGAGTGGCGGCTGCTGCCTGGCTGGGGGTTGAGAGAAGGCCCATAGCATCCCCACCCTGTGCTGAGGTGGAGCGATCCCTGGCAGAAGCGGAAACCAGTGGAGAAGCACACAGGCCCACCACACCACCTGGCCAAGAGGCCGCCCAGCTGAAAGAGGCCGCCCAGCTCAATTTAACTATTGAATTTAACCAAAGTCTCACTGGAGACTTTGGTTAAATTCAATAGTTAAAATCACTATGCTTTGTGAGAGCTGACATCCTCAAACACTCAGGACCTTCAATCATACAAATTAATAGAAAACAATTGCATAATATTTTGACCTAATTGTACACACTTTAGTATTGTTTAAAAATTATTCTAGATCCTTCAAGTAAATTCAGCAGCTGACTGAGGAGAGCCAGCACTGAGAAGCGGGTGGTCCTGGCTCTGCTATCTTGTTTGTGGTTTCCAAGGAAACAGCCAGAAGGAATGATAAACCCTCAGCAAACAGCTCAGCCAGCACCTATCTAAGCTGCAGCAAGCAGCGGCTTGGTTTAAATTGAGCCTTTCCTGCAGTGAATGACCCCAAACCTCCCTGGATCAGACAGGTTCCTGTGGAGTACAATCTCCATGCAATACAACAGGGGCTCCAGTTTCATTCCTAGCGATCTCATGTGCGTTAGCTCGGGGCAGCAGGGAGGAAGGGAAAAGGCATAATGTGGGGCAGCTCTGGTGAGCAAGCAGAAGGAAAACATGTCTGGCAGACACTCCCCTGCCACCCCCTTCAACATGTAAGAAGAATCAAATAAACCAATACAAACACCCCTTCCCTGCCTCGGAGAGATCCGGGACTGAAGGGCGTCCCACCCAGGAATTGCATACCTGCTTCCAACCCGCTTTATCCAAATGGACAGGTTAAGGGGTTAAGGGTAGGAGGAGGAGCCTCGAAGGAAAGGTATTCCCTGGAACCACACCCCTGTCCTCCCTGAACCCGCCCCCAGCAGATTTGCATATCCCAAACCCTCCAGTGCTTCCAGGCACTGGGCATTCCCACATCTTCCCTGCCTCCCAGCAGCTAACTCCACTGTCTCCTACCCCAGAAGCACTCTGTCCCCCCCAACTTTCAGTCTTTATAGCCTAAATGCATGGTGGGTTTAGTTGCTTCTCCACGGATTTTATTTGGTAAGAACCCAGCCAAGCTGCTTAGAAACTGAGCTGCTCAGACTTCATCAGGGACAATGAATGACACACCTTACTGGCTTTGATAGCAAAGCAATCTTATTCTTTTATTTTTTAAGTAGATTTTTATTGATTTCAGAGAGGAAGGGAGAGGGAGAGAGATAGAAACATCAATGATGAGAGAGAATCATTGATCGGCTGCCTCCTGCACATGCCCTACTGGGGATCGAGCCTGCAACCCAGGCATGTGCCCTTGACCAGAATTGAACCTGGGACCCATCAGTTCTCAGGCTGAAGCTCTAGCTACTGAGCCAAACCAGCTTGGGCAAGCAATCTTATTCTTAAAGACTTGATTTTTGTCATAAACAAGTGGATTTGAATCATATCAAACCAATATACACTTTTTAATGAAATGTCTCTTCATTTCTACTAATGCAATTCTGCCTTAAAGCTTATGTTGTATAATCTATACTAATAAAAGGGTAATATACTAATTAGACTGGACATCTTCCAGACATCCATTTGGACGTCATTCCGCACAAAACCATGGTGGCAGGGGCCAAGGCAGCAGTGGTTAGGGGCAACCAAGCTGGCAGGGGAGGGCAGTTAGGGGCAATCAGGCCGGCAGGCAGGTGAGCAGTTAGGAGCCAGCGGTCCTGGATTGTGAGAGGTATGTCCCCTGTGGGATCGGGCCTAAACTGGCAGTCAAATATCCCCCAAGGACTTCCAGATTGGAGAAGGTGCAGGTCGGGTAGAGGGATCCCCCCACCTCACCCCCCCATGCACAAATTTCATGCACTGGGCCTCTAGTATTTGCATATTAGCCTTTTATTATATAGGATATATTAGAAATACATGAATACATTGTGGAAAAAAATCTTTAAAGCTGTCAAGAACACACAAACATATACATATATACATCACATTCTGATCAAACTAGCCTAAATTTATTTAGATTCACATATTTAAGTTGACTGTAAAATCACTCAGAATAGAAAGAAGGTAGCGCTACAAATAAATTACTAAGTCATACATCAATTTGAACCCCCAAAAAGTCAAATGTGTAATTTTTCTTTTCAATTCATTATATTTTTAAACAGTGCATTTCATAGGAAGGAAGAAAAGGTGTTTTTTCACCAGAAACACATCTCCACTGCTTCCGTGACAGAAGAGTTGTTCTGCATGATGATGCCTACATACCACGGTGTGTTCACACTTGTCATGTTTTAGACTTCCTTTATGTACACAGAATACCAGCTTATTCTGGTCTAGTACTCTTCAGCTTCCATTCCTCAAATTATAGGTCCCTGAAACTTATTTTTAATTTTATGGATGAAGGAGTGTTGTCTCATTTGAAAGAAAGGATGGACAGAATGCTTTAGAGTTTATATAAATGTTTATGTTTCCTTCTGAGCCTGTGATGCCCTGAGAGGCTGGCAATGCTTGCTGGGCACTCTGTGGGGCTGCCCGAGCAGCTATCCTTCTGCTTAACCTGGAATTTTAGCCATATGACTTGTTAGCTGAACTGACAACAGAGGTGTTTTGTTTGGTTTTCATGTTGTTGTTATTTTGTTGTTGTTTTTGTGTGTGTTTTTTTTCAGAAGACCTCTAAGATATATGCAAAGAACAATTTTGTATAAGTGGTAGTAAGAATAAGGGGGATAAGGCAGTGAAAATAGGAAAAACATAGAATGTGAGGAGAGAAAATAAAAGGAAAATTCAGTGAAAAAAATCACAGAAAGAAAAGAAAATGTTGAAAAGAATGGAGAAAAGAGAAATTATAGAGATTAATTAAAACATAAAAAGTAGCAATATATTATGGTTATCCCACATCCCCCCTTATTTTCAATTGATTTTATTTTTTACTGGCTCTTTTTGTAATTTTTTTCTTACTTTCTTTTTATTGTAAATTTACTTTCTTTTGCAAATATTTCCTAGAATAAAATACAATTAATAGTTTCGATAGAGAATGGCTATATTTTTCCAAACTTTCTTTTTTTGTTTTTTCATAAAGCCGGGTTACATTTCCAGCTTTCTTTACAGTCAGTGTGGACGTATGACTGGATTATAGCTAGTAGGGTGTGGAGGGAATAATGTGTGTCACTTCTGGACTGAAGTGGTAAGGCGTGTCTATAATTTATCTGCTTATTCATTCCAAAACTACACAGAAAGCAGAAAACTAAGACAGAAAGACCATAGGGCCCAGGAGCCACAAAACAGAAGACAAGTGATTTCCTAACAAACTACAAAACCAGAAATACATATGAGATGAATTGTTATGTGATTATGAAATAAGATTTCCCCTACACTGAGCTGTGGGGATTTATATCTCAGCTAGAATTAGCCAAAATCATACAGAAGCCAATATCCCAAAGCCCACTGCTCTGTACTATAACAGCTCTCTTCTCTTTCTCATTTAGCATAGTTGCCTTGTTTACACTTGTACTTATGAGACTTCAGACTGGGTTGGAGAGGCTGACTCCCGGGTCTAGCTTTCTAAATTTTTCTCAACTTCCTCCTAAGCTGCATATGTGCATTAGTTGGTGGCTATTTAAAATCACACTCCTATGCATGCACACGCGCGCACACACACACACACACACACACACACACACACACAGTCAACACACACACACAGTCAATACATTATAGATAAAATGATTTTACTTCTTTCGCTAATTAAATCATACAGCTGATTAACATATCTAAATTACTATTTGTCTTGGTGCCCAAACATTTGCTTTTTACTCTGTTTATTTGATTTGGATTTTAAGCAATTTGATGAGCAGAAATTCTTTTTTTAATTAAACTTATTGGGGTGACATCAGTTAGTAAAATTATGTTTTAAGTGTACAATTCTATAATACATCATCTGTATATTTCATTGTATGTTTACCATCCAAAGTTGAATCTCCTTCTGTAACCATACTAGTATATCTGACCCCCTTTTCCATTTACTAACTACCCACATCCCCCTTTCCATCTGGTAACAGCCACACTGGTTTTTGTATCTATGAGTTTTATTTGATGTCTTGTTTGTTCATTTGTTGCTTTCATTTTTATATCTCACATATGATGAAATCCTATAGTTCTTGTCTTTTTCCATCTTAATTATATTGCTTAGCATGATATTCTCAAGATCCATTCATGTTACCACAAATGACAATATTTCATTTTTCCTTATGACTGAGCAGTATTCCATTGTATATACATACTACAGCTTCTTTTTAATATATTTTATTGATTTTTTTACAGAGAGGAAGGGAGAGGGACAGAGAGTTAGAAACATCGATGAGAGAGAAACATCGATCAGCTGCCCCCTGCACACTGCCCACTGGGTATGTGCCTGCAACCAAGGTACATGCCCTTGACCAGAATTGAACCTGGGATCCTTCAGTCCGCAGGCCGACGCTCTATCCACTGAGCCAAACCAGTGAGGGCATACTACATCTTCTTATCCAGTCATCTATTGAAGGACACTTTGGTTATTTCCACGTCTTGGCCACCAGAAATAATGTTGCAATGAGCATAGGGGTGCATATATACATATATCTTTACAAATGAATGCTTTCAAATTTTTTTAGTAGACACCCAAAAGACACCAAAAGAAGGGTTTGTAGGTAATATAGTAACTCTAATTTTTTTAGGAGCTACCATGGTAGGTAATATAGTAACTAATTTTTTTAGGAACTACCATATTATTTTCTATCGTGGTAATCTTATACAAGATTACATTCCCACCAGCAGTGAATGAGGGTTCCCTTTTCTCCACAACCTCTCCAACACTTGTTATTTCTTGTCTTGTTGATAATGGCCATTCTAACAGGTATGTGATGATATCTCATTGTAGTTTTGATTGCATTTTCCTAATACCTAGTGAAGTTGGGCATCTTTTCATATATCTGTTGACTATTTGCATGTTTTCTTGGGAGAAGTGTCTGTTTGGGTCCTTTGCCCATTTTGTAATTGGATTGTTTGTATTTGGTTGTTGGGTTGTATGAATTCTTTATATGTCTTGAATAGTAACCCCTTATTGGCTATGTTGTTTGCAAGTATCTTCTCCCATTAGATTGGTTGCATTTTTGTCTTGCTAATGGTTTCTGCGCTGGGCAGAAATTGAATAAGAAAAGTCCATGATATTTCAAAAATATTTATTGTGATGGAAATATATCAGAAATTCAGTAAAAATGATTTTTTTCATGCACTTCCAATGTAAAAATAAATAAATAAATAAATAAAGTGAATATGAGGTAAAACAAACCACTAAAGCAACTTAGTTTTAGCTTTTTATAAGACTGGAGCCATAGTAATTTATCTAATTACTAGAGGCCCATTGCATAAAATTCGTGCACGGGGCGGGGGTTGTCCCTCAGCCCAGCCTGCACCCTCTCCAATCTGGGACCCCTTGAGGGATGTCCGACTGCCTGATCCCAGGGATTGGGCCTAAATGGGCAGTCGGACATCCCTCTCACAATCCAGGACTGCTGGCTCCCAACTGATTGCCTGCTTGCCTTCCTGGTTGCCCCCACCCACTTCTGCCTGCCAGCCTGATCACCCCTAACCTCTCTCCTGACAGCCTGATTGATGCCTAACTGCTACCCTGCCAGCCTGTTTGTCCCTAACTGCCTTCCCCTGCAGGCCTGGTCACCCCTAACTGCTCTCCCCTGCAGGCCTGATACCCCCTATCTGCTCTCCCTTGCAGGCCTGGGTCCCCCCAACTGCCCTTCCCTGCAGACCCAGTCACCTCCAACTTCCCTCCTCTGCCGGCCGGGTCACCCCTAACTGCCCACCCCAGCAGGCTTGATGGCCCCCAACTGCCCTCCCCTGCTGGCCTTATTGCCCATAACTGCCCTCCCTTGCAGGCCTGGTTCCTCCCAACTGCCTCCCCTGTTGGCCATCTTGTGGTGGCCATCTTGTGTCCACATGGGGGCAGGATCTTTGACCACATGGGGGTAGCCATCTTGTGTGTTGGAGTGATGGTCAATCTGCATATTACTCTTTTATTAGATAGTATAGAGGCCTGGTGCATGGGTGGAGGCCAGCTGGTTTGCCCTGAAAGGTGTCCCAGATCAGGGTGGGGGTTCCCTTGGGGTGTGGGGTGGCCTGGGTGAGGGGCCTGTGGTGGTTTGCAGGCTGGCCACGGCCCCTGGTGACCCAAGGGGAGGCCCTGGTATCTGGGATTTATTTATCTTCTATAATTGAAACTTTGTAGCCTTAAGTGGAGACCAAAGCAGGCCAGGGCTACAGAAGCTTGGCTTCCTCCATCGCCGCGGGCAACCCTAGCCTCCTGCTCTCTCCAGCTCCGTGGCTGCTGTCATTTCTGTTGGGCTTTATTTATCTTCTATAATTGAAACTTTGTAGCATTGAGTGGAGGCCTGGGCCAGCAAGTGCAGGTGGAAAGCTTGGATTCCTCCATTGCCAGGGAAACCCAAGCCTCCCTCCTGCTCTCTGTGGCTGCAGCCATCTTGGTTGGGTTTATTTGCATATTCCCTTCTGAATGGCTGGTGGGCGTGGCTGGTGGGCATGGCTTGTGGGTGTAGGTGGAGGTACGGTCAATTTGCATATTACTCTTTTATTAGATAGGATTATTTTACCAGAGGCCCAATGCATGAAAATTTATGCACTCAGGTGGTGTCCCTCAGCCCAGCCTGCACCCTCTCAATCCTGGACCTCTTGGGTAGTGTACGTAGGCCTGGCCTGAGATCAGGGCCTATTGGGACTTTCCTTCCCCTGGCTGCAGGCAGCTGACCCCATCCCCGCTGCTGCCACTGCTTGCCATCTCTGCAGTGCTCCCCCCACTCCCCTGCCACCAGTTGCCTCCCTCTGCAGGCGACAGTTGTGGGGTGTGATGGCTTAGCTGGCCTGGGGTTCCTTCTGCGGGGAGATCTCTGGCTGGCCACACACCTGCCACAGTGTCTCCAGCCGGTGACCTGGGCCTCCCTCTTTCTTTTTTTAAGTAAGAGTAATGTTTACTGAGCAATACAGAACTGAGTACTATGAAGGGTTTACCAGGATGGAAATGCACCACACCCCGCCCCTGCCACCCCCAACACCCAGAGACTACAGTACTTAGAAGTTACACACAATGGCCATAACTGCTGAATATCTGTTCATAACAAACAATCCATAGCATATTTATACTGTATCACATCGAGTGATTATAGAAATCCATTTATATATTGTTTGCATAAAATCATTTTTTAAAACAATATTAAAAAAAAAAGAAAGCATAAAAAACATATGCAGTAGAAAGCCCTGCCAGGACAGCCAGTCTGTAAACATTCAGTGATTATGTGCTTTGGAAAGGTGCCCATGCCTCTTGCCCACAGCAACTCCAGCAGGGCCGGTGAGGGTGGGCCCAGGCTGCCACTCTGGGCAGGACTGAGCTGGACCACAGTGGGTGGGTACAGCAGGGCCTGGCACTGTGCCCTTCTCCAGCCTTGCATCAGGATCAGAGTCAGGGTTAGGGTTAGGGTTGGGGGAGGCAGATTGCAGTTTCACTCTGAGTTCCATAGTCAGCCTAATTTTGGTTGCAACACATGGCTTTTCCTGGCTGCTTGGAGGTCCTTTGGGTGGGTGCCCTGGCAGAGAGGCCAAAGAAGTGATCACAGCTGCTGGATTGGGCATCTCTCTGGCCTAGAGCCTCTGTCCTGCCTCCTGCAAACCTGGTCCCAGGCAGAACAGGCCCTCCTCAGAACTACTTTGGTCTCAGCATTTGGTCCTGGGTTTCATCAGCCTGGGTTTCTCCACCTGGTGTGGCTGATCTGAGTTTCACAAAAAAAGCCCAGCCGATGCTGGCTGTGCTGAACCTCATTGAGAGTTTTTCATGCAGCAAGGAAGAGCACTCTGGGATCTTCCTCCTCCTCCCTCTCCCCGCCTCCTTCTTCTCCCCTTCCTACTCTCAGCCCATGGTCACTTCTTCTCCACCTGTTCCAGCAGTGGGTTGCCTTCTGAGTCGGGGGTCTTAATGCTATCAGTCATGACAATGGAGGTGGGGCAATGCCAGTTGAGCATCAGGATGAGCTGCTGCCACTCCTGCTTCAGCTCCTCCATCTGGGTTTTCAGCTCCACATTCATGAGTTTCAGCCACTGAGATTCCCGCTGCAGACACTCTGTCCACTCCTTCTTCTTGTTCTGGCATGGGGCTGCCACTACTTTGTTCTTTTCCTGGAGCCTTTTTCTCCACTCCTCTTACTTGTCTAGCTCATTTTTCACAGGTTTCTTGACCAGTTTAACCTTCAGGAAGTGCAAGGGGGTGATCCTGGCCCCAATGTTGTGGATGTCAGTGTATTTCAGCTCCTCTGTAGTCAGGGCCAAGCTGGAGAGTCTGGTCAGGGGGCCGAGCCCTGGCAGAGAGCCGGCAGTCATGGAAGAGTCAGGCATCTGCCCAGGCATCATAGCAGGAGGAGTGGCAGTCCAGATCTGCAGAAGCCGCAGAGGGAGGCTACAACCCTGGGGTTTGGGCCAGGCTGCAGGCACCATTCCCACTCAGGAGCCTCAGTGGTGCCAGCCCTGCCCTGCAGTGTCCACCACTGCCAGGGCCTCCTGTCGCAGATGTGGAGCAGGCTGTGACCCTCCTGCAGGCTGTGGCCTGGGTCTCCCTCTTTGAGGTGATCAATCCTGGGGCTCTGCCTGCCTGCCTGCCTCATTGCCCCTAACCACTCACCTGCCTACCTGATTGCCCCTAACTGCTGGCCTGCCTACCTGATTGCCCCTAACCCATTGCCTGCCTACCTGATCACCCCCAACCACTCATCTGCCTGCCTGATTGCCCCTAACCACTTGCTGGGGGTGGGACCAGCCCTAGAGGGGCCATGGTGGTTCTGGTCATTATGCCCCTGGGCTTTTATTATATAGGATTTATGCTATTTATAGGTATATAATAAGATACCTGTCACTATTTGGAATTGTTGCATAACCCAATCATTTTAAACAAATTGATGTTTTGAACATTTTAATTAAAATATATTCAATAAGAATGGATAAAAGATTTAAGTCCATGTAATTAAGTTAATTCACACTAACACAGTAAGTGACTATTATTGACTCCAATGTTTGGAATTGGAGTTTCAGTTTACATAAAACAATATTTATATATTAAGAGAGTTTATAAATCTGTGGAGAATGAAACACAGGTAAATGGATACTTATTGTATAATGCAATATATTAAAAAATTAGTTCAATTATCAGGGTTCATTGAAAATTTGGTTCCATATAAATAAAATATAAAATGAAGGTTTTCTACACTGTATTTTTAGCACATAGACTAATATATGCCCATACTTTGATTTGTAAACAGTAGAAAATTTAGTTAGAGATACTTAACTGAGAGCCTAAGTGGTATTTAAAAAATAGCTAACATCACATACAGTTAATCTATATAATGAGAAAATATTTTCCAAAGGACGTACAATAGGGCTAGATCGAGTACTTTGCCTTTGTCCTGCTTTGTTATACGTTGCATGGCAAATTACTATGGAAATAAGATCTTTGTTTCTTTAGAGTTTATTTTCTTTTGCTCTTTCATCCATTCCTCAACTTGTAATCTTCCATTTGTGACAGCAGTGAGGTAGTGAGGAAATGATTTTGTGTTTGTAGATACAAGATAGGGATTTCAAATAAGTAAAAAAATAAAAAGCATCATAGCTTAAGAATGAACAATATAGGAAAATCTCTTGGCATGAAAGGTTCTCTATTTAAAAAGTGAGATTATCTTATAGATAATTTGTCAAAGTCATATCATAACAGGCTTGTTTATAGATTTTATTGGCCAAGCTAGTCAAAAGGTAGCATGACATTGGTAAAATGTGTCAGAATAAGAAATATTTGGGTTCCAATCTCATACTTCTGCTATTTGAATTATCTAAATTCTTTTTTCTAAATATTCACCAGAGAATATGTTTATTGATTTTAGAGAGGGAGAGAGAAAACGAGAGAGAGGAACATAGATTGGCTGCTCCTTGCATTGCCCCAATTAGGGACTGAACCCACCACCTAGGTATTGCCCTGACCAGAACTTGAACCCACGGACTTGCAGTGTACCAGACAACTCTCCAACCAATTGAGCCACACCAGCCAGGTCAAATTACCTGAATCCAAAGCCTTAGCTTCATCACCTGAATAATAACATTACTAAACTCTTTACTGAGATAATTTGTATATGTAAGGTACATTAATTAATAGTGGCCATTATTAATGGGATTCTTTTCTGCCATGGTGATGTGTGTAACATATAATTGCATTTTTTCCCTCCCTCTGTCTAAAGGAAAGGAAATATGACCAAGAGTCATAAACCAAGATTATACTGTTCAGGAAGTTATTTTGTTGATATGCCCAGCAACTCTCTATCAATAAACATTTTAAAACCATTATGGCCAGGCATTTTTCAAAACAAAGTAATCACATCACTGTAGTCCTGCCAAAAAACCCTAACTCCAATTTCGTGTCCATTAGTCAAAGTCAAGCAGAGTATAATCTGTTTTTTCCTATATTTTTATTTTCTATCTAATGGTGTCAAATTAAAAAAATGCTAAAGTCAAATCTATAAAGTATGAATTTTACTTATCTGGACTGTTCAATCAGTTAGAAGTATTTATTCAACTTTGGCTAGGTGTGAGGTCTACTGATAGTTGCCAAAGGGGCTATAAAAAGGTTATTGTGAACCAATGCCCCTATAATATGATCTAAGATATTTTATATGTTAAAGACAAATATCATCATCCCCATGTGCCAAGCACAGATACTTAGTACTCAGACATTAAGTAAAATGACCAAGGAATACCTGATGCAAAATGAGGGGTTGTTGTTGAGTTCAAACCCAGCATTATCTGACTCCAACCTGTGTCCCTTTATACCATCTACTCACATCCCAGGTGTAAAGCAATATATCTCCCCAAAAGGAGTTTATAATCAAGTTGGTAAGATACCTATATTGACACACACAAAAAAGATAACATTGCCTAGGAATGGCTTAGATTCAGGAGAAATTTCAGAGGAAAGACAAAGATGATTTTAAGTCTGGATGATTAGTGAGACGTTATAAATTGAGTTTTGAAGAATATGTAGGATTTCCTCATTGACAGAGGATGTGGGATCTGCAAGCCTTCCAGGTATAAAGAGTGGTTAGAGCACAGGCACAGGAAATCCTACATATTCACGATAGTGAATAGAGCAATCCGATTGTAACAGTCATCTATTTTGAGAAACTAGTTTAAAAAATAAGACTGGGAACTAAAGGTCTGATTTAAATGTTTCTATTTTAGGCCATTTTGAGATTATTCTCACTTTAAAATTATGATTTGAGTTCTCAAACAGTGTATACTTTATTTCAAAAATCAAACATCACTAAAACAAGTGACACAAATGCAAAGCAGCACATGACAACTTGGTCTTGCGTGGCCAGGATCTGTTCCTTTGCACAACACCCTTCAAATCCATTGTATGTGGTGGTAATGTGACTGAGGCCAGGCTAATCATAGCACACACTCCTTGTAATGTATTGGTCTCCCTGGGTGGCACAGGAAATAAGCAAGCCAATAACATCACTTCCCTGGAACTGCTATGCAGAGAGTGGGGATTCCATATCCACTAAGACTGCTTTTAGCCACTCAAGGACAGTGTAACTGTAAGAGGAGAGAAGGAGGCCGATACAGAAGGGAGTGAAGAAGCAGAGTCAAGGGATAACAGTGAAATAGGAGGGAGACCTCACACGTGCACATGCGCGTGCGCACACACACACACACACACACACACAGAAAAACTATTTTTAGGAACCCTGGACCCAGCGGTACTTAAAACTAAAAATTCACATACATAAACAATAATTTTCTTTTTCCCACTTGATATAGTTTGAGCTGGGTATCTATTATTTACATTTTATAAGTAGAAAATAAAACCTATTTATTAAAACTTATTCTAATTGTGTAACTCAAGTAAATATTTTAAGATACTTTAAAATAAAAATATTAAAGTGAGCAGTCTTGGAATTCTGAAAAAGATAGGAGAGTGAACATCACACAATTAATTCTACACAACTCTAAATACAGAGTGAAAGGTAAAATATTTTTTGCCTGGTGGGCATAGTTCAGTGGTTGAATGTTGACCTATGAACCAGGAGGTCATGGCTCAATTCCTGGTCAGGGTACATGCCCAGGTTGCGGGCTCTGTCACTAGGAAGGGGCATGCAGGAGGCAGCTGATCAATGATTCTCTCTCATTATTGATGTTTCTATATATCTCTCTCCCTCTCTGAAATAAGTAAAAATATTTTTTAAAAAGAAAAGTAAAATATTTGTAAATGTACTTAACAGATCACATACCTTGATTAAAAAGGAAAGAACACTTGGGAGAATTTCTGTTCCTTAACCATGACCAAGAAATAAGATGTTCTAAAATTACCCTTGCACTATAACAACTAAACAACTGGAGAAAATATAGGAAGTAACTATTTTCAGACAAAATTCCACAGGCAGCACAGGGCTGTAATTCACCAGAAAAGGGAAAGAAACTTAATTAGGCAAAATACAGCCTAGATGTTCTGACTGGAGGTAATTTCCATATTACAGCAAAGGGCAGAGGAGCCTCAAATCATGCTTGAAAATATCCTGGAATTCAGAAAAACAACTTTTGTAATTTGTACAGACCAAGGCAACTAGAAATTGTGTAGAAGGTAGAGAGAAATAAGGAACTAAAGCTACAGAAAGATAAAGTTCTGCCCTGGCCAGTGTTTCTTGGTGATTAGAGTGTTGGCCCATATAACAAAAAGGTCCAGGTTTGATTCCCGGTCAAGGGCAAGTACCTGGGTTACGGTACGCTCCTACCCAGATTGGGGTATGTCGGGGAGGCAACCAGTCTATGTGTCTCTCTCACATCAACCATGCTCTCTGAAAAGCAATGAAAAAAAAATATTCTCAAGGGATAATTAACAAAAACAAACAAACAAAATAAGAAATATAAACCTCCAGAAATCTACATAAGGGCCCATGAGTCTTTCCTGGATACAATATGCACATGCATAGTATGAAATCTCATAAGACTAAACAAAGCAACTTCTAAGAAAATAATAATTCTACAAATTAATAAGATGAACAATTCTCAAAGGTCACACAGGGCCAGAAATTTGTGAATTTCCTTCAAACAGAGTGTAGAGACTTCATGGAATATACAGGGCCTTCAGTCACTGCTTGAAAAAAATCTAAATTAGCTCCAGAATACAGTCCACTCTAATTCTGCCCAAGACAAGCTAAAAACACGAACTTCAACAGCATTAAACTAATCCAAAAGCATCTTAGAGACTACTAAGAAAAATATAACACTTTTTTATTCTTCAGAGAAATATAAAAAGTATGGGCTTCAAAATATAAAATTTCTAATATCCAATATTCAATCCAAAATTACTAGAAGAAGAAGAAAAGGAGGAGGAGGAGGAGGAAGAGGAGGAGGAAAAGGAGGAGGAGGAGGAGAAGGAGGAGGAGGAGGAGGAGGAGGAGGAGGAGGAGGAAGGAGAAGAAGAAGCAGAGGAAGGAGAAGAAGAAGAAGATATGTCAAAACCAGGAAAAAACTCATCAATGGAAACTGACTTAGAACTTTCAGAGATAATAGAATTAACACAAAAGGCCATAACACAATGTTATATTATGAAAATGATCCATATTTTTACTGATATAAGAAAAAAGAACATGAAGAGAAACAAATGGTGCAAAAAGAACTGCCTAGAACATGAGACATGAAAATACAATACCTGTAGGGGGCATGGAGGGCTAGAAGGGGCCTAAGGGGCAAAAGGGGGGACATATGTAATACTTTCAATAATAAAGCTTTAAAAAATCACTGGATATGATTAATAGCAGTTTGAAAACTGAGGGAGAGAAATGACAATGAACTCTGAGGTTTTCTTGTTTTTGTTTTGTTTTGTTTTCTTCCTAATATATTATCTCATATGGTAACAATACAAACTATCCAAATCAATTACAGAGAGAGAAAAAAAAAAAAAAGACTTAAAGGAAAAACAAAACCAAAAATACCATTGTTGACCTGTGGGACATTAACAAATGATCTGCCATATCTAACTTCTTTGGACTGAATATTTCTATCCCTCCCCCCAAAATTATATGGTGTACTCTAAATTCAAAATATGATTTTTGATTTGAAGCTGGGGCCTTTAGGAGGTATTTAGATCTGGGGGGTGGAGCTCCCATGAATGGGACTCATGCTCATATAAGGGATGGCGAGACCAGTGTTCCCCCTCTTTGCCATATGAACACACAAAAATAAAAGGACTGTCTAAATCTAGAGAGTGGATCCCCACTGGACAATGAATCTGTCTACACCATGATCTTCAGTATCTGAGTATCTAAAACTGGGAAAAATAAATGTTTGTTGTTATGGCTTCCACACTGACTAAAACTCTAATCCTATATAATAAAAGGCCAATATGCAAATTGACCGAATGGCAGAACAACTGGTTGCTATGAGGCACACTGACCACCAGGGGGGCAGACACTCAATGCAGGAGCTGCCCCCTGGTGGTCAGTGTGCCACTCAGCCAGAAGCGAGGCTCATGGCTGGCGAGTGCAGTGGTGTGGTGGGAGCCTCTCCCACCTCTGCCGCAGTAGTGCTGAGGATGTTTGACTGATGGCTTAGGCCTGCTCCCCTCAGGGGAACGGGCCTAAGCCATCAGTCAGACATCCGCTGAGTGCTCCTGGACTGCGAGAGGGCACAGGCCGGGCTGAGGGACCCCCCTAGTGCACAAATCTTGTGCACAGGGCCTGTAGAATATATATAATTAGAATCCCCAAAAGAGAGAGCAGTATGACCTATCTATTTATTTACCTATCAATTATCTAATCTATGAAAGAATCATGAATGGAACTTTCTCTTTTTTAAAAAAAATATATATTTCTTTATTGGTTTCAGATTGGAAGAGAGGAGAGAGAGATAGAAACATCAATGATGAGAGAGAATCATTGATCCGCTGCCTCCTGCACACTCCCCACTGGGTATCAAGCTGCAACTCAGGCATGTGCCCTTGGACAGAATCGAACCTGGGACCCTTCAGTCCGCAGGCGGAAGCTCTATCCACTGAGCCAAGCCGGCCAGGACGAATGGAACTTTCTTAAATTTGATAAAAACTATAGCACTATAGATGAGACAAAGTTCAAAAAAAATTACAAGCACAGCCCTTGGCTGGTTTGGCTCAGTGGTTAGAGCATAAGCCTGCAGACTAAAGGATCCCAGGTTCAATTCCTGGTCAGGGCACATGCCGAAGTTGCAGGCTTGATCCCCAGTAGGGGGCGTGCAGGAAGCAGCTGATCAATGATTCTCTCTCATCATTGATGTTTCTATCTCTCTCTCCCTCACCCTCTTTAAATAAAAATATAGTTTAAAATAATTACAAACACAAAAAATATCCATATCCAGGTACATTTTATAATCAATTTTCTAAAAAAATTGAGATCAAAAACAATGTCACCAAAATACAATTTACTATTATAAAACTTGACTATCAAATGAAAAACAAATAATTCAAATGAGGATGTGATAAAGGGAGCACATTTGTTGGCTACAGTATAATAAAATTATAATCGAATAGTAAAAGAGAGACAAAAAATTCCAAAATATTTTTAAAATAATGTCACCTTAAATACCTCATAGATTAATGAGAAACTTGCAATACAATTTAGTAGATTTAGAGCTGAATGATTATTAAATCAACACATAAATAAAGTCTTACATATATAAACTAGCATTAAAGTAAATTTATAGCTTTAATTACATGTATTATGGTATAAGAAAGACTTGGATTAAATTATTTTTACAATAACTTCAAGCCCTAGCCAGTTTGGCTGAATGGCCTGAGGACTGAAGGGCCCCAGGTTTGATTCTGGTCAAGGGCACATGGCTGAGTTACTGGCTCGATCCCCAGTGTGTGTGTGTGGGGAGGGGGGGGGGCGGGGGAGGGGAGTGCAGGAGGCAGCCAATCAATGATTCTCTCTCATCACTGATGTTTCTGTCTCTCACTCCCTCTTCCTCCTCTCTGAAATCAATAAAAATATATTTAAAAATAACTTCAAGAAACATAGAGAGATGGTTGTCAAAATGTCAGTTGAAGTTGTTTAGGACCTAATTAAAGAACATGATTTATCATTACCATATAGGAGAACAATATGACTGCTCCAGAAAAATAGAAAATATGCAAACTTTACCAGCCAATACTACTTCTATTTCAGAGAAGTATAATGAACCTCAGAGTACACGGTTCTCACATGTAAGCCCAAACATAAGAGAGCATGCGTGTTCACAGCACAATAAAATGTGATTTAGACAGATACTGTGAATTCCAAGACAACATTTATATTTCTCAGAATCCCATACAGTTAGATTAGGTTCATCTGACTAATCCTGACCATCAAATATGAGCAGACATGATGAGATTCATCAGTGTGCTTCCTCAATCCATTTCTTGCCATGCTACAGTGGGTTTGGAACAGTTGTCTTTCAGATGTAGTAGTGAAAAGATGAAGCAAGATTCCTGGCACACTTTAGAGTTTAGTTGAGCCAGAAACAAATCTGTGTTATGTTAAAAAATGCAATTTCAAGGTTCGTAATATTGCAGCAGGACCAAGATAATCTTCAATAATATGTACCTAAATGTCTAATAAGGGAAAGAGATGTAAATTAAATGTAGTCTATCCATGTATCAAAAAATACAAATAATTCTCTAGATGCATGTAATATAAAAATATTAAATTAATAGATGAGCAAATAAAGTGTTTACCAAACAAATGCATACAATGTACTCTAAATATTCTTTTATGGATATATAAAATGTATATTAAAATACAATTCATGTTAATCTCAGTCATTGGCTCTGGGAGTGAGATTTTATGGTAGGAGTTCATAGTAATTTTAACTTCATCTACAATGTTTCATTTATTTTATGCAAAAATAGCATGAAGACAATGGAAATAATATTTTAATAAGAGATAAAAGAAATCCATAAAGAACACATTGAACATAGCATCTTATTTCTAGGTATCTGTTTACACTATTTTATGTACTTTCTGCAGTACTTAAATTTTTTGTAAAAAATAATAGCATACTAAAGAGAAAAATAAATGGAAAAGCAGAAAAAAGAAAACAGCAACAACACAGTTAAGAGGCTAGTGAAAAGATTTTCTTGTATTGATTGATTCTTCAAGCAATTTACTGAAAACAACTGTAAGTCATGGTGAATACAAACCTCTGGTTCTTATCCCCAAGCACTCTGCTGTCAAGCAAGGTCCACACACATGAAATAACCTCAAAGAAGTGTTGTTTGTCATGAATGTGTTATTTACAGAATGTAGTGGAAGCCCAGAGACCCAACATTAAATTGGTGCTGTGGTTGTTCACAAGAGCACGTCCTAGAAAAAGGAGACAGTCTGTGATGTCTATGCTGGAGAAAGCTGGCCTCGGGGTAGAAAGACATGTCAGCTTGAAGTTGCATCTTTTAAAGATATGAATCTATGAGGTAAATTATTGAAGGAATTCCAAATCATTCAATATGACCAGTGATGAGAGTAGTCCCTAAAAGCATTACCCCATCTTAACCTATAGATTTTATTATTTTCTTTCCTACAAAAACAAAATAATTTTAATATAAACATCCATTCTAACCTGTTCAACCTCATTGCAGTCATTTCCTACTGGGAAGAGAGCATTTTGGATCCAGATGCATTATTTGAACCTATGTCTGTCCTCCATTCCTAGCATAAATTGCAGTGCATCCAAAGTGGTCCATCAATATTAGCTAAACAGTCAACTATAGACTTGTTTGACTAATAAATATCTAACTCTATAAAACAGTTTAAATCTTTATTTGGGACTAAAGGAGACACAAATTCAGGAGAAGAGCTGAAATGTGCTCCAGGAAAGAAAGCCAGAGCTTACAAAGGCAAAACCCACATGGTGAAACAAAAGTAACTGTTCCCATTGGCTATGCAACATGGTGTGAGGGCTGGTTAAAAACAAAACTGGTCAAGACCAGGTGATGGAACTCTGAGGTAACCAACACATGAAAACAAGGGTGAGGTCCGTTCAAGGGTGCCGTTGTACAACAAGCACAAAATCCTAAAGTTCAAATGTCCAAACATCATCTGGGTACTGTAGCTCCTAAGTCTGATTTCCCCAGTGACCTCCCAACTCTATTTTAGGGCCCTCCATTTTAGATACTTTGGCTTATATTTGCCCCATTTGTTTGAGATATTTCCTTAGAAAACAATGATAATCAACCGTTCTAGCATAGAGTTAATCAGGAATGTCTGGTCCCTCATTCCCAGGGAATCTCATTCCTACTGTGCCATGCCCTGCATAGGAGGAAAGAAGTGTTATTATGGAAGAAATAAGAAGCATAGGGACAACATTCACATCTGAGCAACAAGGAGACCCCAGGTAAGTGAACCTTAGGCATAGTCTTCACCAGGAGTTGTCTTTAATGAGGATCTCAATTGCAGCAAGCTATTTTGCTGGGGAGAAAGGTTGATTAATTATCTCTACTCTTAAGCAACCATTATCTGAGTTTTTACAAGAGACTAAAAACATATGGTTGTATAAAGCATAAACAATTTGATAATAAAGTACAGTAAGCAAATCAGAACAGCAATGAATAAAACAATTTTAAATCCAGACCTAAAATAGCCCTGGGTCCAGTTGGGAGCCAGTTGAAAATATTTAAAAAATTAAACTATAATTAGTTACTAGCATTCATGGCAAAACAGAAATGTTCTTTAAAGGAATGTGAGAATTTAAGAAGCTTAGCTGTTTCTAATTTGACCTGGGAAGATATATTTAACCAGGTATAACAAGAAGGATTCACTGCGACACAAACTCCTTGGGCTGCAAGCAAATAATAGAAGGTTACTCTGTTGTTGAAGACTCTCTGAAATAGGAATGTAAGGATCTTTCTTGATCTATGAAGGCACTAGAGGATGACTGGGCTATTCTTTTAACAGTTCTTCTTAGATTCTGCATCATTATATCTTACTGTGCAGTGCCAAGGCCAGCACATGAATCTATAATTCTAAGAAAGTGGCTGCTCTCATCTCCTGCCTGGTAAGTCATATCCAACAGAAAGGCCACAGGAGCTATCATCATATTCAGAAGGGTTCTCACCAAAGTAGTCATCTATTATTGATAAGGTCCTTTTGTGAATAAGTCTTCAGAGTAGTGGCTGCAATTATTTCAAGAATAGTAAAAGGAGATGTCAAGTGGCCCAGGAGACATTGTACAGTTAGTCTCCCACTATTTAGGCAATCAAATGCCCAAGGCTGATTTTCATACTTGTAAATGATAGGATTACTGTGGGAACATACATGTGCTGGGAGGGTTTGGTTATTTATGGACTCATTGGCAAGTCCTTTCTGGTACCTATGTATTCTGAAAGGTGAACAGCTAGGTTTCCACAGTGTGGGCTGTGTCCTGCCATCTGGCCTTATAGAAGGGAATTCACGTTTGCAATAGGTGCAGCCTACTTGATGTTCAAGACCTCTATCATATGAAAAGGCATGCAAAAAGGGTGGCTAGATACCACCTCAATTGTAGGAGGTGCCTGAGGTCCACCAGGGAAGAGAGGGTATGCATATATGGAGACCACCATATAGAGGAAGTAGATGGGTGTTAGGTAGACACAAAGAAAATGTGAAACCCCTTTTGATAGATTACCCAGTAAATATCAGGAGAGTGTTCTGTAAAATCAACAGCAAAGTTATGGATGGTTGAGAAATTGCCAAATCAGTTCCACCAAAGGTAGAGGTAGGCATCAAAGGACAAATGCAGCATTCCAGCAGGTTCACTGCAAAGGCCAAGGTTTAAGAATAGTGTATCTTAATACTTCTATGCCATGCTTTCCCATTTCAAGGGTCAAAACAGCAAGAATCAGGAAGTCTTGCATAGGCAGAAGTTAATGATATGGAAGATCATTCATATACCCAGAAATATAATCATTATGACATCTACACTAATAAAAGAGAAATATGCAAATTGACCGTACCTCCGCCACACCCACCAGCCAATCAGAAGTGAGTATGCAAATTAACCCAACAAAGATGGTGGGCTAATTTGTATATATAGGCGTCAAGCAGTCTGGGTTCCAGACAGGTTCCAGGCCCTGCCCCCAGGGTCCCAGAACCATCGGTGACCCAGGGAGGCAGGCCGGGCAGTGCCAGGTCCCGCCCCCAGGGTCCTGGGACCATCGGCAACCGGGGAGCGGCCAAAGGGGCCCCCTCGCAATCAGCACACAGCAGGGCCTACTTGGCCCTGGTCGGAGGCGACCTGGGAGAGCTGAGTGGAGTAGGGGTGGCAGGTAGCCACGGAGGGGCAGGGCCACCAGAGCCAAGCTCCCGGGGGGCTGAGGAGAGTGCCTGAAAAAAAAAAGGATGCTTCAGTGAAGCACAGGAGGCGGGCAGCCCAAGGACCGCAGAGTGGCGCCAAGGCAGAATGCCCCGGAGGGGGCTCGGGCTGGGGCAGGGGGCCAGCGGGCGGGGATCTGCCTCCTCTGAGGAGAGCAAGGTTCTGCGGTGGTCCCAAGACACAGGAAATAAGAGGTGATGACTGCCGGAATGGAAGGACACGGACCTGCAGCCCTGAGGCGGGGGTTAAGGGGTGGCGCCATCTCAGTTGAGGAGCATCGCACTGCCGGGTACCACACTGCGATGGTCTGGTGAAGCTCCCTGCACTAACTGGGCCTCGCTGTGGCCTGTGCACTTGCAAGGCCACAACTCCTGCTCCTGCCTTGGCCCAAAAGCAAGCCTGTGCCTGCCCCCGACTCCACTATTAAAACCCTACCTTTACGAGCCACGGGGCCCCCAGATGAGGATGGCAATCAACCCCATCACTATTGGCCTTTTGCCACTAGTGACCTTTACAACTGGAAGTCTCAGAATCCTAAGTTCTCTGAGA
This sequence comes from Plecotus auritus, assembly GCF_963455305.1. NCBI lineage: Eukaryota > Metazoa > Chordata > Mammalia > Chiroptera > Vespertilionidae > Plecotus > Plecotus auritus. The sequence continues at coordinate 96,182,567 of NC_137776.1, forward strand.
AGCCAGCAGGGCTTATTGATCTGTTAGATTCTGTCCTTTTCACCCACCAGCCCACGTGGGACGACTGCCAACAGCTTTTACAGGTCCTGTTCACAACTGAGGAGAGGGAAAGAATCCTCAGTGAGGCCCGGAAAGTGGTTCCTGGCGTGGACGGGAACCCAACCACCAACCCGGTCCAGATAGATGTCTCTTTTCCCTTAACTAGGCCTGAATGGGATTTCAACACGGCAGAAGGTAAGGAGAGGCTCTGGGTCTACCACCAGACTCTAATGGGGGGTCTCCGAATGGCTGCTAGAAAGCCAACTAATTTGGCCAAGGTAGGGAATGTTCAGCAGGAAAGGGATGAGTCTCCAGCTGTCTTTTTAGAATGGATCATGGAGGCAACCGCACCTACACCCCCATGAATCCAGAAGCTCCTGAAAACAAGGCAGCTGTGATCATAAGCTTTGTAAACCAATCGGCTGGGGATATTAAAAAGAAACTGCAAAAAGTAGATAGGTTGGGGGAGAAGAGTTTAAAGGACCTACTGGAGGTAGCCGAGAAGGTGTATAATAACAGGGAGCCCCCGGAAGAAAGGCAGGCTCACGCTGTGGCGGCTGCTGGCAGCAAACAAACCTGAGACCTAGCTAAGATCCTTCTCGCCACCACCGTGGACTCTTTGGAGGAACGGAACCGCCGTCTCTGCTGACTCACCGGCAACCAGGAGGACGGTAAGGGGACCACCTGGGGTGGGAGGCGGAAGCTGCAGAAAGATCAGTGTGCTTACTGTAGGAAGATAGGGCACTGGAAACAAGAGTGTCCGAAAAGGGCCAGCAAAAAGGGAGGCGAAGCGGATCGAGTGAAGGTCCTGGAGCTAGATGAACTGAGTGATTAGGGGAGTCGGGGTTCGGACCACCTCCCCAAGCCCAGGGTAACTCTTAGAGTGGAGAGAACCCCCATTGACTTCCTTGTCTACACCGGAGCGCAACACTCGGTCCTCCGTATGCCTCAAGGAAAATTAACAAATAAGAAGTCTTGGGTACAAGGGGAAACTGGTATGAGCCAGTATTTATGGACTACCCGAAGAACGGTGGATTTACGGATGGGCCGGGTATCCTACTCTTTTATGGTAATTCCGGAATGCCCCTACCCACTGTTAAGACGAGACTTGCTTACTAAGATTGGAGCTCAGATAACTTTCAGACAAGGGGGGGCCTCATGTTACTGGTGGCAAGGGCCACCCCATTCAGGTCCTGACCATAAGGCTGGAGGATAAGTACCAGCTTCACCAAAAAGCCTCTCCAATAGAGGGCAGCACGGACGAATGGCTGCAGGAGTTCCCCATGGCTTGGGCAGAGACAGGGGGAGTGGGGCTCGCCGCCCACAGGGCCCCAGTCCTGGTAGAGTTAAAACCAGGGGAAGGCCCGGTGAGAATCAAACAGTACCCCATGCCTCAGGAAGCCCGGAAGGGAATTCAGCCACACATTCGGAGACTGAGGGGCCTAGGGGTGCTGGTCCCCTGCCAGTCTGCCTGGAACACTCCCCTCCTGCCAGTCAAGAAGCCCCACACAAATGACTACCGGCCGGTACAGGACCTCTGGGAAGTAAATAAAAGAGTTATGGACATACATCCAAGGGTCCCCAACCCATAGACTCTCTTAAGCTCTCTGGCGCCCTCCCGTGTCTGGTATACTGTGTTAGATTTGAAGGATGCCTTTTTCAGTTTGCCGCCGGCACCCTGCAGTCAAGCCCTGTTCACCTTCGAGGGGCATGACCCAGAAGAGGGCTACAGTGGACAACTGACGTGGACTCGGTTGCCTCAGGGGTTCAAGAGCTCGCCCAGCATCTTTGATGAGGCCCTGCATGAGGACCTGGGTGAGTACCGGAGAACACACCCCAACCTCACTCTCCTTCAGTATGTGGACGATATCCTGATTGCAGCAAACACGGCTGAGGACTGCAAGGAGGGGACAAGAGACCTGCTGGCCTCCTTGGGGGCCCTTGGATACCGGGCTTCTGCAAAGAAGGCTCAGATATGCAAAGAAAGGGTGAGTTACCTGGGATACATCCTGGAGGGTGGACAGCGGCGGCTGTCGGATGCCAGAAAAGAGACTGTTTTGAAAATCCCATCCCCCACCTCCCAAAGGGAAGTAAGGGAATTCCTAGGATCGTCTGGCTACTGCCGCCTCTGGATACTGGGTTTCGCAGAGATTTCCAGGCCCCTATACGAGGCAACTGAGGAGGGAAAGGCCTTTGAATGGACTGAGAGAGAGAAGGCAGCCTTTAAGCAGTTAAAGAAAGCCCTCTTAAGCACTCTGGCCCTGGGCCTGCCAGACATCACGAAGCCCTTCCATCTCTTCGTAGATGAACACAAAGGAATAGCGAAAGGGGTCCTGACTCAGACCCTAGGCCCCTGGAGCCTCCTGGTGGCTTATTTGTCCAAGAAGTTAGACCCTGTAGCTGCCAGTTGGCCACCGTGCCTAAGGTTTATTGCGGCAATGGCGCTTTTAGTCAAAGACGCTGACAAGTTGACCCTGGGGGAGGAAGTCTGGATCACCACCCCACACGCCATTGAGGGAGTCCTGAAGCAGCCTCCTGATAGATGCATGAGCAACACACGTATAACCCACTATAAGAGTCTCCTTCTCAACCCTCCCAGAGAATCCTAAAGCAAGTGCATGGGCTCCGGAAGGACCTGACTGACCAGCCCCTTCCAGATGCAGACGTCACCTGGTTCACGGATGGAAGCAGCTTTATACGGGACAGGAGCAGGTATGCGGGTGCAGCTGTATTCACTGAAACGGACACTGTATGGGCAGAAGATCTGCCCTCCGGGACGTCAGCCCAGAGAGCAGAGCTTGTGGCCCTCACCAAGGCCCTGACACTGGGAGCTGGAAAGCGGCTCAACATCTACACAGACAGCCGGTATGCATTCGCCACCGCTCATGTTCATGGGGCAATCTACCAAGAGAGAGGGTTACTAACAGCAGAGGGGCGGACTGTAAAGAAAAACAGGAGATACTCAACTTACTCTCAGCCTTATGGCTCCCTGCCAAATTGGCCATTATACACTGCCAAGGACACCAGAAGGCTGACGACCCAGTGGCAAGAGGAAACCACAGGGCTAACCAGGCAGCCAAGGCAGTAGCCCTTTCTCCGATCCCCACCATGGCCCTACAGCTCCCAGACCCAGGAGACAAAGTTCTGCCAGTTCAGCCAGGATATTCCCTGGAGGAGTTACAGCACATTAGGAAGCTTCCCCAAAGGAGGAGAAGGGGTGGTGGTATACACCACAAGGGGAGCTCATACTGCCAGACCAGCTTGGAGTCTCCATGATAAAACACATGTACCAGTCCACTCACCTGGGGGCACGTAAATTAAAGGACTTAATCTGACAGGCCAGAATTAAGATCCACCAGAGGGACATTAAAATAGAGCAGGTTATATCTGCCTGCAAGACCTGTCAACTCACAAATGCGAGAATCGGGCCGAGTGAAAAAGGAACCAGGCTTCGAGGAACCAAGCCTGGGGCACAATGGGAGGTCGACTTCACTGAGGTCAAACCAGGAAAGTATGGCTATAAATATCTTTTAGTATTTGTAGATACCTTCTCCGGATGGGTAGAAGCATACCCAACTAAGCATGAAACTGCTCAGATGGTAGCTAAGAAGCTGCTGGAAGACATAGTGCCCAGGTACGGTTTTCCCGCTGAGATAGGGTTAGACAATGGACCAGCTTTTGTCTCGCAGGTAACGCAGGCAGTGGCCAAGGCCATTGGGGCAAATTGGAAATTGCATTGTGCTTATAGGCCCCAAAGCTCAGGGCAAGTAGAGAGGATGAATAGAACTCTAAAAGAGACCCTTACCAAATTGACCATGGAGACTGGCGGGGACTGGGTGGCTCTCCTTCCATATGCCCTTTACCAGGTTAGGAACTCCCCCTATACCCTGGGTTTTACTCCTTATGAGATCATGTTTGGCCGGCCACCCCCTATTATCCCTAACCTTAAAGCCAAATTTCTTACAGAATTTGAAAGTCAAGAACTGTTTCTTTCCTTGAGAGGGCTCCAGAGGGTGCACGAGGACATTTGGCCACGTCTCTGCACTATCTACGAGACCCGCCCAACCCCGACTCCTCATCAGCATAAGCCTGGGGACTGGGTCTACTTCAAGAGACACCGCTGGGAGACCCTTGAGCCACGTTGGAAGGGTCCCTACGTCGTGGTGCTGATGACCCCCACCACTCTCAAGGTAGACGGCGTCGCTACCTGGGTCCATCACACTCACGTCTGGTCAGCGGACCCATCTGTGATCCGGGAAGACTTCGTCACCAAATGGAGCATTGATCGAGATCAACGCAACCCTCTCAAGCTCAAGCTATGGTGTGCTCGACCTGCCTGATGCTGGTAACCTTACTCGCGATCACTCCTGCTACCGGGAGCCCCCACACTCCCCATAATGTTACCTGGCAAATAATAAACACCAACTCAGGGGTGATTCTCAATCAGACTTATCAAGCCCATCCCAAAGGCACTTGGTTCTCTGAGCTGTGGGTGGACCTCCAGACTCTTTCCCAGAATCTACCCACCACCGGACTGTACATCTGCTGCGATAGGCGCAGGCAGAGATTAAGGACTCAAAACCATTAAGGATCGCCTATTTCTATGTCTGCCCCAAGCACTCGCGAACTCGGCCCTGGGAAAAGAACCCTTGTGGAGGCACTGGAGACTATTTCTGTGCTTCCTGGTCATGCGTCTCAACTGGACACATTTGGTGGGAGGCCCCGAGGAAAGGTGACCTGATCACCATTGGACGGCCGCTGCCCCACCTTGTCCCCCGAGAGGCCATAGCCACTGTAACCCCGTGAGCATTTCCTTCACGGGAGAGGGAAGGAAGGCTACCAGATGGGACACCGGGAAGACTTGGGGACTCCGATTTTATCGGTGCAGGGAATTTGGGATGGTGTACCCTCCTGACCCAGGAATGTTGTTCAGTAGAAATACAAACCGACCCATGATTGGGCCTGTAAGTTTCAGGATAAAGGGGGAATGAAAGGGCAGGGAGAGACCGACTCCATGTTCCCTTTGTTACATGTCCTCCACCTCGTGGAGTCAGGTTCCAGCCCTAGAACGTCTCCAAGAGCCCAACCCACACTTTTGAATTAGCCAATAGAAATGCAAGAGGAAAGTAAGCTGCCCCCATGTGCAACCTGACCCCAACCAATCAGCGGAGGCCACACTACCTCACCCTTCCTACCTCTCCCAGGCCCCCTATAAATCAGCGCATTTGGGGCCTGGGGCTCTCTCTCTGCCTCCTGCCACTGTGTCAGCGAGTGTGGTGGACAGGGAGCTCGAGCTAGCTCAAATAAAGGCTCTTTGCTTTTGCATCGGACTCGGCTCCCTGGTGGTCTTTGGGGATCACGAAATCTGGGCATAACACCACCAGGTGCCATTCAATGTGCCTATTATAAGGAGGAGGGCCACTGGAGAAAGGACTGCCCAGAACACAAAATAAACAATAATAAAAAGGATAGCAAACATCTCCAAGAAATATTAGAAAGGCATTATGAATCTGGAGGCCAGGGGGTCCCTAGGCACCTCCCAATATCAAACATGCAAAAGAGATTTTAAAATTGCTGGGGGATGCCTTGGCCTGTGTTATCAGTTGATTGGGTGACCTGTGCACCAAGAGGTTGCTGGTTCAATTCCCCGTCAAGAGCACATGCCTGAGTTGCAGGCTTGGTAAGGGACAGCTGATTAATATTGCACTCACAATGTTTCTCTGCCCCTCTCCCTTCCTCTCTCTCTAAGAATCAATAAATTAGTCTTTAAAAAACAAACAAAACAAAACAAAACAAACAAAAAAACAAAATTGCTAGAGGCAGTGAATCTACCGATCCAGATTGACATGATAAACTGCCCAGGACAACAGAACAATGGTTCCCAAACAAGCCAGGGAAACCAAACTGCTGATAAACAGCAGGACAAGCTGCCTGAGGTCCACCACTTCTTAGGGCTTTAATTCTCCACCTGGACTGGTCAGAATTTAAGCCCCATTGCACAGAATGAGATGAGGAATGGGCCAGTGAATGGGGATTCTCTAACACTGACCCTAATTTATATGGAAGATCTATACTCCCTGAAGCTCTAGTATCTCCGATCCTCAAGAACCTATAAGAAGGGACCCATTATGGAAAGATGCTTTAATGTAGTTAGCTGAGCAATGGACCAGTCTCTATGACCTCCTTCAGACAACACACTCTTCCCTAAAGCTCAGAGGAATCAAGCCTTACACTCACCACACACTGATCAAGTGGGTACACCCTGAGGAGGACTAGGGTCTGGCTCACCACAAGTTTTGCTGCTGTTACTACAGCAAGGGAAAGCTGGACCTGCACTCCCGGAGGAGATTTAAAATTCCTCTTTTGGAAAGGAACAGTGCCTCCCAAAGCTAAGTGTTTCTTTCTGTTTTATTATTATTATTTTTTTAATTTTAGAGAGAAGAAGGGAGAGAGGGAAACATCAATGTGAGAGAGAAATATAGATCATTTGCTTCCCACAAGTGCCCCAACCAGGGATTGAACCCCAACCTAGTATGTGTCCTGACCAGGAATTAAACCAAAAGGTTTTGGGACAATGCTCCAAACAACTGAGCCACCCAGTCAGAGGAAGAATATTACTTTTCATTTTATTCTGCATTTCCTAGACATTGGCTTCCTTGGCAAATTTATACAGATGTTGCATACGACACCCCAAGGCCTGCTCTGGATTAAATCATGGGGGTCATTAGGTCTCTCCAGTTTTGGACTTCTCTAAAATTTCCCCTGCACTACTAGGCATACCCCCACTAAATACTTGACTTGTTATCTAAACAACAGGACTCCCTTGGAAGCTCACCTGCAACATCAATGAAACATGAAGCAGTCTACAGGCTTTGCTTGTCCAGCAGTGCTATCCCCTAGACACCCCATATGCTGTCTTCTGAAGGCAGCGGTCCTCCTCCCTCACATAAAGCCTTCCCTCCATTCTTGACTCCTCTCTTCCTTCTGTAGATAGTAAGAACCTCTGGACCCAGGGAATGGTAAGACTACACCCTTTGACAGCAAGAAGATGAGACCTCCATCCATTTACCCTTATAAGATTACAAGGGTCTAGAGTTTTGAAGGGGGAAATTGTTTCAGTAGACAGTCAGTCAGAGGGTCAGGGAGCCTCCCTAATGGGCCAAGATTGTTCCAGAGGAGGTTCTTCCAATGACTGCGCCAAAAGCTAGAAAGATGAATAGATCAATCCTGGTGAGCCAAGAGCTAGCAAGATAATTAGGAAAAAAGCCCCCTCCCTATCCTTATAAGAACGGTGGGGGTATGAGCTGGTGGGGGAGATGGTCTTTGAGACAGGAGTCCACCATTCTCTCAGGCCATGTGGCTCCTGAATTAAACCTCTTTCCTTTTGCACTATCACCGACCTCACAAGTTTTGCATTCTTTTGTTTGGTACATATATGTATGAGATATTTAGCAGTCTAACTTCACTGTTGCAGACTAGGTAGTGAAAAGTCTTAGAAGAAAAAAATTTGGCTTTAAATATTGTTTTGGATCATTTTATTACCCTGTGATATTGTTCAGGTTATTTAATTTTTGGAATCTCAATGTGTCAACAAAATTTAGATTAATCATATATACCTTTAAGTTTAATAATGAGATTCTATGAAATATTGTATGAAATAAACTGTGAAACATTGGTGTTTAGTAAATACAGGAAATAAAAATGTGAGCTAATTATCACAGACGCCTCCCAACTTTTAATAGAAACTGAATAATTTTTTTCAATATGTGTGGAAAAATACTAACAGTTGAAATGCACAATGTATATTTATTAGCCAGTCAGAAATCATATCTGATAAAAGTAGAGAATTTTAGGTAGGTTGAATGCAGAGGTTTTATCAAGAGACAACCTGATGCTGTGAGAAGGCAATGTCTGTTTTTAAGAGTTATTGATGCCAGTGGGATAAATAATATCCTGTTCTCCAATTAATTACAGAAGCTCTGAGCACTTTTTCTCATTTATGATAGCCACAAAGGCTGGCATTTTCCTTATCATGTTGTGAGCAGACACTGATGGCTGACTGTTGCTGTCCTCAGGCCTGGGGAGAAAAGCAGTTGTTTTACCAACGGAGTTGAACTTTGGGCCATGTTTATTCCCAGCAAAGTTCTGCCTCCCTGATGGAGGAAATTAGGTAAAACTTATTAGGAATGCTCAAAAGACATTCTCCAACATCCCATAACCTTTAAACAACTTAAATTTCTATGGTATCAAATAAAAACAATGTATTCAAAGACCTAGAGCATATGCAGTCTATTTGCTTTCTAAATAACAAATATGAGAAAAATAGAAAATAAAAACTAAGAAAGGTAAATTTATTTCAAGGGATATTATGAGAGTTAACTGGCTGAGGACAGTTATGAGAAAGTGGCTGATAGAATAATCAGAATATTGAGAAAACCTGCTACTGAGGTAATTGAATTGCAAGTCATTGTATATAAGGAATTGAGGAGATGAAAGAGATGCTAGAAGAGCTGTCAAGCCACAGAATACATGCATGGAATTTAAATACATATTTTAAAGTGAATAAAACCAATCTTAAACAGTTGCATATTTTATGATGACTATTGTAAGGCATTCTGGAAAAGGCAAACCATATAAAGAGATCAGTGATTCCTAGGGGTTCCAGATGAGGGGGGGGAGGGATAGACAGGTGGGATATGTTTTTTATAGAAGTGGAACTATTTTGTATCATACTGTAATGATAGAAACATGTAATTATATATTTAACAAATCTCACAGTGACATATGACAATCTCACAAAATTTTTAGCAGGTAGAGTAGACCCTATATAAACTATATATTGTAGTTAATAATAAGCCTATATAATAAAACCCTAATATGCAAATCAACTGTACAGACCAGCAGAAAGACTGGTCACTAGGAAGGGAAGAGTGACTGTTAGTGGAAGCCTATACATCCAGGGGCTCTACTACACAACACCCTGGGACCAGGAACACAGAATCTGAAGCAGCACAAACACACAGACTTGGATGAACTCTGCACCCTCACATGGAAAGGTCAGATTTCGCCAAGGGAAAGGAGAGAGAGCGCTACATAACCAGATACCTGGAGAAGAGAGATCATGGAGAGACAAAGAAACAGCCCACATATGAAAGAAAAGGAGGCATCAACAGAAAAAGTAAAAGAAATGGAAGCAAGCAATATGTCAGAGAAAGAATTCAGAGAAATGGTCATAAGGTTGCTGAAAAGAATGGAAGACAAATTCAGCAATATGTGTAAGAACCAAGAGGAAATGAAGAAGAATCAAGAAGAAATGAAAAATGACATCACTGCTATAAAGAACTCAATAGAAATCATCAACAGTAGACTAGAAGAAGCAGAGAACCGCATCAGTGAGCTAGAAGACAAGATAGGAAAAAATACCTAAGTAGAACAGCTTCTAGAAAAAAATATTTAAAAGCAGGAGGAGAGCCTAAGGGAACTTTGGGACAACATGAAACAAAACAACATCCACATTGCCGAAACCAGTTTGGCTCGGTGGATAGAGCGTCAGCCTGCAGACTGAAGGGTCCCGGGTTCGATTCTGGTCAAGGGCACGTGCCTTGGTTGCGGGCACATCCCCAGTGGGAGGTGTGCAGGAGGCGGCTGATACGATGTTTCTCTCTCATCGATGTTTCTGACTCTCTATCCCTCTCCCTTCCTCTCTGTAAAAAATCAATAAAATATATTAAAAAAAAACAAAAAAACAAAAAAAAAAACAAAACAACATCCACATAATATGGAGAGAGAGGAAACTGAGCAAGGAATAGAAAACCTGTTTGAAGAAATAATGACAGAAAACTTCCCTGATATAGGGGAGAAAACACTCACACAAATTCAAGAAGCTCACAGAGTTCCAAACAAAATGAACCCCAAAGGAATGACGCCAAGGCACATTATAATTAAATTGGCAAACACCAACAACAAAGTAAGAATCTTAAAAGCGGCCAGAGAGAGACAGACAGGATCCCTCATCAGACTAGTGACTGATTTCTCAACTGAAACACATCAGGCCAGAAGGGAATGGATTTAAATATACAAAGTCATGCAAAGGAAGGGTCTGAATCCAAGAATACTGTACCATCAAGGCTATCAATCAAAATTGAGGTTGAAATCAGGAGCTTCACAGACAAAAAAAGACTAAGGGAGTTTATTACCACCAAAGCAGTAATGCAAGAAATGCTAAAGGGTTTGCTGTAAAAAGTAGAAATAGGAAGGGAAGAAGGAACACATGAGTAAAGAATAAAAATGGTGACAAACAAGTACCTATCAATAATAACTTTAAATGTAAATGGGTCCAATGCCCCAATCAAAACACATAGGTAGCTGAGTGGATAAGAAAACATGACTCATATATCTTCTGTCTAATAGAAGCCCATCTCAGAAAAAAAGGACACACACAGACTGAGGGTGAAGGGATGGAAAAAGGTTTTTCAGGCAAATGGAAATAAAAAAAAAAAGCTGGGGTAGCAATACTTATATCTGACAAATTAGATCTCAAAGTGAAGGACATAACAAGAGATAAGGAAGGCCACTTAATAATACTAAAGGGATCCATCCAACAAGAAGAAACAACTCTGGTAAACATATACGCACCCAATACAGGAGCATCCAAATACATTAAAAAAAAAAGAACTTCTGGAGGATATCAAGGGAGAGACTGACAGCAATACAATCATAGTAGGGGATTTTAATACCACACTATCACCATTGGACAAATCCTCTAAACAAAAAATCCAGCAAATAAACATCAATCCTAAATGACTCACTAGATCAGATGGAATTAACTGACATCTTCAGAACATTTCACCCCAAAGCCACAGAATATACATTCTTCTCAAGTGCACATAGGTCATTTTCAAAGATAGACCACATATTGGGTCACAGGCAAAGTCTCTTCAAATTCAAGAAGATAGAAATCATATCAAGCATCTTCTCTGATCACAATGCATAAAACTAGAAATCAACTACAATAAAAATAAACAAAATAAAGCAAACACCTGAAGGCTAAATAGCATGCTATTAAACAATGATTGGGTTACCAGAGAGATCAAATAAGAAATAAAAAGCATCATGGCAACAAACAACAATGAAAAAACAACAATCTAAAACCTATGGGACACAGTGAAAGCAGTCTTGAGAGGGAAGTTCATAGCTCTACAAGCCACTGCAAAACAAAACAAAACAAAACAAAAAAACAAAAACAAAAACAAAAAAACAGAAACAATGGTAATAAATTACCTAACCCTACAACTCAAAGAGTTAGAAAGAGAGCAATAAGAAAAGCCCAGCATAAGCAGAGGAAGGAAATAATAAAGATCCAAGCGGTAAATAAAATAGAGACCAAAAAAACAATACAAAAGATCAACAAAACCAAGAGCTGGTTCTTTGAAAGGATAAACAAGATTGATGAACCTCTAGCCAGGCTCACCAAGAAGCAAAGAGGGAGGACTCAAATAAACAAAACCAGAAATGAAAGAGGTGAAATAACAACCGATCCCACAGAAATACAAACAATCATAAAAAAATACTATGAACAACTCTATTCCAAAAAAATGGACAACCTAGAAAAATGGACATATTCTTAGAAAAATACAAACTCCCAAAACTCAACCAATAAGAATAAAAAAACCTGACTAGGCCGATAACTACTGAAGAAATTGAAACAGCGATCAAAAATCTTCCAGCAAACAAAAGCCCTGGTCCAGGTGGTTTACAGGGGAGTTCTACCAAGCATTCATAGAAGAACTAATATCTATCCTCCTGAGACTATTCCAAAAAATTCCAAGATCTTTCTATGAAGCTAGCATTACCCTAATCCCAAAACCACATAAAGAGACCACAAAAAAAGAGAATTACAAGCCAGTATCGTTGATGAACATAGATGCTAAAATCCTCAACAAAATTCTAGCAAATCAGATTCAGCAAAACATTAGAAAGATCATAACACCATGACCAAGTGAGATTTTTTCCAGGGATGCAAGGATGGTACAACATCCACAAATCAATAAATGTGATACATCAGATAAACAGAGAGACAAAAATCACATAATCATATCAATCAATGCAGAAAAAGCATTTGACAAAATCCAACACCCTTTCTTCATAAAAAACTCTCAGCAGCCCTGGCCTGTTTGGCTCAGTGGATAGAGCGTCGGCCTGCGGACTGAGGGGTCCCAGGTTCGATTCTGGTCATGGGCATGTGCCTTGGTTGCGGGCACATCCCCAGTGGGGGTGTGCAGGAGGCAGCTGATCCGATGTTTCTCTCTCATCGATGTTTCTGGCTCTCTATCCCTCTTCCTTGCTCTCTGTAAAAAAAAAATCAATGAAATATATTAAAAAAAAAACCTCTCAGCAAAGTGGGAATAGAGGGACCATACCTCAACATAATAAAAGCCTTATATGACAAACCTATAGTCAACATCAAACTCAATGGGCAAAAATTAAACTCATTTCCCCTAAGAACAGGAACAAGACAGGGATGCTCACATTCACCACTCCTGTTCGACATAGTACTACAAGTACTAGCCATAGTGATCAGACAAGAAGAAGAAATAAAAGGCATCCAAATTGGAAAAGAAGAAGTAAAACTGTCCTTATTTGCAGATGACATGATACTATACATAGAGAACTCCAAAGACTCCAACAAAAAACTAGTAGACCTAATAAATGAATTTGGCAATGTAGCAGGATACAAAATTAACACCCAGAAATCTATGGCCTTTTTAGACACAAATAATGAACTCACAGAAAGAGAAATGAAAAAAAAAAATCCCGTTTCCCATTGCACCAAAAAAATTAAGATACCTAGGAATGAACTTAACCAAGGATGTAAAAGACATATACTCAGAAAATTACAGGACATTGAAAAAAGAGATAGAGGAAGATATCAACAAATGGAAGAACATACCATGTTCATGGATTGGTAGAATCAACATCATTAAAATGTCCATACTACCTAAACCAATCTATAGATTCAATGCAATACCTATTAAAATACCAATGGCTTATTTCAAAGATCTAGAACAAACTCTCCAAAAATTCATCTGTAGTAAAAAAAGACCCGAATAGCACAGCTGTCTGAGAAAGAAGAACAAAGTTGGAGGGATCACAATACCAGACATCAAACTATATTACCAAGCCAATGTTCTCAAAACTGCCTGGTACTGGCATAAGAACAGACTTATAGACCGATAGAACAGAACAGAGAACCCAGAAATTGATCCAAGCCATTATACTCAATTAATATTTGACAAATGAGGCAAGAGCATACAATGGAGTCAAAACAGACTCTTTAATAAATGGTGCTGGGAAATTTGGTCAGATACATGCAAAAAAATGAAACTAGATCACCAACTTACACCATACACACACACACAAAAAAAACCCCACAAAAACAAACAAACAAACAACAACAACAACAAAAAAAAAACACACAAAAACTCAAAATGGCCAAAGGACTTGAATGTAAGACAGGAAACCATAAAAATCTTATAAGACTCCATAGGCAGCAAAATTGTAGACATATGTCCTAGCAATATCTTTACAGACACAGATCCTAGGGCAAGAGAGACTAAGGAGAAAATAAACAAATGGGAATACATCAAAATAAAAAGCTTCTGCACAGCAAAAGAAACCATCAACAAAACAACAAGAAAGCCCACTGCATGGGAGAACAAATTTGCCAATGTTATCTCCGATAAGGGTTTAATCTCCAAAATTTACAGGGAACTCATACAACTTAATAAAAGGAAGACAAAAAATCCAATTAAAAAATGGGCAACGGACCTAAATAGACCCTTTTCAAAAGAGGACATTCAGAAATTCAAGAGACATCTGAAAACATGCTCAAAGTCACTAATCTTCTGAGAGATGCAAATCAAAATGACAATGAGGTACCATCTCGCACCTGTCAGAATGCCTATCATCAATGAATCAACAAATGACAAGTGCTGGGGAGGATGTGGAGAAAAAGTAACCCCCGTCCACTGCTGGTGGGAATGCAGACTGGTGCAGCCATTGTGGAGAACAGTATGGAGTTTCCTCAAAAATTAAAAATGGAACTCCCATTTGACCCAGTCATCCCACTTCTAGGAATATATCCCAAGAAAACAGAAACACCAATCAGAAAGGATATATGCACCCCTGTGTTCATAGCAGCATAATTTACAGTAGCTAAGATTTGGAAACAGCCTAAGTGCCCATCAGCAGATGAGTAGATTAGAAAACTGTGGTACATCTACACAATGGAATTCTACACTGCTATAGAAAAGAAGGAATTCTTGCCATTTCCAGCAGCATGGATGGAACTGGAGAGCATTATGCTAAGTGAAATAAGTCAGGCAGTGAAAGAAAAATACCACATGATCTCACTCATTTATGGAAAATAAAGAACATTATAACCTGATGAAAAAAAAGATAGATACAGAGGCAGAGAAGCATCGAACAGACTGTCAAATTACAGCAGGAAGGCTGGGAGTGTTGCGGGGGGTGGTAAGAGATCAACCGAAGGACTTGTATGCATGCATATAAGCATAACCAATGGACACAAGACACTGGGGTGGGGAGAGTGAGGGCATGTACCAGGGGATAGGGGATGCCAGGGGAAGGTCAATAGGGAAAAAAAAGGAGACATATGTACTACAATTTGTAAAACTTTAAACAATAAAATTAAATTTAAAAAAGAAAGATGGGTTGCTATGACATGTACTGACAACCAGGGGGCAGGCGCTCAATGCAGGCAGCTGCCCCGTGATGGTCAGTAGGCTTCCACAGGGGGAACGCCACTCAGCCAGAAGCCAGGTTCAAGGCTGGCGTGCAGCGAACCTGGCTTCTGGCTGAGTGGCGCTCTCCCTGTGGCCTAAATGGGAAGAAGGACATCCCCCGAGGGGTCCTGGACTGGGAGAAGTTGCAGGCCAGGCTGAGGGATCTCTCACTACCCCCCCCCCCCCCGGGTAAAGAATTTCGTGCACCAGGCATCTAGTGTATTAATATTATTGGAACATAAATTGTAACAAAAATACTACACTAACACAAATGTTAATAATTGGGAAATGGAGGAGGGAACACGTGGGTACTCTATTTTCCACTTCATTTCCCTGTAATCCTAGAAACTCTTCCCAAAAAAAGCCTCTTGTTGTTGTTAATAATCACCCAAGGATATTTTTCCATTGATTTTCTAGACAAAGAAAGAGAGAAACATCAATGTGAAAGAGGTGCATTGATTGGTTGCCTCCCTCACACACCCTGCTAGGGTCAGGGGTTGAGTGAGGCTTCAACTGAGGTATGTGCCCTTGACTGGAATTGAAGCCATGACCCTTCAGTCTGTAGGTCAACATTCTATCCACTGAGCCAAACCTGCCAGAACAAAAAAAAAAGAGCATTTTTTTTAAGATGTTAGAGGAATGCAGAACAGCAAATGTGTTATGGTGGTGGTGATGATAATTTAAAAAAATACTTTGCGGAGAAACCAAGATGGCGGAATAGGTAAACACCTGAACTGCTGCCTCGCATAACAACTTCAAAACTACAACTAAAAGACAAAACGGACATAATCCAGAACCACAGGAAGGCTGGCTGAGTGGAAATTCTACAACTAGAAGGAAACATAAAAGCACACTGAGACTCAGAGGAGGTGCGGAAGTAAAGGGCAGAGATACGGAGGCGCACGCCAAGAGGGCTGGCAACTGATTATGCGGCTGTCTTTTTCAAGTGGGAGGGAGACACAAGCTCCCAACTGCTCTGAACTCCAGTTCCAGGCAAGACTCTAGGAACCCAGACTCATACGGGGAGAAACTGGACTGTCTGGCAGTGGGTGGAACTCAAGGGTGGCTTTCTCTCAGAGGTGCTTGCAGTGATTACCGAGGGACACTGAGACCCGGGGGCCTCTTAGGGCAGGGCTGATGGGAAGCCATTGCTGTTTGCTCCGCCCTGAGACTCCGCCCCATCCAAGCTGTGCGCAGAGGCTTTTGCATATGAATGGCCTGGTCCTTTGAAATCTAAACTTACCTAACAAACTGCAGCTGAGTCAGTGAGACCCAGAATATCCAAAAGAAGTCCCAAGGCCCCGCAGCAGCTTGCATTGCTTCACAGCTGGGCCTCATCTGGGCACCTCCAAAATCCAAACAAAGAAGAGGAATCTGCAGATCTCTCTATAGCTCCTGCTGGGTGGCCTCAGACAGAGGCTAAATTAGCACCTCCTTGGAGATCCAAGAGCCAGTGTACCCAGGGGTCAGAGTAGGACCATCCAGATTACAACTCCTCAGATCCATAAGGGACACACTCAGGGGGAAGACTCAGTGAGCACCAAAGCCCCACTGAAGCAAGTCTTGCCTCATGAGGGTGTCTCCAGCACAGAAGTTCTCCCATCGTAGACACAACTGATCCACACAGCCAATTGGCCTGCAGGTCAATTCCTCCTGGTGATACCAACAACAATCAAGGCTTAACTACAACAAGACTGTGCACACAGCCCACAAAGGGGTGCACCAAGAGTGTCCACCTCAGGTAACTGGGGAGGCTGAGCCACTGGGACACCTAGCACACAAAGCCACTCTATCAACTCAAGGAAGCAGCCAAAATGCAGAGACAAAGAAACAGGTCACAAATGAAAGAAATGGAGGAAAGCAAACTACTGGATATAGAGTTCAAAACCACGGTTATAAGGTTTTTCAAGAATTTTCTAGAAAAGGCCAATAAATTTAGTTAGACCCTCGAGGATATGAAAAAGGACCAACTAGAAATTAAGCATACATGGACTGAAATAAAAAATAATATACAGAGATCCAACAGCAGACTAGAGGACCGCAAGAATCAAGTCAAAGACTTGAAATACGAAGAAGCAAAAAACACCCAACCGGAAAATCAAAAAGAAAAAAGAATCCAAAAATATGAAGATAGTGTAAGGAGCCTCTGGGACAACTTCAAGCATACCAACATCCAAATTATGGGGGTGCCAGAAGAAGAGAGAGAACAAGATACTGAAAACCTATTTGAAGAAATAATGACAGAAAATTTCCCCCACCTGGTGAAAGAAATAGACTTACAAGTCCAGGAAGCACACAGAACCCCAAACAAAAGGAATGAGCTGCTGCTCTCCCATACTGCTGGCATTATTGGAATAAATGCTCATATATGATTCAACCCTGTCTCTGCTTAATTGGCTCAAGTGGTGACTAAGACACATCATAATTAAAATGCCAAGGGCAAAAGACAAAGAGAGAATATTAAAAGCAGCAAGAGAAAAACAGTTAATTACCTACAAGGGAGCACCTAGACAACTATCAGCTGATTTCTCAGCAGAAACTATGCAGGCCAGAAGGGAGTGGCAAGAAATATTCAAAGTGATGAATAGCAAGAAGCAACAACCAAGATTACTCTACCCAGCAAAGCTATCATTCAGAATTGAAGGTCAGATAAAGAGCTTCATAGATAAGAAAAAGCTAAAGGAGCTCATCACCACCAAACCAGTATTATATGAAATGCTGAAGGGTATTCTGTAAGAAGATGATGAAGAAGAAAAAAGGTAAAGATAAAAATTATGAACAACAAATACATATCTATCAACAAGTGAATCTAAAAATCAAGTGAATAAAAAATCTGATGAACAGAATAAACTGGTGAATATAATAGAATCAGGGGCATAGAAAGGAAGTGGACTGACAATTCTCAAGGGGAAATGGGTGTGGGGGGTGCAGGAAGAGACTGGACAAAAATCGTACACCTATGGATGAGGACAGTGGGGGGGGGGTAAGGGCAGAGGGTGGGGTGGGAACCGGGTGGAGGGGAGCTATGGGGGGGGGGAGAAACAATTGTAATAATCTGAACAATAAAGATTTATTAAAAAAATAAAAATAAAAAAATACTTTGCAACTACAGACCTGTACATTAGGTAAGAGGAAAAAACAAAACAGTCAAAACAAACATTAACAATTCAAACAGCAATTGTTTAGAAAGTATAAATACCCAGAAAATAACTTATTATAAAAAAGAAACAAAATATCATAGTAAGAGTGGGGAAGGAGATGTAATGAGAATAGAGCCACAGTTGTCTAATAATCATTCAACCTTTCTAACTGTGGATGAGAAGTTTTATTACAAACCCTGGGAAATGGGAGGATGAAACAGGATCAGGCTGTAAAAAGATAGGATGCCTCCATGGGTCCATTACTCAGAAAAAAAAAACATTTTCAGAACAGACAAGGATAGGACACGCCTTGATTTGGTTGCTGTGCCCAGACCTTAGCCCCCTCGGGAGTTTTTCTCAGGAATGCTGACCATCCTCTGGTCCCAGGAACAGGCTGAGTTTGTAACATCACAGAGGATTAGCTACCTTGTTATCTGACTTTGAGCTTCTGAAGGCCGGACTGCAGACTCTACCCTCCCCTTTCCATGTTACATTTGTAGCTCCCAGCTGCATGTAGCTATCTTCTCCCTCGTGTGTATATAACCAGCCACTGGGAAGCCGGGGGTCAGAGCAGATTTTTGTGGATGAGCTGCTGCTCTCCCATACTGCTGGCATTATTGGAATAAATGCTCATATATGATTCAACCCTGTCTCTGCTTAATTGGCTCAAGTGGTGACAGGCATTTGGACCCCTTGGTTGTCCGGTTACAAAAGGGCACATAGGAACACCTGGAAGTTAGAACACAGGGGCCAATATAAAGGATCAAATAAAGAACAAATGAGTTTAATTAATCTGTTGACAAGGTCGCTGAACCTGGCTAACTTGACAATAGATGATACATGTAATGTTTTTCAGTTTTAATAATTTGACAAAATATCTTATAATTCTTTTCAAGATCCAGAATTGCGTGAATTAATTACCAGCAGTTAATAGTTAATGGATTTATAATGAATTTTTAAGTGATATATGACAAGTCTCTGATTTCTGTTCTGTCAAGTAACAAAATTGCATTAACATATGAGACATCAAATATATTGGACTAAACATGTTCATCTAAATAGATACTGACATGCTGGTGTGAGGGATACATCCAATAAAATAATATTCATTACAGATAAAACAGACGCATCATACCTGCATCCAAAATTTAGGTTTATTTGCAAAAAAAATGGGGGAATTGGACTCTATGGAAACTATAACTTGAAATGTGTGTGTCTGTGTGTGTATAATATAAATCAATAATATGGAAAATATACCAAATGATGTCATATGGTGACCCAAAAATAAATGTGATTCTTAACTCATATGATTATACATATTTCTACAAGCAGAGTCTAAGAGAGATACAATCTGAAGAAACCAAAATTTTATTAAAAAACTAGAGGCCCAGTGCACAAATTTTGCACAGGTGGAGTCCCTCGGCCTGGCTGGCGGTCAGGGCCAACGGGGGCTGTCTCGCCCAGTCCTGATCAGACCCAATAGGGGCTGACTCGGCCTGGGGAAGGGACTGCAGGAGGTTGGCTGTGGAAGCACACTCACCACCAGGGGGCACAGCTCCTGCATTAAGCATCTGCCCCCTGGTGGTCAGTGCGCATCATAGCGACCGGTCGACCAGTTGTAACAGTCGCTTAGGCTTTTAATAATTTGACAAAATATCTTATAATTCTTTTTAAGATCAATATTGATTTAGTAGCAATGGATAATAACTTGTTCAACATATTATAACCATAATATGTCCACCTATAGCTATTATGATTTTAGTTCATATTAATGGATATATTTCTAGAATATAAGAGAAAGAGCCTAACTCAAATGACACTTTCGCCAACACTCTCGAAATTCTAAATTCTGGTCTAGTACTACACCTTAAAAAAATTATAGTCAAATTGGAATGTGTTAAAGAAAAATGTAATGATAAAAGTGCTCATAGCCCTAACTGGTTTGGCTCAGTGAAGGGTCCCAGGTTCGATTCCAGTCAAGGGCATGTACCTTGGTTGCAGGCACATCCCCAGTGGGGGGCATGCAGGAGGCAGCTGATGGATGTTTCTCTCTCATCAATGTTTCTAACTCTCTATCCCTCTCCTTTCGTCTCTGTAAAAAATCAATAAAATATATATTTTTTAAAAGTGCTCATAGTATGTCAGAGCAAGAAACATTAAATGAATTGGATATGTTTACCTTTGTAAGAAAATATTCTGAGTTAAAAATATTTCTTCAAATATCTGTAGCCTTCCTGACAAAATTTATATAAGGTTACAGAAAGAAATTGAAAGCCAGTTTGAAATTTATGTAGTTTTCATTTTGAATAGCAATAACTCATCTATATGATCCTAACTATGCAAAATACAATAAGTTATTTTTAAATTTTATTTGAATTAAGAACATCTCACAAAATAGAATTAGTCATAAATAACCGACTGTGGATTTATGACTATCCCTCCTTACATTACCAGACACTCCATTTTCCTCCATGTCTATCATGATGTATCAAAGCCCTTTGCTATCCTCCTTGATCAAAATGTATTAATATGGTTAAAAATTACATATCCCTGGGGAGGGAATGGTAGTGAAGGGGAGGGGAGTGAATGGGGAAAAAAGGGACATCGGTAATACTTTCAACAATAAACATAAATGTTTTAAAAATTGAATATGTTTTACATAATATTGAAGAAAATAGTTAAGATTTCATCAATGGTCAGAAAACACTCCAGGATTTGAAATAGAAAATGTGGTATGCTCTATAAGAAAATAGAAAGCTTCAAGGGGTGGGAGGTCAGTGGAGAAAAAAAAAATGACTAATGAAACCAATTAAAGATATTTCAACTTTGTGATAAATTATGACATTGACTACATGGCCAGGTAGCTCAGTTGGTTAGAGTGTTGTCCTGATACACCAAGGTTGTGGATTCGATCCTCCACCAAGGCAATACAAGAATTAACCAATGAATGCATAAATAAGTGGAACAACAAATCTTCCAACTCTCCTCCCTTCACCTCTCTCTCTAAAATCAATCCATAAATAATTTTTTAAATAGTCTGACATCGATAGGACACAGAAAAGCAGAAGAAATAATATTGTAAAACATAGCTAGAGTTCCACAGCTTATTCAAATTTGATTATCATGTTTTCTTATGGCACATAGTAGGCCTCTGAAAATTTAACATTCATTAACAATCACTTTAAATTCACTCACTTTAATTTAAACCTGTGGGTCCTATGCTCTTTAATCTGATATCTAATGCTACATTTCATTGGTACTGGCTTGAAACTACTTTTATCCTATACATTAACCCAGAGGATAATAAAGAATAGCTTTATCAAGGTCATGGACCTTATTAGAATATGTATTAAATTTGGTCTATCTCCCTAACCTGGAGATAAAACATAGAGAATTGAGGAATTGCACAATTCATATTTCATGACTATTTCTTCAGATTTTGCCAATGAATCCTTGACCCAATGATCCCAAATATTCATCAACAATCCCATTGTGTTCTTGACTTAATGCACCTATGTTTCCAGGCATTACATCTATAGAAAATTTACAAGGATTTTAGCATCTGCTAAAAAAAAATAATGATTTTTAATGGCTAATATGATATCATTCCCCTATCCTACAAAAAATATTAGCACTAATAGGACACAGTATTCCAATTAATTTTTATTTTATGAATGGAACTACTCATGGTGCAAAGATATTGTAGCTAGTGTGTGTGTGTGTGTGTGTGTGTGTGTGTGTGTGTAAAAATTCTTCATGACTCTAAATCTTGAGAGAAATGGAAGAAAATTGTAATAATTATCATCTCTTTTAGATATTTAAGTAAATGTTATTTGTGTTTTGTTTTATATAATGTTATTCATTTTATAAATATTTTGCAATGAACAGTCATTATTTGTATAATGAAAAAGAATGACCAACTATTCTTACAGCAAAAACATAGACATCTATATTTATGTGTAGGTATAAATACAGGTATTATAATAGGTATAGACATAGATATCTGTATCTATAGATAGTGACTTGGACACATTCATGTCATATGATATCTATATGACACAAATGCATCCAACTCACTAAGAGCAATAATTTTAGAGAGTGGAAATTTGGTTAATTTTTTAACCTATATCTAATGTTATATTGCTAATATGATAAAAATGGATGAGTCTATGGATGAGTCTACCAAGGATATAAGAGAATAGTGCCTCTATCAGGCAAGAAAACACTATTTAGGAAATGCACAAGCATTGAGAAAATAATATAGAAGAATCATCTCTTCATAAGATCATTCTCTTTCACAAGATAATCTATCATTTATCTATCTATCTATCATCTATCTATCTATCTATCTATCTATCTATCTATCCATCCATCTGTCTATCTATCATCTATCATCTATCTGCATTTATCTACCTCTACAGGTGGATCTAGAACATTGACTTTTTTAAATAAATCTTTATTGTTCAGATTATTACAGATGTTCCTCTTTTTTTTCCTCATAGCTCCCCTCCACCTGATTCCCCACCCCACCCCATGCCCTTACCCCCCGCCACTGTCTTCATCCATAGGTGTAAGATTTTTGCCTAGTCTCTTCCTGCAGCCCTCACACCCTCTTCCCCCCAAGAATTGTCAGTCCACTCCCTTTCTATGCTCCTGATTCTATTATACTCATCAGTTTATTCTGTTCATCAGATTTTTTATTCACTTGATTTTTAGATTCACTTGTTGATAGGCATGTATTTGTTGTCATTTTGTTGTTCATAATTTTTATCTTTACCTTTTTTTTTTCTTCCTCTTCTTAAATAATACCCTCCAGCATTTCATATAATCCTGGTTTGGTGGTGATGAACTCCTTCAGCTTTTTCTTGTCTGTGAAGCGCTTTATCTGACCTTCAATTCTAAATGATAGCTTTGCTGGGTAGAGTAATCTTGGTTGTAGGTCCTTGCTGTTCATCATTTTGAATGTTTCTTGCCACTCCCTTCTGGCCTGCATAGTTTCTGTTGAGAAATCAGCTGACATTCATATGGGTACTCCCTTGTAGGTAACTAACTGTTTTTCTCTTGCTGCTTTCAAGATTCTCTCTTTGTCTTTTGCCCTTGGCATTTTAATTATGATGTGTCTTGGCATGGTCCTCTTTGGATTCCTCTTGTTTGGGGTTCTGTGCACTTCCTGAACTTGTAAGTCTATTTATTTCACCAGATGGGGAAAGTTTTCTGTCATTATTTCTTCTAATAGGTTTTCAATATTTTGTGCTCTCTCTTCTTCTGGCACCCCAATAATTGGGATGTTGGTACGCTTAAAGTTGTCCCAGAGGCTCCTTACACTATCTTCATATTTTTGGATTCTTTTTTCTTTTTGTTTTTCTGGTTGGGTGTTTTTTGTTTCCTCATATTTCAAATCTTTGGTTTGATTCTTGGGTTCCTTTGGTCTACTGTTAAATTTCTGTATATTCTTTATTTCAGACAGTGTATGCTAAATTTCTGACTGGTCCTTTTCCATTTTTTTTGGCATTCTCATTAAGAGCCTTAAAGGTCTCACTAAGTTTCTCAGAGGTTTGTAGAAGATTCTTGAGTAACCTTGTATGGTTTTTCCTAGAACATTTACTTTTGTCTTATAAGTAAACATTTCTATGGATACACAGAGTGTTAAAAAAAAATCCAAATACACACTTAAGCTGCTGTTCATTTCTCACCAGAAAATAAAGAAGATAAGTAGCCAGGGAAAAGCATAAAGGTTTTCAGATTCTGACCTACTCCAAGCAGGTTTTGAAAGTGTTGAAAATAGAGAAAGGAAATCTTCAGAATGCTGAAACCTTTCTCTTTGCAGCCAAAAGTGGGCCAGCACTTTCATCAGTGTGCTGCAGGGGTCATGATAGCACTGACTTGTCACATGTCTATTTGCCTAAGGCTTGGCCTTTACTGGGAGTGACTAGGCAGGCAAGACCAGAGAGTGTAATCCAACTGAGGATGCCAGGTGGTTAGGGGAGTTCTGCTAGGCCCTTGGAAAATGGTTATCTCAGCAGTTTTCAACAAAATAGGAAAAAGGTACACAAGGGGTTAAGTGTCCAAGTACAATAGATGGATAGATATATAAAGAGCTAGGTAGATAGATGAGAGAAAGAGAGAGAGGGAGGGAGGGAGGGAGAGAGAAAGAACATATAGTTCTATCAATGTCTTCAAAAGTATAACTTGGTCCATCAATGTGTATGATAGGGTAATAAGGGCCACAGGTTATATTCAGGAGTATCTGTGGGTAGTCTTAGGTCAAATGCTGTTCTTAAATCAGACCATAGCCCAATTCAAGTTCAGAAAATAAATAAGACAGCATTAGTATATGTTACTTGATAATTATGAACTGGTGTGCATTCTGGCTAAAGTGTTCATCTGAGAATCAATAAATATTAGTTTAGTTCTAGCAATAAATAGCACTTGCAAAACATAAAAATGTCTCACAATGTTTTTGTTTATTATATTTAGCAAGGCAAAGTTCAGTTTTTCTCTGTAAAATATAGAGAAAGAACCAATTTAAGTGAAACAAAGCACAATAATTTAGTACTTAAAACTTTATGAGGAGTGTATGATTCTGTTACACTAAATTTTGATTTTTTAAGTCCAATCAATTTTTTAATCTCTTAAATCTTTAATATTTTATGATATGCTCTGAAAAGATGTGAGAGGATGAACATTAAACAAACATACAAGCAAATAAAGACAAACAAAAGAATTACATACACATCTTATACTATGCAGAGCAGATAGAAAAAAATTTTAATTTAATTTCCCATGCATATTAAATACAGAAAAATGCATTTTGAAAATACAATGTACTACTACTGAAACAAAACACTAGTCTTTTTTTTAACAGAAAAAAAATTATTCCAAGAGTCAAGCTAAGGAAAAATGTAGTGCTTTCAAACACTTTAATTTCCCAAATAAAAGTGTTGCCAGAGGCTCATAAGGATCTAATGGTAGCATCCCTGGCCAGTGTGGCTCAGTTGGTTGGGTCACATGGACCAAAAGGTAGCAGTTCAATGTCAGTCAGGGCACATGCCCAAGTTGTGGGTTTGATTCCTGGTTAGTGTGCATATAGGAGGCAAACAGTTGATGTTTCTCTCTCTGTCTCCTCTTGTCCTTTCCTCTCTCTCTCTCTAAAATCAATAAAAACATATTTCTAAAAATGAGATGCCATTTAAGAAAGATAGATCTAATGGCAGCAGTCTGGTATTCATGCAGAACTTCTTCCAGTGAGAAGAGGAACGTAACACATCCATATCATGGGTTAACCCCAATCATTTTCAGAAGGATTGTGGGGCTGAAAATCAGAAGCCTTCTGGAAGAGAAAAAAATATGTTACCAGAAAAGAAAAATCAGGACAAATAGGAATAAGTGAAAAGAATGATGATATGATTCTATTGACTTCATAGTCAACAACATGGAGATTGTAAGAATTTCATTTACCACTTACACAAAGTACCAATAATGTTTTGGCTTGAAACAACACAGATATACTGTCTTACAATTCCACATGCCAGGAGTCCAACACCAGTCTCATTGGGTTAAATTGAAGTGTCTGCAGTATAGCCATGTCCTTGCTCAGGACTCTGGAGGAGTCTCTGTTTCCTCATCTATTCTAGCTTCTCAGAGCTGCCAGCATTCCTTGGGTTATGGACCTGTCCCTTTATCTTCAAAACTAGCCACAACACTTTGAGTCCTTCTTATGCTGTTATCTCTGTGAAACAACTCTGTGGTCACATTTCTTGTCCTGACCACAGCCAGGAAAGGCCTCCTGCTTTTAAGGATTCATGCAATTAGGTTGGGCCTATATAGATACATAGGTAACCTAGGATAATTTCCACATCTCGAGGTCCTTACCTTACATTGTATTGTGAAAGTCCCCTCTGCCTATAAGATACTATATTCTCAGTTTCCAAGGATAAGGTCCTGACCAACTTTGGAGACCATTATTCTGCCTACTTCAGTGACATTGCACCATATTATTTTGCTTATCTCCATATTGACTTTACAATCTCCATTTATCATTCTTCTTATTACCCATAGATGCTAAGAAGTAATCTTTTCACCTCATTCAGAGACACATCCACTTATTTACTGGTAGTCACATTCACTTATTCAACACACCTGTCCCAAATTTCCCATCAAATGCTCTCATTGCAATTAGTAGTTCTCATTCATTTATACATTCATTTAATTTATATTTGCCTCCCACTAGAATCTGGAGAGTGAAAACCTTGTTTCTTTCACTTAGTGTTCTATTCTCAGTCACTAAAACAATATCTATCATAAAATTTGGCTCAATGTATATTGGTTAAAAAATGAGTAGTTACACCAATATTTATAATACCAAAGCTATTTGCTAGGGCTCAATACTTACATACATGAAGGCAGGCAAGTGAAAAATCACCCAGAAAAGAGCAAGATTGAGGCCCACATGCTGGTGCTATGACAGTTATTTACAGAAAGTCAGCATGGCCTGTTCTCCCTGCCTGAAGTCACCTCAGTGCCCCTGGCCAACAGCGACCCTGTAGAGGAATTATTACACATTGAAAAGTCAAGGAGGACAAAATTAACTCCAGAGCTGGGAGGTAATAGCAAGAACACTTCAACTAGAGATGAGCAAACATATGATTCTAGTTTTAACTCTGTCACATACCAATTTTGCCCCCTTAGATATGGGTTGTGGTTGCTACTCCAGAAAGAAATGCAGTCTGCAGGCACAGAACCGGAGGTGTCTAAGTGATCCCCAACCTTGGCCCCTGTTGCAAGATGGATTCTATAACACTGGACACAGTGATGGGTTCTCTGTGACTTGACTCTTGCCATTTTACTTGGAGGGCAGAAAGCCATAAATAGCCATGGCAAGACCCAGGCCAGAGAGGGAAGAAGGTTACAAACATGAGCTCAGACAGATGATAAAATGTCACTGGAGTAACAATCTTTCTCTGAACTGTGCGTTTGTCTCTGCACATAATATACATATGTGCGTGCATCCGGTGGATACTAAAACCATGGCACCTCTCATATTGTGCTCCTAAATATTTAATAGAGTTAAATAATGCAGTTCCTAAGGAGAGTATTAGCAGGGGAGATTAAAAGGCAGTGACAAACAGTAAGAGTTATGTTTGGGAAGAGACTAAGAATGATCTCCTGTTATCTACACTGACTTCCCGGAAAGCAGTCCTGAAGCCAGAACGGATCAAAGGCAACAGTACTCCAAGAATGCACGGAGTAGTTCCTGGGGGTTAGTGCTGCCTCTGACAGCCCATGTGGCCTGGGCTGCTCCGAGCCTCAGTTTTCCAACTTGGAAAGTAGAACCATATGTCGTGGCAGTTGTGAAGATAAACTTGCTAAGACATGTAAAATGGCTTTGCAATATGTATTATGCCAAGTAAATCCCTTCACGGATAAAAGGAAATCAGGTGAAGAGGACAGACCAAGATGAGGTACGTAAGACTTGAAGAGACGGGACTGGCAGCTCTAAAGATGGGCAAACTGTGGATTAAGATCAATTTCCATGGTGGCAAACCATGAAATCAATTCCAAAGGAGTTTAGAGTTTTCTTGTGAGACAAGAGGTGGGAAGACAAGCCATGATGTGGGGTCAGTGGGGGTGAATTGCCCCATTTTCCTCCGTAGCCTGTATTTTCTGCTGCTGCTCAACAGCACCTTGATGTCAGAACAGTGTTTCTCACCGGCCTCACTGGTCCTCACCAGCCTAATCCACACATTCTCAGCTCTCATCATGTAGTTTTTAACTGGCTTGCAATCTTCTTATTGCCTACTATTTCACTTTTAAAATCTCTAATGTTGTGGCTCAAACCTTACCTCATTGAAGGCTTCCACAGGTGTCAGCTCCTCTTCCAGGCTTCCCTGACCTCATAGAAAGGTACTTTGTGTCTCTAGTCATATAATACACTAGAGGCCTAGTGCACGGATTCGTGAACCAATGGGGTCCTTTGGCCTGGCCTCTAGGGATCAGGCCAAAACCAGCTCTCCAACATCCCCCAAGGGGTCCTGGATTGTGAGAGGGCACAGGCCAGGCCGAGGGACCTCATTGGTGCATGATTGGGGCCAGGGTGGAACGTGGGAGGCATGTCAGACCCATCTTGCCTAGTCCCAGCAACAAGCTAACCTACCAGTTGGAGCTTCTGCCCCTTGGTGGTCAGTAAACGTTATAGCGACTGGTCGAACTGTCGAATTGTCAGACACTTAGCATATTGGGCTTTTATTATATAGGATGATAGAAGCTGACCCACTAGAGGGAAGAGCTGAATCTTGTAGCTTTGACTATTTTGCCTTGAGAATACCCTTTTCCTTTGAGAACTGGTTCTCAAGCCTCAGTGTACAGTGTTACTTTGAAGGCTATGTTTTTTGTTTTACATGTTTTTATTGATTTTACAGAGAAAGAAAGAGAGAGGAGAGAGATAGAGAAACATTGATCGGTTGTCTCCTGTATGCACACTGACCTGGGGTCAAACCTGCCACCTGGGTATTTGCCCTGACTGGGGGTCAAACAGATGACCTTTCAGCACATGGACAATGCTCCATTCAAGTGAGCCACACCAGCCAGACTTTGTGCTTGAAACACAAATGACAAGACACCAGAGTTTCTGACTCAGCAGGTATGGGTGGAGTTTGAGAATGTATATTTATAACACGCTCCCACGTGAAGCTGATCCTTCAGTTCCTGGGACTACACTCTGAGTACACAGCCACTGAGGATGCTCCCCACATGTTCCATCTCCCAACACTCATTCACGCCTCAATGGGCACTCGAGTGTGGTCCATGCAAGGACAACGGCCCTCCTCCATTTCCCTTTGGCATTACTGAGAATAAAGTGCAGCAATTTAAAGGGCAAGGGAAGCAATAATATAGAAAAAGTGCACCTCACTCAATAATTCAACTTGCCCCTTTCAGCTTAGTTTCTATTAAATCAGATCTTAGTTTCCCTGCATTGTGGCCCCCAGCTTAGCTCTTGGTCAGTGCTCTTTACAAAAAGACTGTGTCTTCTCTATAAGTTGGACAATTCCAGGTCTGTCCAGCACCTCCATGCGTGGGTGAGTGCCCCTTTTATATCTGTTTCAACTCCCTGTTCTTTTTTTCAACTCCTGCATCTTTTCTTCATAATACCTACCACTCTGGATTTTTATTGAGATACAACTAACATAAAGTAAATCGTACAGATACTTAATGTTTTATATTCAGTTGTTAGAGGTACCTCTCACTGACACCAGAGAGGTGCTACCAGACAGCCCCCAGAGCCAGTGGGAGAGGGCTGTCCCCAACCCCAATCCTTGTCTTCTCATATAAATGAATTTATACAAGAGACCTTGACTGTGTTGTGGAAGCCAATTTATTAAAGCAATTAAAGCATGCACCTTTATTGAAAAATCAAAACAAGTAAACCTATGCATCTGGCTTTTGAAGCACAGAGGGCTCTCAGCTAATCAGAAGAGCGAGTTGGGTGGAGGTCTGAGGCATTATAAACCCTCCAGTCTATAGGTCTCAAAATTCCTCTGCGACTATTTTGGTGCAGATTAATTCCCAAGGTCCCTTTTTACTTTACTGTGGCCTTCCCAGAATTCATGAGAAGCACCTGGCAATTTATCTTGCCCAGCCTGAGACTGCTGGCTTCTCTACTTAGGAAGTAAGACTGCCTTTCCCCCCCCCCCTTTGCCCCCTCCATTCTTCATTATCTCCTTAGGGAGGTTTTTAACCATTTGCTCAGTGTCCTTAGCCTTGTTTTAACTTTCTTATCTCAGTGTCCCTATTCCTCCTGCCCTGGAATCCCATAACACAATGACATTAGGCAATTGTATGCACCTCTATAGCCACTACCAAAAATAGTAAATAGAACATTTTCATACCCCTGAAAACTTTTGGCTTACTTATTTCCAGTCAATAGTAACCTCTTTTTCCCATGACTATCAGATGTTTATTACTGTTTATTATTATTGTTTGTAGTTATCCTATATAATAAAGAGGTAATATGCAAATTGACCCTCACACCCTCACAAGATGACTGCCTACAACCAGGCTGGCAAGGGGGTTAGTGAGGGACGACCAAACCACTGAACAGCAGTCTGTGTGGGGTGACCAGGCCAGCAGGGGTGGCAGTTGGGGACCACCGGGCCAGCAGGAGGGGGGCAGTTAGGGGCAACCAGGCAAGCAGAGGGGGGCAGTTGGGGGTGACCAGGCTAGCAGGGGGGCAGTGAGAGGAGACCAGACCAGCAGGCAGGCAGGGAAGCTGGCAGAGGAGGGCAGTGAGGGGCTACCAGGCCAGCAGGGGGATAATTGGGGGCTACCAGGCCAGCAGGGAGGGAGGTCATGAGGGGCAACCAGGCTGGTGGGGGGGGCAGTTGGAGGTAACCGGGCTGGTGGTGGGGAGCAGTTGGCAGCAACCAGGCAGGCAGGCAGGTGAGCAGTTAGGAGCCAGTGGTCCAGGATTGTGAGAGGGATGTCCGACTGCCGGTTAAGGTCCAATCCTGGGGATCGGGCCTAAACTGGCAGTCGGACATCCCAAAAGGGGCCTGGATTGGAGAGGGGGCAGGCTGGGCTGAGGGGACCCCCCCATGCACAAATTTCATGCACCGGGCCTCTAGTCTATACTAATAAAAGGTAATATGCAAGTTGGTCAGGATGCCCTCACAGTAATACCCGAACAGCAGGCTGTGTGGGGCAACAAGCCAGCAGGAATGTTAGTGAGGGATTACCAAATGACTGAATAGCAGGTTGTGTGGGGTGACCAGGCTGGTGGGGGGGGGGGCAGTTGGTGGCAACCAGACCAGCAGGGGGGTGCAATGAGCAGTGACCAGGCTGGCAGAGGAGGACAGTTGGGGGCAACCAGGCTGACAGAGGGGGGCAGTAAGGGGTGACCAGGTCAGCAGAGGGGGGCAGTGAGGGGTGACCAGGACAGCAGGGGGGGCAGTTGGGGGCAACCAGGCTGGTTGGGGGGGGGGGGGTCAATGAGGTGTGACCAAATGACTGAGCAGCAGGCTGCATGGGCAACCAAGCCACTGGGGGGGGGCAGTTGGTGGGAACCAGGCCAGCAGGGGGGGCAGTGAGGGGCGACCAGCCTTGTAGAGGGGGGTCTTTGGGGGTGACCAGGCTGGCAGGGGTATTAGTGAGGTTTAACAAAATGACTGAACAGCAGGCTGCATGGGGCAACCAGGCTGGTGGGGTGGGGGGGGCAGTTGGCAGCAACCAGACCAGCAGAGGGGGCAGTGAGGGGCGACAAGTCCAGCGGGGGGGCCAGTGAGGGGTGACCAGGCTGGCAGAGGGAGGCAGTAAGGGGCGACCAGGCCAGCAGAGGGGAGCAGTTGGGGGCACCAGGCCAGCAGGGGGCAGTTGGGGCGACCAGGTCAACAGGGGGGTCAGTTAGGGGCGATCAGGCAGACGGGCAGGTGAGCAGTTAGGAGCCAGCAGTCCCGGATTGTGAGAGGGATGTCCGACTGCCAGTTTAGACCCAATCCGGTCCAACTGCCAGTTTAGGCCCAATCCCTGGTATTGGGCCTAAACCAGCAGTCTGACATCCCCCAAGGGATCCCGGATTGGAGAGGGTGAGGACTGGGCTGAGGGGACCCCCCCATGTACAAATTTTGTGCACCAGGCCTCTAGTATTTAATATGAATAATACTGTTATCATATCTTTTCTATTGTGCCAAAAAAGTTACTTTCTCTTTATGTGATATTTTCATATTCATCTCTGTGATAAGTTGCTTGAGAAATTTTGTAATTGCTCTGAAGTATTCAACTGTATGTAGATATAATAGAGTTTGTTTACTGTTCACAAACAGAGGACTTTTCTTTCATATTTGAATCTATTGTGATAAAACTTGCTATAACCATTCTAGTCCAGTCATTTTCTTGATGTATGTTGTACTTTTGTTGAATAAATACTTGGGAGTAAAATCACTGTCAGGAGCAGGGGCGGGGTGGAAAAGCCCTCAGGGGCGATCAGGGCCAGCAGCCGCCGCTCACAACTGCTGATGGCACAAGGTAGATTTATGTTTAACTTTATAAAATCTTCTTCATATAGTTTAAAATGTTTGAACTAATTTTGCCCCATTAGCAATGTATCAAAGTTTGAGTTATTCTATATCCCTAGAATATTTGTCATTCATTTTTTTTAAATTTATCCATTTTAGTGAGTATAAAATAAAATATGGTTGAGTATCTTTTCAAGTGCTTATAGGCCATTTGTATAGTTTTTGAGAAAAGTTTAAGTATTGTGCATAGTAATTATTATGTTGTCAATTATTATTGATTTAAAAGATAAGATTCCAGTATATGCTGGACAAAATCCTTTTTTCCTATATGGCTTCAAATATTTTCCCAGATAGTAGCATACCTATTCATAGTTTTACTGGTATCTTTTGATACATAGATTTTTTTAATTTTGAGAAAATCTAATTTAACATTTTTCTTCTTTTATGTTTTTCTATTATTCTGTCCAGTACATTAAATTTTTATTTAACATAAAATTGCAATTCTTCCATTTCAATATTTGAAAGTTTTTTGATACTGGATTTAATTTTAAGCCTATGATCCATTTCAAAGTAAATCTTGTATATGGAGGGGAAAAGGTATTAATATTCATATA
This sequence comes from Plecotus auritus, assembly GCF_963455305.1. Classification (NCBI taxonomy): domain Eukaryota; kingdom Metazoa; phylum Chordata; class Mammalia; order Chiroptera; family Vespertilionidae; genus Plecotus; species Plecotus auritus. The sequence continues at coordinate 96,215,170 of NC_137776.1, forward strand.
AAAACACAAAAGACAACTTTTTTAGCATATTTATAATTTTTAAAAAATTTTTCCCACTGAATTATCCTAATTTAATGGCTGAAATGAATATATATATATATATATATATATATATATATATATATATATATATATATATAGTTTCTGGGTTTCTATTTTCTTACAATAACAAATTTTCTATCTTTATGATAATGTCATATTATAGCTTTATATTAAGCTTTGAAATCACATAGTATACATCTTACAGCTTAATTCTTTGTATTCAAAATGATTTCTACTAAATCAGATCTTAATTTTTCCAAATTAATTTTAGAATACCTATCTATCTATCATCTATCTATCTATCTATCTATCTATCAATCATCTATCTATCTATCTATCTATCTATCCATCTATCTATCATCTATCTATCTATCCTATACAATAAAAGGCTAATATGAAAATTGACCGAATGGTGGAATGACCGGTCACTATGACGTGCACTGACCACCAGGGGGCAGACGCTCAATGCAGGAGCTGCCCCCTAGTGGTAAGTGTGCTCCCAAAGGGGGAGCACCACTCAGCCAGAAGCCGGGCTCATGGCTGGTGAGTGCAGCAGTAGTGCCGGGAAACTCTCTCGCCTCTCTCTATGGGGGCGGGCCTAAGCCAGCAGGCAGACACCCCCCGAGGAGTCCCGGACTGCGAGAGGGTGCAAGCCAGGCTGAGGGACCGACCTCCTGCCCCACCCCAGTGCACGAATGTCGTGTACTGGGCCTCTAGTATCCTATCTAATGAAATAGTAATATGCAAATTGACTGTACCTCTGCTACACCCACAAGCCATGCCCACCAGCCAATCAGGGGTGAGTATGCAAATTAACCCAACCAAGTTGGCTGCAGCCACGGAGCGAGCAGGAGGCTTGGGTTTCCCCAGTGATGGAGGAAGATTCCAGCACACCTTGGCCGGCCCAGGCCTCCGCTGACGGCTACCAAGTTTCAATTATAGAAGATAAATAAATCCCAGATACCAGGGCCTCTGCTTGGGTTGCCGGGGGCATGGCTGGCCTGCAAACCACCACAGGCCCCTCACCCAGGCCGCCCCACACCCCAAGGGAACCCCCACCCTGATCCAGGACACCCTTCAGGGCAAACCAGTTGGCCCCCACCTGTGCACCAGGCCTCTATCCTATCTAATAAATGAGTAATATGCAGATTGACCATCACTCTAACACACAAGATGGCTGCCCCCATGTGGTCAAAGATGGCTGCCCCCATGTGGACACAAGATGGCCACCACAAGATGGCCAGTAGGGGAGGGCAGTTGAGAAGGACCAGGTCTGCAAGGGAGGGCAGTTGGGAGCTATCAAGCCTGCAGGGGAGGGCAGTTAGGGGTGACAAGGCCCGCAGGGGAGGGCAGTTAGGGGTGACAAGGCCCGCAGGGGAGGGCAGTTAGGGGTGACAAGGCCTGCAGGGGAGGGCAGTTAGGGGAAAACAAGATGGCAGGGGAGCAGTTAGGCATCAATCAGGCTGGCAGGGGAGTGGTTAGGGGATGATCAGGCTGGCAGGCAGAAGCAGTTAGGGGCAATCAGGAAGGCAGGCAGGTGAGCAGTTGGGAGCCATCAGTCCTGGATTGTGAGAGGGATATCTGACTGTCCATTTAGGCCCAATCCTACCTGGATTGGGCCTAAATGGGCAGTTGGGCATCCCTTGAGGGGTCCCAGATTGGACAGGGTGCAGGCTGGGCTGAGGGACACGCCCCCCCCCGTGCATGATTTTCACGAATTTCGTGCACCGGGCCACTAATATATATATAATAAAAGAGTAATATGCAAATTGACCATATATATATATATAATTGGCCCAGTGCACAAAATTTGTGCACATTTAAAGGGGATTAATTAGAGGAAATAATTTAATATTTTTATTTGCCCTTTCTCTATCATAGAAGTGTCAGAGATAAAAGAAAATTAGTAAAATGTATACGAAAACCTTCCTCCTGTCAGAGTCTGGGGCACACCTGCGACCCAGAGTCAAGTCCCCACCCACCCACATGTGCCTCAAAATCATGTGAGACCCAGACCTGGCTGGCTCACCACCCCCAATTGGGCTAGATCCAGACCCAGCCAGTCCCACCCTTGTCAAGCCCTGCCAGGCAGGGGGTGTAGCCTCAGGTCCCCTGGCCCAGGGCCAGGATCAGGGGCATGGCCTGAGGTTCCCCCAGCCCAGACCGGAGAGGGGAGAGTGTGCCTTGAGGTCCCCTGTCAAGCCCCACCTGGTGGGGGTCATGACCTGAGGTCCTGCATCAAGCCCCACCAGATGGGGGGGCGCAGCCTCAGGTCCTCCAGCCAAGCACCGGGAGGGGGGCACAGCCTCAGGTCCCACATCAAGCCCCACTGGCAGGGGGGCGCAGCCTCAGGGCCCCTGTCAAGCCCTGCTGGGTGGGGGGCGCAGCCTGAGTTCCCCTGACCCAGCACTGGGGGGTGCACCTTGAGGTCCCCTGTCAAGCCCCGCTGGGTGGGGGGCATGGCCTGAGGTCCTCTGTCAAGCCTAGCCAGGCAGGGGGCACAGCCTCAGGTCCCCTGGCCCAATGCTGGGGCGGGGGTTGCGCCTGAGTTCCTCTGTCAAGCCCCACCTGGTGGTGGGCACAGCCTGAGTTCTCCTAGCCTAGTGCTGTGGCAGGGGGAGCAGCCTGAGGTGCCCTAGCCCAGCACCAGAACAGGAAGTGCACCTTGAGGTCCCCCGACAAGCCCTGCCGGGTGGGGGGCGCAGCATGAGGTCCACTGTCAAACCCTGCCAGGTGGAGGGCGTGGCCTGAGTTGCCCTGACCCAGCACTAGGGGTGCACCTTGAGGTCCCCTGTCAAGCCCAGCCAGGAAGGGGGGCGCAGCCTCAGGTCCCCTGGCCCAGTGCTGGGGCAGGGGGTGCGGCCTGAGGTCCTCTGTCAAGCCCCACCTGGTGGGGGGCATGGCCTGAGGTCCCCCAGCCTGGCATTGGGGCGGGGGTAGCAGCCTGAGGTCTGCTAGCCCAGCACCAGGATGGGAAGGGCACCTTGAGGTCCCCTGTCAAGTTCTGCTGGGTAGGGGGTGCAGCCTGAGGTCCCCTGTCAAGTCCTGCCTGATGGAGGATGTGGCCTGATGTCCCCGGTCAAACCCCAAGGGGGTGGGGGAGGGCGTAACCTCAGGTCCCTGCTGATAGCTCGTTAAGGCTCCTTAGGGGAACGTGGCCTCAGCTGTGGGTGCATCCATCTTTGTGATGGAGTGATGGTCAGTTAGCATATTCCCTCTTTATTAGATAGGATATATATATATATATATATATATATATATATATATATATATGGCTAATATGCTAAGTGTCCGACTGGTCACTATGACGTACACTGACCACCAGGGGGTAGATACTCAACACAGGAGCTGCCATGACACCCACTGGCCATTTACTGAGAAATGGCACCATGGACCTGGTGCCCATAAAGCAACACTCAGCTTCCCCCAAGTGGGGCACAGGCCCTGCCACCACCCCAGGGTGACAGACTAGCAAATCGCAGCCAACACTGCCAAGACCCCATGACGCAAAATGGGGCCCAGCCCAGAAATGTTGGCTGTGGGCACTGGGTAATGACATCACATTGGAATGCCCAGCTTCCTCCCCCTTGCAACTAGCCTCCTTGGAGTTTCTTCAGCCCAGGAACATGACTTGCTTTATAGCCAGGTGCAAACATTTTACACTTTAACCAAATGCCTGTGAAGCATTTTCCCATGCTTCATCTCATTTGATCCTCACAGAAATCCTAGAATAGATAGATAGGAGACTTGGTGGAATCTTTTTTTTTTTTTTTTTTTTTTTTTCCATTAGCTGGAAAACAGAAATTTAGAAAGCTTACACACTTGACCCGACTGAAAAGAAGTAAGAAATGGTGCACCTTAAAAATGACTTCATATTTTCTCACTGTGCAGAGTAGTATAGTCAAACACTGCTGCAGTTAAGTATTGTACCCTTTGTTCTCCCTGGGTGATCTATAATAATAATCTGCTTCATGTTGATATTTACTTCTTTGTCGCTGACAATTTTCTGAAAGAGAAGTCGGGGTGCTTCACTGGGCTGGAAAAAGTTTAGCTACATCAGAATGCAGGTCTAATTAAGCAAGCTTATTCTATATCTATAAAAGGCTAAGTTGACTTGCGCATGTGTGGTACATATAAAGCTCTCACTGGCGCCAGTCACACGCGTGTGTTTCCATCTGTCATTGTCGATCGTGAATTTGCTTGATACTTCTATTATAGAGAAGGGGCAAATAGCGATATTAAAATTTTTTCTTCTAATTAATTTCCTTTCAATGTGCACAAATTTGTGTACCCGGCCACTAGTTTAAAAATAAAAACCTGTGAAATTTTTGACAAAAAATAATTAAATCTATAGATCAATCTGGAAAGTATCTTCAAATCCTTGAACATATTATATCTAACTATTTGTTTATTTCAACAAAATTATATAGTTATTTGGCCTTATGGGCACATGAAAAAATGCTCAGTTTCACTAATTATCACATAAATTAAAGTTGAAACTACATAAAATATCAACTACACCTGTTACAATGGCTACCATTTTGGGCATGGATGTGGAGAAATAGGAACGCTTGTTCACTGCTGAAGAAAATAAAGATTGTTTCAGCTCTTATGAAAAATACTAAGATGTTCCTCAAAATGTACAAATAGAACTATCATATGATCCATCAATCCTATTTCTGGGTAAATGTAAAAATAGTAAAAGTGTGATATTAAAAAAATTCTGCACTCTAATGTTTAATGTAGCTATAATAGCCAAGATATGGAAACAACCACTTGTAAATGGATGAAAAAATAAATAAAAATTATGTGGTATTTTGTAGAATGGACTGTTATTCAGTCCTGAGAGAAAAAAGAAATATTGCCATTTGTGACAATATGAATGGAACTTGGGGGCATTATGCTAAATGACATATGTCAGACACAGAAAGACCAACTCTGTACAGTATCACTTATGTGTGGAATAAAAAAAATGCTGCATTTGTAAAAATAGAGGATAAAATTGTGGTTTAAAATGGTATGAACACACAGAAGATGAATAGATTCTGGCAATATAATGCACAGTATTTTGATTATTGTTAACAATATTGTAATATATAGTTAAAAATTGCTAAGAGACTAGATCTCAAATGTTCTCACCACAAAAAAAGAAGTGATAATGATCTGAATTCATGGAGGTGTTAGCTAACACCCAATGCTTACAGTGGTAATTACATTGCAATATATAAGTGTATCAAATTAATATGGTGCATGCCTTAAATTTGCACAATTCTAAATGCCAATTATATAACAATAAAAAGAGTGCTTTATCAAATTTCCAATTCTTTTGAAAAGATGCAAATCACAGAATGTAGAATTTATAGAGACAAGTCTGTAGTAGTTTCATAGGTGATATGAGAAATCATCATCTAAGTCTTTTAAAGGAAGCACATGTTTTTATATTTATTAATATATTTTATTGATTTTTTTACAGAGAGGAAGGGAGAGGGATAGAGAGTTAGAAACATCGATAAACTGCCTCCTGCATACCCCCTACTGGGGATGTGCCCTCAACCAAGGTACATGCCCTTGACTGGAATCGAACTTGGGACCCTTCAGTCTGCAGGCCGATGCTCTATCCACTGAGCCAAACCAGTCAGGGCAGCACATAATTTTTTATACAGACTGTCAAACCTCAAAGGGAAGGCAGGGAGTGGGGTAGGAGGAAGGGTAAGAGATCAACCAAAGGACTTGTATGCATGCATATAAGCATTGCCAATGGACACAAACAATAGGGGGTGAGGGCATGTGCTGGGGGGTGGGAGCAAGCTGGGAGAGGTCAATGGGGAGATAGGAGACATATGTAATACTTTCAACAATAAAGAATTACATTTACAAAAACCTATTTCTCTAAAAATCACTGTAGTTAACAGCCTCCTTCATCCCATTGCCTATTAACATTTCTACAAACTATTTCCTTTTTTGTAAGATAATATAATTTCTTAGTCTTCAAAAGAGAAGTAGAATATCAACACCCCCTAGGCTTCTTCTCATTGTGCATGAAATAGGTGTGAGATTCTAAAGTGAGATTAATGTTCTGGAGAAGAAAAAATTAAGAAGGTTAAAGCTATCTTGATAATGATGGCCCTTCTTGGATCAGATAAATCACTGCTTTAAGGTGACTTGAGTAATTCTAATTAGACAAGTAAAGAAGAGAATTTACTTCTTTAGATAGGGGACTATTTCTGTTTGTCTTTCTTCATGTAAATTTAAAACCACATTACAGGCTTAAAACTTTTCCTTTCTTAAATGGTTTATTTGTAATACACAATTTCTTACCTGAAACAGATGTCATGGCCTACGTACAGCAAGCATCAAAGAGTAACTTTAAAAAATATATATATTTCCCGTTGCCACATGGATCTGAACAAATTCCAAAATTACTTTCTTCACTAAAATTGATGCCCAGGTGTGGTAAGGTAACTATAGAATATTTTGATGAGGAAATAAATCAAAGTTAGTTATTTTTGAGACACAATATGTTCAGTTTTACAAATCCCTTCTTTTGTGAGAAAATGACACTGATCTCCAGATATCAGATTCTCCTTAAACCTGTTTCCTTACATCACTTAGCAGCAAGATTCACCTGGCATCTTCAAGTTATATCCAATACCTGGACTTCAATTACATTCAATAAAAGTGACAATAGGAATCCACTGGGACCAATATGAGCAAAGAGTTTGCCCAAAGCAGTCTGGACTGTGGGAGCCAGAGCAAGTGCAGAGCATGCCCTTTAGAGAGCTGACTACTGCAACTCAGTATATTAACAGCAAAAAACAAATACAGAGAGGACCAGGTCAAAGAGAAAACTTGTCCAGAAAAAAAGCTTCTGAGAAATGTAGCAAGGATAATGCTTCCTCCCCTTTTATTTTTAATAAAATTCAAACTCTTCCATCTGACAAAGAAGCTCTTTATTATCTACTTTCCTCTTCAACTTCAACTCCTATTAAAAATTTCAGAAATGTATTCTGAACACACTCTCACCCTCCACAGTTACAGTTGTTGCTCCACTGGACCATCCTCCTATTCTGGACTTCCTAACTTATTTAGTGTTCAAAGTTCAGCTCAGGCATTACTTATTCTAGGAAATCTTGCCTGATTCTTTCGTGATTTTGTTTTGTTGTTATAGGACTTCCTATATGCTATGGTAATAGTCTGATTATTTGTACTAAACAAAGCATATGGAGAGCTTACCTTTAACATACAATGAGTTCCTCCTTTTTTCCAGCAGGGTTGCTGAGGCCTCCATGAATTCCCTAACTCTGATCTTGACTGTACCTAAGAAGTCAGTTGTGGTGTTTTTTTTTTGTTGTTGTTTTTTACTGAATCAGTAAGTAGCCTGAGACTCACTGGAAATACCTTTTCCACAGTTATCCTCAGCATCCACATATCATCAATTCTTAGGAGAAAAATTTTGAATAATATACAAAATAAAAAATAGAAACTAATCAAAATTTAAAAGAATAAACTCAATGGATTGTCTGGTTTATTCAATTGCCAGAAATAAGTTATGAGTTAACCTCCCAGGAATACCAACCAACAATAAAACACTACTTAGTTAATCCATTCTCACAGCTATTTGCAATAATCTATCTTGTAGATTATGTTTAAGTTTTTTTAAAGAGTTTTTAAGAATAGATTACTTTTTTTTTTAGAGAGAGACTCTAAATACACAAATAACAATGGGACTCTGCTTGGACTCTTCATATTTAAGGGAGAAGTATTTGAACTCTTGAAGACAGTTAACTAATGCAGATTACTGTATGATGATAATTGCTGATTTCTAAGTGGAAATTTGAATCAGTTTTCAGTATATTTTTCCTTGAAAAAGAAAGCCCAAATTTCTCAACTATACTTTTTTATGCAGGAAATTATGCATTACTGGCCATGAATGTATCTCTCAAGGTTGCTGTGACAAATGAATAAAAAATGTGGCTGTTTCTATATAAGATACAAATTTACAATAGTATCACATTCTCTCCCTTGGCAATAGGAAGACAAGAAAATATTTCAGGAAATTGGGAAGCAGACAATCAGATTCTGAATAAATTGAAGCTATGTCTCAAAATAATCAGAAATTACCAAAAGGCCAAATTTAACAAGTTAAGATTTTTAAAATAACTTGATAAATTTTTCATTTGATTGCTTCTTTTTCTGGACCCGAGTTCGGTAGATCATCTCAAAATCCCAGATATATTGTGCATACTCCTGTTGGCATTCTACTTCCTAGAGTTTGCTAATTCTAAAACCAAGTTTTCTCTTATTATTATTTGCAGAATAATGTAAAATGAGGGTAGAAAACTAAAGTGGTTGCAGGGAAAAATATGGCTTTTATTTTGTCTTTAGAATCTTGAGATCGAGTTATACCAAGAAGTAAGTTATGTCGCAACTTCTTAAAATTATTATTTTTTCATTTTTAAAAGACCTCTCACAAAATAACTGCATTTTATCATTATTTTTTATTTCTTTGTTTAAAAATGTGAAGTTATTAATTATGATTATGGATTGAGAAACAAGGAACACTTGGTCTAAATGTCATGTGCTTGAGATAGAGAATTACCTTCTCCTTTAATAACATCATACAACTCAATAAAAACGACATATGTTCTGCAGTTTCCAAGGTCAAATTAATACAGCATGGAGAGCTGTGTGCTTAGTGGGTTGAGACAAAAATAAGAAAAGGATGGCTATTTGGATAAAAAACAATTTAAAAATAAGTTACTTCAACCCTGGCTGTAATCACCCCATGTTTCATTGATTAATTAATGTTTTTTTCTCCTTTAATAGAAATATACTAAGCAGAAAAGATAACAATATTTCTTATGATTAAAAAAATTAAAAATTAAAATTAGTCTTTGTTACCATGAAATCCTTCTGTTTCTTATATCCTCTCTCTCTCTCTCTCTCTTTGTTTTATTAATACTCACTGGAGGATAGTCTTTCCATTGATTTTTAGAGAGAGTGGAAGAGAGGGAGGGAGAGATAAAGAAAAAGAGAGTGAGAGAGAGAAACATCAACACATGAGAGACACATATATTGGTTGCCTTCCACAGGTGCGCTACCCCTACTGGGGCCAGGAATCGAACCTGCAACCCAGATATATGCCCTTGACCAGGAATCCAACCAGCAACCCTTCTGTGCAGGGGCCAACACTTCAACCACTCACTGACCAGAGCTAGATAATCTCTTAAGGATATAATTGTATCGACATTTGTTGATATAATTTATAATTGTCCTAATGAAGAATGAATACTTACTTAGCAAATGCACAAAAATATTTAGGCAGAATTTTCTAAATATCATTTCTCCAAAGGTTTCTTCCAGGTGCTTTTATTTATTCTTACCCAAACTATGGTTTATTGTCCTTGTTTTACACATAATTCACCTGAATCTTGTGAAGTATAAAGCATGTTTAATATTACCACTGACAGGTATAGAAGCTGGGATTTAAATCCAAAAAATCCAATTCCAAAGAACTAATTATTTACCATTGCCTACATAACAAGCATTTAAAATGCTAACTGTTGAAACAAAGCCTGGGAGGATCCAAGATGGTAGTGTAGGTAAACACCTAAACTGCTGCCTTGCACAACAATTTCAAAACTACAACTAAAAGACAAAAACGTCTATCACCCATAACCACAGGAAAGCTGGCTGAGTGGAAGTTCTACAACTAGAAGGAAAGAGAAAAGAGCATTGAGACGTGCACAAGTGCTGAAAAGCTGAGGTACAGAGGCGTGCAATCCGGGCTGGTGGCAGGCATTGCTTTTTTCAACCCGAAGGGAGACAAGCCCCCGATTACTCTGAAATCCAGTTTCTGGGGAGATGTGGGGGACCCAAACTCCTATGGGGAGAAGCTGGACTGTCTGCCATCAGGTCGGAAAGTGAGGGTGGCTTGCTTGCGGAGCTGCATGCAGGAATAATTGTTTACTGCACTGGGGCACAGGACATGGGGATTCGGTCAGAGACACAGAGCAGGCTAACTGGCAGCCATCACTATTTGCCACGCCCTAGCCTAGTCACGCCCTGAGACCCTGCCCTGCACAACCTACAAACCCACCCAAGCTCCAAGTAGCGGCTTTAGCATATTAATGGCCTGCCCTATCGCAGCTTAACCTAGCAAACTTGCAGCACGGGTCAGACAGCTCCAAAACCTCCAAACCCCAAGCAAAGAGGAGAAAACTGTAGTTCTTGCTGTAGCTCCTACTGGGTGGCCTCATACAGTAGCTGACCTGTACCCCATTGGAGATCCAGAAGCCAGTGTACCTAGTGGTCAGTGTGAGACACCAGATTTCAACTCCTCACATCCATAAGTGACACATTCAAGATGCAGACTCAGTGAACACCAAAGCCCCACTGAAACAAGTCCTGCACCATAAGCGTGTCTCCAGTGCAGCAGTTCTTCCATTATAGACACAGCAGGTCCTCACAGCCAATTGGCCTGGAGGTCAATTCCTCCCAGTGTACCAATAGCAATCAAGACTTAACTACACCAACACTTTTCACTCAGCCCACAAAGGGGTGTACCAAGAGCATCCACCTCAGGTGATTGGGGAGGCTGAACTACTGGCCCCTATAGGTCACCTACCACACAAAGCCACTCCATCAACACAGGGAAGCAGCCAAAATGCGGAGACAAAGAAACATGTCACGAATGAAAGAAATGGAGGAAAGCAAACTACTGGATGACATAGAGTTCAGAACCACATTTATAAGGTTACTCAAGAATCTTCTAAAAGCCTCTGAGGAACTTAGTGAGACCTTTAAGGATCTTAATGAGAATTCCAAAAAAATGGAAAAGGACCAGTCAGAAATTAAGCATACACTGTCTGAAATAAAGAATATACAGAAACTCAACTATAGATCAACGTACCCCAAGAATAAAACCAAAGATCTGAAATATGAGGAAACAAAAAAACACCCAACCAGGAAAACAAAAAGAAAAAAGAATCCAAAAATATGAAGATAGTGTAAGGAGCCGCTGGGACAACTTTAAGCGTACCAACATCCGAATTTTTGGGGTGCCAGAAGAAGAGAGAGAGCAAAATATTGAAAACCTATTAGAAGAAATAATGACAGAAAACTTTCCCTACCTGGTGAAAGAAATAGACTTACAAGTTCAGGAAGCACACAGAACCCCATACAAAAGGAATTCAAAGAGGACCACACCAAGACACATCATAATTAAAATGCCAAGGGCAAAAGACAAAGAGAGAATCTTGAAAGCAGCAAGAGAAAAACGGTTAGTTACCTACAAGGGAGCACCCATACGACTGTCAGCTGATTTCTCGGCAGAAACTATGCAGGCCAGAAGGGAGTGGCAAGAAATATTCAAAGTGATGAACAGCAAGAACCTACAACCAAGATTACTCTACCCAGCAAAGCTGTCATTCAGAGTTGAAGGTCAGATAAAGAGCTTCACAGACAAGAAAAAACTGAAGGAGTTCATCACCACCAAACCAGGATTACATGAAATGCTGGAGGGTATTCTTTAAGAAGAGCAAGAAGAAGAAAAAGGTAAAGATAAAAATTATGAACAACAAAATGACATCAAATACATACCTACCAACAACTGAATCTAAAAATCAAGTGAATAAAAAAATCTGAAGAACAGAATGGACTGGTAATTATAATAGAATCAGGGACATAGGAAGGGAGTGGACTGACAATTCTCAGTGGGAAGTGGGTGTGAGGGGTGCTGGAAGAGATTGGACAAAAATCTTACACCTATGGATGAAGACAGTGGCAGGGGGGGTGGGGTAAGGGCATGGGGTGGGGTGGGGAATCAGGTGGAGGGGAGCTATGGGGGAAAAAATAAGAGGGACACGTGTAATAATCTGAACAATAAAGATTTAAAATAATATAAAATAAAATAAAATGCTGTTTATTATCACTGTCTTGTATATAAGGGCATTACAAAGTAGAGAGATTGGTTGATTTGTCCAAAGTCTCACAACTAAAATGTGCTGCAATGAACAATAACATAAATTCTAGTGTCTTTCTACTAGTATGCTGCCACACAGCTGTCAAATGGAGAATGCTGATAACACATACTGCCTAAGACTTGTGGTACCTTTGAAACTCACTGGTTATGATCCAAACAGAGTCTTTGGTAATAGTTTTTTACACAGGTAAGCTCCACAGAAAGGTATTATATTTAAAAAATCTGTGTATGTAACTAGGTAGGAACTCTGGGATATAGGCACTATGTAAGACTAGAGGTCCAATGCATGAAATTCGTGCATGGGTAGGGTCCCTAGCGGCTTCCAGCTGCCAGCCAGGGCCTCCCTTTCCTTGGCTGCCTACCTGACGCTGCCACCATATAGGGCCTCCCTTCGCACCCGCCTTGTCCTGGGGCTGCCTGCTCACCTGCTGCACCATCCTGTTATGGTCCGGCTCTTGTCGGGGCTCGTCAGGGCCGGCAGCGCCTCCACTACTGCCCACTGCCAGCGATGCATTCCCAATGCCCACCATGTTCCGTGCCGCCCCCTGGTGGTCAGTGCACATCTAACTCCCGGTTGGTGGAACACCCACCCATGGGGACAATTTGCATATTAGCCTTTTATTATATAGGATAGAGACTCTGAACATATACAGCTCCTTGGATTTCCTGAGAACCTTGTCTCAGCCCTGGAAGGCATTGGCACCACACTGGTCCTGCAACTGAGTCTCCAAGTGGACATTCCACTATTCTATCAACTCATCTGCTTCAGGGCGCAGGGAACATGTATTATATGATCAGTGTGTTCCATGAGTATGTGCCCAATGCTGCATTTTCTGCAGTGTGAAAAGAGTTTTTTGATCAACAGCAGTGTTGTGTGAAGTAACATGCTAGTGGATAAGGCTCTGAAAGTTCATGGATGGTAGTTTTGGCAGCAACATTGCATGTAATAAATTCAAATCTGTATCCAGTGCTTATTTCAGTAATTACAAAAGTCTGTCCCCGCATGAGGAAAGAGTCGATGTAATCAGTTTGCCACCAGGTTTCTAGCTGTTCATCCTGGAACATGGTGCCATACATCCCAGCTGCTCTATGTTCATGGCAGATTGGAAGCTCAGCGGTGGCTGCAGCCAGGCTCATTTTGGTGAGTGGGAGGCTGTGTTGCTGAGCTGAAGTACAATCTCCATCCTTACCACCATGCCAATTTTGTTCATAAGCCTGTTAGAGGACAGCAAAGGTTACTGGAAAAGGGGGCTGACTGGGATCCACATGATGAGGCAGGCTATCCCCTTGATTGTTAAGATTTTCTGCTCACATGGGACACATTATCTTAACTTTTCACCCATTTAGAGAGGTTATTCATACACCTGTTCTCCAGATTTCCTTGTTACCACTTTATCAGTCAGGTTCCTTTCAAGTCCCTGATCATTTAGACCAGGGGTGGGCAAACTTTTTGACTCGAGGGCCACAATATGTTCTTAAACTGGACCGGAGGGCCGGAACAAAAGCATGGATGCAGTGTTTGTGTGAACTAATATAAATTCAAAGTAAAGGAGCGGAGGGGAGAGCAAGAGAACCGGATAGAACAGCTGGATCTGGCCCGCGGGCCGTAGTTTGCCCAAGGCTGATCTAGACAAATGGTCACAGCCATCTATACTAATAAAAGAGTAAGATGCAAATTGACCATACCTTCGCAATGCCCACCAACCAATCAGGAGTGAGTATGCAAATTAACCCAACAAAGATGATGGATTAATTTGCATACACAGGCACTGAGAGGCTGGGGGTGGGGTGGGATGCTTGCATCATCGCCATGGCAACAACGCAGGCCTTCCGCACTGCCCCAGCCGTTCCGGGCCTCTGGGCAGCATGGGAAGGCAGAAAGGCAGCTCCGGCCGGAGCAAAGGCGGTGTCGGAAGCCAGGGGAAGAAAGGCCCATTCTTGCACGAATCTTCATGCATCGGGCCTCTAGTCAATATATCATCATGCAACTGACCATTTCTAATTTTAATCTAGTGAACAACCAGGTTCATGGATCAAAGCTCTGACCACTTGGTGGGTTTTCCTTTACTAATGCCCTTCAGGAATACTCTGAGAAAGGGTTGTATCACCTCTCAGATGGTGTTTTTATATCATGCAGAACAAACTTGTAGACCAGGTTCAACTTTTCTCTTGTTCTAGCCACCACCTCAAAATTAGTAGCTTTTCTTTTTTTGTCACTCAGTAAATGGGCCAGAGTAACACACCCATTTACTGATGGTAGAGGGGTCAGATGAAACAACTTATACTTTGCCTTAAGAAGGATATCTCCACATGCCGCCCTCCAGCAGACCCTAGCAGTTTTACTGAAGTAGAATTTTTTTAGGCTTATCTCCCCGTCTTGAGGTGCCAGTGTCTTCACAATAAGGTTACTAAAGTTGTTGATGCTTCTTTTTTACTGCATCTAATAAGAATAATGTCATCAATATGATGCCTTGTGGAATAGAAAGATGATCACAATATGTGTAAACAAAATTGTGACAAAAAACTGGAGTCTCAGTATGTCCATCTGATAGGACACCAAATGTTCATTGCTGGCCTTGTCTGCTGAAAGCAAACCTCTTCTGGTGATTTTTATTTTTTAACCGGAATGAAGAAAAGAAAGGATTGCCAGATTAATAACTGCCTACCAGGCACCTGGAAATGTGCTAATTTGCTCAATCAATGAAACTACATCTGGTACAACAGCTGCAATTGGAGTCAACACCTAGATAAGCCTACAATATTCCATTGTTATTCCTCATGATCCCTCTGTCTTCTGCAGAGACCAAATAGGAGAGTCAGATGACAATGTGGTGGGATCAGCACCCATGCATTTTTCAAGTCCTTAATGGTATAATTAACTTTCCATTCTCTTCAAGAATGTGGTACTTCTTTTAGGCTTACTAGCTCTCTGGGCAGTGGCAGTTCTAGTGGCTTTCGTGTGGCCTTTCCACTTACAGTGGCCCTCGCTGCACAAGTCAGGGTATCAATATGAGGACTCTGCCATCTGCTCAGTATGTCAGTTCCTGTTATGCAACCTAGAGCTGGGGACATAACCACAGAGTGGGTTTGGAGACCCATTGGCACCACAGAAAAATGGAGCTGAGTTAAAACTCAACCTCTATAAGCTTCTACTGTGACTCGTGAAATGCGAGTTATTATGATGAAAACTACCATTTCTCCTAGAGACAGGATTTATGAATCCAGGAATCAAGAGGTGGACATGGAAGTGACATTATTCACTAGTATCTCTAGTGACTCAATAACAAAATTGTTGCTTACTGTCTCTGTGATTTTAAGCTCTGCTGACTTAGAGGTCTTATTTCCAAAGAAGGAATGTTGCCACCAGGATACACCCAGTGATTCCACTGAACTGGAAGTTCAGACTGCCTCCAAGTCAGTTTGGGCACTTCATGCTCCTAGAGTAACAGGAAAACAAGAGACTTACAATGCTGTCTGGGATGATTGATTCTGAATGCCCAGGAAAAATTAGACTGTTTCTCCATAATGAAGTATATTCGGAGTACAGAAGATCCCTTAGGAGGTCTCTCAGTATAACTATGCCCTGTGATTAAAGTCAATGTAAAACTCAAATAATCCAACCCAGGCAAAGCTACTAACAGCCTAGACCTTCCGGGAATAAAATTCTTTATCATCCCACCACATAAAGAACCATGACTAGCTAAGGTACTTGCTGAGAGCAAGGGGAATACAGAGTAGGTAGTGAAAGAAGGTAGTTATAAATATCAGTTTCAAACATGTGACCAACTACAGAAATTAGGGCTATAATTGTCTTAAGGATTTCTTTTGCTGTTATGTTATCAATATGTGTGCATAAATATTCTCTCTTGAGTAATAGAAGGTATATTAACTTTATATCATAGTATTTAAGTATTGTCGTATTTTCATTATAGCAGTTAAGTTATAGGATTTTAAGGAGAAAAGTAAACATCACCAATGGGCTTTGCATCCTATTCTTGAAAAATAGCTAGTGCATTTTTTTATAAACAATAGTTGGATCATGCTAGGCTGCTGTATGACCTTGTTATAGTCTTTATTTGGAGATTAAGTATGAGTTAAGGAGATACTTGCAGGTGCCAATTTCACAAGGGGTAGACTTATGATGATTAATTTTATATATCAATTTGGCTAGGCCATTGTGACAAGTTATATGATTAAACAGTATTCTGTGAGAGTATTTTTAGATGAGATTAACATTTAAATAGATAAACTTTGAATAAAGCAGATTGACCTTCATAACATTGGCAGGTCTTATCCAATCAGTTGACAGCATGACTAGAACAAAAGACATGAACAGAACAAAAAATGACCTTCCACTAGCAAGACGGGATTATGTTGCAGAGAGTCTTCAGACTTGAACTTAAACACCAGCCTCTAGCCTGGCAGCTTTCTAACTTGAACTACAACATTGGCTCTTTCCTGGGGCTTCAGCCTGATGGCTTTGAACGTGATCTACAGCATCAGTTCTTCTCTGCATCTCACGCCAACCCACCCTAGCATTTTGGATTTGCCAGCCTCCATAATTGCATAAGCCTATACAAGTGCACGTGAGCGCGTGCGTGCGTGCGCGCGCGCGCGCGCGCGCACACACACACACACACACACACATACACACGGACATCTTACTGGTTCTGTTTCTCTAGGGAATTCTGACTAATAAAGAAATTATGACTATCTGGGGTTATCTCAAAAAGCTTCTTAAAGAAGACATTAGATGCACTGATTTTTAAAGTTGACAGGATATCATAAGACTCTCCTCCAAAGAGATACTTAAATAATTCATCATTAATTGACTCAAAAATTTTATTGAATGTTTGGTTACAGCAAAAACAAAATAATCAAATCCCTTTAGGTTGTTATAATGGGTGAACCCTGAGAAAATGATAACTACTGAGAAAGGGTCCTGGTGGCTAACTAAGTTCAAATTTGTAAACAGTGCAGAGCGGCTGTTACTGAACAAGGACCTCTCACACAAACTGCTTCCAGGAGAAGTCTGCACTGAGCTGCCTGCCTCCTCACCGAACTGGCTGCCTGTAAGATGCCCCTACCAGCTGAGCCAACCCTTATAAAAGAGTTCCTTGAATAGTATTTCAACCTGTAGGATTGAGGCTTTCCTCATCCAATTGGAGCTAGGCAGCTATATCGCCCCATTAGCATCTTAACCAATCAGAGAAGTTCCATTGTGACCAGTCAGGACAGGGGTTTTTTAATCAATCAAATGGCAAGGATTTGGAGTCCTTACTTGCATGAGAATGGACTAATCAGGGGCCACTAGCAGGGGCTTCTGTCTGTATGTCAGCTATCCTCTGGCTACACTTTCCCTTTCCACCAAAGACTGGAGACTGCATTTCCCCTGCTGGAGCTGAACCAGTGAAGCTGAAAAAGAAGGATGTCTTCCCAGTGCAGGAGCACAGTGAAACAGACTGGACAGCAGCCTGGATGGGAGTAGGAGGAGCCGACTAGGCAAAGCAGAGCTGAATAGCCAAAGGGCTGCCTGGTCCCAGGGCACCTATAAGTAGTGCTTTTCCAAGCTGTGCTGCTTCACTATTAAGCTGTTACAGTATTGAGCAGTTCCACAGCTGTGCTGTTTTCACAGTTGAGTTCTTTGTACTAAATAGTTTTCTGTCTCCACCTAACCCCAAATTGGGGATGCCTGTTTCTATTGAATTCTTGCCAACAACCATTGGTTGACAAATGTTACAGATACTTACTACATTTTAGCCCCTTATGAAGTAAATTATATATGCTCATTTCATTAATTAATGTAATTAATTAATGTAATTGTGGTAACACCTGACAGAGTTTCTATGGTAATTTAGGGATAATGTAAAAACTTGATCTTCTGTCATTATTCTAGACAATGCTTACCAGCTTTACTAATTCAAGTGTTCTATCATTGAGATGACGCTAAAACCTATCTATAATAATAAAAGCATAATATGCTAGTTAGACCAAACAACCTTCCGGACGACCTTCTGGACAAAGCTGTGGGGGCCAAGGCAAAGGCAGTTAGGGGCGATCAGGCAGGCAGGCAGGCGAGCAGTTAGAAGCCAACAGTCCCAGATTGTGAGAGGGATGTCCGACTGCTGGTTTAGGCCCAATCCGCAGGGATCCCTGTGGAATTGGACATCCCCCGAGGGGTACCGGATTGTGAGAGGGTGCAGGCTGGGATGATGACCCATACACAAATTTCATGCACCGGGCCTCTAGTATTCTCATTAACAGCTTAATATTGATGAATCTGGACACTGGACTCCTAAAAAGGTAAGAATAACTAATCTGTAGAAATCTTCCAAAGTTGTTTTTTATTTAAATTCTTTATTGCTTAAAGTATTACATAAGTCTCCTTTTTTCCCCCATTGACCTTTCCCCAGCAACTCCCAACCCCCAAGACATGCCCTCACCCCCCTACTGTCTGTGTCTATTGGTTATGCTCATACATGATTTGTAAACATAGCCAGACCAATAAAATCTATATCTTGCCCAAATTAAATAACATTTCTTCCCATATTTTTCTTCTGGTCACCACTTATGCATCTAATGGCAAAGAAAGTAAAGAAGTAAAAAAAATATCCCATAATCCATTGAGGACCACTTTACATTTATATTTTTTATGTCAATATGGCATATAGATTTTATAAATATTTTTCTAGATATTTTTCCCCAAAAGTTTTATAGATTTGAAGTTGATAGTGGAATATTATAGAAATTAAAGCCCATCAGAACTAAATTTAAATTTTAGCTCCTACAACTGATGATTGTTTAAATTGATAATTTATTTTTTAATGTTCAACTGTCTAATATTGATTACACCAATATTTCATGGATTTGGTATTATTGAATGAAATATTACATGTGAAAAACTCAAGGAGATTTTTTCATGACTTTCAAGAAGCAGGTGACAAATATAGATTAGAAATATGAGAGTTATTTTTTAAATTTTTTATTTTTATTTACTTTTTATTTTTATTTTTTCCTTATCCCCCCATTACTCTCCCATCCCCCCACTCATGCCCTCACCCCCCTGTTGTCTGTGTCCATTGGTTAGCCTTATATGCATGCATACAGTCCTTTAGTTTATCTCCCCCACTTACCTCCACCCTCCCCTACCTTCCCTCTGTGGTTTGAGGGTCTGATCGATGTTTCTCTGTCTCTGGATCTGTTTTTGTTCATCAGTTTATGTTGTTCATTATATAGTGGGGGCGGGGGAGGGGAAACAGAAGCTGCTGAGAGCCTTCACACCCGATTCATGTATGAAAACTGTGGGAAGAGGAAAGGAAGGAGGATTGGGAGAAAGCATCTGGAACTGCCGCATAGTTCCAAGAAAGGGACAGTCAAGTGAATGGAGAATCCTTGAGCCAAAGCTTCCTCCTGAGCAAGTTTTGTGTGACCTCAAATGGGTCTGCATGAGTAACCAGCTGCTCAGTCCCTGATTAGGGGAGCCTGTGGAAAAGGGGACTCCATGTGAACTAGTTGGCAACTGTGAGAGCTGTTAGGTAACTCTGATCCTCACAACTGAGCAGCAAACAGCATATTTTCATGGCCAGCATATTTTCAGTGCTCTAGATTTCGGCACATGATTCATACCAAAAGCTTGTTTCTCAACATTTCCACATTTATTCCACATTTGCTTGAATCAATCTTTCTCTTCCCCTTGCACACTTGGTTTCTGCCTCCTCCCCCCAATTCTTTTCTCCTGTACCTCTCCTCATTTTTTGTTTTGTTAATTTTTGATAGTTTTGAATTGTATAGTTTTTAGAAAGAATGCATTTTCTGAGTATATTTATTTTGAAACTACTTTAGTATTGATGGCATATCTAATGATTAAAAATGGCAAATAATTACTGCAAAGATTTTTCAGTAATTGAAAGTAAACTTATTACTCTTTTTCTGAGGTGCCTTAATTCCACATCTGTCTTTACCTTTCCATATTGATCTTACCTACCTATTTGACCCTACCACTCATGCCCTCCTCTCCTCTATGGACCCTATGCAACTAGGGAAAGAGAGCAAGCATTGCACATGACTCCATGTCCACAAAGCTCCTGAGCATCCAAACATACTTATCTCATTCATAAGGAACCAATATAAAGAAGTTCCATCCTGTTGAAACCCAGTAGGTAAATCTTTATTGTCACACATGGACACTTGGGATATATGACAGTGGTATAATTTATCCAATCAACTTGCTACTTTCACTCCAATTGTTACTAAATTTAAATTACTTTTGTTTTTGCATTATTCCTTGCTGGCCGTACTAATCCATACCTCTTCTGCACGGAAACACTTTATTGAGCATCCTGTTTGGATTTGCCAGCTGAGATTGATTAATTACCTCTTCCAGGACATAACCTTTGTTTATGTTTCTTTTGATGCTTTTTTTTTCCCCCTGCCTCCAACTTCAGGTAGGAAATACTGCTATCCTCAGTTTTTCCCGCACTGGCCTCTCACCACCCACCTCACACACATGCTCCTTATCCCACTCTGGCTCCACTGAAGGAACAGTTAGGCAGGATCTATTAAACTCTGTCTGATAAGATTAATGAGATGTCCAACCACAC
This sequence comes from Plecotus auritus, assembly GCF_963455305.1. NCBI lineage: Eukaryota > Metazoa > Chordata > Mammalia > Chiroptera > Vespertilionidae > Plecotus > Plecotus auritus. Next base: position 96,235,795 of record NC_137776.1, read on the forward strand.
AAGGAGGCTGTGCTTCCTAGTGAAGATCATGGATGTTCAGTCCTATGGGCCACAGTTTAAATATTGCCTTTTATTAATTTGATATATAAATTCCAAGGAAGTCTTAATGTATTTAAAACACTTTATTAAAATGGCAAAATAGAATATCAAACTCAGAGGTTAACTATGTGAATGAAATTTATATATATTGGAGACTTATATAAATATATATGTAATGAGGCAGATTATAGGTGTAAATTATAACTATTATTACTAGAAAATATCCTCAACCCCTGCTTACAAATTTATAATTGGATATATCTACGTGAGAATTCATTGATAACAAACATTGAAAAATATCTGTGTTTTCCGATGGTCTTAGGCTCTACAGCAGTGGTTCTCAACCTGTGGGTCGCAACCCACAGGTTGAGAACCACTAGCAGGGTCGCCTAAGACCATTGGAAAACACATATATTTATATTACAATTCATAACAGTAGCAAAATTATAGTTATGATGAAGCAACGGAAATAATTTTATGGTTGGGGGTCACCACAACATGAGGAACTATATTAAAAGGTTGCGGCATTAGAAAGGTTGAGAACCATTGCTATAGAATTTTATTAACCAACTAGGGGCCCAGGGCACTAATTCGTGCACCTTGAAAGAAACTGTGGGCTGCAAGGCTGCAGTAGGTCTAGGGGCAGTGCCCCTGCCCAGCCCCTCCCACCACAGCCCCTGGTCCCCTCTCTGCCGGCAGCTTGCTCCTGCTGCTACGGAGCAATTGAGACAGTGCCAGCAGCAGGTACGAGCGGTGGCCACTTCCCCGATTGTCCCTCAGGAGAAGGGGGAGGTGGAAAAGCCCTGAGGGGCAATTGGGGCCAGCAGCGGCTGCTCACATCCACTGATGGTACCAAGTGATCAGGGCCAGTGCCAGGTGCTGGCAGCAGGTGCCAGCGGGGCTGGCTCCGGCAGCAGGTGTGAGCACCAGGTGGGACCGTGGCATGTGGGAGCAAATAATTTTCAGTAACCACCAGAGGCTCACCCAGATGACAGCAACCAGTGCCCAGCACCCCACCTTGGTCTGCATCCCCGCTCACCTGCTCCACCATCCGGGTCCCAGATGCCAGAGGGAAGTCAGTGCCAGCATCTGGGGGAAGGAAGTCCTACTCTTGCATGAATTTTGTGCATCAGGCCTCCAGTATAAAATAAATGGGTTACTGTCCATCTCTTCCCAACACCACACTCATTACCTTAGTAGCTAGAAATCAGCCCAGCAAAAATCAACAAAAGCATTTTGTAAGAATTAATAGGCTATACGAAATTTACAAGAAACAATATTGTAAGGTTATAATAAAAATAATAATAATATATGTGCTACATATTCTTTAAATTAGCAAAATTTATAACAAACATGGATATGTATGTATGCAGATTTTTCTCAGATGGCCAATAGTTAATCATATATTAGCACAACATATACACAGGCCAGCAAAGGGGGGAATTGGGGGCAACCAGACTGGTGGGGAGGACAGTTGAGATGACCAGGCTGGAAGTGGGTGCAGTGAGGGGCAACCAGGCTGTCAGGGGGGCAGTTGGGGGTGACCAGGCCAACAGGGGGGGCAGTTAGGGGCAATCAGGCAGGCAGGCAGGTGAGCAGGTAGGAGCCAGTGGTCCTGGATTGTGAGAGGGATGTCCAACTATTGGTTTAGGCCTGATCAGACATCCCTTGAGGGGTCCCAGATTGGAGAGGGTGCAGGCTGGCCTGAGGGGAACCCCCCTCCTTGCACAAATTTTGTGCACTGGGCCTCTAGTTCTATATAATAAAAGCCTAATATGCTAAGTGTCCGGTCATCAGGCTGTTCACCAATCAAAGTGTAATATGCTAATGATATGCTAAGGCCTCTCAACCACTCACTATGACATGCACTGACCACCAGGGGCAGACAGTTGACTGGTTGACCAATTGCTATGACATGCTCTGACCAACAGGGGCCAGATGACTAGTATGTTAGCTTGCTGCTGGGGTCCGGCCAATCAGGTCTGAGCAAGATGGGCCGGACATGCCCTGGAACACTTCCGCGGTCCCTCCATGGCTGGCCAACCTCCCATGTCCCTCTCCGGTCCTGATCAGGCACTGGTGATGTCCCTTGGCCTGGCCTGTGTCCCCATGCAATCTGTGACCCCTCAGGGGATGTTGGAGAGCCAGTTTTGGCCTGATCCCAGAGGCCAGGCCGAGGGACCCCACTGGTGCATGAATTCATGAACTGGGCCTCTAGTACTATATAATTTCACTTTTATGTGGAATCTAATGAATAAAATAAATAAACAAAAGAGAAACTGACTCGTAGATACAGAAAACTGTCAGCTTTTACAAAGAAGAGTTTTGGGGGGCTAGGTGATAAAGGTAAAGGTATTAAGAAAAAAAAAAAAACAGACAAACAAAAACCTCATAGATACAGACAATGGTATGGTGATTACCAGAGGGAATGGGAAGTGAGGGGAGATAGAAGAGGGTAAAGGGGTGATAATGGTGATAGATGGAGACCTACTGATACAAAATCTATAGAAAATACTAGCAATTCAAACTCAGTGAAATATAAAAGGATTATACACTATGATAAGTGGGATGTATCCCAATAAAGCAAAACTGTTTCCTTATGTGAAAATAAGTTAATATAATATACCACTTCAATAAAAACAGAAAAAAAAAAAACATGATTTTCTCAATAGAGATAGAAAAACATTTGACAAAATTCAATACCCTTTAATGAAAAATATTCAAAACCACTAGCAATAGGTCTTCCAAAACTTCATAAAGAGCATTTAGAAAAAGATTTCACATCCAGCATCACAAAGATGAAAGACTTTTTTCCCTATGATCAGGAAAAGCATATGCTTATTTACTCACCACTTTTAGTCAACGCTACACAGAAAGTTCTAGCCAGAATTTAGCAAGGAAATAAAAATAATCATCTAATTTGTGTAAGAATAAGTTAAACTATCTCTATTTTTAGATATATGATTTTGACCATAAAAATTTCTAACGAATCCAGTAATACAATTATAAGAATTAATGAGTTCAGTAATTTTGGCGATGCAAGGTCAACATACAAAAATCAATTGCATTTTGAAAATTAAATTAGAAAAACAATTCCATTTGCATTGTCTCAAAAATAAAATTAATAAGAATAGATTTAGCCGAAACCGGTTTGGCTCAGTGGATAGAGGGTTGGCCTGCGGACTGAAGGGTCCCAGATTCGATTCCGGTCAAGGGCATGTACCTTGGTTGCGGGCACATCCCCAGTAGGGGGCGTGCAGGAGGCAGCTGATCGATGTTTCTCTCTCATCGATGTTTCTAGGTCTTTATCCCTCTCCCTTCCTCTCTGTGAAATATCAATAAAATATATTTAAAAAAAAATAAAATAAAAAAGAATAGATTTAAATAAAAATGTAAAAGTATATTCTGAAAACTTTAACAATATTGCTGGGGGGGAGGGGAAACAACACTAAGAAACACCTGAATAAATAAAACAGCATCCCATGTTCATGGCTTGGAAGATTTAATGTTAAGATAACAATATCCCCAAAATTGATCTACAGATAGAATACAATGATATACAAATCCGTTTTACTATTGGCAAAAATTGAGACGCTGATCTTAAAATTTATAGTGGTATTCTTGAAAACCAGCACAGCAAAAAAACTCAATAAATAACAACAAAATTGGAGTATGCACACATTGTATTTTCAAAACTTACTACAAAGCTACAATAAGCAAGTTAACATAGTACTAAAATAATAAAAGTAAAATAAAGTGTTCATAAATTAACCTCCAATTTATAGTCAATTGATATTTGACAAGAAAGCCAAAACAATTAAAAAGGAGGAATTACAAGATGTGTGTTGTTTTTTTCAACAAATGGATTGGGATAATTGTACACCCACATACAAAATAATAAAATTGAACTCCTTCCTCACAATACATACAAATAAGTGACAGCAACAACAATAAGCTAAAACTCTAAAATTTTTAAAAGAAAGTGGAGGTGGTAACTCTTTATGAGATTGGATTAGATCATCATTTCTGAGATATAACACAAAAGTACAAGCATAAAAACACTATATGGGTAAATTAAACGTTATAAAAACTGCAAACTTTTGTGCTGCAAAAGACAACATCAATAAAGTAAAAACATAGCCCTAACCGGTTTGGCTCAGTGGATAGAGCATCGGCCTGCAGACTCAAGGGTGCCAGGTTCGATTCCTGTCAAAGGCATGTACCTTGGTTGCGGGCACATCCCCAGTAGGAGGTGTGCAGGAGGCAGCTGATTGATGTTTCTCTCTCATCCGTGTTTTTAACTCCCTCTACCTCTCCCTTCCTCTCTGTAAAAAACCAATAAAATATATATTAAAAAAATAAAGTAAAAACATAGAATGGAAAAAATTATTTACAATTTATTTAGCTGATGAGACACTTGAATTAATATAAATAACATAATTAAATAATAATTTGAGAACCATTAAAAATGGTTAAAATAACTGAAGAGAAATTTATCTAATGATGTACAAATGCACAATGGGCATGTGAAATGTGCTCAACATGATTAATATCAAATACTAGAGGCCCAGTGCATGAAATTCATGCATGGAGGGGGAATTCCCTCAACTCAGTCTGCACCCTCTCCAATTGGGGACCCCTTGCGGGATGTCCGACTGCCATTTTAAACCAGCAGTCAGACATCCCTCTCACAATCTGGGACTACTGGCTCCTAACTGCTCACCTGCCTGCCTGATTGCCCCTAACTGCTTCTGTCTGCCTGCCTGATCACACCTAACTGCCCTCTCCTGCAGGCCTGATGTCGCCCCCAACTGCCCTCCTTTGCTGGCCAATTTGATTTTGATTGGTCTGTTCCTATGCCAGCATCAAAAGCTCTGCCTCCTAGACAGCCATTGGCTCCCCACAGCACCCACCTTTGGTTCTCATTGGCCGGTTCCTATGCCAGTCAGCATCAAAAGCTCCGCCTCCTAGGCAGCCATTGGCTCCCCACAGCACCCACCTTTGGCTCTCATTGGTCGATTCCTATGCCAGTCAGCGTCAGAAGCTCTGCCTCCTAGGCAGCCATTGGCTCCCCACAGCACCCACCTTTGGCTCTCATTGGTCAGTTCCTATGCCAGTCAGCGTCAGAAGCTCCGCCTCCTAGGCAGCCATTGGTACCCCACAGCACCCACCTTTGGTTCTGATTGGTTGGTTCCTATGCCAGTCAGCATCTCCAGGCCTATCTCTGGGACTGATCAAAGAGGCAGGGCTTAATAGCACCCCAGAGGAGGCCAGGAGAGAAAGAAAAGCCTGGCTGCTGGAGAAGATCACAAAGAAAGAGGGAGAGAAAGAGAGAGATAAGTACACTGATCAATAGCTTCCACTGAGGCTGCAGATCAGACCCTGACTCACTTTCTGGGTCTCAGCCCCCTGAGAAGTCAGTGTTGGGTCGCCAGGCTGCAGCTGGGCAACCCAGCGCTGACTTCCGGATGGTCTGCGTTTGGTTGCAGGCTCGGCCCCTTCCCAAGCCCCAGGCTTTAGGCTTGGGAAGCAAACCCCCGCCCTGCCCCGCCCCGCCCCTCTAATCACAGGCTTGGCCCCTCTGATGGCCGGCTGGGAGTGACCTGGGTGCCAAGGAGGTTCCTGGGACCCAGGTATGTATGGAAATTAACCTCCATCTTTGTTGGGTTAATTTGCATACTCACTCTGATTGGCTGTGGGCGTAGCAGAGGTACGGTCAATTTACATGTTTCTCTATTATTAGGTAAGATTTGCCATCACAGCACAATGTGATCTACTTAATAACTAAGATGAGAATGTGAAGAATTTTAAACCATACATTAAAGGTGGAAATGGAAAATGTAGCTATTTTGGAGAGTTCTTCAATAGGAACGACTGAGCATAATACAGAGTAATGCTTCCAATATTCTAGAAAATAGATAAGTGTAAAATGCTTGTATACAAATTCTTAAAGCAGCATTATTCATAATAGCTCCATAATGGAAACAGTCTAGCTGGCTACCAAATACATACATACATACATACATACATACGTACTAGTACATAAATAAATGTGGTGTATCCATGCAACATATTATTATGCAGCAATGAAAACAAATGAAGCACTGATGCATGCCACAACATGGATGAATCTTTTTTTAATCTTGTAAACATTATGATAATTTAAAGAATCCTGTAACAAAAGTCTCTATATTATATGATTTATTTCATATGAAATGGTCAGGTTATCAAAATCTATAGGGACATAAAATATTAGAGTTTTCCTAGGGCTGGAGGGGTTGTGGAGACACAGAGGGGCAGACTGGTCAGCTTTCCTTCTGGATTGATGAAAATGTTCTAAAACTGATTCTGGTAAAGGTTGCATCATTCTCTGAATATATGTTAAACACTATAACAAGAATAAACTCAAGATGGATAAAAGATTTAAATGCAAGTCATCCTATATAATAAAGAGCTAATATGCAAATGGTCATCACACCCTCACTCCATAATGTCTAAGACACTCAACACTGGGGAGAGAGGTATGGGGACCAGCCTCTCAAGGCATAAATGAGCTTGAGAGAGAAATTAGGAACAGCCAGGCTGCTGCCCAGGAGAGGAACAAGCTTTGCACACCCCGCAGTCCTGGGCACCAGCACCTGTGGCTGTGGCCTGAGCGAAGCTGCCCGCCTCTGGTCCCCTGTGGCTATATCCAGCCTGGGCAAAGCTGGCCCAGGTCCTGGGCTGGCCAGAGGGAGGGAAGCCCAGGTCCTTGGTGTGGGGCAAGGCAGAGGGGGTTAGGGGAGCAGTTAGGGGTGATCAGGCAGGCAGGCAGGTGAGTGGTCCGGATTGCGAGAGACAGTCGGTCAGCCCCTGAGGGGTCCCAGATGGGAGAGGGTGCAGGCCGGGCTGAGGGACCCCCAAACCATGCATAATCTTCATGCACTGGGCCTCTAGTGTTGAATAAAAATGATGACGGTGCCCATTCTTATCTTGTTCTTGATCTCAGAGGAAAAGCTTTCACCTTTTTACCATTGAGTATGATATTAACTAAGGGTTTCTCATATATGGCCTTTATTTTATTGAGATTGTTTCCTTCTATACCAGGGGTGGGCAAACTTTTTGACTCGAGGGCCACAATGGGTTCTTAAACTGGACCGGAGGGCCAGAACAAAAGCATGGATGGGGTGTTTGTGGCAACTAATATAAATTCAAAGTAAAGGAGCGGAGGGGAGAGCAAGAGAACCCTCCGCTCTTTCAGCTCCGTGGGCCAGATAGAACAGCCGAACGGGCCGGATCTGGCCCGCGGGCCATAGTTTGCCCACGGCTGTTCTATACCAACTTTGTTGAGGGTTTTTATGTAAAATAATATTGAATTTTTTTCTGCATTTACTGTGATGATTACATCATATTTATCTTTTTTTTTTCATTAGTCATGTATTATATTAATTGATTTATGGATGTTGAATAGTCCTTTCATTCCTGGAATAATACCACTTGGTCATTGCTTATAATCCTTTTAATGTACTGAGTCCAGTTTGCTAATATTTTTGTTGAAAATTTCCCACCTGTTTATGGAAGATATTGGTCTGTAAATACTTTAAAAATATTTTTATCTGGTGTTGGTCAGGGTAATGCTGTTTTTATAAAATATGTTTACAAGGGTCCCTTTATCTACAATTATTAAAATAGTTTATGAAGAATAAGTATTAATTCTTCTTTGAATGTGGAGTAGAATTCACCTGGGAAGCCCCATGTGTTCTTAAACTTTCATTTATTGGGATTTTTTTTTTATTTCTTTTCTTAATATTGCTTCAATTTTGTCACTAGTGATTGGTCTGTTTAGATTTTGTTTCTTCTTGGTTCAGTCTTGGAAGGTTATATACTTCTAGAAATTTATCCATTTCTTTTAGATTGTCAACATATAATTGTTCATAGTATTCTTTAACAATTCTTCGTATTTATGTGGTGTTAGTTGTAACTTCTCTCTCATTGATAATTTTGTTTATCTAAGATTTCTCCGTCTCTTTTTTTCTTAATAAATTTGGCTAAAGGTTTGTCTGACTTATTTATCTTTTCAAAGAACCAGCTTAATTTTATTAAACTTTTCTATTTTTTCTTTTTTAATTTGTATTTCTGCTCCAATCTTAACAATTTATTTCCTTATGATTACTTTGGGCTTTGTTTGTTCCTCTTTTTCTTGTCCTTTTATGTGTATAGCTATATTATTTATTTGGAATTTTGATTGTTTCATTAGGTAATCCTATATAGCTATGAACTTCCCACTTAGAACTGCTTTGGCCACATCCAAAATTTTGAAAAGTTCCATTTTCCTTTTTGTTTGTTTTACTTTGTCCACTTGTTTGATTTCCTTTTTGATCCATTGGTTGTTTAGTAGTATCTTGTTTAATTTCCATATATTTGTGTGTTTTTTTTTAGTTTTCTCCCTGCATTTGATTTCTAGTTTTATGCCATTGTGGTCAGAAAAGACTCTTGATATGATTTCATTTTTTTAAATTTATTGAGGCTTGTTTTGTGGTCTAATATGTCACTAGTCTGGAAAGCACATTGAAAAAAATTGTATTCAGCAGTTTTTAGATAAATATAGCATAAATATTTATTAAGTTGACCTTGTCTAATGTGACATACTAGAAAAAAAAATTGGAGATATCAGTATGAACTCATGTTTAGATTAATGTATGTATATATGTGTCATGATGTGATGTGCTGAAAATGGCACTTGTGTGATCTTCTTCCCAATAACATATTACCCCAGTAATCACAGGGAAAAATGAGAGAAATCTGAATTAAAGGACATTCTGCAAAACACCTAATCAGTATCCCTGGAAACTATAAAGGTTATCAAAAGTGAAAAAAAAGCTAAGAGACTGACACAGTCTACATGAACTCAAGGAATTGAACTTTAGGAACCACTAGACTGAATTCTGGAACAGAAGAAAAATGAGGTAAATTTAAGGAAGCATAAAAAATATCAGTGTTAGTTAATAAAATATATAATTATTGATTCATTATTTGTGACAAATGCACTAAGGTAATGTTGACAAAAAGAAAACTGGATGAGAGACATACAGGAACTCTGTTGTATTCTTGATTTTTAAATCTAAAGTGCTTCTACAATAGAACAATTATTTTTAAAATGCAACTGTTCATTATTGGCTAGGTGATCCAAGAGAAATTGTTTATCTTCTCAATATTTCAGTTTTTCAACCTGAAAACTGGAGATACTTTTGTAAAACTTATGGGATTGCAGTGGAGAACAGTGGAGCACATTTTGTAAATGCTTTTTAAATTCATAATAAAGGTGAGCATTTGGTATTCAAGAAAAATGGAAAAAGTTCATGCTTTACTAGGAGACTTGACATTCAGAGTTCCTAAATGTTTTATTCAAAACTAGAGGCCTGGTGCACAGATTCGTGCATGAGTGTGGTTCCTCAGCTTGGCCTGTGCTCTCTCGCAATCCGGGACCTTTCAGGGGATGTTGGACTGCCAGTTTCAGCCCGATCCCTGCAGGCCGCCAGATGGAGATGGGGTGCAGATTCAGTCTGTGGGGATTGGGCCAAAACTGGCAGTCTGACATCCCCTGAAGGATGTAGTAGTGTGCAAAGCAGCATGCAGCCAGGGAAGAGCCCATGCCACTCCACTCATCCCAGCCGCACTGCGCCTGCCACTGCCGCTGCTCGGTAAGCTTGCTGAGCGGCACTTCCACTGTGGGAGCGCACTGACCACCAGGCGGCAGCTCCTGCATTGAGCGTCTGCCTTCTGGTGGTCAGTGTAAGTCAAAGCACCGGTCATTCGGTCATTGGGTTGTTCAGTTGCTTTGGCTTTTATATATATAGATGTATCATGAGGGATATTCCACGTAGTATATGCACATCTCTAAGTGTGTGCATGTGCATGTGTATTTGTATAACTAATATATTTACAGAGGGAAATTATAGGTCCCAATATAGGTCCAGTCCTATTATAAGCATATTTATTTAGAACAACAAGTGACATAATAACAAAATACAAGTGTTATAAAAATAAAAAAGTCTTAAGCTGTTTGACAAACATGAAGATATTCTGCAGCAAAATATATAAAGCAATTTGTTATTTGAAATATTGTAACAACTGGATATGCTGAAATCTGTTCTGAGTTTTTCAGAAACCACAGAATGACTTAGCAACTCTTAAATTCACACATGAGAGTACTTAAGCAGATTTCACAAATAATTTGAAATAAAAAAGAGGATTTTGTTATAATTGTTCTTCGTGGCCATAAACACAATATAGAGTAAAAAAAGGCAAGTCTATGTTAAGAAATTATTTTTCTTATCTACATGTTATAAAGAAGTGTGAAAGGGGAAAATGTTTAATGACCTAAAAAAGATATATTTTTTATCTATACATGGAGAGAATGGAGCCTTCCTGAGGAGCTAAGACTTGTTCTCTATTTCTGAGCAAACAAGTCCAGCTTCTTAATCAAACCACAAAATTAGTGGTTTCTAAAGCTTTGGGGTATAAAAATATCTCTTAAGTGCTTGTTAGAAATACTCCTTGTCTCTGCCACAGCCAGGTAGCTCAGTTGGTTGGAGTGTCTTTCAGTACAGCAAAAAGGTTGAGGGCTCAATTCCTAATCAGAATACATACCCAAATTGTGGGTTCCATCCTTGGTTGGGGACATAGGGGAGGCAACTGATTGATGTTTCTATCTCACATTGACATTTCTCCCCCGCCCCTCAAATCCATAAGCATATCCTCAGGTGAGGATTAAAAGAAAATATTTCATGGCTCCTATCATCAAAGTTTACAACTTAGTAGGACTTCCTCAGCTTAGGAATCTGTATTTTAATAAGTAACTCAGGAGTTTCCCATGGTTTCCATTCTGACATTCAGTAATAAAAATATACACATACACACATATATTATAAAACCTCAATGAAGCAAAGAAAGATCAACAAATTCACTTTTGCTAAGATTGGCTAAGACTTTTCAGTAGTTACACAAATAAAGATTCTACTAGAGGCCTGGTGCACAAAAATTCATACACTGGGGGGTCCCTCAGCCTGGCCTGCACCCTCTCACAGTCCAGGAGCCCTCAGGGGATGTCGGACTGACAGGAATGGGCCTAAGCCGCAGTCTGGCCTCCCTCTATGGTAGGCAACTGGCAGGCTGATCAGGGGACAGTGCCAGCCAGCAAGCAGCTGGGCCCGCCCTCCCAATCTCCCCTCCGCCACCCTGGTCACCACTGCCCCCTGATCAACATCCCCTCCCTCTGCCCACTGGTACACGCCTTGGCTTGCCTGGTGCTGCCTGCTTGCCAGCCCTGCCCTCTGCCGACTGGTTGTTCCACCGTTCAGTCAATTTGCATATTATGCTTTTATTATATAGGAAGTATTTTCAGACTTGTGACCTTTTTGATAATTAACAAACTGTCACACCTATAAGAAATCTATGTATATAAAAGCTCAGTGACAGGAACAGTGGAACGACGAGAATGATCAGAATGAACGGTGGCTATGACATGCACTGCGGCTGATCCAGGCCCTTATTGGTCCCCCACTGGCTTACCTGACCTGCAATTGGCCCCCAACACCCCAATTGGGGGTGCAGCCGGCCACCGACCACCCACAGCCCCTTCCCGCCCCCTGCTGGCCTGGCCTGATGGTCCTCCATCAGTGGTGGGTTGGCTGGACCTCACTCATGCATGAATTCATGCACCAGGCCTCTAGTCAATTTATATGTAGCAAAACCCAAACAGAGATAGAAAAATGCATTCTGAGAATTGCTTTCCAGAAAGTATGAGGGAATTCAGTTGTCGAAAGTTTGCAGTATAAACTATAGTGCATATGTGTTAGCTGGCCACACTACATTTATTATTTCCTTTCCTGTCCTTGTTCAATTCTGAATTAATTTGGTGATTCACTCTTCTCCGTGTGCCTTGGGGAAGCTGATTTTAAACTTTCAAAGAAGGACATAATTGGGAAATGTTCCTGGCTATATTTATGAGTAAACATGAGAGGAAAACTAGAGCACTTCAGATAGATTGTAATTCTTCTGCTTTGAATGTTGTTTAGAAGCACTCTCCCTCCTACCAAATGTGAATGGGAAAACCAGACACTTCAATTATACTAAGTGGTCTAATACCAGGACCCACGTGGAAGCTCATTTTAGGCTGCAGCTGCAGGGGCAAAGGTATACAGAAGGAAAATGAACACATAGAACTTTGAGAACATTGATGAACCACACAAGTTAATTCTAAAGCTTGTCTTACCTCTGAACTTTACCAATATCTACTCTCTTTGACATGCAACTTCAAAACTCCACTCTTCAAAAGGTTGGGATCTATTTACCTTCTGCTTGGTTCTGAATTAAGCCATGCTACTTTCTTTGGCCAATGAGATGCTGACAGCTGTGACATTGTACAAGCTAAAAATATACTTGGAAATATACAAGGTTTTATTCTTATTCTTCTTTCTCCACCATAAGATCGTGCCTAAGCTAGCCTGCTGGTGACTAAAACACCTGTAGCAGGACCAAGTCAACTTATTTATTCTAACAGAAGCTGTTCCAGATCATCCACCAGTTAGATCCAGCCATTCCAGATCATCCCCAAATATGTGCAAAAGCCCACCAAGAGCAGCACAATTGCCTAAATGAACTTCACCTGAACTCATATGCATAGGAGAGCCCAGCCAGGACTAAGAGCAACCAACCATCAAACAATCAATCTCCCAGATTTATGAACTAAAAGAAAGCAGCGAACTTATAAAGTAAACATTTACTTATATTTTATGCACTGAGTTTTGGGATAGTTGGTGTGCAGGACCATTGTGACAATAGATAACTATTATATACATTAATACTAAAAGTGAGATTTTGCCATGATGGAAACCTAAAATAGGTGGCATTAGTTTGGGGACCAGGTGGTGAAGAAACTTACAGCAGTTGATGACAGGTGAGGAAACTGCCACAGTGGGGCTGGAAAAATAGTGATGCATGTTACATGGCAGAGAAATATTTGATAAATTTTTGCCAATGACAACTTAGAAGATAAAAACATGACCAAGGTAACTCGGCCTCCTGGCTCAGTAGTTGAGCATCCAGCCATGAACCAGGAGGTCAGGATTTGATTCCCAGTCAGGGCACATATCTTGGTTGCAGGCTGGAGCATGCAGGAGGCAGCTTATCAATGATTTTCTTTCATCATTGGTGTTTCTCTCTCTCACTCCCTTTCTCTTCCTCTCTCTGAATCAATTAAAAATACATTTAAAAAAATCACGACTAAGTTATTAGATTTTATAAAGGTTATTCCCCAGCAGTATGCTAAACATGCATCTGTCCTTTACTAGCAATGTATGAGATAGATGAGAGAGATGAAATCAGAAAATAAATAATATTTTGCAAATCCAAATTAGAATGAAATACACAAGAGGTCAAACTTGCCTTGGTGAAAAATAAAACTTCTTAATTTCCAGTTTCTTCAGTGGCAACCTAGTTTCAAAGTATGATGCCTCCAAGGAGCATAGGCAAAATCAAGAGCATGACTGTTAGATTCTTGTTAAATTTTCTGATGGAAAAAGGTGGCGCCTAATGTTCTCAGGAATCTGAGAGCTTTGTCATGTAGAAGCTTGGCATCCCTCCAATAGTAGTGAATAAACTAAGAGTGAAAGGTCTGTATAGAGAAGAAGTGAAGTATTGATGTGACTTTCTGATTCATTAAAATTGAATAGACTAAAATTCATAAGAAACACATACAATTTCTGACAGTTTTATCAGAGTGGAGCTGAGGATAAAACACACTGAAAATGCTCAAGATATTATTAAGGTCACTGGGTTCTCAACGTTATTTTGGCAAGAAGTAGGCTGAGAATGCTGTTCAAAAGGCACATTTTCTAATTTCCTCCTCTGAGGTAAAGGAATGTTCCAAAGGTAGATCCAATAGGTATGGCAAACAAGGAAATGTGAACCACCCACAGTGGACAGAACCCCGGGCCTGACCAGAGAAGTGCATGCCAGTATTCGGAGACTGGCTACATTGCTCAGTGAGATTTCAGTATTATGATCGATTACTTCCCTTTATGTCATTGTCTTCCTCTTTGGGAAATGGGAATGTTTATCACAATGATCTTATCTCTGCTTAACAACTATTCTAATCACATTTGTGTAGGTGTGTGTGCCTGTGTTGGGTGAGATGAATGGAAGCAGATACCTTGTCTTCTTGTTCTTAGATCTCCAAATCCAGAGGATCAAGGGATCTTAGACTTAGAGCCTGGTGATGTGACGGGATAAGACTTGTGGAGTTCTAGGATAACAGTGACCATATGAGAGAGATGTGTACAATCATGATCAGAAGATGGACTAGGGCATATTGAATGCATACTCATTCTTTATGCTTCCCTGTATCTATATGTTTGCAGTATGACTTCGCTTCTCCCTTAGAAGTAGTCTATGATCATAGAAGCAGTCCATGATCCTGCCCCTTGTTCCTGAGATCAGCCATATGGCTTGCTTTTTTGGGCAATGAGATTTTAGCAGTATTGACTAAGGAGGGAATAGTAAAAACATTAGTATGTTTCTGTTTTGTTGTTGTTGTTTGTTTGTTTGTTTGTTCGGTTTTTTGTCTTTTGCCTTTTCCATGGGAAGTTGTTTAGACAAGCCTACTATAGGATGAGACACTTGGGCCCAGACAAGTATGCCCACTTTTCCCAACCACAGGCTTACTAGAACAGCTAACAGCCAATTAATCTCCAGATGTTAGAATAAGCTTAGATAAAATTTGCAGGGATGTCTCACCATCTGCAACTGACTCCAGAAAAATAAATGAACGATGCTGAGATGAGTCAACCCACAGGAATGAACAAAATGACTGTTTACTTATTGTTAAACCTAGGAGACCTAGGGAGGTTTGTTACACAGAATTAATGTGGCAATAAGTATAGACACATAGACCTTAAGAATTAGGTTGAAAGTAAATACTTGGAAAGTTTGTGTGGAATTGATTTGGGTATGGAAATATTCTCCAATTGAGAGCATGTTGAGTACTCTAATTTTCCTGGCTCTGACATAAATAATGGTATTTGCATGTTCTCTTATACATATACATCTACTTGTTGTTTCTTTCTTTTTTTAATTTCAGGACTTTCTTGGTTTCTTTAAGGATGCATGATGCTTCTGCTGTACTCTTCTTATTAGTACATATCATTGTGGTAGGCGGATAAATATAAGTCAACGATATGCTTGTGAACTAATCCCAAGAACCTGAGAATGTTAGTTTATTTGAAAAAGGGATCTTAGCAGATGTAAATAAATTAAGGCTATTGAGATAGGGGAGTGTTTTGGGATTCCTGGATGGATCTACAAAGTCATAAGAAATAACATTATAAAGGAGAAGTAGAGAAGTAGAGGGAGATTATACTGTCCAGAGAGGAGAAGGCAAGGGGAAGACAGAAGTAGAGATTCCTGTTATATAGCCACTAGCCAAGGAGTTCCAAGGAGTCCAGCAGCTACTAGAAATTAAAAGAGGCAAGGGATGGATTTTGTATATTTCACTTATACTCTGTACAGGTATCACAGCATTGCCAACACCTTGATTTGAACTTCCGACTTCCAGGAATGTGAGAGAATAAGCTTCTGTTTTTTTAAACCACTAAGTTTGTGGTACATATTATAGCAGCCACCAGAAACCAATCTATCACAATTAAAACAAGTATCTCATTGTAACAGTTTATTTTTATCTCTTTCTCATAATCACCAGATTTAAAATCAAGTAGATAAATCTCTCATTATTCAATCCTTATTGTTTTGGCAGACCTTACCTCAAAACAGTACCAAAATAAAATCTGTTCAACTTTTTTTAAAAAAAATCTTTATTGTTGAAAGTATTACATCTATCTCCTTTTTCTCCCCTTAAGCCTTTATAGCCCATCTCTGTCACCAACCCCAGGCCTCCACCACCCTATTGTCTGTGTCCATGGATTATACATATTTTCAGACAAGTTCTTTAGTTGATCTCTTCACACCCACCCACCCACCCCACCCACCTTCCCACTGAGATTTGACAATCCATTTGATGCTTCTATGTCACTAGATCTATTTTGTTCGTCAGTTTATTTTGTTCATTAGATTCCATATATGAGTGAGATCATGTGATACTTGTCTTTCAATTTGTATATGTGATTTATCACCACGTTTATGGATTTGTGAAATCCCTGGAATAAATAATCGCATTTGGTCATGGTGTATGATCTTACATATATATATATATATATATATATACATATATATATATATATATATATATATATATATATATATATATGACTAATGTGCAAATTGTTCCCACAGGAGTTCAACCAGGAGACTGATTACTCGCTATGACGTGCACTGACCACCAGGGGGCAGCATGGAACAAAGTAAGGCCCCAGCCGGCAGCCAGCAGTGGACAGCCAGCAGCTGGGGAATGGAGGCCCCAGCCAGCAGCCTGAACGCCTCAATCAGCCCTGATTGATGGCCAGACCTGGGGAGCCTACCTTTGCATGAATTTCGTTCACTGGGCATCTAGTTTTAATATATTCCTGGATCCGATTTGCTACTATTTGGTTGATGATTTTAGTATCTATGTTCATCAGGAACACGGGCTTATAATTTTCTTTCTTTGTAGCATCTTTATCTGGTTTTGGAATTAGGATAATGCTTGCCTTAAAACATGAACTTGGAAGTGTTCCTTCCTCTTGCATTTTTTGAATATTTTGAGGATAGGTGTTAGTTCTTTGAATGTTTGGTAAAACTCCCCTGTGAAGCCATCCAAAGCAGGGCTTATGTTTGATGTAAGTTGTTTTTTTGTTTGTTTTTTTTGTTTGTTTTTTTAACACTGCTTCAATTTCCTCAATTGTTATTGACCTTTTCAGGTTTTCTGAAGTCTGTTGTTATTTCATCACTTTCATTTTAGATTTTAAGTATTTGGGTTCTCTCCCTTTGTTTCTTGATGACTCTGGCTAATCCTATATATATTTTCAAAGAACCTGCTCTTGGTTTCATTCTTTTTTTGAGTCTCTATGTCAGTTATTTCTGTGCTCATACTTATTATTTCCTTCCTTCAACTTACTCTGGGATTTCTTGTTGTTCTCTTTATAATTATTTAAGTTGATGGGTTAAATAGTTTATTATTAATTTTTCTTGCTTTTTGAGGTAGGCCTGTAATGCAAGAACTTCCCTCTTGGGACTGCTTTTGCTGTGTCCCACAGATTTTGGGTTATTGTGTGTTCATTTTTATTTGTTTCCAGGAAGTTTTTTATTTCTTTCTTGATATCACTGAATATTTTTGACAATTTTTTCTCCATTTTTTTCCATTGTGATCTGAGAAGATGCTTAATAAGATTTCAATCTTCTTGAACTTGTAGAGACTTTTTTTGTGTCCTAACATGTGGTGTGTCTTTGAGATGACCCCTGTGCACTTAAGAAGAATGCATATTCTGCAGCTTTGTGGTGAAATGTTCTATAAATGTCAATTAAATCGATCTAATCCAGTGTGTCATTTAGAGTCACTGTTTCCTTGTTAACTTTTTGTCTCCAAGATCTATCCAGTGAAGTCAGTAGGGTCTTAAAGTCCACTACAATGAATGCATTGCTGTTGATTTCTCCCTTACAGTCCTCTGGAAGTTTTTTATATATTTAGGTGCTCCTATATTGGGTGCATATATGTTTACTAAGGTTATATCCTCTTGTTGTATTGATCCCTTTAGTATTATGTAGTGACCTTTGTTGTCTCTTGTGATAGCTCTCATTTTGAAGTTTATTTTGTCAGATATGTGCACCAAGGTCTGCTTTTCATAGCCCAGACCTCAGCTTTTATATCATTTCCATTAACATGGTAAATTTTTTGCATCCCTTCATCCTCATTCTGTGTGAATCTTTTATTCTGAGGTGGGCCTCTTGTAGGTAGCATATAATTGTGGCATGTTTTTGTATCCATTCAGTTACCATATGTCTTTTGATTGGAGGATTTAATCCATTTACATTTAAGCTTATTATTGATAGGTACTTAGTTGTTGCCATTTTAAATCTTTATGCCTATGCTTCTCTATAACTCTATTTCTTCCTCTCATTAGAGCTGTCCCTTTAGCATTTCTTGCAGTGTTGGTTTGGTGGTGATCCTTTTTTTTTTTTTTTTTTTTGAAGCTTTTTATTTCACCATCTGTTTTGAATGATAACCTTGCTGGATATAGTAATCTTGCTTTCAGATCATTCCTTTTCATTACCTTGAGTACTTCATGCCATTCTCTTCTGGCCTGTAGAGCTTTTGATAAAAAATCAGCTGACAGCCCTAACCAGTTTGGCTCAATGAATAGATCATCAGCCTGCGGACTCAAGGGTCCCAGATTCAATTCTGGTCAAGAGCATGTACCTTGGTTGCAGGCATATCCCTAGCAAGGGTGTGCAGGAGACAACTGATTGATGTTTCTCTCTCATCGATGTTTCTAACTCTCTCTCCCTCTCCCTTCCTCTCTGTAAAAAAAAATATTTTTAAAAAATCAGCTGACAGCCTTATTGGAAATGGGCTTGTTTGTGTTCTTCTTGCTTGGGATACTCTGTGCCTCCTGAACTTGTATGACTTTTTACTTCACAAAATTAGGGAAGTTTTCTGACATTATTTTTTCAAATATGTTCTCTATCCCTTGCTCACTTTCTTTCCTTTTTTTTTTTTTGCACTCCTATCATATGAATATTGCTGTGTTTCATGTTGAACCACAGTTCCCTTTAGCTATCTCCCTGTTTTTCAATTGTTTTTATTTTCGTTTTGGTTCTCTGATTGAGTGATTTTTTTTCTACCCTGTCTTAATTCACTGATCTGATCCTCAGCTTTTCCTAATCTTCTGTGTATTCCATCCACTATGTTATTTATTAGTACTACTAGTATGTCATTCTTTAAAGTTACTATGCCTTTTCTCATGCTGTTGAACATCTTTGCCATTATTATTTTGAACTCTATTATCTGATAAGTTTCTTATCTCAATTTCATTTAGCTCTTCTTCTGGATAATTATTTTGTTCTTTTATTTAGGGCTTGGTTTTGTCTCCCTATTTTGGCTGCCTGCTTGGGTTTGTGACTATGTCTTAAGTAGACCTGCTATGCCACCAAATCTCTAGTGCAGGACAGTTTTATACACTGTTTCTGACTGGCTCTGAGTATCCTGTTTTTAGCTATCAGCAATCCACAACTTGTTGCTCCTTTTTCTGGTGCTGGGTATCTTTGGAGGGGACCGAAATGTGCACTAAGGTCTGCTTTTCCTGGTCCAGTCCCGAATTAGATCAGACTAAGACTTAAAGCCTCCAGAGACCTGCCTCTGCCTGCAGTGGAATTGTATTCAGTCCTGATTATCCTCAGGCTATAGACCACATGTGGCTGAGAGGTTTTCTGGCAGGGTGGGGCAACTACTTCTACCTGCCGTCTGGTTGTTATCCTCAGTCTCTTAATGGGCCTCAGAAATTTCACAGTGTGGGGCAAGGGGTTTTCCAATAGGGTGGGGTAACTGTCTTCCCCCAGGCAAAACCCTCCTGGATAGCAAAGGTCTCCTAGAGAAGGATGTCCTCTGCAGTGTGAGAGAATGACTCAGCACAGGAAACCTAGGTGTCTGCCTTCTGAGGTCTAACCCCAGAACCTCCAAACCTGGCTACTGTTCACTCAGCTCTAGTCCACTCTGCCTTCCCTTTCCTGGAGCCAAGGTGAATGTACATGAAATTTTGTGTGTTGTCCCTTTAAGAGTGTTCCTGTATTTCCAGCCTTCTCTTGCTGGCACACATCAATCCTGCTACTTTCCACACCCAGCTGTTTTGTGGGCTCCTTTCTCAGTTCTGGTGCTCTCCGCTGGGGAGCCCAGCTTGGGGTTTAGACTCCAGAGTTCTCAGTGGGAACCCCTCACAGCTGAAGTATCCCTTTGGAACTTCAATTGCTGCTTGAGGGAGCCCAGCCAGCCCCTTTGCTCCTCCACAATTCCTGCCAGTCTCTATATGTACTCCACTTTCCATCCTTGGTTATCAGATTCTCTCCAGCGAGTCTTCAGTTGATTATTCAGGATTTTTTTTTTTTTTTGTATTTTAGTTATATTTCCAGTTTGGTCCTGGAGCATCAGTGTAGAGTCCATGGAGAGTCAATCCCTCTGAGCTCCAGCACCCAGTGGTGGCATTGGGTGAACCAGGGTTCTACAGGGAGGCATCAGAGCAGGAACTCAGTGGGGTGGGGCTTTCTCCCAGATGGAGGTGCTCTCAGGGGTCATTGTTCCAGTTCTAGGACCTGCCTCATCCCAAAGCTGACTAGGTAGTGATTAACAATCCTAATATATAAAAAGCCAGGGGCTGTCACAACCAAAACAACCAGACAGATGACACAACACAGGCTGCGTGGGGTGACTAGGCCGGCAAGGGCGTTAGTGAGGGATGACCAAACGACTGAACAAACAGGCTGTGTGGGGTGACCAGCCTGGCAGGGGGGTTAGTGAGGGACAACCAAATGACTAAACAGCAGGCTGCGTGGAGCGAACAGGCCATCAAGAGGGTTAGTGAGGAATGACCAAATGACTGAACAGCAGGCTGCATGGGGCAACCAGGCCGGCAGGGGGGTGCAGTTGGGGGTAAACAGGCTGGAGAGGGGATTAATGAGGAGCAACCAAATGACTGAACAGCAGGTTGTGTGGGGTGACCAGGCCGGCATGGGGTGCAGTTAGGGTCAATAAGGCCAGCAGGCAGAGGCGATTAGGGGTGATCAGGCTGCAGGGGAGGCAGTTAGGGGCGATCAGGCAGGCAGACAGGCAAGTGGTTAGGAGCCAGCAGTCCCGTATTGTGAGAGGGATGTCCGACTGCCAATTTAGGCCCAATCCCTGAGATTGGGCCTAAACTGGCAGTCGGACATCCCCTGAAGGGTCTCAGATTAGAGAGGGTGCAGGTTTGGCTGAGGGGACCCCCCATGCACAAATTGTGTGCACCAGGCCTCTAGTCTATAATAATAAAAGCATAATATGCTAATTAGACCAGACATCCTTCAGACAACCTTCTGGACAAAGCTGGGCCTGCAAGGGAAGCCCAGGTCCCGGGTGCCTGCTTGCAGCCATAGGGAAGCCCAGGTCCTGGGTGCCAGAGGGAAGCCAGTGCCAGTAGCAGGGGGAAGGAAGGTCTATTCTTGCACGGTTTTCATTCATTGGGCCTCTAGTTTAACATAATTGCTCTCACACTTTTCTGTAAATATACTGTATTCTCCTTGTTAAAATTTTTGTCTGTATTGCCAAACAATGAGTAAAGTAAGCTATGTCACAGAACAATAAATTAAATATGAACTCAAGATATTGATGTATATATTGTCTATTATTTATTTACTAGAGGCCTGGTGCATGAAATTTGTGCACTGGAGGAGGTGTCCTTCAGCCCAGCCTGCAACCTCTCCAATCTGGGGAATGGAGACCCCTCAGGGAATGTCTGACTGCCGGTTTAGGGATCAGGCCTAAACTGGCAGTTGGACATCCCGCTCACAATCCAGGACTGCTGGCTCCCAGCCGCTCGCCTGCCTGGCTGCCTGATTTCCCCCTAACTACTCCCCTGCTAGCCTGATTGATGCCTAACTGCTCCCCTGCTGGCCCAGTTGCCCCTAACTGCCCTCCCCTGCAGGCCTGGTCACCCCCAACTGCCCTCCCCAGGTCACCCCTAACTGCCCTCCACTGCTGGCCTGATCACCCACAACTACCCTCCCATGCTGGCCATCTTGTAGCGGCCATCTTTGCCCACATGGGGGCAGCCATCTTGTGTGAGGGTCAATTTGCATATTACCTCTTTATTATATAGGATTAGAATCCTGAGGAATTTATCTCAATTTTACTGATTTTACTTTAATTTTAAAGACGTGTCATTTTAAATTAAGTCCCTCAACAAAAATAATATATGGATTAGCATTATTTTATATATCCATCATATAATTATTATTCAGCAAATGTCCTCAATAAATTGCAGATACCCATATAAATGACAGATTCATTGCATCAAAGAGAATATAGCCTAGCAGAGGAAATAAAATTAAATTGACAAAACAGGTTAATTTATAATATTATAAACATTATTATAAATGTAATCAGAAGAGCCATGGAGACAAATAAGAGAAAGACCTTATTCTTATTGAAGGCTGAAAATAGAGATAAAAATTTCTTCCAAAATAATGCAAAACCCATTTTTGGTTTTGAAGGACTACTGGGATTTGGACATGTGATAAAGGATAAACCCTTGTGGAAGGTACTCTAAGCAAAGCAACGTATGCTAAGCTTCAGCAATTGGAGGACACATGGGACATTCTGAAAATGCAGCGCGTCTGTGAAGCATAAAGAGAATGAGATCAGTGAAGTCAGAATTAAAGAGATTTTTATATTGTGCTGCATGGGGTACTCATACAAACGCTCTTTTCTGTTTTTTGCAGGTTTTTAGACCAACTCTAGGAAATGCTTTGATTACATGGAATATATTTTTGGAAAATCTTTGTTCCTGGAGAATATGATTCCAAATAATTATTTAAATAGCAATTTTTTCTTCTTTTTATCTCTTCTTTACATGAAAGTATATCACTGAACACTGATGACAATGAAACTTTCATTGAAATAGGGATTTCATAGCTTACTAAGCAGTGCATTTCCTAGTGACTGCCAGTTACTGGGACCTCTTTCACAGGAACTCCTGGAAGAGGCTCAAGAAAACTATGGTTGGTGAGTCAATCCATGTTAAAGGCTCAATAGCCAGATTCTTTGGAAAAACCCTTATCAAAATAAAAAGTATTGTTTCTGAAAATTATAACTCACATAATAAGAAAAATTAAGTGCAATAAAATGCCAAACGATTTTATAAATATTAATAACTTAGTATGACTAAGTGCTTTTATATCACAGATTGAATTTAAAAAGGGCATATAGAAAAAAATTTTTAAAAATTAAATATAATCTAACCTTGCAGAAGACCATGCATACCGTTATAGTGATTACATTAGGGGAGGGAGAGGCAGAAAGAATATTTTGTCTTGAAAATGCAAATAGTATTCAAGTATTTAATGTGTTCATGACCTTACACATAAAATCAAACTAATATATATCAGATTAAAAAATGATACCAAAAAGCATTAGCTGCCTGCACCAGCTTTTCCCCTCGTAGGACAGATTGCCACATCTGTGGCCTGAGCCCAAAGGATTGAAGACTAAACTCCAAATGCTGATCAGTCATTTTCCAATTGTACCAGAAACCATAGGATTAGAAATTCATCATTTCCCACTGGATTATACATGCTATTCTCCTGGTTTCTCCTTCAAGTAATGTTCTCTGGGAGCCATGACATAGTTAAGACTTAAACCATCCTTCTGTTAATAATGTGTCCTGCTTCTGTAGCACAAGAGGCCATGGACTGAGTTTTAGTCCTTTCAGTCTGGGTAACATAGACAACAGGAACTAATGCTCAACTTCTGGAGGCTGCAAAGATCAAGCTCATGGTTCCTCATGGTTACGTGTTCTGGAGAGGTCTCTCTTCCTTGTCCACATGGACAACTTCTTACTGAGTGCTCACTTGGCAGAGGGCCAGGAATCTCTCTGGAGCCTCCTTACAAGAACACTGCTTATGAGGGCACTATTAATTCTGTTTATGAGGAGTCTATCTTCATCTTATAATAATATCCCAAAGACCCTCGTACAATCATCTTTGGTGGTAAGGATTCTACATATAAATTTTGAGAGAATATAAAATTTAGACCGTAGCAACTGAAAAACACACAGACAAAATAAAAACACAAAACAGAAGCTACTACTGAAAAATCCTATATAATAAAAGCATAATATGCAATTGTCTCCTCGATGGGAGTTCTTCAGGGAGTTTGACTAGGGGGAAGGCCAGCAAAGAGAAGGGAGGGAGGCCCTGGCCAGCAGCAGCAGGTGGCTGGGGGAAGGGAGGGAGTACCTGGCTGGAAGCCGGCAGTCACTAGGGACCCTACCAGTGCACGAATTTTGTGCACTGGGCCTCTAGTTATTAATATTTCCCAATTTTATTAATGTCAAGTTTTTGATAAATGCATATGTTCAGCTGATATGTTCTAGCCAAATATGTAAAAGTATCATGCAAAAATTTCAGTGAAAAATGAAAATGTTCTCTACTGTGAAACTGACCTCCAAAGATATACATCTTCGAATTTAAAAAAAAGTAAAAAACTTCCAGACTATTCTATTCTAAAGCAATGTGCTTTATAGAAAACTAGAGATACAGCACAATTCAATTAATACCTTTAGAGACTTTTAAAGTCCTAGTAAATATTTTATTGACCATTTTATGTTTTTAATAAATGAAGTGCATAAGGCACCAGAGAAACTAGAAAAAAACTGTTATTCTTTTCAATTTTATGATCCCTCTCCCATTTGTTGTATAAGAGTTTATCTATAATTTGTAATGATACAGTACATCAATTCTAATAGAATGTATTACAATATTCAGAATTCTCAAAGCACAGAGTAATAAAATGCCTTGCACTCTACATATGATTTTAAAATTTAAAATTTAAACAGGATTATGTACATAATAGAAATAAACCTCTTAAAATACTCATACCTGGTCATTGACAAGTGAAAAAACTTCTATATTGTCTGTGGTTTGGGAATTTATAATTAAGTTTAATATAAAAATTGAAATATGTTGTTGATACAGTAGCTGAATCAACATGACTACAAAAAGTTCTGGTAAAATACTATTCCAGAGCATAAATGTAATTTATTTGCATAAACTGTATGACTTAGCACAGCACATTATCTTTTGGGAAATAGTCTATTTTATCATATTTCTTGAACAAGGCACTATATAATTAGTTAATGTCTCAAAAATAAGATTCTTGACTACTGATATTATAATTTTCAATTTATATGTTCTCTACAATACTATGAAATAATAATATTTTTCTAATGGAAAATGTACTATAGAAATGTCATCAAGGAATAGGGGAAAAGAGAAAAAAGTGTCCCATTGTGCAGAAAGAAAAACTCCAGGCAAGGAGAAAAAGAAATGTAATATTCTTAGCACTGCAGTTCATGGAGTCCTATAGGCACTTTGTTGGTTTGTTGGGTATAAAAACATCATATAAAAATAGCAAAAGTAAAGGGAGTGATTTTCAACATTTTATTTCTATATTTATGTCTACCATGTTTTTTTTGTTGTTGTTTTGTTTTATGGTAAATCTGTCATTCCCAATGGTCTTGTTTAGATTCACAAATAGTCATAACTTAACTATCAAGTCTTGCTGAATAAGCAAGTCAGGGTTAGATAATTAATTCTAAAAAATAAATGTTACACACCAGAACTTAAATGGTTTTATCCACCAAATTGCTGTCTACTTTCCAACTTTGACAAGGGTCAGCTTTATAACATACCTCCCTTCTAAATGTTTTATTTATGTTAATATCAGGCACTGAAGGCACATCATATTAATTGTAGCTAATGACTGTAGACCTTGAACATCAGGTCCTCAAGTGTCATTTTGTTCAACATCTCTTCATTACTACATTGATGAGATGCCACACAAGCTTAACTTTTGTTTATGTCAACTAGCCTATGGTAAAACTGGCTTTGATAAACACCATTTTGCTTAGAGTCACAGAATCTATAAATGACATTAAGTAAAGGCTTACTGTACAATTCTTTAACAATCACCTTCTCTATGCCCAAGTGATGTCCTCTTAAAATAGTGCAAATATGTACTTTAGAAGATTTTACTACTTTTAAGTAAAATAATACATATAAAACACATTGCCCAGGATGTCAGCATCATGGTGGCGTGAGAAGTCCTCTTGGTTTCTTCTCTTCAAGTTACCACAAATCAAACAAGGGTAACTCAACGAAAGATTTCCTGCTTAACAAATAACCACATCTGAGAGATCTGCCTGGGGAGTCACCTAAAGATGGGTGTATTGAATAAAGCAGGAGAGGCAGGGCAGAGGAAAGTACAAAGAAGCAGCCTCAGATGCAGTTTGCTGCTCAGCATGGCCTCAGCTGATGGTAGCAGTGGAGGGTAGTGTTATAGCCTTTATTCTGTAGCCCAGAGAAATAGGAGGGGCATAGGCAGAATTCCAGACTGAGTAGCTGGTATACATTGTGGCTGAGCCCAATGAGAGGGTTAAAGACACAGGGCAAAGGTGTAGAGCTATGGTCTGGCAGCCACCATTCCCAGAGAAAAATAAAGCCCAGATTTGCAATCACACCTTCCCTCACCATTCCTTCCTATGCTTGGCTCCAGCTGATGCAGTAGCAGTAGAGATGCTAGTTGCAGCCCTCACTCAGCAGTTCAGAGGTGGGGCAGAGGGGCAGAAACACCATTCCTGAGTGGCCAGTACACACTACAGTTAAACCCAGTAGAAAAGAACAAATCTACAGACACATACTCCTTCAACTACTGCTCCTCCATAACAGTAACCTATGGTAGTGGCAGCTGATATACATCAAATCCTACAGTGTAGCTGACAGCCTCTGGTTGCAAGGAGGCAACACTGGGAATTCACAGGCATGGAGTCAAATCACCTGCAACCTCTCACCGTGGGAGTGGAACCCTGAGAAAAAGGTGGTTACAGATATGATAACTACCTTCTCAGGGAATATAGGGCATTTTCCATGGCCCAGGCCACATCATCCTATAGATATAAGAAGTCCCAGTAGCACAGATCAGAGAAAACAAAAACTAATGCTATACCATAAGTTTTTACACCATAAACTGTAAAATACAAGAAAGACCTCTACTTTTCAAACTGTTAAATTTTTAACAAAACGAAAGATCTCAATACCTCAACTGCCCAGGCAGAGAAACAATTCATCAAGTACCATAAATAAACAGGGTAGGTCAGAAAAAAAAAAAAAAAAGAAAAGTCTCCAGAAAACAAATTCAAGACATTAAAGACTGTGCTATAAATGACAGAGAATTCAAGATGGCAGTTCTGAAATAACTCAATGAGACAGAAGAAAACTCAGAAAAGCAGATCAGTGAGCTCAGGAACAAAGCCAATGAACAAAAGGAGTAATTTACAAAAGAGATTGAAACTATAACAAAGAACAAACAAATCCTGGAGCTTAATAAATGAATAAATAATATTAATAATTAGAGAGGTAAAGAAATATAGCTGACCAAATAAAATAGATAATTAGTGATCTTGAAATAGAAAGCAAAAAATAATAAATGGAAGAGGACAGAGAATTTTAAAAAATGATCTAATTCTGAGAATTATTAGACACCATCAGAAAGAGCAATCCTATATAATAAAAGCTTAATATGCTAAGTGTCCGGTTGACTGGATGGCTGTTCAACCAATCAAAGTGTAATATACTAATGATGTGCTAAGGCCACTCAACCACTTGCTATGACATTGACTGACCACCAGGGAGCAGACGGTGGATCAGTCGACCAGTCGCTGTGATGTGCACTAACCATCAGGGGGCAGATAGTCTACCAGCTGATCAGTCGCTATGACAAGCACTGACCACCAGGGGGAAGATGCTTCTACCTGTAGGTTAGCTTGCTGCTGGGGTCCGGCCAATTGGGACTGAGCAAGACAGGCCGAACACACCCTGGAGCCTTCCTGCAGTCCCACTCTGGCTGGCCAACATCCCGCATCCCTTCCTGGCCCCAATCATCCACTGGTGGGGTCCCTTGGCCTAGCCTGCACCCTCTCACAATCCAGGACCCTTCAGAGGATATCGGAGAGACAGTTTTGGCCTGATCCTGCAGGCCAGGCCGAGGGACCCTGCTGGTGCATGAATTCGTGCACCGGGCCTCTAGCCTATATAATAAAAGCCTAAGTAACTGTAACAGCAGAATGACCAGAATGACCAGTCACTATGATGTACATTGACCACCAGGGGGCAGACACTCAACGCAGGAGCTGTCCCCTGGTGGTCAGTGCGCTCCCACAGCAGGAATGCCACTCAACCAGAAGCTGGGCTTATGGCTGGAGAGTGCAGCGGCCATGGCAGGACCCTCTCCCGACTTCGCAGCAGCAGGTGCAGTGGGCTGGGATGAGCATGAGCATCACTGGCTCCAATTCAGGCTATTCTGTGGACGCCTGCTGCTTGGCACACTGCTACATCCCTGAGGAGTCCCGGACTGTGAGAGAGTGCAGGCCGACTGAGGGGACCCCCCCTCCAGTGCACGATTTTGTTCACCAGGCCTCTAGTATAAATATAACGGGTACACCAGAAGGAGAAGAGAGGGTAAAGAAAACAGAAAATCTATTCAAACAAATAATCAGAACTTCCCAAGCCTAAGAAAAGAGAGAGGCCCTTGAATTCAAGTAGTTAAGAGAACAACTAATTATTTCAATGCATAAAGACCTTCTCTAAGGCACATTATATTAAAACTGTCAAAAATCAATGACATTATTTGCAGATGACATGATATTGTAATAGAAAGTCCCAAAGACTCCATCAAAAAACTATTAGACTTAATAGATGAATTTGGCAATGTAGCAGGATATAAAATGAACACCCACAAATCTATGGATGTTTTTATACACCAACAATGAACTCACAAAAAGAGAAACTAAAAACAATCCCATTTACCGATGCAACAAAAAAATTAAGATACCTAGGAATAAACTTAACTAAGAAGGTAAAAGACCTGTACTCAGAAAATTACAGAACGCTGAAAAAAGAGATAGTGGAAGAATATACCATGCTCATAGATTGGTAGAATCAACATCATTAAAATGTCCATACTACCCAAGGCAATATATAGATTCAATGCACTCCCCATTAAAATATCAACAGCATACTTCACAGATCTACAACAAATTCTCTGAAAATTCAAATAGAATAAAAAAAGACCCTAAGTAGACGCAGCAATCCTGAGAAAGAAAAGCGAAGTTGGAGGGATCACAATACCAGATATCAAGCTATACTACAAAGACACTATTGTCAAAACTGCCTGGGAAAGCACATAAATAGACATATAGACAAATGGAACAGAATAGAGAACCCAGAAATCAACCCAAGCCATTATACTCAATTAATATTTGATACAGGAGACAAGAGCATACAATGGAGTCA
The DNA here is from genome assembly GCF_963455305.1 of Plecotus auritus. NCBI lineage: Eukaryota > Metazoa > Chordata > Mammalia > Chiroptera > Vespertilionidae > Plecotus > Plecotus auritus. Next base: position 96,264,892 of record NC_137776.1, read on the forward strand.
AATCAAGACAGTCTCTTCAATAAATGGTGTTGGGAAAATTGGACAGATACATGAAAAAAAATGAAATTAGACCACCAACTTATGCCATCCACAAAAATAAACTCAAAATGGATAAAGGACTTAAACGTAAGATGGGGAAACCATAAAAATCTTCGATGAAGCCATGGACAGCAAAATAGCTGACATTAGTTGTAGCGATATCTTTACCGATACATCTCCTAGGGCAGTGGTCAGCAAACTCATTAGTCAACAGAGCCAAATATCAACAGTACAATGATTGAAATTTCTTTTGAGAGCCAAATTTTTTAAACTTAAACTTCTTCTAATGTCACTTCTTCAAAATAGACTCGCCCAGGCCTTGGTATTTTGTGGAAGAGCCACACTCAAGGGGCCAAAGAGCTGCATGTGGCTCGTGAGCTGCAGTTTGCCAACCATTGTCCTAAGGCAATGGAAACTAAGGAGAAAATAAACAAACAGGACTACATCAAAATAAAAAGCTTTTGCACAGCAAAAGAAACCATCAACAAAACAACAAGAAAGCCCACTGCATGGGAGAACATATTTGCCAATGTTATCTCTGATAAGGGTTTAATCTCCAAAATTTATAGAGAACTCATAGAACTTAACAAAGGAATGGTAAACAATCCAATAAAAAAAATGGGCAAAGGATTTAAATAGACACTTTTCAAAAGAGGACATACAGAAGATCAAGCGACATATGAAAACATGTTCAAAGTCACTAATCATCCGAGAGAGGTACTATCTCACACCTGTCAGAATTTCTATCATCAACAAATTAACAAACTGTAAGTGTTGTTGAGGATGCAGAGAAAAAGGAACCTCGTGCACTGCTGGTGGGAATGCAGACTGGTGCAGCCACTGTGGAGAACAGTATGGCCTTTCCTCAAAAAAACAAAAATGGAACTGCCATTAGACCCAGTAATCCCACTTCTAGGAATATATCCCAAGAAACCAGAAACACCAATCAGAAAGGACATATGCACCCCTATGTTCATAGCAGCACAATTTACAATAGCTAAGATTTGGAAACAGCCTAAGTGCCCATCAGCAGATGAGTGGATTAGAAAGCTGTGGTACATCTACACAATGGAATGCTATGCTGCTGAAAAAAGAAGGAATTCTTACCATTTGCAGCAGCATGGATGGAACTGGAGAGCATTATACTATATGAAATAAGTTAGTCAGAGAAAGATAAATATCACAGGATCTCACTCATTTGTGGAATATAATGAACAACATAAACTGATGAGTAAAAATAGAACCAGAGTGATTGAAGCATGGAACAGACTGTCCAACCTATGGTTTGAGGGGAAAAGAGATCAACCAAAGGACTTGTATGCGTGCATATAAGCATAACCAATGGACACAGGAGGGCATGTGCTGGGGGGTGGGGCAGCTGGGGAGAGGTCAATGGGGGAAAAGGAGACTTATGTAATACTTTTAACAATAAAGAATTTTATAAAACAGAAAAAATAAAAAGGCAATGACAAAGAATTCTCAAGGCTGCTGGATGGGGAGAGGGGGGCACTACAACCTGTAAAAGAAACCCAATTAGATTCTCATCAGATATTTTAGCAGGAACATTATCAGCTAGGGGAGAATAAAATTAAATATTCAAAAAACTGAAGAAAGAATTCACCAACCAGGAGTAATATGAGCAACAATGTAACTTTTAGATATGAAGAAGAAATGAAGGCTTTTCCAGTCAAGAAAAAGGTGAGGGAATTTATCACCACAGAACAGCATTACAGGAATTTTGAAAGGAGCTCCTCCTACCTAAAACAAAAGGTTACAATAAAAAAGAAACAGATAGGGGCAGTAATTGCAACTCTATTTCAGAATAGGATATTAAACACTTACTTATCATATAAATGTTAAATGGGGTAAGAGCATTAAAAAATACTATAGCTTCTGCAATTTGGAAACAAACACACAAGATAAAGAAAAATAATTTGTGAAAACTAAAACATAATAGGGAGGGGGGAAGACTGAAGTTGCACAGGTGGAGAAAAATTGCAATCAGAATAAAAAAGGAATATTATATGTATAAATTTTCTTTTTACATAAACATAATGGTAACCACAAAATAAAAATCTGGAACTAGTAGAACACACACACACACACACACACACACACACAAGAAACAGAGGAAAACATTATAGAATACCACCAAAATAAAATAGCACAAGGAAAAAGTAAATGGAGACACAGAGCTACCAGAAAACAACATGTAAAAAGGCTGCAGCAATCCAAATTTACCAATAATCTCCCTAAATGTAAATGGGCTGAATTCACCAATCAAAGGGCACAAAGTTCCTGATGAATAAAATAGAATCAGAGACATGGAGACATGGAACAGACGGACAAATCTCAGTGGGAAGGGGGAAGGGAGGTGGGAAGAAATTAACCAAAGAACTTATATGCATATATGCATTACCTATCGACACAGACAATAGGGTGGTGAAGGCCTGGGGTGGGAACCAGGCCTGGGGTAATGGGTTAAAAGGGGAAGATATCTGTAATACTCTCAACAATAAAGATATTAAAAAGAAAATGTTGTGTCTAAATTGTATGTCTCCATGTAGAACTCTGGAGGGAGTTGTTGATTCTTCTGTTTTTTTTTGTTGTTGTTGTTTAAAGTATTACAGATAGTGGTACATATGTCTCCTTTTTTACCCATTGACCCCCCCCCCCCCCACCAGAAAACTGGTGCATCTACACCAGCCGTGGGCAAACTACTGCCCGCGGGCCGGATCCGGCCCGTTCAGCTGTTCTATCCGGCCCGCGGAACCGAAAGAACAGAGGGTTCTCTTGCTCTCCCCTCCACTCCTTTACTTTGAATTTATATTAGTTCACACAAACACTCCATCCATGCCTTTGTTCTGGCCCTCCGGTCCAGTTTAAGAACCCATTGTGGCCCTCGAGTCAAAAAGTTTGCCCACCCCTGAAATGATTCTTCTTAAGAAAGCAACAGTGATTGGAACTTATGTGGTGGGAGAGCATGCAGGTTGCACATAGACATAGAGGCTGTGTTATGATTCCCACACCACAGTGGGGTTTGTAACAGTTTCCTTCCTCAGCCAGGAGGTCGCCAATGCGTAGACAGAAACTGAGGTTTCTTTGAGATGTAAATTCATCAGTCCATCATGATGAGATAGTTAGAGTGTCACCAAATGGTGTTGCTGCAAGATACTATGTTGTAAAAAGAAGGAAGATATTTTCTTTCCTCTGTCAGGTACATGTTGTATTTATAGGAGTGTTTAAATTTTTTCTTAAGACTCTGTTTTCTGACTAAATTGGTATTTATTTGATAGTATTGTCTTATGGAAATGGCTAAAGGAAGAATGTGATCAAATGTCCTCTGACCTTTTAAAGTCCCAGGGTATTTCTCTTGACATTTTAAAAGTGAGGATTCTACATTTTTTTTACAGAAAATCAGCCAAACCAACGAATGCAGCAGCAGAGCAGTTGTTTAGAGGTAAATGTGAGAGACCAAAGTCACCAGAAATGAGGCACATATGGTGTAAACAAAACTGCTTAATTTTTAATTAAACAAAATTATTCCCCAAGGAATCGTGTCCAGGTCTCCACGCCCAAACAGGGGAGAGGTGGGAAGACCTTTCCAGGAGCCGCCATTGTGCCCTGACATGCACTTCTATCCTATTTGCCTCACACGGCATGGCATAGCGACCTCCAGTCACCTCCTCAGTTACATGGCAGGGCCCTCTTTGCATTGCAAGACCTAGGCCAGGTTTGGTTTAGTGAGGGTGATGCTCTCATGATGCTTCTTCCTGGCCTTTACACTTAGAGAAGGCTACCCCTTGCTCTAAGAAAAACAAAGAGAATAAATTAAGCTGATCATACCAGTAGTCCACATCCACTCCAGCAAAACTCTACATACTTTCTAGGATCAAGTTCAAACTCCTTCTCAGGGCTTGCGGAGACTTCCATGAACTGATTTTCCGGCACCCCTGCTTTGCCCAAGGTGCACGCGCACGCGCGCACACACACACACATGCACGCACGCACGCATACTCGTGTGCACACACATGCACGCACATACGCATACACGCACACACATGCACACACACTTTATACTTTAGCCTTTCCTATTGATTTGTGGTTGGAGAACTCTCCCTAGCCTTCCACGCCCTGTATTCTGCTCTTGTCACTTGGTCTACATTGCATACCCTCCTTATCTTGGCTACTTAGAAACACCCAACTCCTCCCCACTCCTCGATGGCAGCCAGTGCAGGATGCTCTGGACGCCCCTTTCCATGCGGTGCTGCCCCTGTAAGCACAGCCACGGGTTCCTCTTTGCCCCGCTCTGCATAGCTCTCAAACAGAACGCATTACAACACTGTCAGCCCCTATCTGCTTGGTCACCTGGAAGGTCTCTGCTCCCAGAAGTCACAGCTATTGTCTTTACGCTCCTGAAGCCTTGTGTTGGCTCACGGAGTGTTTGTGGAAGAAAGGAAGTAAGTGCTGAGGAATACGCATGTGTGTTTACTCTCCTCCACATGTACTTGCATTTCAAACATCATACGCAATTGATAAACAAAAACATGTATATATGGGATTTCAGGGATTCAATCAATAGAATAAACAGTTTTAAAATAAAATGTTTTAAAATAAAATGAATAAAACATTTTTAAAAAAGACTTCCGGGCACCATTAAACTCATAGCATATGTGGAATTGCTTCAAACTACAGGTGAGACTGGTCCGACCATTACCAGCATTAAATAGAGTGTGTTAAGATATATGCTAGAGAGAAGAGCATTGGTTTCCAGGAGAATGGGGTTTGAAATTGTAGAAAAAGCAGTCCAAGGTGATTGTCACCTGAAATGATGTTTTCAAATCTCAGGAATGCGCTGTACCTCCTCACAAGCAGGGAGACAGGACAAGCACAAACTGGGTCACATTTGCAGGTGTGTAATCCAGTCCAGGCTTGGCACAGGGCCTTCAGCTCATCTTACATGAAAAGCTGCAGGGAAATTGTTCACAGCAGAGCTGCCTAGCTTCGTTCATCTATGTGAGGAAGCCTGTAAATTGGATAATGATAATAATAACAGTAGCTAACCTTAACTGAGTCCTTTCTATTTGAAAGAAGCTTTTCCTGTATTTTTTTTTAATCCATGCACCAATCAATGGAGTGATACTATTACTGTGTTCATTTTACCATAATAGAAATGGAGATATTGAAAGATCAAGAACATGATTAATTTACCTTAATTCTCCAGGATGAGACCTATAGTTAAAAGTTAGAAAATTTATAATTTTGTTTAAACCTCTCCAATTCTAACATTTTAGCCACAGCAATTAAACCATGAGCAATATTGACCTCAAATGTGAGCTGAATTATATGAGTCAGAATCCTTGTCATTTAACTTTTTTTATAAATATATTTTTATTTATTTCAGAGAGGAAAGGAATGAGAGAGAGAAATAGAAACATCAATGATGAGAGAGAATCATTGATCAGCTGCCTCCTACATGCCCCCTACTGGGGATCAAGCCTGGAACCTGGGCATATTCCCTGACTGGGAAAATTGGTTTAAAAAAGATGTGGTGAATGGTCACCACTGATAGTCTGACCATGAGATCCAACATGAATTCAACAATTGTTTATTAAATAAGAATCATCCGAGAAGACTTGAGCCTTCATCAACTAGTTTACCCACTTCTTTGTAATGATAAGGCTCTCTAGAATTTCTGATTACATGAATAAATAAGTTAATATATCACAGTGTACTATATTACCATGACACATTAGTAATTAAATTATGGTAAAAAAAAATCCAAGCTTCAAATATATGATAGAATATGTGATTAAAATTTACTTGATATAACAAGTAAGACCTATTTTTTGTTTCTTTTGTCTGCATAAAAGTAATAAAACATTTAATAATTAGCTTAGAAAATTTTAATCAAATATGTCTCCAATAATATTTTAAGTTCAAGGAATTTCAACATGTTTGATTTTGATTGATGACTTGTACAGTAAAGGATAATATTTAGATTTGGATTTGAATAAATGCTATATCATTAATCAATATATCAGTGACTCTTACCTGTTAAATAGATTTCTAATGTAATTAAGCCAAATACATGTAGTGTTACTGTTTCTTTACACACAGGAAAAAAAAATCCTCAGGCATTAAGAAATCTGAACAATTAAAAAGAAAACTTTATTGAGCTGAAGAAGACAAGGAAAAGCTTCCATGGACTTATGATATGAATTTGATTCTAAGGCTGAATAAGGATGAAACAGAGAAAGGAACGAAAGAAGGTATTATAGGCCCAGGACTGAGGGATATGAAGTTAAAAGGCCTAGCTCTTGAAAATATAAGCCTAAAATATGTAGTGATGAAAAATTTGGGAATAGATGTTGATAATGTGGAATAGGTGAGCAGTCTTAAATAATAATCTCTTTTTATTTTTTCTAATTGGTTTCATTGAATGTACTGAAAGTGAAATTGGAACTAAAATTTCTAAAAAGATTATTTTAAGTAATGTGCAGAAATAATTTCAACTGAGTATTGAACACACAGAGTACTTTGAAGGCCAATACAGTAATTGCCAAAATTGGGGTACAGTGTCTGAGCTTAGCTGGTAAAACCAAACCCTTAAGGACAAGACAGATCTGAACAGCATTGTAGTAGGAGCCTCAACAAATAAATCTCTGTATGGGGAAGGGATGGACAGACAAAAACCACCCTTAGATCTGGAGCCAGGGGTTTTAATCTTTTTTCTTGAAAGTATTACATAGGTCCTCCTTTCCGCCACCCCCTACCACCATTAATCTCTTCCATCCTCCCATCCTCCAGGCCCTCACCACACCATCATCTGTGTCCACATGTTATAAAGTCTCCTATTATTCCTCAGAAAGATTTATCTTTGCTGCTTGGAGCTCATGATGGTCCATATTTAAAGGTACACAGACATATCACTGTCACTTCCATTGTGAGCCACCCTCATAATAAACTCAGTAGCTCAGTAAAATAAATGTATCTCTTTCATCTTCAACTCCACAAGGAGATCTTTGCTAAGTCAGAGAAAATTGTTTTAGCTTTGGGTCTCTAAGTTCCTATTGTGGACAATGGTTTTGTAGAGTGCTTGAATGTGATGAACTATATAACTATGAGGACTGTGACATTTTAACAAGAAACAACTCAGCCACTGTCTACCTTAGAATAAATCTCTGCATGTAGGGCTCAGGTCTTGAAAATATGTCACCTTTGAGAAGGCCCAGGAGTCTCATGATATGGAGTTAATTAGAAGGTAAAATAAATTGTAAGAGATTTTTAAAAATTTTTATTGTGGTTAGCATACTTAACATGAGCTCGACCTTATTCACAAATTTTTAAGAATACAGAGCATTATTGTTGCCCACAGATACAGTGTACAGCAGATCACTAGAGCTTATAACCATCTTAACTGAAACTTTATGCGTATTGATGACCACCTCCCCATTTCTCCCTCCCCAGCCCCTGAAAACCACCATTCTACTCTTCAATTCTATGAATTGACTATTTAAGGTATCTAATATAAGTGGAATCATGCATCATTTCTCCTTCTGTGGCTAGCTTATTTCACTTAACATAATGTCCTCAAGGTTTATACATATTGTAGCATGTCAGAATTTCCTTCTTTTTTAAAAATATGTTTTTTATTAATTATTTTTTAGAGAGAATTGGTAAGAGAGAGGGAGAGAGAAATACTGATGTGAAAGAGAAACATTGATTGGTTGCCTCCTGGACGCACCCTGACTGGAGACAGAACCTGCAACCTGGGCATGTGCCCTGACCAGGAATCATACTGGCGACTTTTTGATGCATTCAACCAACTGAGTCACACCGGCCAGGGCCCTCCTTTTTTTAAGGCTGAATAGTGTTTGATTGTATGTGCATGACATCAAATCAAAACCACAATGGCTTATTATTTCACACCTGTCAGGATAGCTATGGTCAAAAAAATAAAAGACAAATATTTGTGAGGAAGTGAAGAAATTGGGATCCTTGCTAACTGCACTAGAAAATGATGTAATCACTATGTAAAACAGCATGGAGGCTCCTAAAAAAATAAATATAGAACTATCTTATGCCCCAAGCAATCCCAGTCTTAAAGTAGAAATGGAATTAAAAAGGATAATAGCACTATACCTATTGCAATACTTGTCAGAATAGCCAATGTGTAGAAACAACCTAAATGTTTATTGAGAGATACAATAAGTTTAAAATAAAATCAATTTGCCTGATCTCAGGCTACAGCAAGCTGAGCTCAAAGAATGGAGAATTTCTTTTTCTCTTGCTCTATTTTCTCTCCAGAACCTGGTCTTTCAGCCAAGTTCCATGATCTTATCAAGCGGAAGTTTCAAACTGTTGTCCCTGAGCCTGGTTCAGGATAACAAAACATGTTCTGAGTTTAAAGTATTAAAAATAAGAATAATAATTTAAAAAACAGTTGTTATATTTGAAAATCACATATAAACATGTGGCTTACCTTGAAAGATTTGGTAACATCTGGATCCTTCCTGGACTAGTAGCTGAAGCTGAACAGTGGCTGCCTCTGGAGACATAAAATAGGTGAGGAATCCAGCTCCCAGCCAGAACCTTACCTGTGACCCTGTAGAACCTAACCATCAGCAATAGCAAGGTTTGCCAGGCAAGCCTCCGGAGGGGAAGCTGGCCTCCCCACACCAGATGTGGTGCACAAACAGTTTTCTAGAACTTGCAGTCAAGACACAGGCTTCCAGACTTGCCTCCTGACCTTCCTTTCTCACATATCTTCCCAGGCACCTCTACATGGGAGCCTCTGCATGGGGGCTTCAGCTGAGGCCCTTTTCTCCGCTTTGACACAGTACCATTCCTCTCCCAGCCTTTTCCCTTGCCCCTACCCTCTGTCCTTGGGTCCTAATAGAGGCAGGCGCCTCCTGCTTAGCGTTTCTTGGTGGGAAGGTGATGCCTTCTCTCTGTGCCGATCCATTTGACCCTCACCCACTGCAGTTCCTGCGAAAATGAGACATCCAGAAGCCTGCACTCTCCTTTTGCCTCTTACTTGCACTGTTGAGTGAGTAAAGGCTTGAATGTCACTTTCAGTTTGGCTCCTTGTTCTAATTGACACCCTCTACACCTGAACTTTCAACAATAGAAACCAGAAGGAATTCTTACCATTTGCAGCAGCATGGATGGACCTGGAGAGCATTATGCTAAGTGAAATAAGCCAGACAATGAAAGAAAAATACCACATGATATCATTCATTTATGGAAAATAAAGACCAT